>NW_027466449.1:16890000-17490000 GCF_050575085.1 Anarhichas minor
CCTCGACAGGTTCCTAATAGTTACATTGGAAAAAAAAGAAGAAGATCTTTACAGGTGATGGCCAACAGGTTAACTTCTTAAATGTGGTTTGTTTTCTCCTCCTTTTTTTGTTGTTTTTGTTTTGTTAATACAGTACCATGGCAACAACAGTGATCAAACAATGCATTTGTTGTGGTTTTTATCCAATATATTTTAGTTATTTTAATGAAACATAAAACAGAGAATACACACAAAACACACCGTAAAGCAGCAGTCAGACTCCAGTGGCGTGACGGCATGGCTCAGCATGGCAGATTACCGGGACTCTTAAGTTTATCACCGCATCGGCTCTTTGTGTCGTCGTCAACACGAGGACAGGGCCAACAATCACTGTGCATGTTCCTTATCCATTCTCCTCACTCAGACCTATCAGAGGAAGTGGTTCAACTACACTTAAATGTACACATGCATCTTGCACAGGGATAATTTACACTTTGTTTTTTGGGGGGGGGGGTATCTGAGAAATCATATTTTATGGCAGCTTCACGCTGGTATTGTGGCATAATGCAGACTCATCAAGAGCAACACATTTAGATAACTCTCACTTTCTACCAGAACAGTTGTGCCTGAAGTGAAGTGAGTCAGGTTCTTTTTTCTGCTACATCAGCACAACGCTGAGCAACACAAGTCAAGATATTCTTATAATCCCACTCCAGAAGGAGAAAACAATAGCACCGCTGCCAATTGTCCTCACCCGGTTGTCTGATCTCTTAATTTGGTTCGTGTGGGAGCGTGTTCAGGCTAAAGGATGCCACACATATCAAGGGTGCAACACAAGTGAGGGTACAGCATGCTTCCCCGGGGTACAGTGTGCTCTTCTTCCCTTCAGTCTCCAAGGAATGAAGCTTGCTCAAGATATGTGCCAAATTGAAAAATAAATAAATAGTGAGCAAATGCAACAAAAAGTCATATATTATTTATATAATCATCACTCTACTTTCACCATCAGATGTTAAATTTAGATATTTTTTTGTTTAGTTACGTGACTTTCACAGCTCTTGCGACCCATCGGTGTCTTGTGCTATAGTTTGTTCAGTGAAGCAATTCAGGAATGGAACAAACGTCTAAAAAACAAAACAACAAAAACAAGTTGAAAACAAGCTTAGAAGATACCACGACTGGAAGCAGGTTTCATTTCACCTCTGAGGGAACAAATATTTAGATTCAGCAGATGCCTACAAAAAGCAATATCACTGATTTCATATGCAGGCACGTACAATACCTTTACAACAGTACAACAACCTCTTGTTATCTTCAAAATAACTATAACAATGACAAAACAACCAGCATGAACTGATAGAAGGACTGTACTCCTGCTGTTTTATGAATCTCTGGATGGGATCACAAGTAGTTAAGTCAATCAAAAATCAATCAATAAACCGGTCGACCAAATAAAGCACAAGAGTTAGTATCCTCAGAAGTCCAATTCCAGTGTATTGTACATAGTTTGCACAGATAGAGGAGAGAGTGGCGAGGCGGATCTCTGCTCTAGATGCTGAGGTCTTTGGGGCTTTCTTTGTACAGCCTTCTCTTGGGCTCAGGGAGCTGGTTTGGGCCGCGGCCCACTGCGTTATTGTTATGGCCCGTGTTGTTGTAGGCGGCGTTGTTGTGCGCAGCGTTGTTCTTCATCATGCCGTAGTAATCCATCAGTCGGGGTGCCGCCGCGTAGTTCGGCTCGTCCCGGCTGTAGTTGCTGTCGGGGGAAGAGTCCCGCTCCGCTCGGTACCGCCGCTCCGGAGTCCCGTTCACCGAGTATCGCCCGTCCCCCCTCTCTGAGGAAGAGTCTCTCAGGAGGTTGCCGTTCTTCGGGGCTCTGTCGCACGTGCGGCCCCTGGAAAGGGACGAGGAATCCCCGTTCTTGTTGGTGCGCTCGGGGGTTGCGGCCTCCCTGACCCGCCCAGCCGCCTGCGAGTCCTTGAGGAGCCGCCGATCGTGGAACTTGCGCTCGGGCGTGACCGCGAGGAACCCGCCGTCGTCGTGCTCTCTCTCGGGCGTGTGGTCCCGGTGCGCTCGCTCCGCCCTGCGGTCCATCGACTTGGCCCGTTGACGGTCCGGAGACGGGGCCCGCTTTCGCGTTGGGGAGCGGTCGAGGGAGCCGCGGCGCTGCTGACGAAACCTCCCGTCCAAAGTGGAGCTGCTGCCCGAGGGCTCTCGCCCCCGGAGCTTCTCGGCAGCGGCGGCCTTCTTCCCCGAGCTGTCTTTCCTCAGAGTCTTTAGGAGTTTAGAGATGCCGCTCTCCGACTCGGACTTCTTGACTTTGCGGCCTCGGCTCTTCTTGTTGCCACCGCTGCTGCCGCTGTTGATACTGTTGTCTGGAGACTGCTGTCTGGGGGTGCTTTGACTGTGATTGTTATTCCAGGTGTGATGATGGTGGGGGTTAAATTGCCGGCCTTGGTAGTCCATCTGATCTGACCCAGCCCTGTCCCTGTCTCGGCCACGCGCAGCCTCCTCCTGGCGTGATGGTTTGTGAAGGTCTGGTGGATAACTGGACTCCAATGAGGTGTGATATCGGCTGTTAGGCGGCAGCGTTCTCACTTCCGGAGTGTTTTGTGCCCCGGGTGTGGGAGGGTGCCCGTCACTGCTGCCGTCTGCAGGAGAGGAGAAAGGAAGAGAATCTCGTTGACTAGAAATACCTCATGAGAGCGATTGGGGTTGAGGAATACTTGTACATCAATCACATGAGACATTTATTGTGCTCAGCAGCATAAGCTTTCCTTGTTGGTTCATGTGAGCTCTTGCTTCGACATGACAGAAAGTCAATGCAGAGATTTATGGAAAACCATGCAAACATGTGCTTTTTTAAATATACTTTGTACATCTGCCTAGAAACAATCAGGCTAATCTTAAATGATCTATGAACATTAAATGCGTTGAAGTGATAAATCACTTCAACGCGTTTTCTCTGGAGGCCGAGACACAACGTGATGTCAGCAACAACAGCAGGGGCAACACATCGGCAAGTGGAGGACGGGGATTATCAATGGCACAGCAGGCACCTAGGAAATCATTCAAAACAAAAATGGTGAACAACTCAGTGTGCATCGCTGGGAAAGAACAGCCTCAAAGCAAAAAAACAAAAGAAACAAGAGTGTTTGGCTGCCAAATTAGATACAGGTTGCTATGGTAGCAGCATGGGAGGTGGCATTAAATTAGTCCCAGGAAGATAAATCTCTGGTGTGGGGCTGGCGGAGCGGGAGGGTTTGTGCATGTACGGATTCACGGAAGTTAAATTAAGTTTGATAAATTCAGGCATGACAAGACACAAAGCATGCACGACTATGTAAACACACCAGTCGGGATTCAGGTCGGGATGAGCTGGAAGGAAGGGTGGATAAAAAAAAAGAAAGATGGATTGGGACAGACTTTTGGCTACAAACCGTGGTCTGATTTTGGCCCATTAGGTAGAAACAGGGCTCTCCCATCTTGTCATTCCTCATTGTACCAACAGCGAGATGAGGAGCCATCATCGCTGGAGAGAGGAGGAAGAGCCCAGCAACGAGAGACAAGTCAGAGAGAGAGAGAGAGAGAGTGAGAGAGAGAGAGAGAGAGAGAGAGAGAGAGAGAGAGAGAGAGAGAGAGAGGGAGGAATAGAGAGGAGAAAACAGATAAAACAGACAAGAGGCTGTTTTACAGTGCGTCTCAATAGAGAGAAGAAGGGGTTTTGTTGTGAAAGACAAGAAATATTACACTTGATACAGTATCACAAATCCATCTGAGAAGGGAATAGAAAATGAAATCCCGGAAAATAATGCCGACAAATACAACGATGTGACTCAAGCTGTGAGAGGAATAATCGATCAGCAGAGCTCACAGCTCTTGGGAGGGAATATTACTCCAGCTGTAAAACATCTGTGCTACGGATCCTATAAGAGTACAAAAATCACTGAACAACCTTTTGCGGCAACCGTTCCCTCATTGACCAATAAAAATTGACGGCTCAATCTTGTGAAGAAAATACGAGGATCACTTTAAAGTCATGGATCAGAAAATCATTTACAGTCCCAGTGGTGCGCTAAGCAGATAAGAGGCTTTATTCTAGTACAAAGCTGGAACAACAATAAGATCTCAACGCTGGCTGTTATTTACAGGAAGTGGACAACAACATGGCGACGTGTTTACGTACCATATTCAGGTACAGATCCATCTCCCCGTTTGAGGACGAGCCGCGCCCACCGACCGCCGTTCTTGATCAGTTCGATGGCACGTGAATGCTTCATGTTCTTTGTGCTCTCACCGTTAATCTCCAGGATCTCATCTCCCACCTGAAAACAGAGAGGCCGACGTTGTCCATGGCGGTCTTTTCATTTAAAAAAACCGTCTCAAATTCAGCTTTTTATGGTTTCGTACCCTCATCTTGCCACATCTGACAGCAGCCCCATCCTCCGCTAGTCTCAACACATACAGGTCCATGCTGTACTCCCGTCCTCCTCTCAGGCTGAAGCCAAAACCTTTACTGTCCCGCTCGAGGTCCACGGAGTAGAACTCGGCATCCTGTGAGACACAAAAGGAGAGACGAAGAGAAAGGTCACAGGGAGACCAGAGAGGAGAGACTAATCCATGGTGCACAGGGGGAGTCAAAAGGCGAGTCCAAAACTCCAGGACTAATCAAGCCGTGTCCCACGAAAACTCCACAAAATGTCAATGGCAGTACAATACCCTGGAAATGCATGAATAATTAATGCCACATGAGTCAGCGAGCAGAGTGCAGATCACTAAGCAAGGGCACGAGAAAGGCTGTACCCAAAAAAGTACCACGACTCATCAAAAATTCCCTCCCAACAGAAGTACGGTCTCTTCCAAAATGGACTTTATTAGCTCCACCAGGAGGATCATGCGATTGTTGTGTGTACGTGAGTGACTGTGCAGCTATCTGTCTGTCCACGAGTTTATCTTTCATTCTGCTGCAGCAAACTGCACGATATGTTTGATGCCCAGTCATGGCCGCATGCTCAAGGACCTCGGGTGGTTGCGGTGACTCAAACTTTCTCAAAACACCTTTTATTGCCTCTTTTATGCTGCCATTGACTGCCTGCTGACTCATCAATCACTACTCTCAACGCCCCCCTGGCTGGGAAGGGTCCGCTAGAACTTTTACTTCAAGATAAACAAAAGAGGTTAATTCAAATGAGGAGTATGGACGAGATTGGTAATAATTGAATCCTCTCTCACTTTTTACATTCTTTAAACGAGCGAGCGAGAGATAGAGAGCGAGTGCAGTGTGTGAACAGTTTAGGCTATTTGTTGGAGAAATACTGCTCCTCTGCTGAGTAGCTTCTCTGGAGGAAACTCTGTAATTAACGTACTGATGTAGAACCCGGACGATCAATAACTGTGGAGTGAAAGCATCCATTCTTACCTGTGCTGTCTGACTGTGCATGGGCGGAGGGGGAGGAGCTCCTTTTGACTTTGAGTTATTCCTTTAAAAAAAGAGAAACTCGCATGAATACACATTGTGCTGCGTTAAAGAATATATTCTACAAAGACCCTTGCGTTTGTGCTTTTTTTTTTTTAAATGGATGCGTCATCACTTACCGGGACTCTGTGGTCTGCTGAGGTGTGTGTGTGGTGGTGATGGTAGCTATCTTCTCAGCGTTAGTCAGCAGAGAAGCATTGGAAGATTCTGCAAAAAGAAAAAAAGACAAATTAACATAAAAAGAAGAAGAAACAACCGAGCTAAAATGAAGTGACTGCTTTTGTTCAATGCATTTGCCCACAGCTGGTGGTGATGTGACTGTCCAGAAGAGCCCGCTGAACCGCTCACAGGCTACTCTATTAGCCCTGATGCTAACTGCCTGTGATGTTGTCATTTGCCATTTGCTCATAGACAACCCTGGCCTCAACTAAATGAAAGAAGAAAAACTGACTGAAAAAACAACAAGGCCGACTGCCTTTTAATGCCTTTCTTCAACTCCATCTTCTCACCAGCAAGAAACCTGCAGCACACATTAGTTTCCTCTGATGCTGGCAGGTGTATAGCTCTCTCTCTCCCTTTTCTCACTCTCTCCTCATCACGCAGAGAAATATGACTTCCTCACGGCCACCTCTCTCTCTTTCTGAAGCGACACACGTCTTTTGTGATATTTGAGGATGAGGTGGACCGGTAAATGCCATCATTCACATATTACAAGGCCACGCCGTGTTTTCTACCAGGAACCTTTGTCTGCACACACACACAAACCTGCGAGTTAGTGGACATGAGTGTGGGGGAGTTTGCTCCCCACCTCTCTCACGCCTGAGTATTAACTGAGCTTCACTTTCTGTCTCAATGGAGGGCATTACATGACAACGTGTCTTCATTGGCTGCCCAGTCAGCCAGTAATAAGCACCCTTGTTACATCACATGACATATTTCACCCAAAATGATGGAGATTTAGGTCGCAAACTGCTTGTGCTGCGATATTATGGAGGTTTATTTTCCTTTCCTACACTAAGCTGAAGAGATTAACGCCAACAGGAAGCGCTCGATTAAATATGAGCAGTAAAAATGTTTTTTTTTAAAAAGCAGAAAGAAAGAGAAAACTTGTAGAAGTGCTACAGTAGCTTCTGGGGGTAACCTTCGCCTCACTCCTACTCAATGACTCACTCTCCGAGACACCAGGGTTCACACCCTGATGAAAAGTGCCTGTCAGGAGCAGCAGTGCCTTTTCCTTCCCACCACATCCATGAATAAGTCACACCACGCTGCATTATGCACCAGCCCACTGAGGCCGCAAGCCCAAAAAGGCCTTACCATCACCTGGGATGATCCTGAGCGAGACCGTGTTCCCGGCTTCCTTGATCAGGTTGACGATGTCCGAGTGGGACTTGTTGGTGATGGAGCAGCAGTTCACGGACAAGATCCGGTCCCCCACCTTCAGCTTCCCGCAGCGGTCCGCCGGGCTGCCCTCGATGATGCGTCCTATTTTGTGGGGCATGGCCACACAAGCATTCCCGGCTTTTGTGTTAGTTTGTGTGTTAAAAATAGTGTGCGGCGATTATTTTTATTTTTATTGTGTTGATTGGGTGTATTGATTTGTATTATAAGAAAAAAAAGGAAAAGAAAGAAAGAAAACGGGGAGAAAAGAGACGAAGAAGAAAAAGGTTAATTATCCCAAAATCAGCACGTTTCCCATTCAACCACAGGACCTGTAGCAATCAGCACACATGCAGGAACAATAGATGCCTCAGAGACTTCATGGGAAAATGCATAATCTGTCTTCTTCCCCCATCGTCTGATGTATCGATCAATGGGCCGTGAGTCATATGGCGCTGGTCGGCGTCCACAGCGGCATATGTTTGACAGCCTATCAATACGCCGGTCACAGCGTCATCAACACACCTCCCTGCCAGCGATCAATGAGCACACGAACGCTGCTGCGGCGTACGACGTTCAGGTAATTGAGCAGCGGGATCTTCACCGGCTCCGGAAAAATAATAAGCATTCCTAAAGAGGAGGTTTGATGGACAGTAGTTTTATATGTGGAGCTGCTCATGTGGTCAAAGAATGCACTGCAAGAAATACGACCTGCACCTGAGTGACAGTGTTCAATACTGCACACCTTGTAGAAACAGAAGCTCTGAACAGACTCTGGAGATCTCCCTCCCTCCCTTCATCTCTGCTCCCCCCCCCCAATTTTCCCTCCAGTATTTTCTGCAACATCCATATTTATTACCTCACCTCACCCCGCCGCTTTACCCTCCCTCGGTCTTTTGATTGAAGAATGTGCTTGTGTCCTGTCACTCTATCTAAATAATGAGATGTGGGATAACACGGGGGTGTGGTCGAGAAGCACCAATATCCAATCTGTGAAACACAACCTCACACTCAGGTCATAGTAGGAGGGGATGAGAGGGGGGGGGGGGACATGGTTGATCCATGATGTACGTGAGATTGAATCAGCAGAAACTGCTTTATTCTTATTTTTTTTCCGTTGTAAAACATATTCTTCCTCAGATTTCAGCTCGTGTCCCACATGGTTTGGTGTCCATTAGGAGAGTGAGCGTGGGATGCTGATCCCAGCATCAGCACATGAAAGCACCGAGGCCATTCATCTCCTCGTCCCGAGAGGAGGAGTGACGGAGCAGAGCAGCGAAGCAGCCGCGAAAAAAAACACCTCCAGAGGACTACGAGACGTTTAGGACAAGGTTGTTGACGAGCACTCTCGCTGGCGTCCCTATAAATAACACATTCATTCTTGCGTTTTGCAGAGCAAACACCATTAGCCCATGGGATCAATGAAACTTCCTCCTGGCTCACGTCTCCTTCATTCTTGTGCTTCGCCCCGTGACACACCACAGTACATCATCATAATGGCTAACTATTCAGGGCACCTTGGCGTGACATTGGCGGTGGAGATTCATCACTCGGAGGTTAACGCCAAATTTGTTCGAGGAGGACATCTACAATTCCTCATCAGCGCCTGAGCGGCTTTAATACATGCAATGCTGCTGCTTTGCCGCGATACGTAACTGGTATAGACAGCAAATGGAGTGAGCCGAGTAGACTTCAATTAGATGCTGAATGGATCGGTGAGGGCAGCTGTGAGGCGTGAATCGGTCATGATGGTGTTTGTGATTAAGCTGCAGGCAGCACCGGTCCCGAGGGAGAGCGCTCCGCACACGAGGAGACTTCTTTATCTCGACGCTCTTCATAGAAGGTTCGTGACCTCGTTCTGTGGCATTAAGTGGACTTCTGTCAAACGCCACGCGCACGAGTTATTCAGTAAGTCAAGGAAACTCCACGAGGAGCATATTCTTTGTATTGGCATCGGTCATTTCACCCAGTGGTTCATTTATCGTCTTTGTGGACATGTCTGCTGGAGGAATGCGTCGAGGACCTGCTCACTAACTCTCAGGTGACATACACTAAAGAAAACATACTTATTAATATGATCTTCCATATCTGCCAATATATCTCATAATTCGTCCCATAATGGGAAAGTCTGGATTTGAGCACAAACTTAAATGATCAATTTCGTTGTTTTGGTTCTAGTGGTTCAAGTTGTGTTCATTGAATCAACTATAATGTAGACATGTTGTTGTAAACTGCAGGGTAGTACTGAAACTGATATAATAATACATTTTTACTGTTTTATATACTTTCATACTTTGGACAGTGTGATTGTGAAACAGGTATTAGGTTTTATTCTTCTTCACTTCTGAACCCTGCAGAAACACAACCCAACAGGGCTGTAGTTTAGTGCCATGGAGTAGCCTCTGAAGAATATTGCTCCGTTTTAAAGTTGTTTGTGCATGCCGCTCACAGCGGGAGAGTAAATTAATCACAGAGAGAAATAAGGATCTTCAGAACGTAACACGCACCAACGCAGATTACAAACGCCCAAACAATCAAACTGTTGAGTCGGATTAAAGTCTAAATTGTGAACCTGTAGTAAACAAAATAAACTCTTGATGTCAAACTGAATAGAAGTCCCCGTCAGTCTCAACTAGCTCCGGCTTCAGCTCACTTACCGAAGGTGGTGCCGGCGTCAGGTCTGGAAACGGACGACACGATGACGAAACCGAAGCCCTCGTTCTCTCCGCGCTGGATCTCCACGTCGTACGGCTGCAGGGAGGCGGGCACCACCGTGCTCCCGCTGCCGCCTCCGCCGCCGCTCCCGATGCCGCTGGTGGATCCGCTGCCGGAGCTGACGGTGTTGAGAGAGTTCTGGCTCCCCTGGGGGGTCCGCTTGCCCTCCGTCAGGCTGGGCGCCTGGGTGCTGCTGTGGTGGGAGGAGGCCGGCGACGGGGGGACGTCACCTTCTCCTTTTGACCCTTTGCGGATGAAGAAAATAAACTGGTTAGAAAAGCATTTCATTAACCTCAGATTCAAGTCTGGAACCGTGTTACGGTTAGGGAGAGTCTGCACAAAAGAGCAAGCGGCGTGCATCATGTTTATACAACATGTGAGAGTGCATGACACCCGAGTGAATGTACACATGTTTTAAGTGACGCTCTGGTCACCTCCGTATCCGGGGGACTTGCGTCTGACGGTGAGGTTGACGTGACCCTGTTTGGCGGCCTGCTGCATCAGCTGCACCACCAGCTGGTGAGACTTGCCCACCACCGCCGTGCCGTCCACACAGATGAGTTCGTCGCCCGACCGCAGGCGTCCGTCCTCATCCGCCGCCCCGTACTTCACTATGTGGCCGATGTAGATCTGTAGAAGGAAAGCGCACACGACGCAAGATATTAACAGATCACTGGTTTTTGTTAAGGCGAGGCACTAACAGGTAAAAACATTGTGTTACGCACTGATCAGTTTTGAGATTTTTGGCTGCTTTGCTTTTATAACACGTCGTCTTCCAGACTAGAGGAAAGAAAACATCCAAAACACACATTCAGGTGTTTATTTTACCACTTTGTCTATTTGTGTCTGTAGATTTCTCCTAAATTCCCCAAAAGTTACTATAAGATAATGCCTCATTTGCATATTTAAATATAACATTTCAGAAAACTTGTAATACAAAATGTTTTTGTTTTAATCTAAGTAATGAAGTGGTGAAGTTTGATGGTGATATCCATGAGTTCATGTTTTGACCCTATTCACCTGTAGAGTCTCTAAATGTCTGTAATGTAACTAAACGTCTCTTTAAAGGACGTTTCCTCTAAATGAGTTTGTTCTCAGACTCTGATGATAAATCTCCACTTCAGCAGCTCTTACATTCACCAAACTTTACACTTTCATTCCTCTCTGTGTGCTGAAGGTTTCTACTGAGGGGTTTGTTCATATATTATTCAGAGACTCATTCATACAACATGTTATTACTAAAGACATGGAGAAACTTGGCTGTTGACGGTATTTTCTGATCTGAAGATTAAAACAGATTTCATAGATTCTCTCTGGAACAATCTTTGACTTTAATATGTCAACAAAAAGAAAGAAGAATGTTGAACCTGGCTTTATCCAATGTTCAGATTTCTGTTCTGGAAATGTATGAAAATTAGCACATATTTCATAAGATAATGCCTCATTTGCATATTCAAATTAAATATTTCAGAAGGATTGTG
The DNA here is from genome assembly GCF_050575085.1 of Anarhichas minor. NCBI lineage: Eukaryota > Metazoa > Chordata > Actinopteri > Perciformes > Anarhichadidae > Anarhichas > Anarhichas minor. The sequence continues at coordinate 16,901,029 of NW_027466449.1, forward strand.
ATACCAAACCTATTTGCCTTAATGTAAGTGATCAACTGGGGAAGTTTCATGTTGATATCCATGAGTTCATTTTTTGACTCTATTCACCTGTAGCGTTTCCCCTTAAACAACGCTGTAATTCATTGTTTCAAATATCAACAGAGGGACGTGAATTCAGCAGCTTCTATGATTATGATACAGTACTACGGCTAATTACACTGCAGTCAATTAAACCACCAGTCTAGAGAGCTCAAAGACTCATTGTGTCTTATCTGCCTCTGATTTTAAATGAATCTGTGCAACGCTTCATTCTCCTCTTGCGTTACTTCAAGGTGTTTGTGACTGACGTTCGGAGAAACCAAGAAGGCCGACGCAGCCTATCGGGGCCTCGGAGAAGCTCGTGTGCTTTAGGCATCGTGTGGGTGTTCACACACAGCTCCGACAGTAACAACCGCACAACTATCACGCCAACACCTCTTGGCACAGACAACAAGTACTAACTCCTGTGGGGTAGACCTGAAGCCTGCTGCCATTTTATTTCCCTCTATTCCTCAATAACTGCCTTCCACTCTCCCTCTTGCTCCACTCCTTTTAAGACAAATATGTGGCGCACAACCAGAAAGATTGTGGGTAAGACCTTGGCTTCTCTTAACAAGCTGTCTATATGATCCTCCAGAGAGCAACAGCTCCAGTTAGACAGCTACGCTGGTTTAGAGGCAGACGAAACACAGAAGTAAGAGGAAGAAGACGGAGAAAGCGAACGAAAACCTCTTGTAGAACTGGGAGGAATACTAAGAGCAAGGACAAAGCCTTCAGAGGTTTATTGATTCATTATCAGCAAAAGTATGAATGGGGGGGGGGTACGAGTGTACACTTAAATCTATGAATTTATCAAATGATGTGATAAAGTATTGATGGACAGGTGGAGGTGGAGGGATACTTACAGGTTCCCCGGGCTCATTTCCTCCCAGGATACGGAAGCCGAAGCCGGTATCCTTCCGCCAAAGGAAAATGTCCTGCTCCTGGCAATCTGGCACTGAAACACACGAGAGAAACAGTGAAGGGGGGGACTCCATAGAGATCAACCAGCAACTCTGCCAAAGACCTTCAGGCTCCGCTCAGCGTGGACTGATTAACATCTATGTCGGCTAATCACCGAATGCTTGTTCCTCTAAAAATCAACAAGTTTCTGTCCCCCGTTTTGCCTCATTACCACAAACCCACGTCCCAGCTGTGTGATCGCTGATCAATAAAGTGTTTGTTTTCTGTATGTCTGCTCCTTCCATGGCTACGGCGCTGCCTCGGTGAGCGGATCGGCTCCTTGTTGTCGTCTCTGTTTAGTAAACTATGGTCCATTTAGAGTCAAACAGACCATAAAGCAGGGGATGCTTTAGGGCGGGGCTACACGGTGATTAACAGGTCGCTACCAGAGACATAGAAGTCTCTCCGTCACTCTTTCCTCGTCAAAATATGGTCACTTCCTTCCGTTCAATGGTTGCAAAAATATGGCGACGGCTGTAATCCACGGGTGACGTCATGACGACTATATGTCCACTTCTTATATACAGTCTTGCCGAGACCTCCGTAGACCGTATTATTAGCCACCAATTATAACTAAACCTTTTCTTTCACACATGGATTCGGAGCTTCACTTTCGCCTATTTCCATCACACACACACACACACGCACACACACACACGCACACGACTCACCACACATTTGCATCTCGGATGGACCGGGCAGACTGTGGAGGAGGACACAGGCAATTTGGTGTCAGTCTGTTCAACCCAGAGGGCCAGTCGGCACAGGCCGTCTCTGCTCGCACCGCCTGCTGTCTACACGGCTGCCACGCAAGGCCGGTAGTGAACCCATTAGCTTCTCCTCTTCCCCCGACAACGTGCTTGAATTTAACGGGTTAAACTTGTAAACACCCTCATCTGATACGTGACTATAGGACTGGTGTCAACTGACAGTAAAAGATGCAACATCAAGCAACAGGTGACATGAAGCTTTCAGGGAGGCGAAATTCCCCCAAAACTCACTCTTCAGTCACACTGTCCTGCCACTGAAATATGGCTTTTCTATTGATTTTCTATTGAGTCTGGTAGGTTTGAGGAGAGCTTAACGGCCGTTTAACTTGGTGAACCAAGAGGTTCTTTTTGACCAAACCTGAGAGCGAGATTGCTGGAATAGTGGAAAGAGCTAACCAAGACCCCTTTGATGATTTTATTTTGTTTCTGTGCGTTTTACAATCAGCGAGGTAAAAATGTCTGTTTTTCCTCAATGGAGTCTGGAAGCTTTAAAAGGAGCAAAACGCTGTTTCGTTTCACATCTAAATTGCGAATTTAAGAATTTATTTAGACTAAACCAGAGTTGGTGAGAAAGCTATCAAGACGACTTTTTTGTGATTTCTTTGTGAATTTTTTTCCCCGTAGAGTTTAAACTAAGTGTGTTTTATAATAAGCGAAGTAAAATTCTGTTCTGTACGTTTAAGAATTATAATAATTGCAAAAATCCCCGTAGATTTGATCTATTTTTAAAAAAGGCCTGCATGTTTCAGTCAATGTCTTTTGCTCTGAGGATTGTGAAATAAATTTAAATTACTTGAAATTGTAATGTACTGAATTATTCAAAATAAAGTTCTATAAAAATAAGGCTGTTCTGTTGTGTGCTCTCCGAATGCTCGGAAGGAGTCTTGCCTCGCCTCTAGGATTTGGAAGGACCCGTGGTCCCAAGCAAGCATCCTTAACTTTGAGAAACACCCAGAGAATCGGGTCCTCTTTGTCATTCATTGTCTCCTTCTCTTCGTTTCATTGCGTCTCCCCCTCCTCCCCTTGCAGACTCAAAAAAAAAGAAGAAGAAAAAAAAGAAGGCTGCAGATCCTTCAGGGGTTTTCGTACAGATACACCAATCAGCGGCAGCTTAAAGCAGCCCAGTTAATATTTAATCAGCAGCAGTCCTAGATTCTACAGGCAGCCATGATTGTTAACCAACACTGCGAGGAGCGCAAGTGAGGCTGGCGACACTCACAATGTGTGACAAGCTAACACAGCAAACCTGCAATATATCATCACCCCTCTAAAACCACAACAACACAACACGGAGATGCATTTCACATAAACAGACCTATTGTCCCTTTAACTATCACCACCGGTACAAGTACAGGAGGTCTGAACGATGTAATTCAGCCAGAACAGTCGAGTGAACACGTTATTTTCGAAGAAAAGTGGTTTGACACCCTCACAGTGTTTCTCCTATGAATAATGCAAGAATAGACCATGACTGCAAATGATATGGAGGAGTCTTACAGAGAGGCTGCCTACTTTCTGCTGCTCCACTTTTTGCATTTTGGATACTCTGTTTTTTCTCCCCAGTGACTAAACTGGGAGTGAGACAAGCTGTTTGGCTGCTGATAATGTAAAAGGTGAAATGTTGTCTCTTGACACGGTGACGTGCAGTAAAGGGCACACATGCCATTCTTTCTTTTATTGTACATGACGGTTCTTTTCAGTCGGGAGGAAGGCCAGAACACCGTGCGAACGACTCACACACACACACACACAGACACACACAGACACACACACACACACACACAAACACAAACACACACACACACCAGCGAACACTTGTGTGTTTTCAAGGACGCTTCCCTCTCGGAGGCAGCTTTTGTCACAGGATCGGTTGTGACTCAGTAAGCACAGAAATGTTTAGCAAACACACAAAAAGGGGCTTTAACTGACACAAACGCACAAAGACAGAGATGTGCCCCGTGGTGGGCACGCTGTACACGCAGCTGTGATTCTTCTTCTGCTCTCTGCATCTTCTCCACAACTCCAGAAATACATTCACTAAAGCACTCTCGAGCAAATCAACTGGAGATGTCTTTTAAAGGGTCTAACTATCAGTGGACAGAATAATTTAAATAAAAATCGACACAGCAGTTCTGTTGAATCATATGTTTCCTGACCTCCACGTCTGATCCCAAACTCTTACAGTAAATCTTTTACAGCATTAAACTCAAAGGGATTTGACAAAATGCAGAAGAAATGACAGAATAAGACATAATAGACACTAGGAAGTACACACGGCTAAGACGAGAAAAACGCATTCATTTAAAGGAATAAATCTACATTTCTGAAAGTTGGATTATTTGATTCTTGTTGGCAGAGAGTTAGAAGGATCGATACCAATTCTAGCTGGTTAGCTTAGCTTAGCATAAAGACTGTAAACAGGAGGAAACAGCTAGCCTGGCTCTGTCCGAAACACAACAAAACCCGCCCACCAGCATCGCTAAAGCAGGAAATAGTCTGCACAAAAATATGAAATCTACAAACAAACAATAAGATGTAAAGTGTTGATTAGCAAGCTTCAGATGTGCTGGTTGATGGGCTGATGAGCCAGGTTTTTTGCTCTTTATGCTAAGCTAAGCTAACTTACGTGTCTTGATGTTTTTGTTGTGCTGCCCTAATGTTGTTGTTGTGTTGTTATCGTATAGTGAAGTCCTCTCTTACTGTCTGTAATTGTGTTTTTACATTAGATGATAGAGATGTTATTCTCGGTTTCCTGCCCAGGGACTACAGATGTAAATTAGCTCATAGCTAACTCTGGTACAGCTAAGAAGCTCTGCACTGTCCCTGTCAAATAAATAAATAAATAAATAAATGAATAGATGAATGAATGAATAATTAAACTTGCTGCTAGCTGTAGCTTTCATATTTAAAGTGCAAACATGAGAGTGGTATCTATCTTTGCTTCCAACTCTCTGGCAGAAAATTCCTTTAAATCATGACTTTGAATGAAGCTTTTCTTTTTCTTTTTAGCTTTTATCTTGAATCTAAGCCATCAAACGTCTCCTGCCAGATGATCTCAGGCCACATTCACACTTATAGAGGGTCATAAAGTTTTGCAAATGTCACTAGAGGATAAAACCGTTCAAACTCTAAAGTCAGCAAAACCTTAAAATTCCTTAAAATAAGAACTGGATTCCACTCACGTCGGCTCTCGTACATGCTCCTGGACTGCGCCCAGATCTTAAAGGGGTCTGGCTTCTTCTGGAGGGTGAGGGTGCCATCTGCAGGGTCCTGAGGGGGCAGGCCTGGCAGAGGCTGGGTGGGGGCAGCAGGAGTGGGAGCCACAGCCTCGCTGGGCATGGCAGAGGGCGGGTGGCCGGGAGAATCGGTGTGGGCGCTGCGATGGCTGCACACACTGTGCTGGGAGCTGCTCTGGCTGTCTTTCCTCTCTAACTGGTGCTGGGAGGAAAACAAACAGAGTGAGAGGTGTATGTGTGTGTGTGTGTGTGTGTGTGTGTGTGTGTGTGTGTGTGTGTGCGTGCTAAAGGATGGGGGTGGATACAAGCAGAAGACAGGGAGGTATAGGGCAGAGAGAGAGAGGAGGAGAAAACGTGATAATTGAGTCAGAGGTGAGGGTGAGATATCGGGGGGGAAAGAGTGTCGATGGAGGACAAAGAGAGAAAGAAAAGGAAAGCGTCCAATGTCATCGTTTTTAGACATCGCAGTGGAATATCTCTCTCTCTCTCTCTAAAAGCTGCTGCTGGAGTGAGGAGCGATGACTTGGTTTCCATGGTTGCGAGACAAAGACGGATTGATATGTGAGGGAATTTCAATGAAGAGAGATATTGCCTTTTATGAATACAATGATTCTTTGTGCATTAACAGAAGGTCCTGAGCTCGGAGAGCTATACGCATAGAGTCAAGGTCGGTCTCAATTGAAAACAGGAATGTGTCAAATCTGGCGTGAAAGCAAATTGTAAAATCTCAGCAGCAGGGAGGAGTCCTCGTGGGTTACGTATCGTGAGTATGTTGTGCTACGCAGCTGCTTAAAATAATCGGCTTGTTTTAAATGTGAAGTAAAATATGTCTCCCGAGTTAAAATAATCGGTGTTAATCTCGTGTATTGAGCCTCAGTCTGGCGACACAGACAGCAAAAAAACAGGGTCGTCTAGCAAAACACGTAGAAATCCAGCACAGCCAACTGTTGCAGCATGTTGGCGTCTGATGAGCCTTCAGATGGAAGCATCTCTTACTCAAACTGGACTTTCCGATTCGTTTTTAATTTGTGACACAAAGCAACGCCCCCCCGTCAACGATGTGTTAGTTGTTTTAATGCGTAGAGAACATATAGAGCACCGTGATTATTTTTTATGGCCTGTTATTGTGCTGCTGGACACCTTAATGTTCCTGCAGGGACGCACCGATCCGACTCTTGGGCATCGACCGAATTAATAAGCTGCATGCCTCACAGTGAGGAAGTGACTGTGATCATTCCTTCATGTGTTGAGGCGACATCAAGCTTCACCTGAACGCTGCTTTCCTTTACTGTGTAAAACTAAATGTAACAAATGAAGTAACACTGAAGCTCAACAGTTTCGTTACAGTCGGATGGCTGAGAGGACGACTCTGTATTTAAAGGTTGTAGAAAGTCCTCTTTTCAAATAGATGCTGTTTTGTATGAAGGGTTTGCAAGAATAAAAAAACTCTTCTATCAATCGAACCACTGAGTAGACTGCAGAGTGCACAAAGACGAACGGCTGCCCAACATATTTAGGGCCGTAATGCATGCACCGATGTGGCTCATTGATGATCGAGGGTCACTTCAGGTTTATCTTATCTTCAGGGTATCTGGGGGATAAAAAATGGAAACAAAAGTGTTCTCCTCTAGCATTGTGGGGGATATCCACTGATGTAAGTTTTAAATAATTCAATTCTTCTTCCTTTTCAAAATTATTTCAAATGTAAATAATTAATTTGTCTGAATTATAATCTTTTTGTCTCCGTTGACTCCAAACTTTTATATGAAAGCACTGAGCTGTTCTTTATAAAGATAATGGTCGCCCCATTGCCACCGATACCCGATCCATCTCGAGTCGGTATCGTATCGGTGCATCTTCAGTTTTCTGTAATCTTTGCTTTCTGATTACTGCGCCCACAGAACGTAAATATAACCACGTTATCGCTCGCAGATGCACATTACAAAAGACTTTACAGCTTTATGAAAAACGAGTCGCACCGAGAAAATGCAATTACTGACAAGGGCCAATATGACAACTGAATCGTTTTTGATCTGGTATGAATAATAAACCCCCGTGCATGAAATGGTAAAGAAGTCATCAGCAGCAGTCTCTCGCTCATCACACACTGCGCGAGAGACGGAGGGTCAAATATTCCAGTAATGCCTCTTTAATGAGGACAACAGCCATGCAAAAATTGACTTCTGGAGACTTCTTTAATGGGTTGAGGCAGCGCAATCTCTCTTGCATATGGGAGTTAACTGTGAGCATTTATTTAGAGTCTGGACTGGAGGCAAAATGGTTGTTCCCGGCTGACACGAAGTCTCCTGCAGCGTGACATTTCACTGACATAACCCAGAGAGGGGGGGAAAGTGGCTTTTTCCTCACTGGAAAGCTAATCCAAAGTGACAGTCGGGCAGTGTCACCATTGGTCCCCCCTCGACCCCCTGACGGCACCCGGCCCTCCTCCAATCCTCCGTGACATGTGACCTGAATAGGTAACACCCAAAGCCCTGACTGATGCCATTTAAAACTAATCCCAAATGCCAACATCCTGGCCAGCTGCGGGGCTTTTCATGCCGATCAAGAGACATCGTGAGGAGCTTTTTCCTTCCTCTCAAGTTGTGGGAGTTGAACCCGTCACTGATCTTGGACGAGCCGAACCGGAGGAAGACGTCCTCATAGGTCTGCGGCTCTCAGGTACATGTAAAGCTGCACAGGCGTCTCTTCTGAGCATGTATGGATTTTTTTATCAGGTTGAGATGAGTCGTAAAAAAGGAGGAGGAGGCGTTTGCTCTTTAGAGTCCTGAATAACTGCACTGTCCCTTCAGGGACCCCCAGCGCTGCTCACAGAGCCGGTCTTTCCCTCCCTCCTTCTTTCCCGTCCTCTTTTATTCGTCACACATTGCAATCTCTCCTCCAGCTTCCCCGATCTCCCTCTGCTTCTGCCTCCAGCTCATGTCGTCATCGCCTCCTTTCTCCCTGTCTGTTAGCTTCAGTGCATCTTCTGTATCTTTGGGCTGTCATCGTGATTCACTGTTGTGGGACAAACTATATCTCCGCACTGGTCTTCCCTTCTCTCATCCCACATCCTTTTTTCCCCCCCCATATCTTTGCTTCATGCCTCTCTCCCGTCTCCCTTCAGCTGTGGCTTTTAGCCCTCCCTAACAGGTGGTCACTGTTACACCGTTAATCAGTCAGAGGGTGGCAGCGTGGCGGGATGTCGAGAGAAGGAGAAAGGGTTTTAAACAAAGCTAAATGACAACACATGGGCAACAAAAGCAGGAGGAGGAAAGCAATAAAAGACCAAAGAAAAGTCAGAAAGAGAAAGAAGTGAAGAGGAAAGGTGGAATCTCTGCATGCAGAACAGTAGAAGCAAGAGTTGGATATCAAATCTCTCGCCTTTTGTTCTTTAAATAGCGCTCCTTTAACACTCAGTAGAGCTGACATGCACACAGATGTAAAACAAAAGAGTACTCACCACCAGCTTTGGACTCCTCTTGGCTGGCACCACTCCTGCAAAACATCGGCAGAGAGACAGAGAGAGCATTAATGACCTGCGGTGCTCTTCCCTTGTCCCCCCCCCCCAAAACCCAAACAAAGAAAAACTAAAAACCCCTCCAGGACAAACGGATGGACCCCTGGTTCCTGCTGCAGAGCAGAGCGCAACTGCCCCCGGATTGCTCTCCTCTTCCTCCTCTTCCACCTCTTCCTCTCTGTTGCTCTCTCCCTCTCTCCGAGCAACACACTGCGCTAGGCTGCTCGCTAATCTAAGTGATCTCCTCCCCCCTGTGCCGTGTGTGCCGCTCCAGTCGGCGCTCTCACCCCGCGCTATTAGGAGAGGAGCAACTGATCTATCTGCATTAGACAGGCTGACTTATGCTGCAGCATCCCTGGACCGCTGGTCAAAGCTACAGGGATGCTGCTCCCACCCTCCCCAACCTCTCCCCCCACCCACTCCCTCCTCCAGTCTACTTCTCAGCTGTCTCCCAACACAAGCACTCCAGCAGAATCTCAACTATCACCCTCTGAGCAGGACCCCAGCAGCCCGAGCGTCGTATCAAAGGGAAGCCTGAGCTCCTGCCTTACTATGCACATCTGAGTAACCACGGAGCTGTTCCCTCTCCTCTACACTCCTCTGCTTTGCTCAAGGCGCACGTTGAGAAGCTGATCTTCTCTCTCTGCCCCCCCCACCACCTCCTCCTCCTCCCTCCACCATGACTTTCTCTCCCTCTATCTCTCTCTTATATATATAAACACTAGTTAACACACTGTAGAGAGTCACCGAGATCAATCTCATTTGTGCTAATGAAATATTAATACTTGGAGCCAGTAGTCGGGGGAGAAGATTCACAGTGTGGGGAATCATCTACACTCCCTCCTTTTTATCAAAGCCCAACGACTCAATCAACATGTAGGTTCCTCTACCTGAGACATATTCACACACACACACACACACACACACACACACACACACACACGCACACACACACACGCACACACACAGTTTTCCCCGCTTTCCAAGAAAACTCCCCTTTCCCTCCCCGACGCTCCGGTTTTTTTCGTGCTGCTAACTATATACGGCAAAGTATGCCGAGACAGAAATAGACGACATCGGGACAAAGAGTTGCCGTTGCCAAGGCGATCAACTAGTTCTGTATGCAGCGGCAGAGCCGTCTACTTTGTTAAGTAGGTGAGGTGCGTGAGGAGCTGACGCCAGATCTGTGATCCCATTCACCCTCCTTCATAGAGAGCGATGACAACACCTTCTTTGTATATCGTGATGGAACGACGTCAACAACATGCAATCATCCATCTTCGGCTCTCTCTGCTGCATTGGCAAAAAAAAATCATTAAATGTTAAAACTCTGTGTTGCTGCAAAGCCCCTCACTCTACACGATTCATAATTCATCCTCCCTCTCTTCCTCTCCCTCTCTCCCTCCCTCCCTCAGATTATGGGGTGCCAGTTACTGGAGGAAGTGGAACATCCCAGCTGCTGACGTGCTGATGAATGTTTTCATGTGTGTGTGTGTGTGTGTGTGACCCAGGAAGGACACACATCAGGTAATGAAGTAAGAAGTGTTTCCTATTACAACAGCCACATATATGACCCAGGAACCCTCAAACACACAAGTGCGGGAGGTCAATAAATACTTTTCCCTTTGAAACAACCTCTGAAAATCCTCAAACTGTCAACGAGTTCAGCATAATTAGCATCAAGCATATAAAAATTGAATTTAACTACGGCCATATGGTTAACAAATTTGGCCACGGAGCTGAAGGACAATAAAGATTCGAGGAACGTAGCTTGACCCCCAACTTCACATTCATCCGCTGTAGCTGTGTCAGCTGGAAACAGCTGATTTACATGCATCTTCACGCGTGATGCAGTTTTTTAAAATCTGCCTAATTTTCTTCTATACTGATGTATTTGTGTAACTCAGCATGGATGTAGCATTTATGAGCAGCTGCAGCTGGGTGAAAGAAATATGGGAATCGCATGTTCCCGCTAACACGCGACGGCGTAGAAAGCCTCACGAACGCATGCGTGCTGTACATATGTAATATCGGCACGTGCAGGTATGGGAAGAGCTGAGAATCTATTTATGCACGGAGCAAAAACATGGAGGAGTATGAAGGCACGCATGTAGCATTTACATTATGCACCGGGGCCAGATGTTTCTTTTCCGGTCTCTGCTAAAGCTGCTGAATGACAGTAAAGCTCAATACCCCAAAAACAGAACAGAGTTTATTATTACTGAGGAAACCTTCTACCAGCCTGACTAAGACTGTGTGCATTACAATCAAATCATTTGATTCAAATGAGAGGGGGGAAGTCAACAGATTGGGAGTGAAAGCGAGCGACCGCCAGTTGTGCGGTGACCTAAAGTGGCTCTCAGCATCAGCGCGGAGGAGGCTGCTTCCTTTGCTTCTTTTACAGTAGACAGTGAGGCACGCCTGTAGTGATTAGCAGCGTAACAAAGAGATATGCTAATAAGGAAATTATTGAACGTCTCTGAAGAAGGCGGGCGGATGTCGGGCTTCAAAGACAGCCTCGTTTTATCAATCGGCGATATGAACACACGCCACGTGGTGTTTCCTGCTCAGTAGGTTGCATGATTTGTGTGTAAAAGCAAGTACTGGTGATAAAGGAGTGGGTCACACCCTCGCATCACTTAGACTTTAAAACATGTCCTCAAACATCAAGGTTTACGGTTGTCATTGCGCAACGAAATGCAGTTTTTAATCCTTCTCGGCTCTATAAGAAAAGCACAAAAATAGCAAAACTGTATTATATGTGGAGGATGACTTTAGGAGTCTCACAGCTTCAGGAAAGAAGCTGCTCTGAAGTCTGGTGGTACGGCAGCTGATACTTGTGTCTCTTGCCAGCGGCAGACTGTGGCTGGGTGGGTATTGTCCTTCAATATCATTTGGACTCTGCGCAGGCACCTCTCGTCACCAATATCACTGATGCTCGGTAGATGGGCACCAATGATGTTCTGGGCGGGTTTAATCCCGCCTGTCCTGGGCCGTGCACATCTCACGCCAGTTTGTAATGTTTCCGGTCATTATTGCTCATCTGGAAAAGTGAATAAGAACTTGGGCACGGAAAGTCGTCTACGAGCTTTTGTGTCACCAGGATGGAGATGCGTGAGGACCACGTCGGCTTGTTTGAGATGCAAACAGCAGCGACGACAAGAAAATGCAGAAAAATGTGTGTTTCTGCATAGTTGCGTGGGTAAGAATGTGAGAGTGTGTGTATTGGGGCGGTCATTCTTTCATCCAACAGCACTGAAAAAAAAGAAAAGAGCTTTTCAAACTGAATGGCCCTGTGTGTGTGTGTGTGTGTGTGTGTGTGTGTGTGTGTGTCTCACTATGCTGTTGAAGCTGTGGCCTTGGTGGGTCTTTGCAGAGCCCACACAGAGCGAGTCCTTCCTCCAGGTTCTCTGTATACATTGTTAGAGGGTGTACAACATGAGCAATGCTCTCTTCTGATGAGTGTCCTGTACGCGCTCTACTGGTGAGATCGTCCTATTCTACATCTACTTTACATTAAACTGTCTCGCTGCTCCTCGCCGCCTCTTATTATCACATTTCATTCCTCTACACTCTATAGCCCCCATCTCTGTCTTTTCGTTTTCTCTCCTCCTTCTCTCGGGGGACAGGAGCGCTGTGCACGATTGTCATGGCAACAACGGTGGGAAGACAAGATGGAGGAGTAATAGCATGGCCTCCTTTACGGGAGGAGATCCTGTGTGTGTGAAAACGCCAGATGTTATCTTCATACTAGACAAACTTAAAGCAATAATAGATGTTTTTAACATATTTCCAGGTCTTAAACCTTGCAGAATGTGTCCAGTGTTAATAAATGTAGATTATATACGTGCCCCTTTGTGCTCGTAGACAAATGCTTCTTTTTAACAACTGTCACACAGTCCTTCAGCAGCTGCTTCCCTCATAACCACAACAGACTATCTTGTTTTTTTTCCATCGCACAAATCACATGTTGGCGTTCTTCCCTTCTTCTAAGTGTTCGACGACCGCAGAATTTAAACCACTTGTTGGGGCAATCCAAAATCCTTGTTTTCAGACGCGCTGTTCTGCCGTCGCATGGAGCATATTAAGGTGAAAATGCAGCTTTCTGCAAATGCTCGGTGACAAAACACATTTGAATTTTCTTCTTTTTTTTTAAGCTTCTGAACTCGCTGTGAGATTAGCCACGAGCAAAGCACTCTGACACTGTTCCCTTCAGAGCAGCGCTGCCTGCCGGGATAAACCGGTGTAGTATTTCACGATGTGTGTTTCTCTCTCTTTGTCATGTTCTTTAATGCTACAAGGAGTTTTATAATATTTTGCATATATGTAACTTCTGCGACACAACTCGATCTACTGCAAAAAGATCGTATACAACATTGCATTTGTATTGGAAACATAATTGAACACGTCCCGAGGCGATCCCCGAGGAGAATCACTGTGTGATGCTGTGTTTGTTTGACCTTGTGCTTTGTGCCATCTCTTAAACACTCTGCTGAGTCAAACAGCGCAGATTGATGAGTCACAGATGAACAGATTAAAGCTTCTTCTCCTCCAGCTGAAGTCCACCTTGTTCCTTCTCCTCCTCCTCCTCCTCTCCTCTGCTTCACACTTCTCTAAACCAATCCCCTCATACACGTTCCCCTCGCTGAACTTCCAGTGCTGTTCAGCAAATCTCTCCACTAATCCTCCTCCTCCACTTTCCTCAAAACATGATCCCTGGCCCTCCTATTTCTCATCCTCTACGCTGTCTCTTCTTATCGGCCTCTTTCCCCCGCTCCTCCTCTTAGCTCCCATAATTGTTGTTTGTGAGCGATTATGCGCTAGCTGCTAGCGATCACTTGAAAGGTTACCGCATCATTCTCAGACAGACAGCCGAGAACACACAGCCGTTATTACGGAGTACAGCTGCAACTAATCATTATTTCTACAGTTGATTAATCCGTGATGTATATTTTGGATACATCACTTAAGTTGTTTAGTCTCACAAATGCCCCAGAACCCAAGATGGCATCTTTAAAATGCTTGTTTTGTGTGAACAATGGTCCAAAACCAAAAGATGTTCAATTCAAAGAGAAACAAATCCTCACATCTGAGCGGCTGGACGACACCGATCGTGAAGTTTCCGTTTGAGGTTTTTCAGATTGTTGTGCAACAAATTCACCGCACAATGTAAAAAAGTTCATCCATCTGCGCTGCTCTTATGTGTTGAAAATATAGTTCTGAAAGGTTTTCTTTTTTGTCAAAGTCTCACAACCTTGTTTTGGTTCGTGTGTGCTCAATGTGCTGTGGGAAGTTGGTCCTAAATTTGTGACTTTGTGTCTTTGGCCATCGAAGCCATATCTAAAGAAGAGTTTAATGGTAAAATGTACCAAGAAAAGTTGTGTGTGTGTATGAATGTGTATTGTTTTGTGGTGCACTATTTCAAATTTTCAGCAATTTCTCAAAACTCAGCACTACCTTCAACCATTTTTTATGGTTACATTCAATTGTCAAGCGAATTTTAAGCGAGCTTTTGAAATGTCACCAAAAAAGAAATTGGTGGTTTGGAGAGAATTAACTCGGCTACAGCGAGTAGAAGAAGAAGAAGAAGAAGAAGAAGAGGTTGAGAACCGCAACAAAACATGTCGGCTTGGCCATCTAAGCATCTACGAGAGAAAAATGGAGAGAGGTCTTCAGTTTTTTAATCATTCTTTCATGTCGACTAATATTGGCCGTGTTTCAAAGACAATATAAATATATAGCCGTCAGCATAAATTGCTGATCAGTCATGGGAGATAAATGGTCGCTACCTCAGAATTTATTTGGCTAAAGAGTTTCCATATCCCATTTAGTGCATCAACTCTTTTTCGCGAGAAGCAAAAGCGAGCGTAGAAGCTTTGAGTTTCATCTAATTTTGCTGTTTCCATTCAGCTTTACTAATGCGATCCTTTAAAATGCTCATCACAATATGTGAATGGAAACACGGCTATTGAGATAATAGCTTAACTAGCGACCCGCCTCTGGCTGCCTGCTGCCGTTTCTGCCTCTCATCACCTGGACTCTCACCTGAGCTCAGAATAATGACAGGCCGGTGTCAAAGCTAACAGAGATGATCTGTTCGCCTTGCCTGCCCCAGTGACCGCTCGTGGCCTCCTTGCCCACTTATCCTCTCCTTTGTTTCCTCTCAGTCTTGCTCTTGCTCTCTTTGAACCTCTTTCTCTCCGCTCTGGTAGCAGGAACACCGCCCTGCATCCATATCAGCCTCTCTCCCTCTCTCAAGACTCGCTCACACAGGCCCATAATGATGCTGACATTCAACACGATACAGTGGCGTTATTCCAGCAGCGGAGCACAAGGTGAACTCATTAGAGGGCATAACTGATGTATTCCAAACCTGCCACTAATAAAGATGTGGGTCAGCCGTCATGGACGGCAGTTTAACAACAGTAAGGACTGGACACGGATGATGGGCCTCCAATGTCATTCGGTGTTTGCGAAAAAACCCTTACATGCCGGCAAACAATTTGTTTTGTTTTGACATTTCAATGTTTCTCATTGAACTATTCATCTCTGGGTCATTCCGGGCCGACAGCGTAGTGTGATGGAAAATAATGGGGCAGGGTATCAGTGAACAGGATGACTGATTCCAGCACTAAAAAATCCACATTAACACAGCGCGGCTACATTAGCAAACATAGAAACCAACCATATGCTCAATTGTCCAATCAAAATCAATGAAATATTCAATCATTTTCTGTTTCCACAATACCTGGAATGAACAAATGAGAAGAGATCAGGTACAGTTTTTTTCAAAATAAAACTAGTATTTTCAAAATAAAACGTATCCAGAGCAGAAAATAAACAAAGCACACCCTTCACAATACCCTTTTATGATTTATGCAACGTGAAGTGTGACAAAGTCTCAGAGGGCCAACTCAGCAGCGTCCGTATTGTATTCATAACATATACGAGTCCCTGACCTGATGCGCCCCCCCTCTCATTCATCCATCTCGCCTCCCACTCCTTCCCACACTGCTCATCGACTGCCATGCTAACTCAGCCCATCGTCTCTTTGCCTCTCCCGCAACATTTTCAACCCGCCACCCACTCTCTTCCTCACTTTTCTCTCCTGCCTTCTCATTATGTCACTTGTTCCCCCCCCAGTGCCAACTATTCAAGCTCATTACAGCTCACTCTCACGCACATCCTTTTTTGCGCCAAAACTTTCGTTCCTGCGTCTATAAATCCAAATATGTGACGTCAAGATGTAACACGTACCTCTTTGCACCAGCATGGTGACCTCACTGCCCCTGGGACATTTGCTCAGCAGGTCCACCACCTGATTGTGGCTCATATTCTGGACGTTTCTCTTGTTGACCTCCATTAGAATATCCCCCTCCTTTAGGCCACGGCAGCGCGGGTAGTCCACTATCTGCTTGACCCTCTGCCCTCCTCCAGTCAGACTGTCTGCGATCGTGAAGCCGAATCCCTTGTCGCCCTTCTCCATGTGGATGGTGATCAGCTCTGGCTGGGTGGCTATGGACGAGGCCAGGCTGACCACGTCGCTGGAGTAGCCATGCGAGCCGTTGGACGCCGCCTCGGCCGAGGGGCTGTGCCCCCGCGGATCCCTCATGCCGTTAACGGATCTGGCCTTGTTGGAAGGCGAGTTATACGCCTCCTGTCCGTTGACGATGATCGGCTCCTTGTCCATGATCGCCACCGAGGTCACCAAGCTGGTGTTGGGGTCGTCGGGGTCAAAGGGCAGCGGGTAGCCGCGGCACAGAGCCAAGTCCACCATGGAACCGATGGGGATGGACTGGAAGATCTTCACCACCTGAGCGTGGGTGTAGCCCAACACGATGGTGTCATTCACACTGACGATCACATCACCTGCACCAAAGAATCACCAAAGTTAGTGATGCCATCACTGACACAATTAACAGCTACTCCCTTCTTCTTCCTGAAGGGCTGATGTTCCACTAAGAACCCTTTTCATCCAAAGAACCCTTTTTGGAAGAAAGAGCTTTTCAAGGAAAAACTGTGATTGTGAACCAAACCCGGCCCTTTAGAGTTCTACATGAACCCCAAGGAATATAAATGGGTTCTCGGTAGAACTCCCTGCAAGGGTTCTAGATGAGACCCTTGGAATATAAAAGGGATCTCGGTAGAACCCCATGGTTTGATTATTGTCCCTTAGAAGATGGACATTTTCTGGATAGAACCTTTAGATAGGGTTCTGGATGGAACCATTACACCAAAGAAGGGTTCTTTGTAGAATCTTGCATACTGGGTAGAACCTTTCACAGGTGGTTCTAGGTACAACCCTTTATGTTGGCAACTAGGTAGAACCCTCTGAACGGGCTCCAGGTGAAACATTTACAAAAGGTTCTACCAGGAACCAAAAAGGGTTCTCCTTTAATTAAGGACAATTCAAAGAACCCTATATGGTTCTAGTTAGCACCTGTATTTCTAAGATTATGGGGTTTGAAGTAAACAAATCAGCTCTAAACAACACTACTGTACAAAAAATACTGTTAGTGATTTTTGGTATTTAGATGTTTAGGATTATTCTATTATTCAATGGAGTGAAACAAGAACATTAAAGTTCTGTAAGAGGCGACCAAACAGGGTGTTCTGCGCCTGAAACCTAGTTCAATGGGAGAATCTCATCTTGTGCATGTTTTGTTAATTTTCATTACAATGCTCTATTCCTCTGTCATTATTTAACGTCACCAGTCTTTGCATTATGGGTAATTCCCTTAAGCATGGTTTGTAGAGTTTCAAAATAAATCCACAAGGGAGTCAAACTCTGTGAGTGCATCAGAAGGGGACACTGGGACTGGGCTCATAATTAAAACTGAGATGGATGTAGTGGAGGAAGTGTGTTGAATGAAAGCAGTGCCCCCTGTGGACAGTGGTCGTGTACTGCACCTGTCTCCATCTTGCCATCCACGGCTGCAGGCCCGTCCAGCACCAGACTTTTGATCTGCAGGAACTCATCTGGCTCGTCGCCTCCGACCACAGTGAAGCCGAAGCCGCGGTGACTCTTCTTCAGCTTTGTGTTGATGAAGGTTCCTTTCAGCTCTGCTGGGTTTCTCGTGAAGAAAGGCTTCCCTCCTGCGGAGCAAACGGAGAAACAACTCTTACATTTACATCCATCAACATATTCTACAATCCTGGATAATGTTTAGTTGTAATTCTGTCTCTCAATTCAGTACTTTGTAGAACGCATTCTTATGCATGTGGACAAATCTGCAAGCTGAGACAACGACTGATTCCTTAAACTTCATGGCTATGAAACAGTGTATTAGTTTGTTTGTTGGACAGTTTGACAACATTTGTTCTGCACGTATTCGTTTGTCACTTCCACATATTATAGTAATTTCACAAATCGTTTGTGCTGTCCTTTTTTAAACGTCACGTCAAAAGACTGAAGAAATTAAGCAGACATGAAATATGTTTTGTTCCCAGAAAATGGAGAAAAAAAGAATTTGTGAGCAAACGTTTCCGTTAATCATCTGAACCGTGAGATGCATCTTTGAGCCTCTGTCAAGATGTCGTAGAAAAATCCAGCAGTAGTAATGAAGTACACACAGTGTCTATTAAGCATTTACGTTTGGCTCCTGCAGGGAGTGGAGGTAGAGTTGGGGGGCCCTGCGGGTCCCTGTAGGTCTCCAGGTGGTTTGGAGCGTAGTTTGCTAACGGAGTCACCGCTGACGAGTGCTCCTCTATCCACTCTGTGAGGACACAATCGCACGGACATCGTCGACACACGCTCAGCACAAAAAAGTGTATTTACATGCCACACGCATGCACACGTAGAAACACGTAACAGACAACACACGTACAGACACACTCAGCTTGAAGCACACACTGCACATACTTGCCATCTGATTCATTTTTACACTTCAGTTGTAATTTGCTCCTCATTTACATCAGCTTCTACTCGTGTTATTTGTTGAAGGGGAGATACTTTTGTGAGTGTTGCAATGTAAAATATATATATTAGATCTAAGCAAAAAAAATGTTGTTTGCAGTTAAACAGTTAAAGCAATTCTGACACTGTGCCCCCCCCCCGACAACTGCGCCTGTACGTCCAGAGGTTTTCAACACAGGGCAAACATCTGTATATGAATGGATAGAGGAGAGTGTCAGTATTCCAGGAATGAAAGTACAAAACATTGTGATGGGAAGATCTGAGCGATAGTACAGACAAAAAGATATTCAGAATTTAACATGAAAATGATATTAAGGCGAGACACCCCGAGGCCAAAACACAGTTTTATGCGCTGATCAATTTTGAGATCTTGGGTTATACTGCTTCCATGACAGCTCTTCTTTCAGACTAGTGGAAAGAAAATATTTTACTACTTTGTCTTTTTGCGTCTGTAGATTTCTCCTAAACTCACCACAAGTTTCTATTAGATAATGCATCGTTTGCATATTTAAACGTAGCGTTTCAGAAAACTTAATCGTCTTAATGTGAGTAATGAAGTGGTGAAGTTTCATGGCGATATCTATCAGTTAATGTTTTGACCCTGTTCACCTGTAGTGTCTTCAAAATGTCTGTAATGTAACTAAACATCTCTTTAAAGGACGTTTTCTCTAAATGAGCCTGTGTTTTTTTAGCCTATATTTGTGTTCACATTTTATCGCCATATTAACGGTTCCTGTTTGCAATGCACCCATGGGATGTACGGACGACTATCACTGGATTACTTTGATACTAAAGAAAACTTTATTATTTTGATTTATGGACCTTTATTTAGGGTTTATACCCTAAGTGTGTGTAAGTCACACTGACTCTTAGAATGTGAGTATCTGTGTGTTCAGATTAACAGAGTTTTGACTGAGAGGAGTACAGGTTTTTGATACGAATTGCGTGTTTCAAATCCCTTAATTGCCTTCGCGAGCTGCATGTTACAGCTTCTGCAGGTCAAACTCCAGACTGTGTTGATAAATGGCCCAAAATCAGCGAGAAAAACTAGAATAACTATGTTGTTTTCAGAGCACCAGCATGCACCCTTTCCCTTTCACCTCATGCATTATCTTGGCCTCTCGGCTCCCATGAGGAGATGCCTCACCGTTTGAAAACCTCTGGGCTAAAGTTAAAAAGTCTCTTCCTAGCCTTATTTTATGGTAAAGCATATAAAATGATCAAATACAGAATGACTTTCAAATTAAAACCTAAACACCAAAAGACGACACCAGGGCTTGGGCCAGCTCTTATTTTGGTAAAACTTGCTCCCAAAAATTTGCTTTTTAGTGAATAACAATGTTTGTTTTTGTTCTTTTCATCGTGTCTTGATATACAAATGAAAGTCAAGAGCGGTCTGGCCACAAACCCTGGAGAGCACTGGACGAACTAGAAAGGACATGACACTCTCACAGACATGAAGAAAGAAAGAAATGGTGCCGTGCCAGGGCAGGAAACGAACCTCGAATATACCGCTCACCTTCTGGAGGCTGCGGCTGCTGCTGCTCCAGGATCTTCCGACGCCGCGCCTCCACCACTGGGTTCTCGTACTGGGTCTTCCTGTTTATATGACTGAGACAGTGAGAGGGAGGAGACACAATGTAATAGGGGTAAAGATTAATCTGCACAAAGAAAAGAGAGAAGAAATGACATTGTAGCTGGGCTCAACATTAGACGCAAAGAACAATGACCACAATAAAACGTTACCGTGATGTGTTCAAATATAATCTTGTAAAATGAATATGAATCTTGCAGAATAAATCCAGTTGTTTGAATGAGGTGTTTTCACAGCAATATCAAAGAGATATTAGAGCGGGAACTACGACCTGTTTAACCTCTAAGCAGCTTATAATGTATTATTAAAACTACTAATGACCCCACAACATTCAAAGCAAATAAAATAATTTATTTCCTAATCATTTGAATGTTTTAATGCAAATAACCACTATAGATGACAATAAAGTAAAAGGATAATATTTAGAATTCTTAGCCTTTTTTAAAAAATCCAATTGTCTTGATTTTATTTATCAATTAATAGGCTTTTATTTTCCATTTCGGACAAGCACGTTTGACTATCTGGCAAGTAAAACATCTGGCTGAAAAAGTGTCGTGTCAAGCACTGTCGTTACAGTAAATAAAAGCTCATCAAAACAGCTCTTATCAATGCCTGAGAGAGTCTTTAATTTGGACAATTTGTGTCAATAAGGTGATTAACTTACTCTACATAGTATACCCCGTACACCGGGTCTTCTATCCTTTCCCATCCTGGAGGCAGCTCTGAAACACAGACGGCAACACGACATTAGAAACAGATTAGTACTTTCACCTCGGTCATTAGCAGGTCTGAGTGAGATAGTTTCGTTGGATTGAGTCCAAAACATTCAGTATAATAAACTACAGTTACAGAAGGTTTAGTGTGGATCACATTTCTCTTTATGATTACTAACATCTGGGATTATGGCACCAAAGCACTTGGCCCATGACTTATTTTGTTAATGTTTTTCTTTACAGTCCTGAGTAAGAGTTTGTTTTGCTGGGTTGTATTGGTAAACATGGGGACCTGCTGTCTTTATGTCTCCCATAAATGCCAAAATAAAATCAAAAGCCAAGAAAAATACAACCATTAAGTTCTCCATCTAAAGTGTCTTAGTTTAATTGCAATAGTAAACTTCAAATGTTTGAAACCCAAATTGGCTCGCTGTCAGGTACGGAGGATTCTGCCAGTAGCACTTATGTTTTATGAATATCTAGCTAACAGACATACCTAATTTATGACGGGTTCACTCTCCTGCGGCCCTCAACCGCCTTTATTTTAATCATCACAACTAAAACATCTACAACACTGTGCGTCATCAACAACACACACGTGAAGTCTGAAAATGTAAAATGTATTCGTCTGCTTCTAATTATAGTAATCATTTAAATATTAGCATATTATTCCGCTGAACTCAACGTTGCCTCTCTATGTTAACACACTCTTTACACATTGCACACACACACAACCACACTCCATGGGAACAGACGAACAGACGAGGCCTATTAAACGGACACATCCACATTAAAAAGTTGGCACCTCCTCCCTCACTGTATCTGATTTCGGACAAAGACATTACCGCCTTGTGTTACTCGGGGGTTTTCCCCAAGTCCAGTAAACACTTTTATAAGAGACTTGTATTTCACAATCGATAATCACAGAGTGTATCTGAGCAGCCAGGAATAGTAAAAGGCGCTCAGCCGGACATCGGAGGCCTTGTTTGAGACGGAGCTCTGGTTCCATTACGGGGTTGTTTGTGCTGCCTGCAAACTGGGACGTCTGTGAAGCAACTCCGAGAACATGCGTCAACCTCAGAGTGACATAGTTCAAATGTGTGCACTGGATGCCGGCCATGAACTGTGAGGAACACCAGCAAATTGAAGTAGAAAGGTGCCGTCAGTAGAGTGCAGATCTCTGCCAGGTGTGTCTGCAACGACCAGCTGCTGTATTTACATCAGATGATTTTCATTTCTCATCTCTCAACATAAACAATCTAAGTTCTGCAGGAATCTAGAGAAAATCTATTCTGCTTTAAAGTTGCTGTGTTTACAGTAATACATGTGTGTTTACTTTAGTTTCATGAAAAAACATTGTGTTTATCCGTGAGGTCTGAGGAACATATTCAATCCATTTCTTGTGTTTCTCTGAAACCTGCACTATTTACATTGGCTGGCCGTCTTCTTCTTTCAGTTAGCCACAACTGTGTCATGTAATCTAATAAACATAATTTGTCTTCCTCTTCTTCTTCTTCGAAATCTGCCTTCCTATGAATGAAAATAAACAAAAGTTGGCACATAGGTCCAGTCCTATGCCAAACTTCTTCAACTGGCTTCGTGGGCTCATAGTCCCGATGGTGGCGCGACAGCAACCGTGAGAAAATCAGAACAAATCAGTCGCATGTGCTGGAACTTGGCAACTTGGGCCAAAACGTCGGCCCTCGTGAGCAGAAGTGTTGAGATGCTCTGAGCTGGCAGGAGTTATTAAGTCCATCACAAACTGTAAAACTCATCACACAGATCTTCTCGTATATTGTATTATTTTGTCACACTGCATCTTCAGATTGGCCTCCACAAAGTATTTGAATTATCAGAAATTGAGCCCACACTGCATCGAAATGTTTTACTGTAAACAGCTACTGCAACATCTCGCTGAATAAATCTCCTGTTGACAACATTTTGATGTCCTGGTAGACGTAGTCTGGTGAATTCTATCCTGATATAAACTATGGCACTTAATGAGAGCCGAGCATCTTTAAACATCATCTTTTCTCTTATGAATCTTAATAAAAAGAAATTAAAACATCTCATTGTTGAAATGCAGCTCCGTTGATCGCCACGGCCTGTGAAGGTCTTAGTGTGATGTCCACTCGGACATTGTGCTGTGTTGAGTCTGAGACACACGATTTCAAGGTTTAATGTTAATTCTACCTCTTCCTCCTCAACATGAGATGACTCACTGCTGCACAACAGCTTTAATCATCCTTTGTTTTAAACACAATCTAAAATTAAACCTTACCTAGATCCGTCTCCAGCTCCTCAGTATGTATCCCTTCTTCTCCAAAATGAAAGCAGGGTGGAACAAAGAAAACAAAATGAAGAATAGAAAAGGGGGATGGATAGCAGAGGAGAGGTGGGTCGGGGGGGAGGAATCGAGAGCAAATAAAGAATGAGGTGACAGTCCAGAGAAAAAAGGCAAATAGGAAAACAGAAACCCCTTAGTGTCACAAACAGGATAAAAAACAACATGTAAACAAACAAAGAGAAGACGCAGCGTGCCACTTTGAATTTCACCACTTGATGGTGCAATTCTACAATCTGTGTTCTGCATTCTGAACAACTCAGCTGTCATTTGGAATTTATCAAACGTGGGAATTATTTGTCATGTTTTCATGTGACAATAGCTGTGAAAGAACAAAGACTATTCACAGGACGTGTAACGAATCTTGTGCGTCATAAATACCTCCCTGGAAAATGTGCCTCTCAGTAAACGAGAGGAAGACATGAGACCGCCTACTGATTCCTAAAACGCTACTGATTCCTAAAGCGTGAATGTCCACCTTTATCGAGTAATTGAGGTGTAGAAGCTTACCATCGTCGTCACACTCTTCCAGCGGCCGGGTGGCTTTGTCTCTACACCGAGGATCCATCCATGATGTGGTCTTTGTGTTGTGGCTGAAGAGGAAAGAAGACAAGACAACAGGAGTAATTCAACACAGGCCGCCAGAACCGACACAATAAAAGCACAGCAGGGCCGCGCGAATGCATCAATAAGAATTAGAAAGTAAACCGCGTCAGCAAGTTTACAGACAGGACAGAAGGCGCCCGCTGCAAAGAGAGAAACGAGCACAACGGAGCCACACAGGCAGGATATCAAACAATAAAACCACCCTGACTTCTCCCTCTATCGCTAAACAAGAACATACTGTAAATCAGTGATAGCAGAAATGAACATACAAGCTCTGAAAACACACAGCCATGTCCGGGTGGTGTGCCTTTGCCGTGCTGCGGAGAGGACAGAGAGGTGGAGGTAGTCAGGTGATCAGGATGTGATCTCCTTTAGAGATCGGGACATGCAGGGATTAACAGGAAAGCAGTGGCACCCAGAGGGCTGGGCAGGTTGGCTGGGGAGGCCTAAAAACCAAATCATGGGGGGAAGACAAGCCACTGGACGAACAAAAGGGATAATTGTGCAGGTAAAATACATTAAAAAAAACACCAAATGAGCTACGGTGAGAAATGCTTAGTGCTTTAAGAGAGCGGATCAAACTGTGAGGATGTTGCAGCTTGTTAATACATACTCTATGAAGTAAAGCTCTCCGCTCTCGGTGTAGGCCATCTCCCAGTTTTCAGGCATCGGGCCCTGCGGCTCCTCCGGAGAGACCTGCGGCTCCGCGAGGGTCTGCTGCCCGCTCTCGGCGGTGGAGGTGGCCGCATTGTTCAGACCACAGGATGGAGCATTGTCACGCGCGGGGTACGGCCGGAGGGTGCCGCCGCGGCTCTCGTCCTGGTCGTTAGGGTTACCTGTGCACAACAAAGGAGAGGGGAAGAGACTACGCACTAAAGATCCTGGGTAACACCAAGGGCACAACACGGGAAACGACAAGAACAAAAAAACAAAAACAAAAACACAGTTTATATCTCGTGCATGCGATAAGAGAACAGATGGAATAAGCAGACATGCTCACTCTGGATAGCACTTATTCAACTTTTACTCCCCCCCCCCTTATCTTAAGTTTGGCTCCCACACATTTCTAGTGTACTGAAAGGGCCCCAGGAATATGCAAATTCTTTTGGCAACAAAACTCTTTTTGACCCCCACCCTGTTTTTTTTTTACCTCTCCACCCATAAGCCTCTTTCACCTAAAGCTGGCTCAACCAACCCCCAACTCCCCCAAAAAACTCGCTCCACATTTCTGGCCCAACGTCCTCCACCACTTCCGTGGGCCTTTCAGGATTTGATCAAATGCTAATTCAACACTCTGGCAGCCTGGCACGGGGGACACAGAGAGGGCATAGACTTCACAGCAAGAGAGAAAAATAAACCATCTATTGCTCAACCAAAACAGGGGAGCTTTTAAAGGAGGGAAGGAAATACATGGGCGGACGCTTTGGCATAAAAAAAAAATCCTATTTACCTTTTTTATACATAAATGATGGAGCATAACATGCAGGTGAAAATTCTGCAAAAATGTGCTGAGAAATACCTGCTGTGAAAAAAATCCCCTGAGACTGAAATAGTAACACGTGATGGACATGAAGACATTCAGGTAGGAGAGGATGTGAGGCCTCTGTAGCGGGGGAGAAAATGAGTGCAGCCTGTAATCTACCCCCCCCTCCCCCCTGCACCCCTCCTCGCAGGCAGATGGCAGTGTTTGGAGGCTCACAGGAAAAAAAAGGAATCAGCATCACAAAGACATGATGTAACCGCCAGACACCCAGCGCCGTACAGAACGGAGGAGAGCATCACAAACATACGCACACTATCTCGGACGTCATGCAGACACTCCTACACGAGCCTCGACACGCCACAGAATGCATAAAGGCAGCAGAGGGCGGCGGAAAAACCTCCAAGGAGGCTGCAGCGACGCCCCTCACCTGTAAAACTGTTGTTCATTTCCGTGGCCTGGTCGTCATCGTCGTCGTCAGCAGGCACTACGCGGGCGTTTTGCATGTCATTGTAGGACTTGGTGCGCTTTGGGGTGGACTGCTGGGAGCCTGCATCACTGAGAATCACTGTCCCACTGATGGGCTGCCTTGGCGGCTTGGGGGTCCCATAATAGTTACCTAGGCAACAAGGAGGACATTAGCATGCTTGAGAGAGAAACGCAGAAGGAGAAACCGAGACAGGGAGAGGAAGCCGGGGGAAACAGGCAGAGCGGGGGACAGAAAGGTATAGCAGGCAAACGCTGAGAGGAGAATACGTAAAGCTGGATCACAATGTGACCGCGATTCGTGGAAATGAGCAGCTGGTGGGAAAGCAGAGCAGTTCTGGTCTGTCTTTGAGGCTGCGGAGCTGTATTGTCTGGGCTATGAAAGCACACTGAGCAGAAACAATGGACCAGCTCACAACACCCGGCTTGTTTCAGCAGCTTTTTCATTCTGACTGAAACTGTTTTTGTCAAACAAAAAACATGGTTTTTTTTCTGGTATGGTAAGAATCATGTATCCATTAATTCTTTGTAAATATGAGAGGAAGAGGCCCCCATGGTGACCCTCGGGGTCTAATGCATACCATGTCAGCATAGGAATACTTCAGCATTTTGGGAAATACGCTTACTTGCTTTCAGGCCAAGAGTTAAGGCCTTTACACACTGGGGGTGTGACCAATAAACTACACAAAAATGCTAAATTCTAGCCTGCAAACATTTCTCATCAAAACTGTTCAAACTGACGGCGATATTTGTGAGAGTTGCAGTACTTTTTCAATAAGCAGTCAGAGGACCAACAACCAGGATCCCAACAACCCTGATCAGTGTCCACGAGTCTATCTGAGGAAAACTGACATACAGCCGAAGCTACTGTTAGCTATTTTATTGAGTTTTAGCAATTTTAGCAAAATTCTCGAGGTGAATTTGAGTTCCCTCTGTTAAACAGGTACGCAGCGTATACGTCTCGGGCTTTTATTGTGAAAGGTAAGACCGGAAGGAGTGGATCTGGGCTTCGCTGCCTTTGTCAAGGTAGAAAGGAGTAATAAAGTTTGCGGTCTTGTTTGAGGAGCCTCAGTGTTGTTGTCCACTATGGTTGATGCCTTTATTGGCAGCGGTGTGAAAGCATCGAAAAATCTACTTTGCTCCAGAAAATATTGGCGTTTTGTGTGAAAGTACTCACGACAAAAACAACAGTGAAAGGCAAATTCATTGCCGTGTGAAGGCTTTTAGATGAGAAGATTGACACCACTTTTATATCTGTCGGTTTGATATGAAGCTTGAGCCAACAACCAGTTAGCATAGCTTAGCATAAAGACTGGAAACAGCTAACTCTTGCAACAAGCAACAAAATCCAGCAACCAACTCTCGTTCACCAATGCATTACGTCTCATATGTAAAAAAGGGGTTTATGTGACTATATTTGGTTGGGCAGTTGGTGCTGTCTATTCATTTAAGGCCAAAGGCAACAGACAAGTATCTTAGTTTAGATTAAGACGGGAAGAAGTAAAAACAGCTAGCATGTCTACGAGATGTCAAACGAGATATCACGTGTTAAAGTAATGGGCTTCAGAGGTGCTAGAAGGCAGACTTTGTTTAGAAGATCCAGGCTAGCAGTTAGCCACTGTTTCCAGTCTTTTGTTTCATGTTTACAGAACAAACCATACGGCTGTATATAACAAGTGGACGTAGTTGTCTTGACGTCACCCATTGGTTGGTGGACTGTGGACTTTTGGCCCTCCCCAACTTGGCTTATTGCAACCAGTCAGCGGAAGTGACCGTATTTGGACTGTGGAGGAGTGTGGTAGAGACGTCGTATGTGGCTCTGGAAGTGACCTGTCAATCACAAGGTAGTCCCGCCCTAAAGCATCCCCTGCTTTATGGTCTGTTTGACTCTAAATGGACCATAATCTACTAAATGAACATCATGCTGTATTGAAGAAGACTTGAAACTAGAGATTGAGACCATAAACTCATGTTTACAATGTTTACTGAGGTAATAAATCAAGAGAGAAGTAGAGTCATTTTCTCATAGACTTCTATACAACCAGAGGAGTCGCCCCCTGGTGGACACTAGAGAGAATGCAGCTTTAAGACACTTCTACATTGGCTTCACTCTTCAGAACCGGAGGTTTCCGCCTGTACGAACATGAAAATGATATCGATCTTCTCTTCTAACTCTCAGCATGAAAGCAAATCATTATCATATTTTCCAAAAATGCCGAATTAATGCTTGAACAGTTTGAATCCAGCCATGGATGTTGTTGCATAGCATCTCCCCTCATTTCCTGTCAACTCTCTACTGGTTACTATAAGAAATCTGACATTTAAGACGCTGAAAGATTGACGTTACATATGATCACAGATGTTTCTGTATATAATCATATATCCATAAACACTCTGGGGTTGGTTATAAATCAATAATCCTGTCCTCCTGTGGTTCTCTGGATGGCCACAGACTCCCGTGGACAGGTATTTGACATTGTCTGCGTGAAAGAGAGGATCGTGCCAACACACAGCAGAACCGGTGCCAAGCAGATTAATGTCGCACTATCACACTCACTCACGCGCGCACGCACGCACGCACGCACGCACACACACACACACATTAGACTTAGCCCTGCACAACACACATGCTCTCGAACAAACACACAATGCACAAACACACATCCACCCACACACGGATGTTT
The DNA here is from genome assembly GCF_050575085.1 of Anarhichas minor. Taxonomy (NCBI): domain Eukaryota; kingdom Metazoa; phylum Chordata; class Actinopteri; order Perciformes; family Anarhichadidae; genus Anarhichas; species Anarhichas minor. The sequence continues at coordinate 16,929,395 of NW_027466449.1, forward strand.
ACACACCGAGGTTTGTGTTGGTACGAGACTTAGCGCTGCACAACACTGTCCTAATCAGAGTGAGAGGGGCAGATGTGGAGTGACCGGCTGTCTCCTGAACCCCCCCCCCCCCATCATGCACAGTCTAATCTGAATCAACTGAGCACACATATGAATGTAGGAAAACACAAATGCTGCTACGCTCATTGTATCTGTGGAGAATGGGCACACCTGCGCCATCGTGAGTGTCAGTTATCATCATCCTCACCGTCATATGTTCCTATTTCCAGTAGTGTGCCACTGTCCTCAAGTTCTAGGAAGTCCTCCACAGACAGGAAGTTGTAATCCACCCCTGGGACCTCTCCGTCTCGAGGAGAGCGGGTCGTACCTAGGGACAGGAAGAAAACAAACAAATAAAGTTAAGGTGGCTGCCGGTAACCCGTTTAAATTCAAGCCATGTTGCTTGCAGTTAGCTGGAGGTGAAATCCAATGTTTCCTCCTGAAACAGCAACATGCTCAATACACTTCAATAAGCCTATCATTAGTGGTGCAACGCGATCAACATCCCAACGCTCATTCAGCTTTGTTGAGACGATGGCCGTCCACGCGGGAAGCGGGAAAATGAGAGTTCTGAAATCAAGAGGGTGTGATTGTAATTCAGCGCAGTGATTGGAAGGACTTATGTCAGGAAATGATATTGACGTTCAGCTGTTCTCTGTCTCGCGGGAAACTGCTGCCTGCTAAGTCAGACGGTAAAACAAAGGTCGCCATAAGGAACAGTCTTGATTCTGTTGTCGATCCAACAATTTCTTCAAGGTGAGAATTTGGAGATATCTAGTGGTGAGGTTGCAGATTGAAACCGAATATTCCTCCGCTCACTCACATTTTGCAATCTGCAATCGGTGGCCTTCAGGTAATATAGATCATGTGAAAGGCTCTCTCACGAGCCAGTGTTTGGTTTGTCCGTTCTGGGCTACTGTAGAAAAACATGGTGGACTCCGTGAAGAGGACCCGCTCCATGTGAAGATATAAAAGGCTAATTTTAAGCAAACAAATACAAGATTCTTAGTTGCCGGTGATTAAAACACATTGTTGTGAATACTTTATTCCATTTCTGCTAATAGATCATCCCTTCTAAATCCTTCACACTGTGCCCTGAAGCTGTTATTGATTGTTAAAGCTGCATTGTCCCTGTTATGACTGCAATGCTGAACAGCTACACCAACTGCATTATTTGGTGTTGTTTAACTGTTTAATTACAGTACAATAAAAGCTTTTCAGTCTGAGGCAATACAAACCAGGACTGGTTCCTTTGTGGCACAACTCGGTGTATTTGACATCATTCTGAAAGAACATCACATGAGAGGTCTGATTAGACTCTCAAGCAAAGCTTTTGTTTGATATTCAGTTATAAGTTTAAAGCAACATTAAAAGTGTCCTTGCTGGCCTTACTGCCCGGAGCCTGATCGCCTACTGGAGTTTATGACTAGTGGTCTGTGGTGTTTTCGCTTTGTAGTGGGACCACTTTGTAGAAGGAAGCTGACACCTGACAATGGAGACAGAGGCTATTGTGTCTCCGTCTTTACAAAAAGGGGAGGTGAGGTGACAGATGGTTGATGGACACATCTTAGCACACTAACGACGAGTGAAGGTGATGGGCATTGTCTTTAGTCGAGGTATTGGACGAAATAGGATTCTGACCGGACGATAAGGTCACAATGTGAAATGTCAGTGGATCATCAAAGTGATTACAATTCCTCCTGAGGAGACATAATTATCACGGCAATCCATCCAATAGTGGTCGAGACATTTCAGTCAAAACCACGAACCTGCTGCCGGTGCGCGAGGAAAAGCGTTACCAAATTTACCAAACGATAAATGAATACATTCTGCCAATCCAATCAAGTAAATGTTGAGATCATTTACAGGACAAGTGAAAAAATGGACCTCCTGGTGGCACTGAAGGAAAAGTCAGGGGATCATCAAAGACCCTCAGGTTCATCCTCAGGATACCATAAATGTCTACGCCAGATTTCATGGCAATCCTGGCAATCCACCAAAAGCCAAAAGTGTCAACCTGTTAGTGGCGCTTGAGGATAATCCCGGGGATCACAAAAGACATTATGATTCATCCTCTGGGGAACATGACTGCTTCTACAAAATACACGTTTCAGTCTGAACCAAAGTGGTGGACCTACGTTAGCATCACTAGTTCCATGCCACAAACATGGCTAAAAACTGGTAAAAAATAAATACTATAAATAAAACGCTAATCACTTTTTGAAGGCAGAAATTACAGTTAATCACTCAACTTTAACGTCACCACTGTGTTCTATTCTAGACGAGTGAGAAAGCTCATGTTTGACACGAGACTCTTTCTTGTTCGAGTGTTTACCTGAGCCTCTACAATATCCAGGCTCACACTCTGCATCCCTCAGGGCACATCCAGCCCACAAACACCTGATAATAAGCAAGTGTTTAACGTGCACGGCTCAGTCCTACACCAGCACTGCACTGCAAAGGCAGATTCTCTCCATCGCTTTTCTCTTCCTGCCATTTTGAAAATGATTCTCAAGCTGAACTGATGAAGGAGGAGGCAATTTAGTTGCCCAGACGTATAGTGCTCAGAATGTGAGGAACAAAACAACAACAACAACAATAAAAAGTATTATATAATCATCTAACAGACCGTTTACAGCGGCAGCACACAAGCAAAATTGCTGCTTTGTATTCGCCTCAGAGAATCAGGAGGAGATGAAAGGGAAGTTGTCTGGGAGTTTGAGTCATAGGACGAGTTGGTCCCATGGTGGGAGACGTTTCTGAGGCTCAGTGTGTTCTAATGACGCTGTCTGCCGAGCAAGGAATGAAGCTGTTATTCAGGCTATTCCCCACACTGGAGGGCTCTGATAGGGCGACTAAATCTGGTGAGCCATATTACAGAATACTGAAGGCCTCTTTCAACTTCTGTTATGGGTTACGTCATTATATGATTGGCATTTTTTAACCCAGATGATGATTTGAGCGGTACTGCGTCACATTTGCACAATTTCTTCATCAAAGAACGACTCTGCAACCATTTGACAATTCAACTTCCTCATGTACTTCTGGGTCATGTAACTTGATCTCCTGTTTGTGATCTGCTTCTCTGTGAAATAGTGCATAATTTAAATGCAATATTTTCGGTGCAGGAGGACAACACTCTTGTTGCTTACAACATGCCCAAAGATACAGCACTTTATGTCCCAATCATAGACTGCATATAAGAACGTAGTCACCGTGACCTCACCCATTGGTTTGTGGACTACGGTTTCGAAGCCTCAAGTTCTGCATTTGCGCTGCCGCCATCTTGTTTTTTGGCCGTCGCCATCTTGTTTGTTTTTGCAACCAGAAGTGACACAAGAGGGTGGAGCTAAGTAGAACTGAATGCTGACATTTTTAGGTGACCAGAAATGTTACAGTTAACTTTCATGAACTGAAAACACACCGTGAAAGGGTTAAAACTTTGTAAGCTGGAAACACGGACAAATCCAAGACCGGATAACGACGTGGTCAATCTCAAGGAAGCCCCGCCCTAAAGCATACCCTGCTTTATGATCTATTTGACTCTAAATGGGACCATAATAGCGACTAAGACCATAAACTCATGTTTACAATGTTTACTGAGGTAATAAATCAAGTAAGAAGTAGAGTCATTTTCTCATAGACTTCTATACAACCAGACTTCTTTTTGCAACCAGGCGCTTCACTTTTCAGAACTGGAGGTTGCTGCCTGGTGCTGAAGCAGTGGGAACCACAAACAGAATCTTACATTCTTACTGGAAAATGATTAAAACAAGAAAACAAGATTATCATGATACAGCAATTTAACAATACTGTTTCCCAAATCGAAAAGTATGTTTTATTATATATTCTATAGTAAGCATATATATTATAGAAGTTTTATTTTCCGAGGCACTACACTAATCTTGTAAAACCACACGCCATGGTGGAAAGGAACACAGAAATCTTATTTGGTCTCTTGAGTGTTTTATAGCTAATCCCAAACAAGATCAGAATCTCTTCCTCTGACTGAGAAAAAACAACACAAAAGTAAATAGAAATCCAACGATTCAACATGCATCTACCAACAGTTTGAAGCTGATCTAAAGCCAGTAACAACCAGGGGTGTGTCTAAAAGGGTGGCACCACCCCCACTGCCACCTCATCTTAATAAATCCTGGAATCGACCCTGATAACAGCCAGCAATGCATTATACATAAACAAGCACAATTAGCAACAAGTAGAGTCTACCACCTAATAGGCACAAATACGAGCTTTTGTTAAAACCAAAGAGACAACAACACCTGTGGGTCCAACTCGATGCCCTGATAGTTAGAGCTGTGGGACCACACAAAGACCTTCATAGACACACAAATGATCTTGATATGACCATCACATTTATACAGTATATAATAGTCAGCTATCGGTAAAGCCAGCAGTGGCAGCATTAGTGTAAGCATATACAGATATAGATTAAGACACATTCAACTGTAGGTATTGGCAATATAGACCATGGTCTCATGGTATCTCTATCGTAATATCAACATTTTTTAGGGTTGCAATAATTAAATCAATTGAAAAGAAGAAAATGTATACACCCACAGATATTAAAGGGTAGACACATCTATATTGTGTCACGGTATTTTGTTTTGTCGCCCACCTATTCGCAGAAAATCTGTTATACATTTACTGAGATAAACATTAAATGATCAAATATGGCAGCTCAAGCCCATTTGATGATAAAATGTTCTATTTCTAAGAAACAATGGCGTCGTTTTAGAAAAGGCTATGTTATCTAAGGAGATATTGTTCGGAGATGATTCCTGTTGAATACCCGGCAGCTTGTCTTCAGTTGGACTCACGGGAGAAAGAGTCTGAATGCTCTCAGTGTACGACGGCAACAGTGAGTTCAGGCTCATCTCCTGACTATCATTGTGGATAGTCTCTATTTCGTCTGGTCAGGGAAACAATGACTGCCCCGTACTCAGCCGTGACCCCGGCTCTGATGAACTAACGTCCACTGACAGTCATCAATGGGCTCCATTGTTTCACTGTGAGAAACCAGCCAGCACATGCATGAATGGGGGAAAAAAATGAAACACAAGCACATTTGGAAAAATCTTCAGTTTTCAAATACCACCAAACTAAGCAGAGAGCAATCTTTGTTCAGGGAGAAGTTGGATGCTTATTTTATTCAGAGAGCATACAAAATGCATGCGTTTTTTCCGTTTGAGTTGTACTGGAACGGAAAACCAGAATAAAGCTTTTATAGAGGCTCGGCACAGAGGGTGGCCAAAATAACCTGTAAAATGCTTGAAATTCAATACAATACAAACCACCTCTTAAAAATAACCAAAGAGCCGAGGAGACATTTCTCACTTAAAAAAAACGTAACATTATAACCTTCAATTATTGCAGCGCTATTGCATCGTATTAAATTATTTGTCAGCACTCCCTGTATTTCTTCTTCTTTGGTTTTCTCCGTACAGACACATCTCAGAGAAGAAGAAAAAAATCTTAAAAGCTTCATAAAGTCAACGTCATACATCTTTAAAAATAATTATAATAATTAATCACAACTGAAAGATCGTTTGACTGATATTTCTTTGAACTGCGGTGAAATTAAAATCTCCGTGTTCTGCTGTCTACGTTGTTTTGCTTTCAGAAAATCCAATGTGACAGGCTCGACCCTACTTCCGCAGGCATCAAATATGCTCTTGAAAACGCCACTCTTGCACACTGCATCTCAAGTTTAATGGTGTCAGTGGGTATGATTATTCACTACAGGAAAGGAGCCACGTCTCTCATCCGTTTTACTGATGGAATTTTAAATCAGCACTTACACTGACTTCAATGGACCCCAACCGAAAAGATGCCGCACGTTTTCTAAGCAACGACATCGTACAAAATTGCATGCTCACTTTAGGTGTTTAGCACCATGGGTAATTTTCAGTGGCTGTAAGAAATGGCGCAAGCTTGCATGAGTGTATGTGTGTGTTTTCTCCTTACAGTGGGTATTAATTCTGAATGTTTCCTAACCATTTCAATGTGTTTGTGCTGTAATTTCAATTTGTGGTAAGAGACAAGAAAAGTGATGCATGTAAATAACTAACATGTCCCAATGTAGAGTATATCATGCATAAATAACACAACAAATAACACACAGAGGGGTAGCATTATATAACAGTGACAGATTCCGCTCCGACTGGTTTTATGACAGCTTGTAACAGACAGAGTCTACACGAGAGCTCCTTCCTCAGTAACACAAACACACTCATCTTGTCGAGGCTGAAGCTGTGTGTTCACTGCTGGTTCGAGTATTTGTCTTAAACCCGCCAAACGTTGTCACCAGACCAGCGTGTGGTAAAACCTGATGAATTTACAGTTTCAGAGAATATTTACTGTATTTAAATTCTCTGTTTAACAGTCACGTCATTCGATGACAGCGATACTTGTTGACTCTACGTTAACATTTAGTATCTGTTGCACTTAAAGCAATAGTTCAACATTTTGGAAAATATGTATTTTGACAAGATTATCAATATGGCTCTGATGTCTGTAAATATGAAGCTAAAGCCAGCACACTAGACCATTTTACAGCCGACATGATTACGTCACGGTGTAAATGTAGTCGACACGTCGAAAATGTCCCTTTGCTTTGTCGTTGGATGCCAAAATTAATATTGCATATATCTTGAGATGATAAAGCTTAGCCTACAGCTAACCTCCTCAGCTGTCACGGCTAAATTATTGAGAAAAGTTGCTAATAGGCTAAGCTATTAGAGAGTTTCAGTGTAGCATGAAAGGGTGGTGGAATTTGTATTCTTTCTAGCTGACGGCTGGCTACTTAGCTAGCTTGCTAATCCCGCCATGCTTTAATGCTGCACTGGTTACAGAAAATGATCTGAACAAATCTGGCAACAGCAATGTGCTTTTTTTACACTTTAAGAACAGTGTGTGGAGTGAGTATTAAGTTGTTACATTTTACTCCTTTAGCGGCTGGCTAGTCAGCTAGCTACCTTGCTAATTCCGCCATGCTTTCATGCTACAGTGGTGATAGAATATGAGCTCAACAGCGGGCTGATGGCCAGCGGATACGGTCTCTCTGCCTCCTCACTGAGACTACTTTGCCAGGAGGTGAGCAAGCGGGAGCTACGGAGGTTAGCTAGATATATAGCCAGCTGTGAAGATGGACAAGCTAGCCAGCTAACTAGCCAGCCGTCCTGTCTGGATCTGCTCTCCTCCCGGGAAAGTGGTCAACCAGCAGCATAAGGGTCGGCTAATACGGTCCCATTGGTTAATGTTAACTTAACAGGTAACACTTGCGGCCCCCGGAGAATGTGTGAATGTACGTAATGAGAGAAACTCAGACATTGTTTTCCAGCCACTATAAAAGACACTCAAACAAAAACTCGCTAGCCATTGTTAACTAATATGTTCAGAGAATTATTCTCCCTCCACCTTTGCTCCGCCCACAAAAGCAGGCCATCATGTTCACTTACAGATTAGTTTAGTCAGATGTTGCTTTAAAATGTCTGTACCTCAATTACTCATTTGTGTGAAATTGTGAAACAGTCGAAGTTGAAATAATCAATTTACTTATAGATCATTTCAGAACCGGTTTAAATTTGAGGCACCTCTTGAGCGCTTGAGTGGGAAGACTGAACAATTTCACCTGGGAGTGTAATCAAGACTCAAGTGTCCCCGTCAGTAAAACATGATCACAAAAAATAACTTCTTCAAGGATACTTTGGCTTTAAACGAGTAGTTAAAACATGCACATCCAAATCTCGACACGACTGGTTGAAAGAAGACTAGAAACTGCAAGAACAAAATAGTTCAGGCTGCTCCCAAGGTGTGGAGTTTCAAAATAATACGCCTCAGGTGTAGCAGATGAATATGTGTGTGAATTCCACTTGTATGCAACAGCTTCCATCGTCTGTACGAACCAAAACCCTTCTTCAAAAACCTTAACAAGCCACACATTTGTGCTAAATGCATACATGTTTATGTTTAGCAGGTATGTTTGCCATGTTAACCATCTTAGTTTAGCAAGCTAACCGTCGCTAATGTCATTAGTCATTAGTCATTAATGTCATTAGTTTTGCAAGTGTGTCGTCATTGGAGTAGTCAGGTATTTGACAAATTGAAATTCATCCTGTTCGGAAAATGCACGTCTGCACAGAATTTCATGGCAATCCATTAAATAGTTAGTTGAGATATTTCAGTCCGGATTAAAATGGTGGAAGGACAGACGGATCAACAATGTCATCCTCAGCGCCATGCTGCTAGCGTGGCTAAAAAACATGAATTACTATTAATAGAAAACAGCACTACTGCAATTTGACTACAAAGATTTTCAATAAATAAACTGCCAACATTCCTACCAGAAGGTTCAGAGTCATGTGATGCTGTGTGTTTTGAAGTAAAATCAGCTTCAGGGATTTTGTAGAAACTCATAAATACTTTGTTTGACCAAATAGCAACGCATCGTCCCTTAACAACAAAGTCAGCCATGCTGTTGTTGAACAGTTATGCAGCTATTGGCTTGCGTACTGCAGTAGTACAAAGTGTGTATATATTCACTGAAAAATGTGTCTACCCTCAGAGATTTAGCTGTGCTGTTTATGCCAAGGTTACAAACCTGTTAATCTCTCTGGCTGTATTAGGCTGCTGTTGCAGGCGATGTGGCATCCATAATATGGCTTTCAAAATAAAATTCACCAGCAATATACCCACAGCTCCTCTTTACTTTTTATTGTCTAATGCATAAATACACCCCTCTCATTATCTGTCTTGATTCATGCTTTTCATCTCCTTTATTTCCTGCTGTACAAGCTCTCCACCTCACCATTAATTCCTCCTCCTTTTTCACATTCATTTCTCACCACAAGGAAGTTTAATGTCTCTATACCCGTCTTCCTGCTTTTGAAAATGTCACAGCAGTGGTTTCTAGGTTAGATCCCTGCTTCTTCCACGAGTTTAGAAACCAAACACACTGCATCCAATCAGTATCAATCTCTCTCTTAGCGACGACGTCACCCAGCAGCTCCAGTCCATCCCCGCAGGGGAGAAAAAAGGGAGGAAATACAGGGCTGTTGTGAGAGGGGCGGCATCTGCCGAACGGAGGAACGACAGAAAGAGGGAGTAGGTGGAGGACGACGATGGCGGTGCAGACACATGACACACAGGGAGGAAAAAACAATTTGCCTAATTTGCACGTGAAACACCTCGCATCCTCACCCCGTCTCCAACAACCGTCACGCCACCGAGAAGCCAAAACGCAAACACACTCTCTGCACCTCTGTGCCGGTCCTCCTCACATCTCCACTCTCATCTTGTCCCGGGCATCTTGTTATTGAGCGAGTAGCATCTCGCTTTGTTTCTCACCAGGGTGAAGCTGGGTGTGTGCATGAGAGAGGTATCGATCCAAGCGCTGCTTGAAGAAAAAAAAGGATAAAGGAGTCCAGGCAAGCGTGTCCTCGCCTCCGTCACATCATCGACATCGTCTCTGGTGCACGCAACACAAAACGAGCCGCTGTAGTCGATGAACTGATTAGTTGATGGACACACAATTAATCAACCTTTTGTCTGTTTTTTAGTGCCGCAGCGAATTATTATTTTTAATTGTTGATTAATCTGTCAATCATTCTTTCAATCAATCAATTCATTATTGAGTTTATGAAAAAAACAGAAAAAATATGCCTGTCAGAGTTTCTCAAAGACCATGATGTCATTTCAACTGGCTTTTTTTTTGCCTGACGAAGATATATAATGTAAAATCCTACAATTTCTACAACAAGAAAACATGAAATTGTAAATTAATGTAATGTCATTTAACTAAGCGTTGCAGCTCTAATCTGTTTCAGACCATTAACTTGTATCTTTGAATATGTACATTTTGGTTGTGGTGAATTGTAGAGGCCATTTTTTTCACCATTTCTGATTGACAAAACAAAGAGTAGATCCATCAAAGATATAATCCAGAGATTGATCGATACTAAAGACACTAGCACTAGAACATTCAGGAAGTGGAAACTATGTCAACAACAAACTACAGCAAATTCAATGCTGCTTTTGTGACGGTATGCTGTCCAAATATCAGAGTTATTAACTAACGTTGGACAGTTTTTTAAATCATATTTTACATGGTTGTTGTAGGGTAGTGCATTGTATTGTAATGTGTGTTTTATGCCTCCCTGTATAGAAAGTAGAAGGGCAAAAAAAAAGCCAAATCATAGCATATGAGAAGCGTTGCAAGTCTGCTTAATTTCACCCCCCACTGTACTCTGCGCTAGATTTCACCTGCTGTGTATGGCATTAAATTTACAGTAAACACACACCGGTATAAACGTCCACACTGACAGAACCACACAGACACACAGATAAAGGAGAGAAGAAGTGTGCAAACACATATACAGCGTATTCAGAGTGTGGACTATAAATAACAGTTTGTGGAAGCCAGTTTCTGTCCTCACTGGCAGTTCATAAAAAGCTGTGGAGCAGGGGACATGTGTCCCTGAAGTGGCCTGGATGAGCGCCTGCTATGACCCACATCCTGTCTCCTAATACTGGGCCACTCACTCACTGCTACCAAACACGCATCATAAACTGCAGGAGCATCCGAGCTGTCCTAAGTCGTTAATTACAGACCTTGGAGAAATGTTATCACCTGACAGTCGATACTCGGTGGACGCTTGTTTACAGTCATTTTCACATGAACTGGCTTAATCTGCAATGTAGCCGAAAAACTCTGATCATTTTCAGGTTCGTCATGGAAAAAGGTGACAGTTCATCCGCACATGAACGTCTTGGAAAACACAAAGGCAGGATTTCCTCGGGATCTTTAACTTAAGGCCCACTTCTGTTTGTTACAAAAATATCCAAGGACCACATTCCCAGCTAATTGAGAAACAAAACATGACAAGAAAAAGGGGGAGAAATAATACTTCTTATGCCTTTGTCAGCTGTAACGATCAATAAATATTCTGCCTATACCTTCACCCATTGCTACCTGCCATTATCAATCCCAATTTAATGTATTTAGGGTCATATTTCCTCAGCACACGCTTTAGAGCTTTTACTGGCGCAGAGTTCTCTACTGATGACGAGTGATTAGGATGTTTGTATTCAAACGTAACTGGTCATTGAAGTTATGCATTTTTATTTAACCGCTTTCATTCATGTGAATTTTTTAGCACATTAACATAACTAGCTGTGCAAATTACAAAGACATTATTTAAAAAATGTAATCTAACCATTTGGCAGTACCTACTAAATAGTGCCAACTAAATAGTGCTCTGAGGCCCACTAGTGGTCCCGGGCCCAGCAGTACTAAAGGTTTGTAAGAGCAGAAGCATAGTCTGTACATCAGAAGTGAACGTAGTCACCGTAAAAATTGCAGATTGGTTTGTGGACTACGGTTTGCCTCACGTTCGGCATTATGGCCGAAGCCATCTTGTTTTTTTGCAACCAGAATTGAAACCCGAGGGCGGAGCTAAATACAATTTTAATAACAAAGTTACTATTAACTTTCATGAAGTGAAAACACACCGTGAAAGGGTTAAAGTTCAGAGACGAAAACACGAACAACTCCCAGTTTGGACAACGCCATGGTGGCAACCTGTCAATCACAAAGTAGCCCCTCCTTAAAGCATACTCTACTTTATGGTCTATTTGACTCTAAATGGACCATAATCTACTAAATGAACATCATGCTGTATTGAAGATTTGAAACAGAGATTGAGACCATAAACTCATGTTTATAATGTTTACTGAGGTAATAAATCAAGAGAGAAGTAGAGTCATTTTCTCATAGACTTCTATACAACCAGAGGAGTCGCCCCCTGGTGGACATTAGAGAGAATGCAGGTTTAAAACACTTCAGCATTGGCTTCACTTTTCAGACCTGCAGGTTACCGTCCGATAAGAAGGTTAACACGCTCCAAAAGAGATCCACTTCAAGTGCAGCATAGCAGGGACGTCTCTCAGCGAGCTACTACAGAAGGCAGCAAAACATACTGATGTGACTAAGATGGCCTTACTATCAGCAGACTTAATCAACTTACTACATGATGGCATCAATGTCCTGACACTCAAGTCATGACACAAAAGAACATTGTGCACTTGATCACTTAGAAACAGATACAAACGCTTCCACCTGCACCAAAACATGTACAGTTAATAGAAAGCAACTTGAACTTCCTTCATCTTATCCACATGGACTCGGAGAGAATCTGGAGGAGTTTGCATTTCCTGAATTTAACGCTTCTGCTTCTGTAAAAGAGTTGCATTAGTGTCAAACATTTAGAGGCCATTTTATCTAGCTTCAGAGAAAAGGAGATTCTGAGGCCATCTGGCTACTGAATCTTTTACAATGCACAGAGCTCAACCTTCACTGTTTTACCAGCCAAAAAATAAAAAATAAAAAAATCAGATTTTCCCTCATATATTGCTCCACATCAATTGGCCTTTTTCCATCACAAATACTGAGCTAAAGTATATCCACTGACATGCTGGTACACTGAGTATTTGGACAAAACACAAATGGGCTTTTTACGTCGTTGAAAATGCAAAACTGTGTCCTTGAATGTACACTGGAAAAAAAATAAAAATATCCTGTTTATGCATGAAGCAAAGTTGCACTGCAGCCATTTCTGGTGGGCTGACGCCATGTGAGTTTATACTGAGAGGGAAGCTGTTATCTGTGGAGGCTGACTAAATATTTCATTCATGTAGCTGAGTGAATGTTTGTATGGTCTAAAAGTGGCTCGAGCCTGTCAGAGATATCCACATGCAACATTCTGCTCTTCTCTTAGGTTAAAGAAAATCTTACGAGCGCTCAAGAGCAATCTCACCAAAACAAGAAAAAACGTCTTGTTGTCACAGTCCAAGGCTGTGAAGGCCGACGAGTCAGCGGGATGACGTTTCGTAGTCTCATTTAGCCACATGTCAGCAACCGCCTTTTTTAACACACTTAAAAGCTTCAAGATTCCAGAGAGGGGTATTTACTGACGTATTTTATATCCTAGAAGAAAACGTTAAACTCTCTTGTGTTAACCACACACCTTATTTCAGTCATCTAACCAAGAATATGGATGACTTGATATGGATTATCAAGTGAAAAAAGTAAGAGTCCCTCTTTTTTTTGTACCTAATTTTGGACACATTTTGTGCTTTGTTAGCTAAGCACCTAATTGGCTGATGAAGTAAGAACAATAGACTTTACTTAATCCTCACAGACTAACAATAACCTAAACCTGGATGCTATTTCTGGCCTGAAAACGAACCAAACACTTGGATGTCAGCAGACAGCGTTTCATACTATTGTTACACCCGACACTCATTTGCTCCTGACAGAATATAGTCACTTGATAGCACCGGATTGCTATTGTGTGCAATTTGGAGCACGCTTCACAAGACGGAAATACAAACGTGTTCGTAGTATTTCATATTTTTCTAAAAGCTTAGGTTCTTCTCTCTGGCTCTCTACATTTTACATTTCCATCTTGTATTGTGCAAACAAACAAACACGTGAAGTGATGTCAGTATAAAGGTGATATTTCTCTCTCTCTCTCTCTCTCTCTCTCTGACAGCACTCTGACATCTGATACCCTCAATCGCCTTCCTGCTGTTGTTGGTCTGGGGAGCTTCCACTCACTGTGTAACACAGACATACACACACTCGCAGACACACACACACACACACCGGTTCAGCCAAACATCTGCTGTTTTTAACCCCTGCTGGTTGCGAGTGCGACCGCCACGGGGGATGGGGCAAGAACTTCCAACTGACCAGGGGACTGTAAACTGAGCAGGGAAATGGACCTTTTTTTGATCCAAAATTAATTCCTAACAATGCTTTAATAATGTCTAAGTGACTGTTTGAATTTAAAGTGAAGAGATAAAGTCACATCAAACTTTTAGCTTCTTAAATAAACGACACCTTACCACTAGCGTTTGTCCCGTCCGCATCACGAGAAGTTGCAGCTACAGCATTAAAAACGGGGCATGTTTCCAGGACAAACACACGCTCGGTGTTGATGGGGAAGTGTGTGTTATGAAAACAGAGGCTGAGAAGTGACGTGAGAAAGAAATTGCATGCGCGTATCTGAGAGCAGACAGAGCAGGAAGGGGGGGGGGGGGGGGGGGGGGGGCAGAGAAGAGGCAACAGTCACACAGGGAGTTAGCGGGCAACTCTCTGGGGCCTCTAAGCCAATTACCGGAGCAGCATTGATTGAGGCAGCACTTTAAGACCTCGTCCACACAAGTAGTCCCTTAATACACTGGTCAGACGATGGGAGCACCTCAACCACAAACTACGGATAGATGGCCATTTGCATCCATTATGGTGTCGGCGGGACAAATCTTTTTAGCGATGCTAATAGGACTAATACGGAATATTTGGTCCGGGGTTCAACTTATTAAATGTATGTGTTACTCCATCTTCCTGCCTTTAAGGCTTTGGAAGTCTGCAGCTGCTGAGATGGACAGGTACTGGACTTGTTCCCTCAGTCCGGATCGGCTGACCCCCCGGAGACCAAGGTGAGTATTGGGTCCCGAGTGCCGTGGCTGTGTTCAATCAGCACTTCCATCCCCTGTTAAAGGGTTCGCCGGGCCATAATGATTTATGAAGGGGAACGGAGAAGGGAATCAATGTAGCGGAGGCCCTCAGATTAATGATTAAGCAAACAGCAGCCCCGCTCCAGATCCTATCAGGGGCCAAGGTGCTGCTCAGAGCGCGCCATGCTGTAGTGATTTCAATTAACTAGCGTGGGGTTTTGGGGAAGCTTCAGCAGCAGAGCCACAATGCTTCTTCTGGTCTCGCACGATGAAACACAAGCAGCCTGCGAAAGTCACAACAAAACGAGAACAAGTTATATCTGCAGTGCTGCAAAAAGATTGTCGCGTTCACGTACGTCAATACTTTTTCTTTTGGGTACCAGCAGGAAATGTGTTTGCAGAGAAAAAAAAGTTTGTATTGTGATTTACTTTTCTTTGAGCTGACAGTTGAAATCTTGTATTTTGTATCGGCAAAGATGATTTATGACTGCTTGGGTTTACAGATGCACCGATACTGACATTGTAAATCGTTTGTCTGTCTCAAATTGGTGGATTGGGAATCGGTGACGATGGGC
The DNA here is from genome assembly GCF_050575085.1 of Anarhichas minor. Lineage (NCBI taxonomy): Eukaryota > Metazoa > Chordata > Actinopteri > Perciformes > Anarhichadidae > Anarhichas > Anarhichas minor. The sequence continues at coordinate 16,944,550 of NW_027466449.1, forward strand.
CGATCTGCTATCGGATGACATAATTTCAATAAACAGCAATTTAACACATTTATATCAATGTACAGCTTATTCATTAGGCATTGCTACTGGATCAGTACTCGATATCGACCGATACTCAAAGCCCATATATCGGTAACAGGACTGAAAAAGTCTTACAGGTTCATCTCTACTTGGGTTTCAGATCAATAGTTGATTTGTTTAAGGCCACAATTAACTCTGCGGATTATGTTCTGTAGAAGTTATGTCTTCAAGCGTCTAACTTTGACCAACCAACAGTTCAGTGAACACAACTATTCAGTTTTCTGTCACATGAGACAAAAAACAAAGCTGCAGATCATTACAGCTGATTAGGTGAAATTGTTAATATTTGGGGACGTTTACTTGAAAAATGACAAAACAGTTGCAGATCGACTAATCGACTAATCATTCCCGCTCTTCAGTAGAATATCATATTTCTCAAAGTAAAGTATGAAAAACATCTCAAACAAAACCCAGCCCTACATTTTATGTAAAGGCTAACTTTTAATTTTTTAAATCAGAGACTCTCCTTCATTGAGGTTCCTCGCTGTGATTGTTTGAATAACAGGATGATGCAGTTACACATTAAAGAGCAGAGGGACAGGGAGGACAGACGCACAATACCGCTGCCGCCCAACACAACGGGCCATTCTTTACAGCTCGCGCCACAACACTCCTCACAGCTGAGTCCCAGCCGCTATTCTCCTGCTGTTCCCCCTGCTCCCTCCCCATCTCTCCCCTTTCAATATGGGGGAGAATAATGGGAAAGGAGGGAGGGGGGTGGGAGGGGGGGGGGGATGAAAATGAATAGTGAACACGTACAATCTGAAGCGTCACTAGCTGGAAATCTTGTATAGAAAAAATGGCACAAAAGACAACAGTTTATTGGAGAAAACTGCGATTGGAGAAAAGGGGGAGGGAGCTTTCATTCAGAGAGTAAAGCTGAGAGGAGGGAGATGAAATGAGGGGAAGATGTGGCAGACAAGCGTATATGCACACACACACACATCCGTCCATCAGCACAGACACATGGTACTGCACATCAGTTAATTAATACCACACCGCAAATCTGCATCAGCACCGAGTCTCTCTCTCTTTCAAAGAAAAGAAAAATCCACCTGCCTCTGTGTGTCTATTCCCCCCCCCCACACCCTCATCCCCTCCAATCTAATCCCGGAAGCCAGGGCATCATTCCCTGGAGAAGAAGTAAATGTCACAGATTTACCTCTACACCGCCACTGCTGCTTGTTTTCCTCCCTGTTCGTTATTCCACAGAAATATTCAAAAAGATAGATCCAAGTGGGCTGAATTCTGCTCTCCCTCTCCGCACCAAACCATCCATGGATCACCCGGTTGTCTGTGAGCGAGTGCTAGCTCCCCAGCCTGTCAGCTCATTCAGGCAGGCAGCTATGTAGGCAGCTGCCGTTTTTCTTCAAAGCTCCACAAGCAGAGCAAATTAGAGGTCCAGCCCAGCTTAGAAGCTAAGCCATTGTGAGCTATTCACACTCCAGTTCCTGTCTGAGGCCAATGGCTGCAGCCCCCCCTCATACTCCCGCCCACTGTCCCTCCCTCCCTCTTCCTCGTGCTCTCTCTCTCTCTCTCTCTCCCATTCTCCTGCTATCTTAGCCATAAATATAGACGCTTGACATTACCTAACACATGGTGCCTCCTGATAAACAGCCAGCTTCAGGCAGGTCTCGTGACTGGGAAAACCTCTCCAGGGGTGAATGCTGGGTTAAGGAAGGAGGGTGTAGAGGGCAGCAGGACAAGGATGTAGGATGTAGGATTCAGGGTGTAGAAGAAGATGGGAGGAGGGTACTGTAGCATGTAGAGTAAAAGATGCTGTTGTTACCAGCTCTTTTGGGTCTTTCGTTCAGTAAGAAGCGGTTTGTCACTGTGACGTCACCTGTTGGTTACTTCACTTTTGAAACCTTGAGTTTGGCATTTTGGCCGTCGCCATCTTGGTTTTTTGCCACCAGAGGTGACACGGGAGGGTGGAGCTAAGTACAACCGAACGCTGATGAAGACATTTTTAGGCGACCAAAATGTTATTTTCATGGACTGAAAACATGGACAACGCTGTGGTAGCCCCGCCCTAAAGCATACCCTGCTTTATGGTCTGTTTGACTCTAAATGGACCATAATGTACTAAATGAACATCATGCTGTATTGAAGAAGACTTGAAACTAGAGATTGAGACCATAAACTCATGTTTACAATGTTTACTGAGGTAATAAATCAAGAGAGAAGTAGAGTCATTTTCTCATAGACTTCTATACAACCAGAGGAGTCGCCCCCTGGTGGACATTAGAGAGAATGCAGGTTTAAGTCACTTCCTTCCTTGGCTTCACTTTTCAGAACTGGAGGTTTCCGCCCAGTTTAGTTGCAGCCTGGATTTGTTTACTATGCTTTGACTTAATTGATTTAGGATCTTGGGAGATTAAGGGCCCAACGGCAGACCAAAGGAAAGCTTGCACCTGGCAGCGCAGGCCTGTACCTGCATGGACATGGACTGCTGCCCAGGCAGCCTGACCACAAACCCCTAGAGCTGCCCTGAGGGAAGAGGACTGCAGACTTCTGCTTGGATTCACATGGTCCAATCTTAGCCACATGTCCTCATTGTACCACAGCTAAAAAATAAATAACAGCAGCTTTACTGACGGTTCTGAAGTGAATTAACAAACGTGTTGAATGCTACATTTTGTTAGTTGATGTAAAACCTTAAATACAGTTTAAGCAATATGTCTGAGATTGATTGTTTGTGTATTGAGTATTTACATCAACCTATAAATAAATATTAGGCTACTTAGGTGATTGTTTGCAGTGTGACTATTTTTACTCGTAAGTAGTTGAAGGACAAGATTGGAGATGTTTCTGTTTGATTAACAAAGCTAAACTCAGTTCATAGCTTGCCAACAGAACATCATTTTGCATAACTTTGCAATGTCAAACAAGCTTCATGCAGAGTTTAACTGGTGTGATGCTTTATCAGATTGTGCAGATACTGGTATATCTGTAAACTGTGAATATGACCTGTCTACAGCTTTATAATCGGTCAACCTGTGGAGTAGAAATCACACAGCTGGATTTCTTTGTTTGGGGGTATCTTTTGACATTTTGTAAATTACACTTTCACGTAAGAGAGAGAGAGAAGATCAAAAGCACTCTAGTGTAAATACACGGAATATGAAGCTTCAGCCAGCAGATTAGCCTAGCTTAGCATAACGACTGGAAGCTGTAGGAAACAGCTAGCATGGCTCTAAAGGTTGCCTACCTCAAACCTTAAAAACACATGTTGTGAACAAGTTATATCTTTCTTTATTTCATCTTTGTAAAAAATTAAGCGTAAAAACGATGCGTTAAAGTAGTTTTTACGTATTAAGCAGCTTCCTCTTGCTTCCTGTAAGCTAAGCTAACCATCTGCTTGCTGTGATTGCATTTTCCACATTTTATCTTAAGTGTGTCATGTAGTGTGGGACTTGCACTGGTCTGTTCTTGGTCTGGACTTGGTCTCAACCCCTCAAAGTCTTGGTCTTGTCTTGGTCTCGAAACACTCTGAGAAGTTCAGACCAAGTCAAGACCACGATCAAAGTCTTGGTCTTGGTTTTTGGGGGTCTTGACTACAACAATGGCAAAATAGGACACACTAGCCGGCCGTGGGAAATATATAATCTGTGTAAATAGTAGAGAGCCACACCTGTGTTCATCAACAATCCCGAGCTCTGGTTTTGCTCCATGCGAACGGGACTCCCAGCTCTGGATGAAGCATCACTCTGGACGAAGCAGGAGGACTGCAGTCCCTCCTCAGCCGTACAGTGAGGACTACATGAGGCCTTTCATGTGGGACACCACAGAGGCTCATTAATCAGGGGCTGATCACTTTAAATTGACTCTGGGGTTGATCCTGTCACATCACATCTCTGCTTGAGCATTCACTTGATCAAAGGACAATTGTCTTACATGAGCTTGGGCGAGGAAACATGATGGAGTATTTTGAATAACAATAATATAACTGTGAGCTACACTTTGGATTGACAAACAGAGCGGAGAGCAGACTCGAGGCGCAGCTTGTTCGAAACTCAAGGTGCGGAAACAGAGGTTGTGTTGTTGTAATGGTTTCTTCTTGAGATGCCTTTGAAATGGGCCTGGAGGAGATTGTCAATAACAAAAGCAACGTCAGAGATCCACAGCCTCCACCTTCCACCCACTGGACCAATCGCACTGAAACAGGAAGGAAGACCTGCAGTCCTTTTGGCCTGAGATATTTTAATGGTACCAGTTTGTGACTGTATCTGTAAAATATGGTAAATATGGCAATAAAAAACACCAACACATGCATTAAACATAAGCCTCACACACACACATAGTCCACACACACACACACATAGTCCACACACACACACACACACACACACACACACACACACACACCTGTCTTCATTCACCATTACTATGCAATAAAACAAACATTTCACCAGCTCCCTTAATGAGCTTTGGGGGCCAGTCGTCGTTTCCCCGAGTGCACCATTGCACGTGTACGCAGCAGATATTTCAGTTGCAATGAACAAAAACTACGAGCCGTGCGTATACTTGAAAAGCAGGCGGACAGAAGCCGGGGGCCCCTGCTCATGCGTTGCGAGAATGAATGGCCGTCATTAGCATGAGGCTCCCCGGCAGCACCCTGCAATGCAGCGACACACACACACACACACACGCACACGCACGCGCACGCACACGCACACACACAATGGCGAGTGCCACGCTTCCCCCCCAGAGAAGCCCTTTTGTTTGGGCAGCATCTGGACCTGACCTCCATGCATTCGAGGCTGATGACCCCCCTCTCAGCTCCTCATCTCCTCTCCTATCCTAACCTCCCCGTAAAAGCTCTCTCTGCCTCTACAGCAACCCCCCCTCTCCTCCTCTTCCTCCTCCTTCCCTTTACCCTGTCCGTTATTCACACACACACACATACCCCCCTCCTCCCTCCCTCGCTCCTCTAGCTAAGGAGAGCAGCCATCTCTTGCTCCTTGAAAAGAAGGTCTGTGTACTAGTGGGCCTTACACAAAGCCTGCAGGGTGAATTAGAAAACCAATGAGGAAAAAGCACCAGGGCTACTGGCCATCTGTCCCTCTGGGTTGGACGTGCCTGCTCCGAGTGGGCCAGCCCCCCCCCCCCCCCCCACCCCCCGCATAACTCCCACCTCTACCCCCACCTCCCCCTGATTCCCTTAACCTATATACACAGCATCACGGGCTTCGGATGGCGGATGGTTGGTGAGAGTTGGGGGGGGGGGGGGGGAGAAAAAAAAGAAAAAAGAGAGGAGAATAAGGAGCTGCCACTTGCCTGGATGCAGAGCGAAGCCCCCGGAGCCAGAAAATCAAGCCTTAATCCGTTTTCTTTGTGTGAGCGGCAAACAGAGAAATTTGTCTCAAACAATGATTTTCCCCGAGATCGGCAGTGGAGTGGAAAACAAGGAAGCGAGGGAGTGAAGGACAGCGAGGAGGGGAGGGAGATAGAGCGAGAGATAGAGCGAGAGAGAGAGAGGATGAGATGGAGGGTGAGAGCAGCAGAGGCAGGGAGACAGCGGGAGCAGCTAGAGTGTGACAGAGGAAGGCAGCAGTCACCGCCGAGCCACAGGGACGCTGACACTGACTGGAGGACTCGAAGTGAAGAGAGAGGAGGACGACAGAGCAGAGGGGGGAGAGAGAGGGAGAGATCAGGTGGGGGGAGGGAGGGAGGGAGGATTGGTTCGCCCCGTGGCTACAAACGCTGGGATAACGCCGAAGATAACCCCTCGTCCCCTTCGAAGCAGCAGCTGTAGACGTGAGGAAGGAAACGAATCCCACGAGAGAGAGAGAGAGAGACTTCTCTATCAATAGTCACATTTGCCGCACATGATAACAATGGCCATCTGTAGCAGCGGAGCAATGAAGGAGAGAGGGGAAGAGAATGGGTTGACAGAGGGGAGGAGAGAGGGGGAGGAAGGGTCCTATAAACACACATTCACACACAGAGAGAGAGGGAAAAAAACACCTCGACCAGTGGTGGAGGGAAAGGCACCTGTTCGAGTCAAGCAAGAGGGAGCAACACATGTGTTAGGGAGAGAAGGGGGGAGGAGATGCGAGGCAGGCAGAGAGACAAAGGAAACAGAGGGCCGAGAAGCGTGGCTTTTATTTGACTGCTTTTGGTCTTTCTGCCTCGTCATGCCAAGAACAACATTTGCATGTGTGTGTGAGAGAGAGAGAGAGACAATAAACAGGAGGTGGCAGCGATAGTAGGTCAACAAGAAAGAGAGAGAGGGAGGGAGGGAGGGACAGGAAGACAGAAAGAGAGACAGAGAGAGGAGGGGTAAACAGTACAAACATTGCAGTGTTGTTAGACCGAACTGCCTTGTGTTGAGGCCGTGGTTTTGCTCAACACACTCACGTTTATTGCCACTTGAAAGTGAATATTAAGCAGGATGAGTCTCATAGTTGTTATTGTCAACAAACTCCACAAAAAGGCTTTTTAACATACTTATTATCGTAGCCAAAGCCTGATACGTCCTATTCCCCTGCGCCATAAATCATTGTTTCAAAGACAGAAACACATCGGAGGGCCACACTGTTTCACCGGATGAACTTTCCCTTTATCAACACGTACGTGGGCGCTGTAGTTTATTTTAAGTCAATCCCACATTCACCATTCTGCCGTAAATACGTAATAAAACTCCAAATTCATTTCTGAAAATAGTCCCTGACAAACACTTTCAACTCCTTTGTGACTTTTATCTTCATGTCTTCAGTGGGAACGTGTTTGTTTTGGTCTTTTCATGGAATTTATTGACAATAAGAAAAATATAAACCAACGCTTTCATTGGCCAGTCTGCGTTTCGAGAGGGGCGGGACTTAGCGAAGGGTCAGTTGGTTATACATATTTATACAGTATTTCTCCAAACCCGTAATCTCCGTAGTGTGTGAGAACACAGTCGGCAGGATTTCAAGTGGTCTATATTCATATTGTTCATGTAGCTACTTGCCCCACAGCTAATTGTTGTTATGATTGAATAGCGTTTGTTTGCATTTGTAAGCTTTAAAGCCTCAGTGGTGGGAGATCTTTTGGTTGAGTTGTAGCAAAATGTACATTATTAACATGATATGAATGTTTATTTTTTAAATATCACGGTTATCATCAAAATCGGGACCTCACAATAACCCTATGTGGTTCCCATTTTGGGTTCTGACCCCTTAAAATGAACACAGGTTTTGGCCGTAGTCATTGAACGTCACACGCTGGTTTGTGGACTACAGTTTTGAAGCCTCCAGGTCGGCATTTTGGTCGTCGCCATCTTTGTTTTGTTTTATGCCACCAGAAGTGACACGAGAGGGCGGAGCCAAGTACAACCGAACGCTGAGTAAGACATTTTTAAGCTACCAAAAATGTTACAATTAACTTCCGTGAACTGAAAACACACTGTGAAAGTTGTTAGATGTTAAACTCCCAGACCGGACAACGCCCTGGTAGTGACATGTCAATCACAAAGTAGCCCCGCCCCTAAAGGATACCATGGGACCATAATTTACTAAATGAACATCATGCTGTATTGAAGAAGACTTGAAACTAGCGATTGAGACCATAAACTCATGTTTACAATGTTTACTGAGGTAATAAATCAAGAGAGAAGTAGAGTCATTTTCTCATAGACTTCTATACAACCAGAGGAGTCGCCCCCTGATGGACATTAGAGAGAATGCAGGTTTTAGGTACTTCAGCATTGGCTTCACCCTGGTTTTGGCCTACCTGTTTTGGATTGTGAGCTAGAACTTTTTCGCCGTGGATTTGTCTCATGTGAAGGACTTTTAGAGGCATGACGAGGTGAAAGTATCAGCTATTATTTTAGAGATATTTTAGACCTGAAGAGCTGAAAGTATCCAGCATGTAACGTTTATTCTGAACATTTTAGAGGCATTACTGTCAGAGGTAAATGTATCCAGTATTACACAAGTGGTGAAATTAAGGGTAACAAATGTAATCCGTTTAATCTGGTGACCCTCCGACAGCCTCACAAAACCGCCGTACAGCATATTCAGCATTTATTATTTTGTCTATGTTCAATTTTGACGCTGCGTGCGCGGAAGCCTTTCCATCGTGCTGTGATCTCTGTGAGAGAGCCCAACATGTTCATCACATAATCAGGCAGGAATCTATTTTCAATATATCAGAACATCATAATCCCAGGCCGGGCACTGGGAGGGGGGGGGGGGGGGGGGGGGGGGCTCAGCGGAGAGGCGGATTTACCGGTCACATGGCTGAGCGCAAGAGACAGACAGACAGACAGAGATTGGACAGAGAGTGAATAAGCGAAGAAAAATACAGTAATCTAGTCTAGGGAGCCACATTTTATTAGGGAGCGACGCAATAGACGAGATAGAAACAGGAGGAGGCGGAATCATGATCCCTCTCTTGATTAAATCATGTCTATGCATATGTGTGATGATCAAATTAATTCCTCAGGGGGGAAACTCTCTCTCTCTCTCTAATCACATCCAGTGTTCTGCTTTTAAAACACTTTAGGCTTCAAGCTTTTGTGGTCACCACAACTCAAGCAGAAGTTGTTGTAACACAGACACGACAGCAGGATAACAAATGAACCGAGCAGAGCTGGACCGGGTCGCCCGACGGGTCCGACTGGTCCGTGACGTAACCGAGCCCAGCTGTGGAGGCTGGCTCGGTGCCGGGTGTTTGGCTCGAGCCACACTTTTCTGTATATTTCACAGTTATACGAGACAGCTGCAGGAGAGGGAGATCTTGTGCGGTCAAGACACATGCGGCTTTAATGGACTGTGATACAAAACACACAGTGAAAATGTGCATTTGTTTTGTCCTTTTCAGAGCTGGTGAGGATTTTTTTAAAAGGATGAAAGGGGAATAAAGTGTAACGGCATGATTTGTGGTTGGAGTGGAAGGGACGGATGAGATTAAGAGGAGATGAAAGAAATGAGAAAGAAGCCAAAAGAAAGTGGGTCATTGGGGTGAAGATGAAGAAATGATGCTAAAGACTGGTTAAAGTCGTCAGCCAGATGTCCTGGTTTAAGCGTCCAGCACATTATCATCACGACTGGTATATATATATATTTTTTGTTTTTACTCACAAGGCACAGCGTGGCGATACAGATTGGCCCGGATGGTCTTCTGCAGCTCGTGGTCGGGGGAGGACTTCTGAAACCTCAGGCTCAGGTAGTGCTTCAGGTCCTTGTTGAGCTTGTGACCTGGAAAACAGCCGACGGACAAAAAACAGCTCAAGTAAACAAACCGGCCACGTCAAGAAACCTGCTCGTCTCTTTCGCTGTTTACGTGCTGTCATTTGACCAAAAGTAAAGTCGTGAAAGGCCGTGACATTTCACAAGTACAAATGCTCCTGGACACTACAAGAACAGGCCTTGTTGATCTTCCTTAGTGGGTTTGGAGTAAATTTGTTTAGGATTGTGTTTACACATAAATATAATGCAGTTAAAGAATGCAATCAAATTCGAACATATATTTAAAGTCCATGTGACGCAACAAGACTAACATCACTATACTATTTATTTTAATTGTATTTAATCTTAATTGAATCAGGCTGTCTCATTGAGATTAAGATCTCTTTTCCAAGAGAGACCAGACAACGAGAAACATTCACAACCAGCAAAACAGAAACAACACAACTACACAATATACAGGAATTAAAGACAATTACAAAAATCAGACAATAAAGCCTTAATATCTCCAATTTACCGTGTGATACAGAGAACAATGATGAATCCCAAATGATGTCGTTTGTGATAAAGTGTACTGCATCAATGTGCACTGTTATAATGCAAACATGCGGATGTTAAGCAAGTATAGGTTTAGCATGTTAGTTCAGTTTGTTAGCGTGCGAACATTTGCTAATTAGCAATAAACCAACACGTTCTCATCCCAACTCGTCACATACTGACCATTGGTGTCACTTTCTAGCGTACCGGGTAGCCCAACGAGTCAAACGACGCTCCGCTACAGTCGCAGTAAACACGTGGTTAACGTTGGGAATCGAGACAAAAACACTTGCTGAGGTTTAGGCTAAAAAACAACTATTGTTTGGTTTCGGAAAAACATCATGGTTGGGCATAAAATATGTACGTAAACTAAGTAAAACATAAACAACATAAGTACGGAAAACAGTGAAATGTTTCACTAAAGAATTTAACCTGAGGGGCACATGAATGTCGGTACCAATAGTTGTAAAGATGTTTCACTCAAAAATCAAACGTGAACCTCATGGTGGCGCTAGAGGAGAGTCGGTGCATCATCAAAATCATTTGGATTCATCATCTGTGCACCGTGCATGTATGTACAAAATTTCATAGTAATCCACCAAATCTTGTTGAGATGTTTGTCTATTATCCAAAATCATCAACCTACTGCTGTCGCTAGAGGTAAAGTCAGGGGATTCCCAAAGTCATTTGGGTTCATCCTCTGGGAATGATGAATGTCTGGAAATGATGTCATGCCAATCCATCAAATAGTTTTTGAGATATTTCACTCTGAACCAAAGTGGTGGATCAACTGACGAGACTGAACATTAGAGCTTCAATTTACTGGATTTCATAGATTTAAACTTGTATCCATTTCATTCGATGGTAATGTGAGAAATTCTACAAAAATAAGATATCGACAGTATGAGTATAGCTGAGAAAGATGCTCGGTATGTAACAGGGTGGTTGATTTAGAGAGGCCGGTTTGGGTAATTGATTAAAAGGGTCTCTGATTGGCTGGACTTCCCAGGCCTACTCAGCATCCATCCAATCAGAGGTGCTGATGCTGCTGGCCGAGTTTGGACACGGCCCCGGTCGCTCACAATGGGGCCAGATGGTCGGAGCTCGCTCTCACGCCAGGGTCTCATTTAGGGCCATTTAATGATCTCCAGATATATCATCCATGTCTGGGAGAGCTGGCAAGCACGTCTTGGGGGGAGGTGCCATGGCCTCCTGTCGGCCTCCGATCACAGAGGAGGAGTTTCTCTTGGCTCGGTGCTTTGAGAGGGTTAGTGTGGTGACTGGAGAGGTAGAGTTTACTTTGGAACTGATAGGAAATATAATATGGTTTAAAGTCACAGTGAAACAGCACTTAAGGCGCCTTTAGCTTTAGTGTGAGAAATAAATCCAACACTAAAGAGTGGGCGTGGCTTTGCAAAATACGCAGTGATATGGTGTTATAGAAGGCATGCGTCCGCCCCCACACCTCCCTCAACAGTGTTGTTGAGATCAAGAGGAGGACAAGGGTATAACTTCATTTATAAATCAATCCTTGGACCGTCTTATTTATCCACTTACATGTCATGTAAACAGTGCAGCCATAGCCTACGCTCCCAGGGCTTCATCACTGTCTCCGTCTGGACAGAATTTGGTAAAAAAATGGCTTCCTACTGTGCCCCCTCAACCTGGAACAGGCTACAGCAGGAAGTGAAGCTGTCCAGTGTGATTCCCCCCCCCCCCCCCCAGGGGATTTTAACTACTTCTAAGAACTCTGGAAAGAACTTCTGTCTTTAAACTAGCACTAAGTTTTAAAAAAGTTAAAAACAATAAATCATAACTCATGTTTACAATGTTTACTGAGGTAATAAATCAAGAGAGAAGTAGAGTCATTTTCTCATAGACTTCTATACAACCAGAGGAGTCGCCCCCTGGTGGACATTAGAGAGAATGCAGTTTTAACACTTCAGCTTTGGCTTCACTTTTCAGAATCAAAGGTCGCTGGTTTTGGCCTACTTTTTTGTTGTGGATTTGTCTCATGTGAAGGACTCCCAACAGTCCTTAAGCTAAGCTAAACTAAGCTTAAGGCTGCTTGCTTCAGCTTCCTATTCACTGTACAGATAAGATAGTGCTATCAATCATCCCATGTATCTCTCTGCAAGAAAGCAAATGAGCATATATCCCCTGAATGTCAAATTATTCCTTTGAGGTTAGATCAATAGAGGATTGCCTCCCATGTTAGCGTCAGCGCTGTGGTCGAGGTTTCGGGAATCAGGAGGGAGAATCACACTAAACCATGCAGGAAGGAGGCAGGAAGTGCTCGCCGCCTGAGAGGAAGTGCTGCTCGTGAGACACCGGGAGTCAGGGACAAGGACAGACAGCTCAGACGCGTCCGTGTGGCAGCTGAGAAAAGTGAAAAAGAAGGGTCTTAAAGGAGAGCGGCATCCGTCATCGGCCCCGAGGTGTGGCCCTGTGGTGACATCATCATCTGTCAGCTTCACATATCCCCCCCCCATGGACATAAATACTGACTGAAGCATGCAGCACTGATAATGTCGAGCACAGAGAGCAGCACACGGGCATCTAAGATGATGATCAAATATTAAATCAGAAGCCTGAGAGAACCACAACTAAATGCTTCCTGATACATTTGTCACACAGAAATATAATAATACTAATAATCACATTTAAGGTGCGAATCACATTCATAAACACAGCTACGCTAACATTAGCATAGCCATGAATCTGATTCTGCTCTTTGTATTTTCTACCCAGAAGTAGAGACCCTGGTCGGTAGTCTACCTTGCTGTATTTTTCCGTTCCTCCACACACACACACACACACACACACACACACACACACACACACACACACACACACACACACACACACACACACACACACACATACACACATACACACATACACACACACACACACACACACACACACACAACTGTGTAATTCAGTGCAAGCAAAGCACAGTCAGGTAATTGTTACCTAGCAACCAGCCAGTGCTGACGACCATCATTACGGTCCTTGCTAGGCAAGCAGCAGTCAGATTGTAAAAGGAAAACAAACACACACACACACACACACACACACACACACACACAGACACACACACTTAACACAAGCGTTTCCTTGAACCCATCCTCTGCTGCTCCACTTCCTCGTCTGTGGTGATCTGATTTATATAAACAGCTCTTCGTCGAAATGATGAAATACGCCGCACATACATTAGTGTTTTGCATTCAGCGTCGTGTCAGTTTTGCTGGCCCAGACGCTTTTCCCCGAGATAAGGGCCGCTGTCAGGGACAACACCCCCCCCCCCCCCCCCCCCCCACCCCCCCCCCAGCAGAGGGCGGGCCGCCCAGGTGTCATGCTCCATCAATGAGAAAGTCATCAAATATTCAATATTTATGAGGATTAAAGCCGTGTGGATCAGAGATTACAATCACACCACTGTGTGTGTGTGTGTGTGTGTGTGTGTGTGTGTGTTCGTTTGCTTAGTTTCTCTCCAGATTTTTTGTCACAAATGTTGTTTCGCTGAACAAATAACCAGATTTTATGGTGCTGTAGATGTCAGATTGGAAAAATGAAACCACGAAATGAGTTCCTCTCAGAAAGCAGATTGTTGGTTTGATATGAAACATTTCAGTGGTGTCACAGTTTGAGATGTTTTCCAGCCTCGGAATGTGCTCCAATCTTTGAGTGCAGCTTTAGAAAAGTATTACATGGTATTTGAGATTTTGGAATAAGACAATAGCTTTTTTTTCTTGACCCATTTAGAGTGTTGTCCCAGCAGCATGTAACAAAAGGAAAAACAAAGCTTTGGAATCCAACAAAAACCACCAGATGTGGTGAGAAAACAGGAGATATTATCCCCACAACCACACAAGCGTTCCTCGGATTTGGAACAAAACAATTCAGCATGAAGAGTACTGAACGGAGATCCTTGTCTCGTATAGAATAAGACGATTCTGGGAATGTGCTGAACACACTGAGTCCGCTAATCCGCTGTCTGTTTCTCCTGAATATAGTCTGAACCGTGCAGATATTTTTATAAAATTGTCTTTTAGTAAGGGATTAAACCTGTTAGTAGGTACAGATTTGATAGAAATACAATAGAGACTCCACACATCAATATGTTCAACCACAGTGTATTCATAAGTCTTTCAAGTAAATAGTCTATTTATAATAAAACAATAATCCCTGCTTGTGTTTTTCCTCCATATACCACAGTGAAAAACAAAAGCAAAAGTGCCACAAATTCACAATTTCCAGCGAATAAAATGTGAATATTTGCACGTTTTCATAGCTTTCTATGTCTGTTGGTTTTGGACTGCAGGTCAGACAGAACAATCTTTTTAAATAAGTCATCTTGGCCTCTGGGAAACTGTATTTTTTTCATGATTTTCTGCCATTTTATAGACCAAAAGCTGAGAAACTAAAATTCGGCTGCAGCCCTGAAAGACGCAGCGTTATTCTTCCTGCCAGTGAAAACACTGAACACAACCAACAACCAGTCTGCCTCTGCATGATAAGATGGATCATTTGCGAGCTGGGAGAGGATATTCTTGATTTTCCATAACAATGAAATCACTCCATCAGGGATAATCTGAGGCAGCAGAGATGTTGGCGCGCTGCGAGATGTTTCCCGGGAGCTGAAGATGTTTGCCGGTAGAAACACTGCGTGTGTGCGGCGGTGATCGGTGCTTTTTCAACCGGGGATGAGGCGGAGCAGAGACGTGTGAGGATGTGTGAGGCCCTCCTGTCGTTTTACAGATAGACAGAGAGTGAGACAGAGAGACGGGTTTAACCCAAATAAGAGTGGATTATACACATCCTCCGTGCCTCCAGTCAGCATTACATAACCTTAAAGGTGCAGTGTGGTGGATGTGGTGGATTTGGTGGCATTGGGCGGAAATGCTTTTTTCTTTTTTGCAAAGTTTCAAGTCTTTGACTTGGAGTCCAAGTCTCTTATGGTTGTAATAACCATGTAATAACACTACATTTTAATATCATATGGGCGGAGGCTTCAAATAAGCCCAGTGGGTTTTCGGCCTCTTCCTGCAATGTGATTTTATTCTGTCACTCTGTTATCTTTGTGTATTTTTTGTGTAATTTTCTATATAAACTATGGAATTCAAAGCATGAACTGTATAATCATCACTCATTCATCTATTAGCTTACAGTATCCGCATTGATTAGCTCTTTAAACTGGCTTTCACAATGGATTATGGAAAGAAAACACACACAATCAAAACTTTCCTTTAAAGCACATAACTATATTTTTTCCCTAAAATGGATATAGACTAACGTCACTCAGGGTAACAGGAACATATTGCCAACATGTTTAGACATCAATAACAGTAACCTGTTCGTCAGTAAGAGTTTGACTCATTCTAAAGGTAACGAAAAAAACAACGATTCTTATTTTCAGGTGGTTACACACTAAAGAATACTTAATAACATTTTACTCAATTTCTGCCAATAAACCCCCTTAAATGCTGCACACTGTTCCTTTAAATCTAGTTGCATCCCTGTCTCATTTTGGGGAATGTTTGTGTGTGTGTGTGTGTGTGTGTGTGTGTGTGTGTGTGTGTGTGTGTGTGTGTGTACAGATTCTCATCCGAAGAGATATCGATTCACACACACGTTTGCATATATTTCTGTGCACATGAAAACAACATTTTAAAGATATACAATCTTAATCTGAGGCTCTTTTTCAAAAGGTTTGGATGCTGTTTTATCTCACGCCACATGAGATAAGAACAAGAAGTGGCATTTGGAGAGGATTCCACACAAACCCGTGCATTAAAACGTAGCGGGCAGACAGCAGCAGGGACACAAACATATGGCCGTGGCCGCTTAAAACATCAGCAGAAGACTGCCAAGCAGCTGCAGCCTATAGTGCCACAGAACAGCTGTCATCAGTGCTACGACCTGTCAATCACACCGCAGGTTGTTTACCGTTTCACAACACAGGGCTACACATCCACACGGCAGTCGTTGATCATTTGTACGTATTAAATCAGCAGCTAGAGAGTGAATATTAATTTGAGAAAAGGTCCGTGTGTCTCTGTGTGTGTGTGTGTGTGTGTGTGTGTGTGTGTGTGTGTGTGTGTGTGTGTGTCTGTGTGTGTGTAAGGCTCTTGTTCAGTTGCTGATTGGGATTCATCCTCCGTCCTCCAGCTCAACACTGCCCTCTGTGTCTCCCGAGCCTCAGCACTGAAAGTCAGCCTCACAAAGACACCGTTGCCACAGCAACCCAGGGCCGACCGGCGGCTCGAGATGAGCCACCGTTGAGGTTATTATGGGCTGCTGCCCCCCAGTGGTGGATCTCAACTCTGTGAGGTACAAGACCCACACATGTGACTTCAAAGATGTGATTAGTAATGTTAACGTGCTGGAGTTCAGCTAAATGAGTTATGAAAACATTTACTCAACCACCGTCATCACTCACTTTTACTTTCACTTCAGATTTCAGAGGGAAATGTAGTTTCTACTCTTTACTGCATTTTTCAGTTGATTTTTAAAATGTTCAGATTAAGATTTTACAAACAACACATCTGATAAATGTGTTAAGGATCAAAATATCTACTTCAACAATATATAAAGTAGTTATACTTAAAATGCTGCTTATGCATCAATATTAATGTTTAAATAATAGGATTTGCACTTGAATGTAAGACTTTACTTGTATTTTAAAGCTGCTACTTCTTGAATGTCTTCATCCATTATTTATGCAGGGGGACCTTGTTTTATGATTATTCACTGAAAAGGTTGTTCGTTAAAGAAACATGTGTCCTGTCTGCTGAGTAATTAAAAAATATATGTGTTTCTTAAATGTAGAGTTAAGTGATGTCAGCATGTTTTAGTGCCATGAGAGTTCAAAGCATCTTTTGATGATTATCAGGATAATATCTAAACGCAATTATCTTGGCCAGGATGATCGTGACATGAAATCAACATATAGTCCCATGCCTACTCGAGATATCATGACAAACAATATTGTCATCTAAATTGCTAATAACAAGCACCTACAAACTCAAGTTTATCAGAAGTCCGGCTAATTTTGCACTTATTTAAAATTTGTCAGGTAATTAATTCAGAAGTATACAATAATCATGTGGTTATTTACTGTTTATTTATTGATTAACTCGACATGCTATATTGTGATATGTATCATTATCGTGATGTGAAATCAGTGCAACACACACACACACACACACACACAGACACACACGTTGACAAGGAGCTCTTGTCTTGTGTGTCAGGCTCGTCTTCTTCGTGTGTTTTCTCTCTCCCCTGGAAGTCACCGCTGGCACAGATTAGGTGTTAAATGACATGCAGGTTGCCCTTATGTGGAGTGGAGAGCAGACAATTGGGAGACACACACACACACACACACACACACACACACACACACACACACACACACACACATTGTCCGACCTAATGAAACACCACCTGTAGTGATGACAGAGAGGATTACGGTGCGAGACAAGACGCCCTCCCAAACTCGACCCCCACCAGAGGGTGTCGGGCTGTGGTGACCCTGTCTAGGTGTTCGGCCATGAAACAACCAGGTGTAAGTCTCTACAGACTTCATGCAACTGGTGTGACAAGCTTTGAAGAAATAGTTCAACATTTTGGGGAATGGACTTATGTGCTTTGTTTATACACTCTGTTTGTTCAATATCACGCCAGTAGCCGCTGTTTGGCTCATTTTCTGTAACCGGTGGAGCCTTAAAATGTATTTCCCAAAAATGTCCAAACTGCTCCTCTACCACTATAACTAAGCAGACAAAACATCCACATGCAGAGCAGTGTTGCACAGAGAGAGATCTCAGAAGCAGTGGTCAGTTGTGGATTTCACAAGCCTGTTGTCTGTTATCACATTTTGATTAAGACGGCTCCACTCTGTCTGCTGTGGCACAAGAGGAGCAACAAACTAAACACAATTACAGACTCAAAATCACACCCTGATTGTCCATTACAGTCTTATTTCTATGAAGCCGTCCTCCAAATCTTTAAATCGCCCTCTTTGGCGTTGTCCCAAGCCATCCCAGGCCTCACTGAGAGAAGGCATTTCCTCCAGAGGACAAATAATATTGTATTTCCTCCGGGCCGATTCCAAATAATGGCCACAGAGTAGGAACTGGAAATGCTGGTTCTTAAACAGTAAATTCCATTGTTTCAGCGGCTTCCTGTGGGTCTCAGGACATCCCGTCAGTCAACACTGGACTCTCCAGTTACAGATGAGAGCCTTTAACTCTACATTATACAAGGAGGGGCCGTCGGAGGGAGGGGAACGTCGGGAGAGATGCAACGGACAAAACGAATCAAGTGCTCCTGCTCTCGGTGATGAGTTTCACTCTCTCGGCTCTCTTGGTGTGATAAAGTAGCTGCAATCTCCAGCTATTACACGGCCATTACAGCTGGGAGCTAATGACAGCTGGTACAGAAGATACATGATGATAGTGACATGAAACATGGCACACACTTATTTTGTTCTCATGTCAATTAAACACATACACACTGTCTCTCTTCTTCTCTCACACAGATACTGAAGCTAGTGTGTTGTTTTTTGGACCACGCCGTCTTACTGCGGCCTTTTATGAGCCCTGCAATCAGCGTGGCAAGAAAAACAAGAATCACAGAGAGGTCCGCCGTAGAGCTCTGGACCGGTCCTCCTTCTATAATTACCTCCACAAGCAGCCACACCCAGAGCTGCTTTCATGTTATTCCCAGAACGTAGCAGTGTTCAGTGAGAAACCAAATAATATCATCATATTTCGCATCTGTATTCTTTTTATAACCTTTTCGGACTGAATTCCTAATTTTATCAACAGACGTACAAAGTGCTTAAATGAGTGTTGACCGTATCCCAAAGTGTATCACAGCTTTTTATCTGGTTTCCAGGCAATGGTGGGAAAATCCTGTTAGAGATTTAAAACCAAACTGGTATGTCCAGGGTGTGTCAGTGCCCCGTGACATCTCTGTTAAGTGCTTCTGTCCACGAGGTGCAACAGTCATGAGCATTTGTTCTATGATATTTGTTTTTTTTGGTTCTTTTGTGTTGTTTTTGGCAGTCCCTGTGGACAGAAGCGGTAGTGTTTCCGAGCACCAGAGTCCCTTTAGAAAACCTCTTGTTCTACTACAGCGGGGGCTGACAGTCTGCTCGGTGCAGTCCTGGTTCTGGTTCTTCCGGGCCTCCATTACCTCCAGTGGGCCCAGCAATACGGCCTGGGTCTCCAGCAGCATGGTGTCAGTGTTGGCTCCCAGCGTGGCCCCTGCAGGGCCGCAAGGTGAAGCTCTGCTCCTGGAGGAGGAGACGCTGCTGCTGGGAGCTGAGCTCTCCCCTCGTCCTGCCAGAGCTTCAGACTGCAGGTCGAAGGCGGCAGTGAAGACGGGTCTATGTCTGTCCACGACAGGCTGGTCGCTCCCGGAGGCCCTGCTGTAGTCTGCGCTGGAGGAGTTTCTGGTGAACCTGATGATTTCTCGTACTATTTTTTAACATTCCTTAGATCAATCGATGAATAAGAATAATCGTTAATTGCAGCTCTAAACATATATTATAAAGAGTCAGGTTGCTCCCGTCATAATGGACCCTCTGGTTTTATACAGAAACGTATGGATGGTTCATGTGAGGAGGCAGGGGGGCCAGTTCTGATCCAGTTCTCCAGTGCTGTG
Organism: Anarhichas minor; assembly: GCF_050575085.1. Lineage (NCBI taxonomy): Eukaryota > Metazoa > Chordata > Actinopteri > Perciformes > Anarhichadidae > Anarhichas > Anarhichas minor. Next base: position 16,964,019 of record NW_027466449.1, read on the forward strand.
CTGCTGAGTCAGAGTCAGCAGTGCATGATGGGAGAACTGGTATGAAGGAAGAGTCTCACACACACACACACACACACACACCGAGGCGAGCAGAGGCGGTGTGTTCCGCTCCAGTGCGCTGCATCTGTTCGTTGCTAAATATAACCAGAGGAACCCAGGCCGGCCGCTCCCTCTGCTCTGTGTTAGTAGCTGAGTAGGCCGAAGGATGGAGGAAGAAAAGAAAAAAAGGAGGCAGGGAGGAGAGAGAGAGAGAGAGAGAAAAAAAGGTTGGTGCGCTTGTAAAGACTAAAAAGAACAAGTAGAAGCTTGAGGGAAAAAGGTTGAGAGGAGGGTCAATCTTAAACCATGTGGGCTCCATCTCAGATAAACACAGATACTGCATATAAATTCTGGGCGTAAATCTATTTTAACACAGACTAAACACGGAAACTATTCCTGTCAAATACTGGAATACCAATTTCAACAGACTCCAGATGGCAGGATCTCTATTATTATCCCATGGGTTCACTTTTAGAGTAAAAAGGAAAAACACTTAATCGTGCCGTGTTTGTAAAGAAAAATGCAGACAATGCAGCTATTTTAATGCGTCCATTGTATCATTTTTTTTTTCCTCCCGTGGGCCACACGTGTAAAAACACCGCTTCCTCCCTGTCGCTGATGGAAAGCATCAAGCTTCAATTGGTATGTGAGCATGCCATCAGTTCTAACTGGCTGCCTCTGTTAAATGTCATTGCCTGCCTGGCCGTCACACACAAAGGGCCCCTCTGTGATTAAAGTCCCCCTCTTTCACAGGAGCCGATGACCACGGGCAATGAGACGGAGATGAGATACACGTCCCCATCCTTCCCTTCCCTTCCCTTCCCCTCCTTCCCTCCCTCCCTCCCTCGGCTGCAGCAGCAGACTGGAGCACATCACACCGCAGGGACGAGCGTGTCATCACCAGCCGGCTAATATGATGAAACTCACAATAAAAAAAACAAGACAAGAAATGACCATGTTAGGCTTGAGTTACAGCGTGTTTGCATCTGGATGAAGGAGTGGAAAAAAGGGGAAGCCTTTCTATCGAGTGTAATGAGCTCTAGTTTGTACCTTGAGGGTTGTAATTGAAGGGGCACAAACAAACCAGTGGGTTGACATGAAGGGGAGACTAAGAGTCAGTCCCGTTTCTTATTTTTACCCTTTTTACAAGGGGTAGAGTTTGAAGTGGGACAACCCTTCAAGACCTGGATCAGTAGTCGTCGATGGCGTTTACGTAAACAGATGTGACAGAATAGCGTTGGTCTGTCGGCTAGCTACCCGTGCTCCTACCCTACCAGAAGAGCGGTATCAAGTCAGGCTGTTCTGATCGAGCGTTAGTAGCTGTACCTATGAAAAATAATGTGCTTTAATTCGGAAATATCCCACAAAATCATTGCTGCGTATGCTTTCAACGTAATCACGAACAAAACAAGTAAAAAAGGCCGCAAAAGTTTACACAGGACAGGCGGGAGTGACGGTGGATGGGTCCAACCAATACAGATTTTTGACGCAGGAGGCCGCTGTTTGTTCCCCATTTGAATCGAGAAGTCAACGTTGATTTATTTGTGACCTATTGTAACTTGCGTACTTATTCGAGCAACTTTGATACTAATTTCAAACCTTTATTAACGAAGAAACTACTTACGTTCATCATTTTGTTTACTGAGGTAATAAATCAAGAGAGAAGTCGGGTCATTTTCTCACAGACTTCTATACAACCAGAGGAGTCGCCCCCTGATGGCCATTAGAAAGAATGCAAGTTTAAGGCACTTCAGCATTGGATTCACTCTTCAGTATCGGAGGTTTGTCGCTTGGACGGGACAACCAGTGACCAATATATATGACTTGTCTGTTGTGTTAAAGCTAATATTAATTAACATATATGAAACTTTTACTTTACTTTTACAAAAATAGCCGTTCTAACCGAGGGGCTAAGCATCAGATATGCAGAGCTGTGTGCAGAGCTGACTGAGGAGGGTTCATTAAATGCATCTGTCATGTGAATTTCCTCAGTTAGTTATTAAATGGATGCTGCTAGAATTTTGTGCTGAGAGGAAGCACTATTTCAGAAGCGCCAGCTGGGCATGTTTGTTAGAAGATTTAGCTAATATGCTTAAGACAAAAACAGAACCAGAAAGTGAGGCAACAATGCTGAGAATGTACAGAGTTGAAGTAAGAAGAATCCAGAACGTCTTAAGTCTTTATCAAAAGTGTCTGAGAGCAGAGATAGGACACGGCAGACTGACAGCTGAGAGATCATGATGCTGTAAACCTTCACAGGTTAAGAGTGGTTGAGAGAACAGCGCATCGCCCATTGTAAATAAATAGAACATATTCCGACAACGTAATCCACCAAATCACACTTCAGGATATTCTCTTACTTACGATTACATTTGGATTGCCAAAAACTGGTTTATTAAAAACAGGGTCTGCAGAAGTAAAGCTCGTCATAAACTTCGACTGATATCGCCGTGATAAACGGGTAATTCACTTTCCTCCTTCAAATAATGAATGTCGCTCTCCACGTAGATATTTACTTTGAAGTTCAGTCCTAGATTTATCCAGGTAGCCTATCAATCACTTTGAGCTTGATGATTCATCAGGGTTATTGGCTGATTAATCTTCTTTCTGCTTTTTCTGCTCCAAAATACCGCTACTATACCCGCCTTTAAAAATCGCGTGTCTTCTATTAATCGTTAAGTTTCAAGTAAAAGGAAACGGTTTTAATCAAACCCGTAAAGAACCCAATCAATCAATCGAACAGGATGTGAACAGCAAAACGCTTCTCAAACTCCACACGCCGCCCACTCTTTCTGACTGAAGGCGATGCAACAAGATTGATCCGTCGGGTAAATCTAGGTGACAATATACCAGATGGTCTCTTTTTTAGTAAGCGCTGCGTGTGCACAGAAGCATGCAAAAATGTACAACCAACCTCAACCAAAAAAAAGGCAAACCGCTGAATCTGCATTTCAACCAGAGACGAAATGATAAAATGTGAAAAGACATTTTCTCCAAAACTTTTAATTGTGTGTTTAAAAAGACATTTCAAGAGCCACAAACCCTGTGGGGTGTCTAAGATCAGCTCATTGAGGCTGAACTGGAGCATTCAGTTATAACTGCTTCGCACTAAAAGGTGAATATGTGTCTGTGTGCGATGTTATAAACGTCTACACGTTCACAATTTCTTTTTGTAAATTAGTTAATTTATTATTTTTCTGATTTGTGACTCAAATGAATCTTCAGGTTCCCAGCTTCCTCATCTATGTGCCATCTACTGTTGACCTATGTTCTCCTCCTAAGGATCCCCTGTCCAAGAAAAGACAAAATTGGGTCTGTGTGGGTCTCTAAGGGTTAAAAACAACTACAACTAAATAAATATTTATCTGGATCAGACACTTTTACATCATCCCACTCGACATTAATGTGTTCAGATCACTAAAATGAGATTGAGCACTGCTCCCCACTCAATGCAATTCTGTATAATTGTGGCTTTAATGAGGCACTGATTCACGTGACATAACATGTCAAGTCCTTGTCCTCTTACATCTCTCTTAACGAGAGCCTGTTGTCACACGAAGTCGGCGAACATCATTATTATGCAGATTTATAACGGGATCTGATGGCACAACATAAACAGTCCAGTGTTCCCATTCAAGTCTAATAAAAGGAGCCAGATTCTCATTTAGTGTTTCTTCTGTTGTCGCTCCTCCTAAAGTCAAGGTTATTGTCGTATGAATGAGTAAAACCTGATGAGTAACCCCTTCCTTCCCACGTCCTTCACACTAATGACAAAGAAGTCCACCAGAGCTGGAGATGACAATAGGACTGGACATCTTCCAATGCCAGGCACATTCAAGCCGGCGATGAGTTCAAGGCCTAAAAGAAGGAAGGATGTGTATTAACTGAGGCTAAAAACAGTAAAGACCTTGAGTCTTTTAAAGAAGCGTTTCCTGGTAAAACTATGCAAGAAAGTAAAGCAGAACTGTGTATAATCCACAGGGAGAAGGTTTCCTTTCTTATGTGTGTGGTATTATTTTAACATCAACATACTGATGATATTTTAAAACTATTCGTTAAAACTATATTTTAAAACTATTCGATATTTAAAACTATTCGTCAATTCATTGATAGATTAAATCAGTAATTATATTGGCAAATTATTAGTTTTTGAGTATTTTTTTTGTATCACTTACATAACAGCTGCACTGCGCCCATCGCTCATATCTTGTAAACAAACTCTTGCACGTTCTCTGACTTGCAAAAATACATTTATTCTTGGGCTGCACAATTAATTTAAATTCTTTCGAAATCGCAATATGGCCTTCTGCAATTTTAAAGTCGCAGGAGACACAACATTTGTTAAAAGCTAAATGTGTGTCCATTTTAAAGTAAAGGTCCCATTATTGTAAAAAGTGAGATTTAAATACTGTCTTAGCCTACACATCATATTCTACTGTCTTTATAAAACATATTTTTTTGGATGCAAAAATCACATCATAATCAGGTTTATATGTTCTTCAATAAATAAGATTAATTGTGTAAAAGTGTTTCGCCACCATTCTGTTGGGTTAGAGGAAGAATCTAAGACGACAAAACACAGCAAATAAAACCAAAAACTATCTGCGTGGCTCGATACCACAGAGAGGTGAGTGAGGAAACGTTTCTTATGTCGTTATTTGGGTGAACCAACCTTTTAAAAGTTGTTTAATCCATAACTTTGGAGTTGCAAACAGGGACGGTTCTTGGGAACTTTCTCTAAACCTGAAAACTTGTTTTTGAAATCTCAAGGTTGCTCCGAGCCTCTGACATTAAATATGTGAGCGTTGGCTGCCAACAAGCGTCACAACCGGCGAGGTACGGCGTCACAAATCAAAGACAAAACGGTTACTTGAACGCAGCAATATGGAGGGTTTTTGCAGAGCGGTCCCTGGCTGCAAATCCATCAGCAGGGGCCGAAAACGTCAGGACGCGAGGACTAAATGTTCAGCTCTGCAGGAAAGCCATCTCCCCAAAGTGGTTGATGGTTATTAGACTCAAAAACACGCTGCGACTCGTGTATCATCATAACCTTAGCTTTACCTTTTCTCACTGTGTTTAATTTGTCTCCATTTGTTTTTACCCAAAACAAACGACCGTTCAACCCAAATTACAGTCCCGTCCTCGCTCTAACCCTGCCTGACCCGCTCAGCTCAAAGTATTTGTCTTGTCAGTGCACCCGACTCCCCCACCGCCGCACCTCACCCATCAGCGCAGCCAGATGCTGCCAACTTCCGACAAACAGCTGCAGCCCAAGGTCAGTCCCTCCCTCGGACGGACTGAGGCTTGCAGACAATCGTCGACCGTAAAATCTGCACTGTGTTTGAGTTAAATCTATATTTACCTTTTATCATCTGGCCTGTTTTTAAAAATACGCCTTCTTGTCTCTTGCTCTTTGCGTTTAAAACAGCTATCTAAAGACGTTTCAGTCAGATTATGGCATCCGCAGTGACGGGCTTCCTGATGAAACGGCCTCAGCTACCATATATAACCTCACACTGGAGCTCTATATCGAGAACAGAGACGAACATAAATAAAGATTCGAGTACAGTTTTTCCTGCCGAGCGCTCAATGAGATCTGAGTCACTTTCAGGTCACGTTTACGAGAAGCAGCGTAACGCCGGATGAGACGGAGAGCGAGACGCACAAGTTAAGTGTTCAAAGTCGACACCAACAGCTGAAGGAAACTGTTTCCATCGTCGTGTTGCTTTGTCAAAAGAGTCTAAATTTACTGTGGAGACAGTGATTCAGAGGGTCCCAGCTGCAAGAACAACAGCAAGTGATTTGATAGTTGGAGGCATGTGTCAGATTGTGGTAGATTTGTATGTGAAAGCAGGCCAAAGGACTGAAGGGAAATTTTGTTTTGTTCTTTAGCAAGGCTCATGTGATATGTTTGTTTGGTCATGACCAGAAAGCCAGACTGTAAATTGAATGTCTTTGGCTTTTGGACTGTCAAACTATCTCTGGGCTCTGGGAATGTATGATAGGCTTTTTTTCTTTACTGTCTTCTCACATTTTAGAGACAGAAGAATCAATAATGAAGACATCTTGTAGTTCCAGCCATTATTCTGACAATAGTCACACGAGCTCTGGTGGCTCTAGTGAGGGAAATGTTGGTCGGTTGGTCTGCCGCCACCAACAGACGGAAATACCAGACAGATACATCAACAACTATTAGATGGATTGCCATGACATTTTACACAGATATCCATGGTGCCCGGAGTACACTTTGACCAAATACCTTCAAAATTAATAACACTCCCATCAGCCTCAGCTGTAAATTGTGGTTACAGCTAATTAATAAATGCTATCACCCTCAACTAAGAGGATGAACATGCGATTGTGAGCATGTTAGCATTTAGCTCATCGCATCGCTATCCTTAAGAACAGCCTGAAAGAGCCACCTGCATGGCTGAAGACTCTTAGGCTTGTTCAGTTTGAAAAGTGAAGCAGATGCTGAAGTGTCTTAAAGCTGCATTCTCTCTAGTGTCCACCAGGGGGCGACTCCTCTGGTTGTATAGAAGTCTATGAGAAAATGACTCTACTTCTCTCTTGATTTATTACCTCAGTAAACATTGTAAACATGAGTTTATGGTCTCAATCTCTAGTTTCAAGTCTTCTTCAATACAGCATGATGTTCATTTAGTACATTATGGTCCATTTAGAGTCAAACAGACCATAAAGCAGGGGATGCTTTAGGGCGGGGCTACCTTGTGATTGACAGGTCGCTACCACGGCGTCATTGTGTGTTTTCAGTTCACGAAATAGCTAACATTTTTGGTTTCTTATATACAGTCTATGGTTTGAGCTCTCAAAGATGATCTATGTTTAAAATACAAAGATATACCAGACACATAAAGAAAACCTTCTCCCTGTGGATTACACACCTTTCTGGTTTACTATCTTGCATGATTTTAGCAGGAAAAGCTTATAAGAATGAGATCTTTAATATGTTTGGCCAAATACACAGCTTTCCTTTTCTTAGGCCTTTAACTTCTCGATCCCCAAACAAATTCCAAAAAATTTCAACGGCCAAAATGCAAAACTCGAGTTTTCAAAACTGTAGTCCACAAACCCATAGGTGACGTCACTGTGACTGCCTGCACTTCTTATATACAGTCTATGTTTAACCTACTAATGTACAAAAAACTAATTATTATTTCCTTTTAAGGACAACAAAGTTTTCAGGTCGCCAAAGCAAATCTGGGGTCAGCATCATCATCAGTTATCTTGCTGATTGCATGTTTAAAATCAAAAGCTGGTATATGTCAACATCTTTCTGTGATGTGAGCGTTTTGACAGTATGGTGATGTTTAAATCGGTGGCCTATAGCGTGTATCGCAGAAAATGCAGCAGAGCGTAATCTAACTCTGAGAGAATAACTAAAACTGTCACCGCGGCAGGATTGATCAGCCTGTGGTGTCAGTCAACAGAGAAATGTCTTATGGGTATTATGCAGATGAGTTCCAGATGCACACGCAGCTGTTTGCATGCGACACATCAATCAGACTGCGTGAAGCTAAACACTTGAACTCTGAGGTGGCGTTGTTTGTTTTGCATATTAAAGCTTTTTTTAATTATACTAAAACAGTATTAACAATCTTTGTGCACCTTTGAGAAGCTGCAGGGCCTCTCACACCATGACAGAGACAGAGCAACTGATCCCCTTCATTGTTCCAAGACCCTGTGACTAACTCAAACCACAACACCGGAACAGTCTTCAAGCTTTTTGACACTAATGAGAATATCAGATGGGAGGAAGCCGGTTCCTGCAAAGCTGCTTCGATTTAGATAAGACGTCCTTCCACCTGCCACAAGACGCAGATATACGACTGAGGACGGAGGAGACGGTGTGGACGCTGGGACACACAACACCAGAGAGTTTGAACCCTCTCTAACCTGTTTGAAGTCGTCAGGGGTGTAATTTAACTTTTTCACCTTTTAAAACGGGGGGGGGGGGGGGGGGGGGGGGGAGAATAACTCGGGGATTAGGATCATGGGAAGAAGAGTTGGGCTCCTCTGAACCTCTGAGATCAAAGCTGACTTTCTGACTCCTTGTTGTGTAGGGGAAGTTTCAGATGATGGGATGGGATTCTTCCATGCCCTTTCAGAATAAAAGCATCTCCAAACATAATATTGAATTATTATCATCAGCAGGTTTCTCATTTATTCTACTCGCACATATTTACTGCAAATAATGTCAATAAGATATGTTTTAACATTTATTTTATAAACTATTTGAAACAATTAAACAACATGAATTGCATTATTGAACTACTTCAAATTAAAACAAGTCACTACAGTTCCTCCTCAGTCCTTCATGATCCACTTTCATCATAGTACACCATTCTACCACTAGAGGGCTCAGTGCATATTGGCAACAGCTTCACCTGACACATTAATGCATTATAGCAACCACCCCCAGCTGTTTGGTGTGAGTAAATATAACTGATGTTATAAAGCAGTGATCCAACATATCGCCATTCAAGGAAGGCCTCGGCATTTGCTGTGGAACACACAGACAGTGTCGGGCTTCCCACTCTGACAGGAAACTTCCTCTGCTGCACAGGAAGTGATCCGTTTTATTTTATTTGTTTTATTTGTTATTTGTTTGTTTTGGATAAACATTTCATGACACAGAAAGTCCACCAGACTAATAATAAGAAGCCACAGTCACTGAATTTCACTATATTTATGCCATTGGCTCAACATGCTCTGACTGAATCTCACGAAATATAAAACATGTTTTTGATTTATCTGACTAAACATAGAAAATATCTTCCACAAAAATACTGCAATGGTGGATACATTTTGAAATAGTGCACGAATGCTGTTTTGCAAGTGAGCTTTTAGAGCCTCCTCCTCCTCCTCACTGTGTTGCTGTTGTAACAAAGTGTGACCCATTAGGACGACAATGCCTGGAACAGAAGAAGGACTGTGCAAGTCTGAGCGAGTTAATCTCTCAACCCGGTAACTCATTAAACATTAACCAGCAGTGTCCTGCCAATAGAAAGCCTTCACAAACTACCATTATAGTGTTACTGCACCAATTACTTTGCTTTAAAACGGATACGTCTCGATTTGTTTTACTGTATACAGTCAGAAGCCTTCAGATTAAACAGCAGTGTAAATATTAGCGTCGGGACATCAGGCCATAGTGCATGAAGCGTTTCGTACGCTGGGGAGCGGAGGGTCGGGTCGGCCCTCTCAAGAGCTTACGAGCAGCCTGACTCTCTGGAGATTGGCGGCGAGGCGGAGGAGGGGAGGGATGGAGAGATCAGCAGCAAGAGAAATCCTCTGAGGATCGTGTGCAGACCTTTCACCTCGGCCGAACAACACCCCGATGTTTATTCAAAAAAGGATGATGCTACGCTTAGCGCTGCAGCGATTAATCAATGAGATGTCCACTTTTAAATTCAGTAATCGATGACTCAGTTTGAATCATTTTTTAAGAGAAATTTCTCTGATTCAAGCCTCTTTAATGTGAAACATTTCTGGGTTTTTACTGCTCTTTGACAGAAATCTGACAAAATTATATATTTGATGACGTTGTCTGATTGACATTTTTTCCCATTTTCTGACATGTCGACAAACAATTAATCGAAAAAATAAAACAGATTAAAGGACCAGATTTAGGAGATTTTTTTGGGCAGAAATGGAATTTCATATTCATAACAATGTTTAAATTAATGAATAATAACCTGAAATTAAGAATCCTTGTTTTTTCGTTAGCTTAGAATTAGCGGTTTATAACCACATAGGGAGCGTGTCCTCTTCACAGAGTCCACCATGTTTCACCGCCATGTTTCTACGGTAGCCCAGAACGGACAAACCAAACTCTAGAGAAAGCCTTTTGCATTTTTACGGCAACTGAAGGCCACCGTAGCTCTCCGACAAGCTCGGAAATCTGCAACCCCACTAATAGCTGCCACTAAATCCTACACAGCGCTCCTTTAATCAAACAATGAAAATAGCAGCTCTAGTTGTGTTGATTATATTCAGCGTAGCAGCATAACTGTGCAAACAGTTAGATGAGCGCGGACTATTCCTTTTGAGACGTATTTTCAATTCTCCTGCCTCATCTTGTGAAATCCAGCATGATGACAGAGGACCTTTGGGAAAATTAGAGCGTTTCTCACACTATGCTATTTGCATCTTCAGGAAGGTGTAATTACTGGTCCTGACAACCACAACATTACCAAAGAAACAGACTAAAAGTAGAACTATGATTCATGTGTATAAAACGGAGCCTGTAATGCTGCGTAATCCCTTCCAGATGTGTGAATCTAGTAGGAGCGCAGCTTAAATGTCAATTTATCTCCGCTATATGAGACTCTCTCTTGCAGTGTGTGTGTGATGGACTTCGTAGGAGTGTGTGTGTGTGTAGGTCACCGCACGTGCATGTTAGTGCAGCAGAGAGATGCAGTGAGCTCTTGAAGCTGTATCACAGTATACGGTAGTTTTCTTTCTGGATAAACCTGCCGGTCTCTGAGGCTAATGGTGATGTTCCTGATAGGGATCTCTGTCTCTTGTTTACGTTAGACTTCACATAAAACTCTGCACTATAGTTCTTCTTTATGAGACAATACGTTTTGTAACTTTTGTTTCCACCATTTATCTCTAAGCATGAGAAACAGTTTGGTCCTAATCTCCTGAATATCACAACGTAATCTGTTCTGGAAAACAAATGACAAATCGTTCATATTAAACAGAGATTTCATTGCACGTAAAAATGGCCGCCACTCTGACCACCCTGCTACGTTGATTTGATCGGTAATGTTCGTTCTACTTCTATTCTGTTTCAATGAGTTGGGACTTAAAATGTCTAACCACCCGCTGAAGAGCAGAACCAGCTCTCCTGCCTTATACCAAAAACCTGTATGGATAATGGATTCTGTTTGTGTCACCTGAGAGCTGTTTTTTCATGTGAGTGTACAATAAAATAACATATTCAGTGAAGTGCAATATCAGGTTGATCTTTCTTGGAACATCGGTAAAAAGTCTCTCTTACAAAAAAAGGGAGTTACTACTTTTATCAACATCAATCGCTCACAGCTATTCATGCACAACAAAGCAATAAAAAGCCAAATACAGATGAGGCTGTCTGAAGAGAACTCTTATTTTTCATGATTCATGACGTCGTTCATTTTGCCAATCAAACATTTGTTCAGTAGCTTATCGTTGTGAGGTCGTAGGTCTTCTGGTTTACCTGTTCAAGATAATATAATGTGCTGTGGAAATGGCAGTCAAAATGATCCCTTCTCACGGTTTATAGACAAAGCCCGTTGTGATTTGGGTCACGATGGTTTGTAATGTTTTAAAAGTGGGTTCCCAGAAGAAAAGTTTGGGAAACACTGCTGCTGCCTATTTGCTGCTGTCGCTCAGCTTCATGGTGAATATGTCTCAGTGTTGGACTCTGTTGGAGGTGAAACATGATGCATGTGAACTACAAAAGAGAAAAACGTGCTGCACTTTAGAAACCCTGAGGGCTCTCCATGCCTATTACTGATAATGTAACGGGCATGCAGTGGAGGAGTACTGCCTCTTCATGTACTAACTGTACAGACATGGTTTTACTCTCCTCTATCACTGGGGAATTCTTATAAAGCTGATGTTACTACAAAAATGTAAGCTCTTCTTAAAATGCTAAATGATGAGATATAAACTGACCACATTCTGGGACTACCTGTAACACAAATAAATAGTTTGTATCACAAACACACACACTAAACTTCCATTTCATCCATTTTAGTTACACTTAAAGCAAAATAATGTGAATAATCGCTGTTTTTCTGAACCTTCTATAATCATAAACTGAATATCTTTTTGTGTTTTGGACGTTTGATCAGACAAAGCGAGTAAATGATTGATGATTGAAAATAATAAGCAGATGAATCAATGATTGAACTATGCGTTAGTTGCAGCCCTACAGTGCCGACACAATACCTGAAGTTTGACACCAATACCAAAATGAAAAATATACGCACATTTTTAAAACACCGTTACACAGTTAGCTGAGTGGAAATGATAAGATCGAATGCCTCTGCCTGCTGTAGTACCTCACAAGTATTCCAGCCACAGCTCTGATGGTTGTATCTTGTTACCCGTCTCGTCTGCGTTTCATTCCAACCTCATTGTTACAGCACCTGAGGCAAAGTCTCTGAATTTCAGCTGTTTGTTCAGGCTTAAATGACACAAGCTGCTTGTGTGTGGCGTCACTGCTTCTTCGCTGGTATGCTGCCATTGTTAGCAATGTATGCGAGTCACTCCACCAAGACCAAAGCTAAAATTCTAATGTATAAACCTTAATAAAAAATTAAAAAAACATATGCAACACATGCAAACAAGGCGATTTAAACAGTTCCTTTGAAGACATCCACACCAGAGTTTCTCAGTCTCTCAGTCTGTTTGTGCCAAAGGTTGAACATATGAAAAGATAAAAACATACACACCACTGCTGCCTTAAACACAGAGCTAGTAAAGGGACGGTGGATGTGGAAGGAAAAGTAAAAAGCAGAGGGTACAGAGAGGAAGAGAGATAACCGCAGCATTCATGTCACAAGCGTTTGACAGGCCTTTCAGGGATATACTTATGCAGCCGGTTGCACTACATCAAGACTGACAAAATCTTCATACTTAAGAAACTATAAGAGACTTGCATTCTGGGACGAGCGCATCGCAGACGAGATCTGTGTCTACAAAGCTGTCACATCCTCTGGATGTGTGTAAGCCTTCTTCCCAACGCACAAAGACCAGAGACACAACATGAGAGACACAACTTAATACAATCTTTACATAACAGAGTCCGTCTCATCATGGAACTAGTTATTAGAATAGAAAAAATAAAAAATCAAAGCGCTAACTAGAACCATATAGAGTTATTTCTCTCAAAGGAGAACCCCATTTGATTTCTGAGGTTAGAGCCCAACATAAAGGGTTATACCTAGAACCATCTGTAAAAGGTTCCACCCAGTATGCCCTATGAGAAATGATACAGTGAACCTTTCTATAGAATAATGGTTCCACCGAGAACTCTCTCTGGAGGTTTTATCAAGAACTTTTCCACCTTCTAAGGATGCTAACAAGAACTCCCAGAAATAAAGGTGCTAACTAGAACCGTATTGAGTTCTTCACCTTGTACTCATAGGAGAACCATTTTTGGTTCCTGGTAGAACCTTTTATAAAGGATCCCATTTGGAACCTTTTCCCAGGTTTATACCTAGAACCCAAAATACAGGGTTATACCTAGACAGAAAAACCTTCTATGGTGTAGTGGTTCCACCCAAACCCTCTCAGAAGGTTTTATCCAGAACCTTTCCACCGACTAAGTGTGTTAACAAGAACTCCTAGGAATAAAAGGTGCCAACTAGAACCGTATTGAGTTATTTCCCTTGTCCTCATAGGATAACTATTTTTGCTTTCTGGTAGAACCTTTTATAAAGGTTCCACGTGAAACTCTTATACCTAGAACCCAACATAAAGGGTTATACCCAGAACCATCTGTGAAAGGTTACACCCACAACCCCCATGTGAGGTTCTACAGAAAAGCCTTCCATGGAGTAATGGCTTCAACCAGAACCCTCTCTGGAGGTTTTATCCCAAACCTCAACAATCCTTGAAGAACTCAAGTCTTTCAAAAAGGGTTCTTTAAATGAAAAGGGTCCTTTATGGAATCTCACAAAGAACCCTTGAAAACCCTTTCTTCAAAAAATGGTTCTTCAGAAGCAAATGGTTCTTCCTGAAAGGGTGAGGTTTCTGGTTTACTTTGATTTCATGACATAGATTAGTCCTAAACGGGCGACTCTTTCTCAGAATTGGCCTTGCAAGATAATGGATAACATTAGATGCCGTTTTCTGCCATTTTCAACCATGAATTGACAATTTTTATATTATTTTCAAAAGAAACAATAACAACAATATTTACACCATGTCTTTCATCACAGTGCAGTCATATCATGTAGTTTATAGCTTAAGTGTGCAGTTACTCCTTAAACAGATAACTCACTATCCCACCCTGTCATCGCGGAGTGACCCGAGAGGAGGGTTGAAACAGGAGCAAAATGGAGGATTTGATGTGTAAAAGTCTGGACGTTTCACCGGGGTGTACCAGTGAACTCCTGGCCCCACCTCTCAGGAATGCCTGGCATCCAGCGGGCTGCCCTGAATGCCTCTGGCTTGGTTCAATTGAAGGCGAGATCTAAGGCGACCAGGGGCCATTTGTCACGGAGATCCACCAGACACCCGGCCAAACCCACCTATGATCAGAGCACCATAAACCGCCAGACCTTTTGGTCCTCGAGGGGTTTTCTGGTTGAACTAAAAAGGTAGAAACTCAAATGCCAAGAAGACTGTCCAAGTTGTAAAACGAAGTGTAGTTCACACCTGTTTTTTTACTCATTTCAGTCATAAATGCATAAACTGAAATTAGCCTCTACTATAAACCAACAAGTATCATTCTAAGAACGTTTCTACGACCTAATGTATAACCTTTGCACCTTGACAGGCACACCACTGTTATCAGATGCTCAATAAAAGACACAAGACAACAAAACCTTTCAACTGTGAGCTGGATTCAACTGATGATAACAGATAAGAGCTACACTGCTGGGTCAAAGTCAAAGTATGTCTGAAAATATTCCCTCTTTGTACTTTAACACCAAAATTATGCCATATCAGAAAACTACTCATCATTCACATGGGCCTCTGTAAACAAAGTACAATTAATGTTGTTACATTTGAAGTGAACATAGCTGGTGGGGAGAAAGGAGAACATGTTGCTCTTAGTGTATTTGTTTTAATGTGTACTTTGTGAGTTTGTGTTTGCGGTTGGAATAAACCAGAGGGTTTCAAACTGAGTGCAAGGGGATAAACATGAGGCAAAGATATCACATGAGGTATTCTAAAAACAATAAATGTATCAAGGGAATTATCACTACGTTATGTTTCAGCTTTTCCTCTGAAGCTAAACGTTTGGTCGTCTTAGAAGGTCTTGTTCAGCGTTTGGTTTTACTTTGCTCCTCCCTCTCGTGTAACTTCTAGTTGCAGAATAACAAAACCCAAGATGGGACGGCCAAAATGCCAAACTCAAGGCTTTAAAACAGCAGTCCACAAACCAATGGGTGATGCCACAACGACTATGCCCACTTCTTAAATACAGTCTACGGATAAAACATCTTGACCAAAAAGTCAAAGCACAGGTCAAATACAGTCCTCCAAAAGATGGTTTCTGTCGTTCTAGGTAGTTCTTATCAAGCTGACGTATTGTCACGCTCGTGATTGGCTCGGGTTGGTGTGTGGGGGCGGGACCTCATTACTCCTCAGGAAGTTAAAATCTCAAGATGGCAGCTCCCATGTCCGGGATATAGTGGCCCAATCCCAATGTCCCCCCTAAACCCTAAAACCCTGAACCCTCAAGGACTTGCTGACGTCACCTGGTAAGTGGGTGAGTGTGAGAGACTGTGAGGGCTTGAAATGGTGTAAATAGGAATGTGACAGCACTTTGCTGCAACATATCACTTTACCATGAAAACGACAAAAAATAAGATGTATAATTGTGAGTATTTATTTTATATTATTTACTCGCTGATTTTAAAGTCTTCCAGGCTCTTTCCTGAGAAAATGAGAAGTAATCTCATATAATCTATTCACTCGTTTTTGTCAAAACAGCTTCAATGACAAAATATTTGATGAATAAATACATAAATAAATATCCTCTGATTTCAAGTTTATTTTTTGTTCCATCTTTAACCCTTAATGTTTCAGAGTAAATCTAATACTCCAGGCTGAACACATGTGAGCCGTGCTCTTTGTTTACCTTTTCTTTTTACGTCTCCATGCATCCACTGGTTACCCCGTGTTTAACGTCACATTGCAATGATTTGTGGGTAATTCCCTTAGGCTAAGTCAGCATAATATGGTTCATAAAGGGCTCAAAATGTCTGCGAGAGAGCCTCAAACACTCGATGATTTGACAGTGGGACAGCCCTAAACCCTCACAGACTTCGCGGGAAGGCGCCTCAAAGTCCGTGAGTCCGTAAACAGGGACATTGGGATTGGGCCTTTGTCTATGGTAGTCTATGGTGTAAACTAGTAAACAGACCAGAATGACACATGTAACCATGGTAACTATACACAACAAAGATGGTGACAGCCTAAAAATGCTTAGAGGACAGAAAAATACAAAAAATGCAGGACAAAACTGACTAAAATATTTAGTTTTTTTGAGTAAAACAAAAATGAAATATTATAAACCATAATTAAATTTCGTCAAAAGACTAAAACTAAACTTAAATCAAAGCCAGCACTGATTCTAGTGTGTCTTTTGCTGTGTAATTAACACATCTGTCATTCCTTCCCAGTTTTAAGAGCTTAATAAAAGCCCAGACTCAAAACCGACGGAGTGTAACCGTTCCACCACAGGAATTCCCCGACTTCATTCAGGTGGTTTTCTTTCTGCATTCCTCAGTGGGAGCAGCACACCTGTGGGGGGCTGAAGTATAACTAACACAGCGACAACCTGTCGACCTGCACACACCGACAGCACCGAGCTCATGAGGCCTCCCGTAATGTGACCCACAGCTCTTTGGACGGGGGAGGAGATCCGATCCATCTTTTATTTTTCGGTTCTGCATGGGAGCCCAACAGACTGTGAGGCACAATGGAGGTCTTGTGAGCTACTCCGATAGAAGAGTGTCCCCCTCCTTTAATTACAGAAAAGGACAATCTGCTGACTTACGTGAGAAAGTAATGACAAAGCCATGTCTACAGTCAGGGTGTCGCAGCAGTCTGTGCTTTGAAAGTGTTTCCACAGGAGATCAGAATAATTAGAAAACCGTTAATGGATATTAAACATCTCCCATGGTGCAATGCTGGTCCGATCATATGTCAAACAAACGCCTGTTCGGCAAACACAGAGCGGCGTTAGTGCTGAGCTCTTGTCCCGGGGGGTCGAGACTTCGGCTCCAGAGGTCAAGCGTTCACTCTGCCGCCACTATTGGGCACACAGTACATTAGAAAGACAATGATGCCACACTGAAACTAAACCGCCGTTATATAACACAGTTAATGATTTCCCCAGAGAGACGGAGCACAGCAAGCTTTGTCAAATATTTCATGTGTTAGCGAGGGGGGGGTAACGTGACTGAGCATGTGTGGAAAGGCATTTGAGGTGAAATATACAAATGCATCTGACTTGAAATTAAAAAATATATATATTTTTTTTTTTTCAATTTTCGCTCAGGCATCACAGAACATCCGGATCTGGCCGACAGAAAGAACAACAAAAACCATGCACAGTACACTGGAGACTCAGAGAGTCAGTGGCTGTATCGCTCTCCCTCCAGCCGTCTCTCAGACAGATGCAGATGCAGCAGACCGTGGGCAATGGGTCAAGCTCATCACAACACGCAGGGGGCACTTCCAGAAATAACCCCATCTGCCCATGAGCGGTGACCCGCTCTCACTGACAAAGAACCCCCCCCCCCTCAAAAACAACACTACTTTACGGGAAGAAGTAGAGCTGGAACGATTAGTTGACAAATCAATTGGGCTTTTCAAGCAGAAATGGTGAAATACTGCGACACAATCTCAGTTTCCGGCTTCTCAAATAGCAAAAGCTTCTGCTTCTCTTTGTCATATTTCATAGCGAACTGATTATCTTTGGGTTTTAGTCGGAAAAAAAATAAGACATTTCAGGACATCGCCTCTGCATTTTTCACTCTCAGTGCCAATGACTATAGGTAGATTCATTGATAATGAAAATATTTGTTAGTTGCAACTCGAGAAAGAGAAGCCCTGTGATGTTTTAAACTGCGGACACGAGCAGATAAAACAACCAGCCAATAAAGGCGACAGTGGCTCTTAAAGGCAGGGTTGGTAATCTTGCATACGCTACATTTTAGAAATCATCCAACCCAGCCAAGCCCCAAAAACACCAGCACAGTGTTGCCAACACTTTTCCAATGAAAGTAGGAAACAGCTGACACTGACAGCTCTTCCCTTCAGGCCTCCCCCCAAAGCCACTCCCCCAAAATTATCATTATGAACATAAACAACAAACATGGCTACAGTTAGTACTCACAGCTGTTAAGCTAGCAGCTTGAGGAAGACTCCGATGACGAGCAATGAGTGCACGAGCAGAATACGTTCAGGCAGGTCCAATCATAATTAGGGATGGGTATCGTTTGGGTTTTTCCGATACCGGTGCTAAAACGATACTTTTAAAACGATACCGGTGCCTAAACGGTGCCTGAACCGATACTTTTTTCTTCAAATTGAACAATATATTAACTGTTTAAAGTATACTATAAATATAAATAAATACAAAACACTTGTAAAGTATTGTTTTCAATCAAACTAAATGACAACCCTGCTTTTTTCGTTTTCATAAAAATAAAAAACGATATACATATCATTTTTTATTTTTATGAAAACGAAAAAAGCAGGGTATATATATATATATATATATATATTAGTGCTGGGCAACGATTACAATTTTTAAATTGCAATTTATTGCATGATTTTTTGCGATTAATCGCATTGTTATGCGCAAAGTTCAGTAATGAATTCAAAAGTAGTGTATTGTGCACTTTTATTTTAAAAGTACTGCTATATGAACAAAAGGGCAATAACATTTGGTTTGCAAACACTTTAAACACATCAGGTTCTTTTTAACAGCAGTATTCCCTTTACACAGTAGCAGTTAAAATACCGTTATAATGATTCTGATAATAGATATTCAGCCTTGAAAACTGCAAACCTATCTACGTCATGTTTTTTATGTTTGTTAAATTCTCAGTAGCGATAACTAAATGATATGATTATTATACATATTCCAAACAAAACAACTTTAAAAACTCTAAAAAAATAATTTAAATGAATCATTTCTTTTTTGCTTTTTTTTTACATTCCGTGACTCAACAACAGTAGTATTTTTGAAAGTTTAAACTTCCAGTTGTGTGTTTTCTCCTCCGCCATTGTTTCCGGTTGCTGGTGCGAAATGCATTCTGGGATATTTGGCGGTCCCAAGTACGGACACGGGCGGAGCAAGTCACATCCGGGCATTTGAACCGTGCTTGGCCAGATGCAGACTTTTGAATTGGAACAGTACTTGGGCTGAGACTGATGACGTTTCACAAGTCCACGAGAACACAAGTACAGACAAGAACGCATATTGAGAAAGGCCTAATGAGTTTCTTTCGTGAAAATGATCAGTTCCTTTCTTACTTATACTTGAGGAAATATGGCAGCCTAGTAGCTAAATCCACCCTTTCTAACCTTATCTGAAGAGGAGAGATTCAAATGAACTGAGTTGTGAAGCAATTTAGATGATACATGTGAAATAACAGCAGAGAGAGCCTTTGTATGATCGATGCAGAAATATGTCCCGAGGAAGATGAGCGGATGTCTGTTTCTGACTAGAAAAGTCACAAGCCAAGAACAACTCTATACTGCAGTTGAAGTTTGGTTATGAATTTAATTTGACTTTATTAAAAGCTAAGTTCAATCATGTCAATCCAATTAGGAGGTTAATGTGTGATTGATGATGACACAGTATAAAAGTTTGTTTATGAGTTGCTAGCACTATTCTTTTTGAAAGTATTTTCAGACAGCATTGCAAAATCTTTGCAGGGGGTCATTTGTCTTGTACCAAAACCCCCCAAAAAGACGTACTTATAATTGATGATAGGAATCCCATTAGTTGTCTTAATAATAAATTGTGTTAAAAAGTGTTGTGAACTCAATTATAGATGAAAATCTATCTGGATTTATGAGTAAAAAATATAAATATATTTTCAATAACATTTCTAAAATAGGATTTGTTCTTGATCTTTTTAATTGTCTTTAAAAATTTGGAGCAAACTTATATGTCACCAATTAGGAACTACAGTTGAATACACACACACACACACACACACACACACACACACACACACACACAGTACTGGTGACTTTTGCAGTTGATCCTACCTTGACGCACAGTTTTCAACCTGACGGGACCCTTGCAGCACTTCATCACAGTTAAAATGTCATAGAGGGGTAGTCCAGACACAGGCAGCCCCTCCACCTCCAGGAGCAGCTCCCCCTCGCACAGTCTACCGTCCCGGTAAACCACAGCATCCCCCTCCTCAACTTGCCCCACGTACGGAAACTCTCCGTTCTCGGCTCCGCCGCGCAGATCCACGTTCAGCTCCCCGCGCGCGTCCCTGGCGACCAGGCACTCGTTCACTTTGGTGATCCAGTGGTTCTTCTTCTGGAGCACTTTTGACATGGTGACTCAGGTCCATAAAAACCGAAACCCCCTTTAGTTCCGCGGAATGGTGCAAAAACCAGCCGATGCATA
This sequence comes from Anarhichas minor, assembly GCF_050575085.1. Lineage (NCBI taxonomy): Eukaryota > Metazoa > Chordata > Actinopteri > Perciformes > Anarhichadidae > Anarhichas > Anarhichas minor. Next base: position 16,984,417 of record NW_027466449.1, read on the forward strand.
GCAAAGAAATAGTCCCAACGGGCAGAAAACTTCAGGGTGTCTGGGTGTCACTCCGAGTGGGAACATTCTCACCCTTCTGCTGAGCCAAGGCATGCTTGCCCGGACAGCGCGTGCGAATATCCCGGTGGGTCAAAATCCAGATTGTTGTCGCTTCTGTTATTGTTTCCGCATCTTTATGTGCACGCGCTCCGGTTCCTCGCTAAATCCGTGCTCATATACATTTAAAGACCTTTTTTTTCCTCACTAATCTTCTAATTCGGCCTCGTGCTCTGTCGAGTATTCCCCCCCCTTTTTTAAACTTTCCAGGACAAAAAACAACAATAAAACATTCACCTATCCCGTGAGCAGGCTGGGCTGTTCACGCGACCAGCGGCTCCTTTAAGCAGGTAACGCGACAAGTTCATCCCATCTGCTCGTGCGCTGTGGATGGAGGAATAGTGGGAAGGGGGGGCGCATGCGTCCAGCTGCTACTCCCTGAGTGAAAATCCTCCTCGACCCCACACCTACCGGGTCCGGCTCCTCCCCGCACGGATTACAGCGAATCTCCGCGTCTAATCCCCCACAGGAGCTCCGGCATTTAGACTTGATTCATAAATAATGGAGCCAGAACCACAGAGAGAGAGAGACACCAGATAATCTTTGGAGGCAACGGAGCTGCAGGTTTAGATGAGGTTGTTGGTTCAAACCTCCGAACCGGCAGCATGCTATTTAGACACCAGAGGAGACGTAAACTGTATTCAGTCTCACTTGTGATGTATATATTTACATTTATTTATGGGAGAAGTGACAAATTCAGAGCAAATGTTTCAGGACTGAGGAACAATCTGAAACTCTAAATAATTAATCATTAATATTATTAGCACAATGGACATGAATTATTTACTTTTACTATTTGTTGTTCAAGGTCAATTTAACTACTTTAACCAGATAATTTAATAAATAGTAATTAATCATATCTATTACATATATATATATTATAGAGTATAAATCTGAATCTACAACCTGTAAACTGCAGATAAATGTAGTATTAAGTTACAAACAATGGAAATATTTAAGTAAAGCAGTACTTGAGTAAATGTACTCAATTACTTTGATTAAAAACAGGTACAAAATGATGCATTAGTGGTATTCATCGTTTGATTCAGCCATGACATTTACATTTCCTCAAGGCAGTTTCTAAGTGTATTGTCCTGAAGTTACAAACAAGATTTTCCTTCCCTGTCCCTGAAAAGTTGACATTTTGTAGGTCAAATACGTTTTCCTGCAGCGGCCCTAAAAAAAGAAGCCAAACCACTTGACAGTGAAAGGAACTCTTGTCAGTGAAACAACAATAATGCAAATATGTGTGGCGTCTGTAGTTTGGAGGGATCAGGTGAGAAACACATGCCTCTGCGGGACAAAAACAGGCTCTCTGTGTTTCCTGTTGAGATAAAGTAGACAGTAACTGGCACACAGGCTGCGAGGGCAGTGGCCTGAATAGCAGTGCATGAAAGGCAGCTTTCCATCCCATTTCATGGGTGAGTGTTCATGTTGACTCAACTGTGCCACTTTTACATCTCCTGCTTGTCATATAGAAGGTATCGGTCTCCTGCAGCTACAATATGGCCGTTGTTCTATATTCTATATATTTGCGGGACTGTGAACGTGACACACGTCCAGCTCCGACGGGCTCGGACTGGTGAGGTGTTTTTAACAAACGGCCCTGTGATCAAATCACCATCTGATGACTTGACTCCACACGTCAACTCTTTACCGGTAATTACCCGTGTTGTCTTAGTCCTAGTCACATCTAGCCTTTTGAAACCTACGCACTGATTTTATTGATGTAGAATATTTTCCTCCATTTTAAACTGTCTGGAACAAGCCTCTGATCGGATTTTTCCCCATTTAGGTTTGTGGAGGATTTCGTCTTATCACTTACGAGTATCACTACTTAAGATAAGATACACTTTATTGTCCCCGAGGGGGGATCTTGCTCGGGCAATAGTGCTGCACTTAGTTCCAATCAACTCAAAACAATACATAGCTGACAAGACGCAGCAGTGGTCAACGTTAACAACAGTTCGTATGATCTAACTAAAAAGTTCCTCCTGATTTTTAATGCGTTTTCAGTAAACGTGTTCATTTACACACGTTACATGCATACAGGTTTTTGAAAAACAATCTTCCGTCTGCACAGGACAACGACTCAGTTAGGTTTAGGCAACAAAACGTTGTTATTGGACGGCTGTTTAGAAATGATCGTCTATTCTAATTCAAAACCGTAGTCCACAAAACAAGGGGTGACATCAAGGTGGGCACCTCCACTTCTTACAATCTATGCTTTGGACAATGCTAACTGTATCTCCCTATTTCCTGTATTTATGCTAAGCTAAGCTAACCGTCTGCTGTGAGAGAGGTATTGATCATCCCATCCAACTCTCAGCAACAAAGCAGATTAACATATTTCCTAAAATATCAAAAGTATCCATTTCAACAGTTTCAACAGGGACATGTCGATCACGGCAGTCAAGTCCTGATAAGAAATCTGCATTTACTCCGAAGTACATGGGAAAGACAGGTTTGTTATATTTGTTTTTTTATAAATATTTTATATTTATTTTGACTAAGATTAAGACTAACAAACACTCCACTGCCTGTTCACTGTGGTGACTCTAAAACAAGTTTTATGGATTTGTAAAAGAAACAGTTTGTTCTTTTACAAGAATAGAAAGTACACAGAAACACAATGTTTACCTTTGTTAGGACAAATGGGAAAAGCCTGACTTTGAGTGGTACATAAAGGCGAGCCTGCAGCAACAACTGGTGAAATAATGAATGCTAAATCCCTCAGAATAGTGTGTCAGAGGCCGTGTTTAGTTTTATGAGTGACAGTAATTGGTTGCCAAACCTTCGGGAATGTCATGAGTCCACAATCGATGCACCGTAATCAAACATTAACCAGCAAGTCAAACACTGCATCGATCCGTCTCGGCTGGTCGGAGAATAAAAGATACGGCATCAAAGCATCGCTCGCTGGCGACAACAAAGAGACTCGAGGGGTTTCACTGAATCACAACATTCACTGAGCAGAATACACTCTTACTGCTGAGTATGTTCATGCTTTATGAATCAGAATACAGCACAAACACTAAGAAAAGAGAAATTAAACAGTATTTAATTTACATTTAACATGTTCTTCTTTCATTCTCCGTGCATATATGGTGACTGAATTACTCGTCCAATGCATGAAATATTCACCAAATCTCAAACTGCCTTACCACCTATTAATAAACTGGAGTCTGAAATAACATTCCATGAGAAGTATCCAGTCAATTATAGAACATATTCTACGCTCCAGTGGTTGTATTGGGACAAATTACCTCATGGCAATGCTACATGTGATATTATAGGCAAGAGTATTCCTTGTTTAATAATCATCCTATATCTAAATGATGATTCTTCGCTCAGGTTATCATCGCCACAGCAAAAAGTGCATCACAGCCGCAAAATGTAAAAGCTTGGAAGAACACTCAAATGTTATCTCACAGACAGTGAGGTTACTTGCATGGTTGGATATTATTTATTTAGAGAAAGAGTGACGGGGCAAAGGCAGAAAATGTTGCAGACATTGGCTGCTAACAAGAGGCTAAATGAGGCGACTAAACGTCATCACACCGACTAGTCATGTGACTGTGGTGAAGTTTGTTTATAGCCCAAATTTAGCATTTTAATTCCTAATTCATGCTTAAAAAAACACAAGTGGTGTTCATTTGTGAAGATTATCTACCTGAAGTATCACATCTGTGTTTGCCACACAGCTTATTTTCTGCAATAATCCAAAATCCAAAGGAGAAACCCCATTGGCTTTTTGTGGAGAGAACCAGTGCGTTGCTAACTTCCTTTTTGGCCTAAAATGCATCCTCCCTGCAGCAGTTTAAAGTAAATATCACTGTGAAGTCCAGTCAGCCAGCAGTATGTGTGTGTGTGTGTGTGTGTGTGTGTGTGTGTGTGTGTGTGTGTGTGTGTGTGTGTGTGTGTGTGTGTGCAGGCTGATGCCTTCAGTTACCTTCTTGTGCATGTGAGAGAGATTAGTGTGACACAGTTGAACAGCTGGTCAGTGGAGTTTAGAAAGAATTATTTCTATTCAACATGAACAAAATACCCACATGCCCCGACGTATGCATTATACACACTGTGTTCTTCATATTGCCGCACATTTGTGATGAGTGCAGTGAAGATCGAGTGTAAGAGCAGTGTTTTAATCCCGCGGGACGTATTCGTTCATTACCACACAACCTGAGAAGGCTTAGAAACCACTCCAGGTTGTAGAATACAAAGCGTATTGACACAGAGATTAATTCTGAGGAGGGGGGGGGGGGGGGGGGGGGGGGGGGCACAGTGTGTGTGCTGTGTAAAAACCACGAGAAACAGACTCATGTACACCTGCGAAGGATCAGATGGCTGGAGGGTTTGTTAAATAATGCAGCAGTTACCAGCTGAATCCTCATATTCCAGATGTCTCTCAGGAAACGAGGTTGAAATCTTCTCTTTTAGAGAAACCTTAAAGGATGCAGCGAGCAGCGGTTACATTTTAACGAGCGCAAACCTCCCAGTTTGGTTGTATACGTAAACATTTGCTCATGTGGCGAAAATGAGCAAAAATTTGCAGAAAATGTGGCATGATGGAAACACATAAAGTGTTCCTTAGGAGGAAAATGGTAATCGGGAATGTCCTGTCAAAATGTCTGCCTAAGAGAAGAACAAGGAGAGTGGGGAGGGGGGGGGGGGGAGCATGGAACCAACTCACACACAGCCTCAGAACGACAGAAAACTAAATTTCGCAGCGTGGGAACCGTTTGTGACGATAATTTTGACCACTCATTCAAAACTAGTGCGTCGGTGAGGTCATAAGCCATAGAAAGCAGGAGGAGGGATGGGGGGGGGGGGGGGGGGCATGACGACAAACCGACGGGAGTCGTCATGCAGTGGATGTTGCACTCTGGACCATCCAACCCCCCCTCCCTTACGTAAGACACACGCTTGGCTGCGGGCGTAGAAAACAAGGCCTGTCCCCATGCACCGAGCCTTCCCCTTCACTGGGTCTTAACCATGCAGTACACAACAGGGGCAGACAGTGAGCAATATTGAATTATTCAGGCACAGAGAACATTGCAGCAGCGATGGGAACGGGCCTGAGTTGACTTTGGTCGGGAAAGCAAAGCGATGAGGATTCTCTGTGTGTGCTGTTTGTTGTTATCATGGTGTTCATTTTGCATGTCTGCACACCAGTGATACAAGGTAGTTGTATTTATACAAGCCCCTGTAAAAACGTCATTTTATGATCTAATGTCGCAAAAAGCTTGCAAAATCCTCACTGCAAAATAAATAATGTTTGAAATGAAATGTCCTGGAAATGTTTCACTGTTTTTTATTTTACAGTGTTTTACTGTTTTTTCTTACAGTATGTTAGTGTTTTAACAGTGTTTTACAATGTTTCAGTGTTTTACAGAATTATGCAGTGTTACAATTTTTCTTACAGTTTTTTCTCGCAGCGTAAGTACCATATTGAGGCAATTGTACTTTATTTGATGTTACTCGTAGTGACAAATTTTCACAAGAATTGTCACCTGACTCTGGAGTTCGCCTTCCACCGCTCTCATAAGCATCATTTCCAGATGCAGCAGGCAGAGCTCAAAGGAGAGTGAACATTGGACTTTAATAACCAAATGCACAGAAATGGTTCCATAGAAAAGCTGCTCGTTGTGTACAGTCATGATTAGCTGGAGTTGAGAGACGGCGTGTACGAGCGGATTGTTTCACAAGTAGCCAGTTTACAAGCTAATTTTAAACCAATAAAAAGCTAAATAATCTTCAGACGGTAGCCTGTGGGTTCCAAGAATGCATTTCAGTCAATGCTTTTTTGCCTCTTTTGCTCTCCACACAGACCGTTTACCTGCATTCAAACAAAGCCTGCTCAAACATGATTGGTCGATACTACAAGCGGAAACCAGAAAGCATCAGATACCAACATTTTGTCCCGTTGCCTATAGATTCTACACATAATCTGTTTAGAAGAGATTACGTAGACACAAAAAACATGGGAAAATTTAGAGAGTTACTCTTTAAGTATTCTCAGTTTGTGATGCTGTTGTATTATTGTTGCTGTTGTAATATTGTTGTCGCCTTCTAGTTACTTTGCATAAGATTTCAAATGCAAAACAATGACCAACATTCTATAAAGTAGATTTATAATGCCGCTTACAGGTTATTGCATCATCATTAATAATCTCCTATTTTTTTCAATTTATATAACATCTGATGAAGTGTGATATTGGGTTCTGAGTGCACACAAACACATTCTCTGCTGCCGGTAGACTGCTGCTGACGTGTTTTATTAGCAGCCACGAGATCCACATCACACAGACCTCGTGCTCCGTTTAAAAATATTTCACTGAACAAGGTAATGTGGTTTTCTTCCACCTCGACTTTTCAGTGCAGTAGCTCACAGCTCCAGTCAGACTAGTCTCAGCCGGTGAAGTGGACAAAAAGCGTTTTGTCTTCACTTCACATAATAAAATTTGTGTTCAGGATGAGAGCGATGTGCTGACCACGGGGGAAACACGAGTGTAAAGAAATAATAGTTGCACACTCGTAGCCACGGTGCAAAAGATATTTAATAATTTACCAACGTTTTGACAGAAACAGCTCCACAGGACTTAGGCTACATCCACACTACCACGTTTCCATTTTTAAACACATATCTTTTGCTACCTTTATGCCTGGCGACCACACTACTCCGGAGCTTTAAACCGCTCAAAACGGTGGGGTTTGAAAACGCTACTGACCGACTGGGTTGAGTCGTCGTGTGTACGGGAGGGAACGATGACGTAGACTAGCCTTGATTAGCCACGCCGCCGGAATAAAAAATGATTATCGATCGCCTACCAGAGGTATTACAGGCGTTGCTGACCTTGTTATCAATACTAGCAGCTGTTGTGTAGTTAAATTCTGCGTTTTATAATACTACCGTCTACCTGTGGAGGAAGCAGCTGTTACTGGAGCGATTAGCAAGCGACGTTATCAGACATTCGGAGCGGACGTCTGCAGTCACGTTTTTGGGCTTCGAGGAGGACAATGGACACAAAACGGAGGACTTTCCTTGTCTTATTTTGTTCTGCACAACTATTGTGAAGTTACCAAAGAAACTGTAAACGAACAAAAGCATAAATGCTCTCCACTATGACAGGATTGTGGGAGGAGCATATAACCGCCTCACTCTTCAGGTATTTACAAATTACATTTAAAGGGATGGTTTGATCAAGAAAAAGATAACACAGTACAGTCATCAACAAAGTCTACAGACAAGAAGAATGCTGCTTATGACGACACAGAGCATGAGGACAGAAAAAACACAATACCTCAGGTTCCAATTAGGTTCCTGGAAAGGAGACCTATTGCTAGACAGAATATTTAAAAAACACACAATAACAATATTTATATTAATAACTTGTAGGATGTAGACAAAGTTAAGGACAGCGATAGATAACTAAACCCTGTGATGTTCAATTCAATTCCCTATTAGGTTCGTCACATGAATGGCTCCTTTTACACCACAATTCAACCCATTCTGCAGGACAGAAATGTAAGTTAAGGAGCAGTATGTCGACTGAAATAATTCATACTTCCACATTTCCTATTGTAATCTCTCCATGAAATCTCATGGGGTTTGAATGACAAAATAAAAGGGACATTTCTTCCTTTGAGGCAACACGATTCACCTGATGCCGACTGACAGAATCATAACGGAAGGTGGAGCTGTATTGTACGTGGGACAGGAATGTATATGATAGGATTTATATTTAGAAAACGCAGAAAAGTGAAAAAATAATTCAATTAACCAGAGCAGTTGATCTGTACTGACTCGTGAGTTTCTATTTAGGCTACTTGCTTTCACCAACGCGAGGCTGTAGCTGCATCTGGGATCGATAGCTGAGATCTTTCATAACAAGCATCAAGAAGGTGTTTCCTTTGTTCTGAGATGCTGCCACGAGTCTCTCATATCAAACATCACATAAACACCGCACATCCTCCTGAGACAACAATGCAATTCATTCTAATTTGAAGATTTTGTAACATAATTAGACACTTTTCAACAATCAAAAGATGGAAAAAGAACGTGACAAAAACATGAATGCTCTTTGAATGTTTATTTTGCCTAAACTCCATCCTCTCAAGCGCTTTGTTCTTCTCATCAGGAGGAGATAATATGGAGCCGTTTTAGCTTTTTTTTGCTTCTAAATAAAGCATCTGTTTGTTTTACATTCACAGTAATGCTTTTTATCATCTCTTATGTCTATGTTATGCTCTCAAAAGTGTTTTATGGCCCAATTATTATAATCACCGCTGGCGGATATCTGCACTCTACAGAGTGTATCTTTCTAGTTTCTTCAGTTTTGATGTAATAAACTGTTTCCATACGCAAACCTTGCAGTTATGATCATAACTTCATTGCCCTTTTATTCTACATCTGCTAATATAAACACCTGGTAACAGACTGGACTTTTGGGTAAAAATGCAATTTAGCTCACAGGAAGAGATGCTTTCTCATAAAGAGGGAGTGAGACTGTAGCTGAAATATCAAAACACCCACTAAAGTCAAACTACATCAACAGAAGACCGAGGAGAGAGAAACAGATGATGATATGCAGCAAACCTGCTTAAAAGCAAAGTTACAATCTTTGAGCTGAAAATAGATTTAACATCAGTGTGATTTATAAACTGAAAAACACTCAAAGATGTGAGGATTGGACTGATATGAATTGTTTATTTTTCAACTGATTTTGAAGTTTGCTCTCAACTAAAGTGAGCCTTAATATTTGTGTTATGCTTTAACTGTTAGGTTTTTCTTTGTGTGAGAGTTTACACAACTCAAATATTCCTCATCACTGATGAAAATCATTGTGTGTCATCGACAAGCCTAAAGGACTAATTTGTCATTTAGAGTTTCCTTGCCAAGAGTTAGATAAGATTAATACCATTGTCATATCTGTCTACAGCACGGAGCAGTTAGCGTAGGTTAGCATAAAGACTGCATAAAGCTGCAAGAAGCAATCCCGGGAGCCTTTGTTCGTCCTTTGTTTTGAACGTTTTGAACGGGCTCTGGACTAATTCTGATACGAAGAAAGAAACACAACAGAAAGTAAACTCTACTACTATTTTTATATTGAAAATGTGCCATCAAATCTTTGTTGTATTTATGTACTACTGCACTGTATTTATACTTTGTGCACTTCTTAAAAAAACAGTACAAACTTTAATTCAGAAAAGAATCTGCTCCCCAGCACTCATAACTAATAACTAACTAACCAAGTTATATCTTGTGTGTTTAATCCCTACACGCTGAGTCTAAGGTGTCATGACTTTTACTCTGTTTCTACTCTCCATCTATGATTAATAAAGTTTCGCCACTTTTTTCATTCATCACTTTTGTTTTCTGGTGAGTAACCTTGAGCACATGACAGATGTTTGAGGAAAACTCTGGCAACATAGTTCAAACTGCTTTGCCAGGAAATGCAGTGCAAAGCAACAAAAGCATTTTTGCCAAAAATGAAGAAAAACAATGAAGGTCTCCAAGACAACAGAGACCACGACAATAGATGTGATACAATCGGACGTTTCCATGAGATGAGTCAGCGCGTTATTAGGAGGACTACAGAGAGGATGTTTGGTGGGTGTGAGGATATGGACGCTTGTTGTTCAGGAAGTCACGAAGCTAAGCAATTAGAGGAGGATGCCTTTTTTTTTTTAATAAGGATGTCCTGTCATGTGATCTAGGTCTGACTGCTTTGAAAGAGCTGACTCTTATTTTAAATTACCTTCCTCACTGCCACACACATATTAGATACAGGATTGGTGCATTCAATGAATTTATTTCAACAGGGGGACAGAGTGAACAAAGCAAAGAAACCTCCACGCTTTTGATCACATTTACTTAATGAGCTTTCATTCTGGTATTTTGGGAGTTTTGACTTTTAAAACCTCTTCACACCAATCAAGATGTTATGGCGTGCAAGACCTTTGTTGAAGTTTTGTACCAACAGTGGATAAGAACATGTTACTAAGACGTGCTCACCTATAAAGTCATTATAACCGCAAAGCTGAATTTCTTATTGTTTTGGTTTTATTTACTCTTGAGAGGAGTATCCAGATTACAAGTATCCAGATTCTATATTTAAGGAAATACCACAGTGTAAAAATAATCCATTACAAGTAAAAGTCCTACATTCAAACCTCTACTTAAGTTAAAATACAATACTATTATCCCTAAAATGTAGCAAGAGTAAAAAAACGAGGGCTTCTCATTGTGCAGAATGGCCCCTGTCATGGTGTAGCTATGAATTGGAATTAATTATAACTTTATTATAACACTTTATAAACTGTTATACTGGTAAATCTGTAACATATTTTACCAAATGTTAATAGGTTTTGTTATGTAAAATACTTAAAATCAAGTAAATATAGCAGCTTTAATGTAACAGATGAAATCTAAACGAAGATCAGGGAAACAAAGTAACTGCAATGTGATATCAGAACACAGGAGGCCACATTTGGACCACAGACTCGGTAGGCCATAAGACCAGTTTATGCATTTTTTTTAAAAGCAGCACATTGCCCCACTTATTAAAAACACATATTTCACAGGATGACGTAATTTAAACGTTAAATTTAACGAGTGGCCTTGTTTTTGATAATAGCCAGACTGTGATGCTGGCCACAGAGCAGTTGGCTTCATTTAGTACTGTGGCTTTGCTCGCTCCTTTATTGAATCATTTTGGCTCCACTGCTGGGTGTCTTTATCAGTCTTTATCAGCTGGCTGGAGTTTGTCCTTATCTTGTGATGCGGTGCCTCACTGCATTTCACTACACATGTTGTTTTATTGCGTGTGTGATAGATACACCTTTAAATCCTGTTCGTTGATGCTGGCTAGCAAGTGTTGTTGGCTTATTTTTTTATAAGGGCAAAAGAAAATTTGAGTTTCTCTCAATATATATCATTATCTGGGGCCGCGAGTGTTTCTTCAGAAAGTTAACATTAATCAACGGGACTATGTTAGCTGACCACTACACTGATTGCAGATTACTTGCAGGCTAGTTAGCTAGCTAGTCTCTGCTGCTCCCGCCTGCTCTCCTCCAAGCAAAGTAGGCTAATCTCCTAGTGTCAAAGAGTGAGATAGAGGGACATTTTCTGTTACCAGTGTAGCATTAAAGCATGGTGGAATTAGCAAGGTAGCTAGCTTACTAGCGAGCCACGAAATTAGTAAAATTCAACAACTTAATGCTTCATCCACACATTGCTATCGCCAGATAGGTGACAACTTTGTTCGGATCCATTTCTGTAATCAGTGTTGATTGAAAGCACCACGGAATTAGCAAGCTAGCTAAGTAGCCGGCCGTCCGCTCGTTAGCTTGCTAACCCCACCGTGCTTTCATGCTACAGTCATGACAGAAAATTAGCCAAACAGCGGGCCATCTCTTCATGTCTCTAGTAGTTTGACCTATTAGCAACATTTTCTCTCCATCTCAGAAACACTTCATCGACAATATAGCTCGCTAGAGCCTCGAATCACAGTTTATAATCTCAAATGTATGCTACATCGATTCTGTCAGCCAACAACACAGCAAGACGACATTTTCAATGTGTGACTTTCGCCCGCTGCTCTTTGTTTTGCCTCCAGCTAACGCCGTGACGTCATCATGACGTCGGCTGTAAAAGGGTCTATTTGTAGGGTGAGAGAACCATATAGCCAGACGTGTAGTCACAGAAGAAGCCTTAGAAAACTGTATTCATGAATAGGAAACGACGCAGCTCGTCAACAAGAGATGTTGGAGGCGAACAATCAGAGCTACAGTAATAAGGGCATCCACATGTACACTACCGTGTGACTGCGGGCCTGCTGTTATTAAATATTCATGGGTCCATGTGATGGATTGGCACACTTTGTTGCGTCTCAAACCCTGAGCGGCAAAACAACTGCGGTTGCCATGGTTTATCGTGTGTTCACCAGATGCTTTCTTGTCTTTTGTGGAGCACCTGTTTCCTAATGGAGCTCCCTGGGAATCGGAGTGCATCTTCACGGGACACAAACCAGATCTTTTCACATGTTATCTTTCTCCTAGATAAACCACAGATTACACACATGCACTCACCAGGTTTTGTAACGTAACGCGATAGGCAAATACAGATCTGGGTAACCTTATTTAACTGTACATAATCTTTAATCATTGTCTTTTGAATACATTTTATTTACTTATTCTGGATGTACAGACTCATATAATTAGATGGTGAATGTGGTAGCTTTTATTTCAGTGCATAAAATAATCACTTCATTTAATTTTTCTTCATTATTATTAATATTATTATTATTATAGTAATTATATGGGATATTATGGTTTTCTTGATTAGTTCAAATGATGTGCAGCTGACAACACTAATTACCTGTTTGAAGAGAGGTTGGATAGTAACGATAGGCCTTTTTCACAGAGGACATTTTGACATGTCAGAGGAGGACAAACACGTGTAAATAATAAAATAAATGATTGCTCAATCCCGTTTAGCCGTTGCAGTCTCAGAGTTCTGGTGTTGTGCATATTGACTCACTGTCATGGCTCGCTAAATAGAACAGAGCCATCGTTAATGTTATTAGCAACACCTGTGCTTTTTACTACTATCACATGCTGTCGAAAAGGCTTATTTATTAAATTAAATTTTTGTTTTATTTTTATTTTAACATGTTCTAATAAATAAATAACTAAATATGTAAAATAAGTCAAATAAATAACTAAATATAGATATTGTTTATTTATTTGTTCATTATATATATATATTTATTATGATTTTTGTTCTACGCAAACCAGTTTACAACTAATTTTTTTAAATGTACTGCAACCTTTTGCAACAAAAAAATGAACAAATTCAAGTAATTCATATTAATAGGAATTAATATGATAGAATGCATGTTTTTATGCTGTAATGGTTCACTTTCAACACACTCAAGTCGTTGAGCGAATGAAAAAAACAAAACATGCCATTAGAACCCACTTGCTCTCGACTCATACGGTCATGCAATCACATACACTTGCATGTAGGCACACAAGTTTTCTCTCTCTACAAAGGTGTGCACACGCACGAACAGTTGCATGAGATCTGGTACAGACTGACTCAGGTGAACTCTGGTTTGCTCTCAGCGGTGCTCTGATGTGTTTTAAGGCCAATGCTTCTCTCTGCTGGTCAGGAGCGATACAGCATGTTTATTCCACAAAAAACAGCCAAAGAAGGCATCAAACAACCATTTGAAAAATGAAAACAATGATTTATTCTGAGAAATAGCTCTATTACGCACATTCCTCTTGGGGATGGATAGCATCTGTTCGCACAATCAATGTGTTTTTACTACATCCTTTGGTCTCAATTTCTACATATTTCACCCCCTGTTGGGAAGACTGTCCCACATATTGTCTCCAGATGGAATCACATTCTCATCTCAAATCTGGAATTTGTTGGCTTCCTTTTCAAAAACAAAAATGACAATAAAATTAGCAAGACCAAATTATTGTTCTCTGGTTTTTGTCCCCATAATTACAGTTGTGTGAAAAAGTGTTTGCCCTCTTCCTGATTTCTTATTTTTTTGCATGTTTGTCACACTTAAATGTTTCAGATCATCAAACAAATTTAAATATTAGACAAAGATAACACAAGTAAACACAAAATGCAGTTTTTAAATGAAGGTTTTTATTATTAAGGGGGAAAAAAAATCCAAACCTACATGGCCCTGTGTGAAAAAGTGATTGCCCCCTAAACCTAATAACTGGTTGGGCCACCCTTAACAGCAACAACTGCAATCAAGCGTTTGCGATAACTGGCAATGAGTCTTTTACAGCGCTGTAGAGGAATTTTGGCCCACTCATCTTTGCAGAATTGTTGTAATTCAGCCACATTGGAGGGTTTTCGAGCATGAACTGCCTTTTTAAGGTCATGCCACAGCATCTCAATCGGATTCAGGTCGGGATTTTGACTAGGCCACTCCAAAGTCTTCATTTTGTTTTTCTTAAGCCATTCAGAGGTGGACTTGCTGGTGTGTTTTGGATCATTGTCCTGCTGCAGAACCCAAGTGCGCTTCAGCTTGAGGTCACGAACAGATGGCCGGACATTCTCCTTCAGGATTTTTTGGTAGACAGCAGAATTCATGGTTCCATTTACCACAGCAAGTCTTCCAGGTCCTGAAGCAGCAAAACAGCCCCAGACCATCACACTACCACCACCATATTTTACTGTTGGTATGATGTTCCTTTTCTGAAATGCCGTGTTACTTTTACGCCAGATGTAATGGGACATACACCTTCCAAAAAGTTCAACTTTTGTCTCGTCAGTCCACAGAGTATTTTCCCAAAAGTCTTGGGGATCATCAAGATGTTTTCTGGCAAAACTGAGACGAGCCTTTATGTTCTTTTTGCTCAGCAGTGGTTTTCGTCTTGGAACTCTGCCATGCAGGCCATTTTTGCCCAGTCTCTTTCTTATGGTGGAGTCATGAACACTGACCTTAATTGAGGCAAGTGAGGCCTGCAGTTCTTTGGATGTTGTTCTGGGGTCTTTTGTGACCTCTTGGATGAGTCGTCGCTGCGCTCTTGGGGTAATTTTGGTCGGCCGGCCACTCCTGGGAAGGTTCACCACTGTTCCATGTTTTCGCCATTTGTGGATAATGGCTCTCACTGTGGTTCGCTGGAGTCCCAAAGCTTTAGAAATGGGTTTGTAACCTTTTCCAGACTGATAGATCTCAATTACTTTGTTTCTCATGTGTTCCTGAATTTCTTTGTATCGCATGATGTCTAGCTTTTGAGGATCTTTTGGTCTACCTCACTTTGTCAGGCAGGTCCTATTTAAGTGATTTCTTGATTGAGAACAGGTGTGGCAGTAATCAGGCCTGGGTGTGGCTAGAGAAATTGAACTCAGCTTTCCAAAGATGTGATAAACCACAGTTAGTTTATGTTTTAACAGGGGGGGGCAATCACTTTTTCACACAGGGCCATGTAGGTTTGGATTTTTTGTTTTTCTTAATAATAAAAACCTTCATTTAAAAACTGCATTATGTGTTTACTTGTGTTATCTTTGTCTAATATTTAAATTAGTTTGATGATCTGAAACATTTAAGTGTGACAAACATGCAAAAAAATAAGAAATCAGGAAGGGGGCAAACACTTTTTCACACAACTGTATATAAATCAGCAGCAGTGTTTAGTATTTTGTGGCTCACACCGGCTGGTTTGGATTTAAAGTTGAGTGAGTTTGGAGTTTGGAGGTTGAGTGATGCCTTCCCTTCAGTCTCATTTCCTGCAAACAAACACTGCTCTGCTTTATATCTTTCTTATCAGATAGACAGCTCACAACCAACAATATCCTCTGCCTCTGATGTTTGTCTGTCAGCAGAGACCCCTTTAAGGTTTGGTCTGTTGTACCTTTATCAACAGCTTACTTCTTTTAAATCACAATTTACTTTAGTTTGTTTCAATGACCACAAATGCATCACTTCTGAAGATTTATGGACAGCTGATTGGCAGAGTTTTGATTTGAAGTCCTCTGAGGAAATATGAATGACACTAAAAATCACATGATGCTGAAATAAATCATTTTTTAGGATTTCTACATTTCCCATGCACACCCGTGGAGTGGACTCACTGGAAAGGTGGAAGGCCAGGCCGGAGTGACGCATGGGTCCGTAAAGGCAGTGTGGGAAAGAGACTTTAACCTAGCAGGTCAAGAGTCTAACCTAGCAGGTCAAGAGTCAGATGTCTGTGAGATTGTCCCTAAAATGTACTGTCAAAACCAGCCTGAGTTAAATATGTGGTCTCGAAGCTGCATTAAACAATATTTTTCATTTTATCAAAGGATCAAAAGACAAAAAAATGGAATTGCTCAAACATGAACCCACAGAAATGCTCAACCATCAAAGCTTTTTAGCCCCTTGCAGCTCATTGTTTAACTGTTTGTTCACTGTCATTGCTCTCATGAGCCTCGGTTGCAGTTTCAATTAAAAAGCTCTGAATAAAAAACTCTGGACGCTTCATTCACCTGCCCAGCACCAAACGGAACAAAGACAAAGTTGGCGGCAAGCTGGTGAACGCAGTGGAGCATTTAGCAGCTAAGAAAATCTGATGTTTCTCTCAGGGGGAGGTGAAAACAAGAATCACAACTCCAAATGAATGCTAACGTCTCTCTGTGCACAGCGACTTTATAAGGGGGTAGAAATATTGCTTTTACAGCTCTTTCCACGAACCCCCAACAGGTCACAAAATCAGCCAGAAGGTGCAGTAATTAGAGTGCAGATCTACGCCAGGTGTGTCTGCAACAAACACTGCTTTATATGCTGTTGTGTGATTGAATGAATACAACCGTCTGGACACCAATGGGCTGCAAGGCGTTGTAAAACACACTTCATTCAATCTCAAAAACAAGCAGTGATGTATGCAAGCTCGTATTCGTTGTACAAGACATTTAAAAATGAAACCCACCAAGCTGTCTGCCTGCGTAGCAGTGGCTGTGTGGCGGCGATGCACTCAGCAGTGTGTGTACTAGTAGTTCCGTTAGCTGTTAGCTGTTAGCGGTTAGCCATACACACCCTCCAAAACAATAAAAGTGTGCTGCAGGACAGCAGCCGAGAGGTGCGGAGCACTGTCTGTAATAGTAGATCCGTTAGCTGTTAGCGTTTAGCCAAAAAGCCCGTACAAAACAATAAAAGTGAGCGCACTCAGCCGCGTTATCACTAGCGGCCCCTACCGGCTGGGGGTCAGTTTAACGTAGGGAGTGAGGAGTTAGCAGGCAGTCAAAACTGTTTTATTGACCGTATAAAACAGTTAATAAAATGTGTTTTGAAAAAGTGTGAGTCTCGGCAACCACGAGAAGTCTTTGAGCATGCAGCCATAACTGGACAACCAAAATATTAAGCAGTTTGCTGCAGCAGAATAAGAGACAGACACAGAGGTGCACACTCACTCACAGATGCACGCACATATGCCACCGATTTCTTTCAGTTGCATATATCTTTCTTCACCAGCTAGTAGCTATCGTTGTTGGGTTTTTAGACCTTTTTTGATGAAAGCAGCTGCTTGTCTCATTGTAAGAGGCAATGCGAGCGGTGAGAGTGAACCAAGAGAGTAAAGTTGCTAACAAAAAGCTAAACGATGAGCTCAAAAGCTCCGTAAAGCTTCAGATTCAGGTGATCATTTTCTGTATTTTCATCACTGTCAGCGACCCTTTTCAAATTGTAATTTTCATTTATAAATCGATTGTTAAAGAAATGAGATTTTTATAAAAAAACAGGTCAGAATAGAGGCCATTTTATTGTTTTTACTTCCACAAGTTCCTCATAAGTTAACATTAGCCACTACTCATAAATTAGAACAAGCTCAAGTTATTAGTAAATCTTGCTGCATTACAGTGTTGCTGTTGTTGTAAGTCATCGCTGCCTCTGTAGACTGTGCGAAACTGCTCTATCATTTTCTGGAAGCTCTGCCCACAGGGAGTATGGCCGACCTCTGACCTCTGCTATTGCTGTCTGCTCTTGTGCATGACGTGGACGCCCACATATCTCCTGGCTCGACTGGGTGGTCGGTACAGTACCAAAACACGGCCCCAACCTGACAGGTCAGATACTGTGGGAATCCTCCCAGTGTTAAACCCGGTGAGAAGCAACGCAGAATGATTAAGTATCAAGAAGAACGGTGCGACACACAGCGGGCTCAGCAGGGGCCCCGTCTCCTGCGAGGATACCTTCCCTTGACCCGTCCTTGAACTGAACTGACTGATGTGTCCTGTCCTTTCCCCCTCAGCCTGTTTATGTGAGAATCAATACTGAAGTGGTGCACAGGCTGCAGTGGACTTTGCATGATAAAAGAAGTCTAGCAGGGTCAGCAGAGAGGTGTAAAACTCTATCTGCTTCACAGATAAAGCATTGACGGCTGTGGGAAAATGAGACAAGACGAGATAACTGTTATCAACTGCAGCACAAAACTGCAATCCACATTTTAACTCAAACATTCTCACGAAATTGGCCGTTTCAACGTAGAGGAAGCATCATGACGTTTTAAAGTGACTTTTAGGCAAGCAACATCCAACTAATCTTCCCCGACAGCTCAGAACATGTTTCAATCCCTCTAAAAGCTTCTCACAGCCCTGCAGACAAGGTGTCCATCCCACCGACGTCAGCAATCTCAGGAGCTCTGCACCCCTGCTTTCTGTCTTCGGCGTTTTTTTTCTTTTTTTTTTTTACAAAAGGTCAAAGCTCAGACCTGTCACTGGGACCTGTTTATCACAGCAGGGGTTGTGTGACCAAGTCAGAAGGGTGGAGGGGGGTTGGGAGGAGGGAAGCGGAGCTTTTTTCTCAAGTGGTATACCTCCAGCAGAGCTCCCAGCCAGAGCTAGTGGGCCACGGGTGGGAGGACAGAGAAGAGCATATGGTATAAAGAGAGTCGAGGGTCCGTCAGAAAGAGAGACGGGCAGGTTTCAAAAACTGCGATTATAATAAACGTGGAATATTCGCATAACCGGGAAAGTCACCTTTGCATTACAGACTTCATCGCTGGCTTGTGTTTTCCGCCAATCATCGGTGAATTCAAGATGGCACAACTGATGAATTACTGGATGTGTTTGGTTGCTGTGACATCCACCGTGACCTCCAGCCATGCATTGAGAAGGTGAGAACTTTATTCCTTCGTACAGTACTGCGGTGAGGTTTTACTATACAGGAAAAAGATATGACGGCAACCAACAAAGAAAACAAAGACATGAAAACAAATGACTTTTATTTGCTCATTATTAAAGCTAATGTTTTCAGTATTGGCTTAACATGTGCTTTTGTTCATTTTTCTGGCTATGCGCTTGAGAGCAAAGCAGTCTGTGCTTTATTAAAGGTTCATTATCATACTGGGATGACGACCCGGCGTATGAAGGCTGACGTACAGCCTGATAAATTAAGTGCTATGGAATTCCTACAGACAAACGCAGGTCCTTTAGTTTGTGTCACCTGGAGTTCAATTATCTCGTTTGTCTGTATTGTTTCCAGAATCTCCCTGAAGAAGATGCCCTCTATCAGAGAGACACTGAGCCAGATGGGAGTTTCTGCAGAGCAGGTCTTGACTGAGTTGGCCCAGAAGAGCACAGACGACAACAACGGGACTGTTCCCACTCCTCTAACCAACTACTTGGACGTGAGACAATTTTGCACATTATATTTTTAAAGGAAGTTTATGTGTGTTGATGAAGGTCATGCATTTGGGAACAAATCCAAATGTACGGAGACAAAGGTAACTGAATTTGTTGTTTTAGTATTTTAGTGTCTTGAAGGCCAAAGCAGCCGTTCATCAAAGAGGCTTCAGCACATCTCCGAGAGTAAAACTGCAGGTCCAAATGACTTTGGATTGGAATGTTCTCTTTGTAGGAGTCATACTTATTCAATCTCGTACTTCGTGACTTCAAATTAAATTTGTATCTAACAGCACAAGGAAAAGAAAGTTTTCAAAGAGATAATTATATCCCCATCATAACAGCATAAGCCGGATTAGGAAAGTCAGAAATTGCTTCATTAGAAATGTATGTTTTTACTGTTTATCTCTCACAGACTCAGTACTTTGGGGAAATCAGTATCGGCTCTCCGGCCCAGATGTTCAACGTGGTGTTTGATACCGGCTCATCAAACCTGTGGGTGCCTTCGCAAAGCTGCTCACCTTTCTCCACTGCCTGTTGTAAGTGTCCACACACACAAACCAGAAAACAACATTTACTTAAAGGTGCTAAATTCGACATTCAGAGCATCAAAATAGCAGCAAGCAACTACTGTCTATGTAAAGATATAGTGGAGTAACGTCTACCTGAGCAGAGACGGAATTCACTCCCCCTCTGTGTGATGTTATCCGAGCTTCGTCGTTCTTTGTTGACATAGCCGGGCCGACCGCGCATGCTTTTAGTGCACATGAGCGTGCTGTTAGCTCTGTCAGCCCTTTTGCAGTAGTTTGCGCTGTTAACACCGTGAGCTGTTAGCACCGTGAGCTGTTAGCACCGTGAGCTCAGCAGTCGCCACGTTGAGAACCGCTGAGAGGCAACAGAAAAATGCTCTCAATTCTGCACCTTTAAAGCTGCAACTATCAATTAATTTTTTCAACAACAATGCCTCAAATGTCAATGCAACGACAATGTGTGTGAAAGGTAATGATGAACCTACAGAGAAATCACCTGAATCTGCAGCTCCCCGTGACATTTAAGGAGTGTATAGCAAGTGTGCTATTCCAGCAACTGTCTACAGCAACTTTACAGTTTTGGTTCACTCTCACCGCTCTTATAATAAATGTTTTGTTGTAACCGGCAGCTGTTTCCAACAAAAAAAACAACTGTATACTCAGCACCAAATAGACAGACACAGTTTGCGACTAAACGGTGAAAAAGGTGGAACAGCTAACAGATAAAGAGTCAGATATTTCCCTCAGGAGTTGGTGGAGACCAAAAAGGAGGATAAAAATTGGGCTCACATTTGGCATGTGAACCACGACTCCACATGAATGATAATGTTGCCTCAAACGTTTGCTAACAAGTTAGCCATATTAACTTGTTTACGCTGCCCCCAAGTGGGCAAAAAACTAAATCTGCTGTTACAGGATTAAACAAATTAAATGTATGTTGTTTTTTTCAAATACATGATATGTTGGAGAAAATATTTTGTTTGTTTCACGACTCAAATGCATTTTGAACTTTTAGTTACTCACAACAGGTACGATGCCTCCAAGTCTCGGACTTACATTGAGAACGGAACTGGGTTTTCCATCCAGTACGCCTCTGGAAATATCAGGGGATTTCTGAGCGAGGATGTGGTCGTGGTGAGTTCATAAATAATCTCCGGTTAAAAAGATGAAGGGGCTCTCTTCTCTACATAAATTGTTGCTTTAATATCCTCTCACGGGCTACACTTCCGACCTTTGATCCTCAGCTTGTTTATGCAGGTTGGTGGCATCCCGGTGGTGCAGGTGTTTGCTGAAGCGGCCTCTCTGTCGGCCATGCCTTTCATCTTCGCCAAATTCGACGGAGTCCTGGGGATGGGTTACCCCAACGTGGCCATCGATGGCATCACTCCCGTGTTTGACCGCATCATGTCTCAGCATGTCCTCAAGGAAGAGGTGTTCTCCATCTACTACAGCAGGTGGGTTGAGTCCACCGACCTCTTCTACCTGCTGTGTCGTTTGGTCCGGAGTCAGCTCTGCAGAGGAGAACATTATGTTGAGATTCAGAAGACTATTGGAACCTAATGGCAGAAAAAAATGATTTTTTTCCTACTTGCAGAAGTAATCATCATTAGTATGCTATTACCATATTCTAATATTATAAACGCTAATGAGCTTCTTTTTTTAAAATGTGAGTGAGACAAGAGGGTCTTTTGAGAAAGTAGTGCTTCATTTGTTATGGTGATATATGGGGAAAGGAAACAAGTTGGAGAAGAATGATGATGATAATGGGTTCCCTGGGAGTTTCTGGAGAACATTCACCAGAACGAGAGGTCATAGAACTAAACTATGGGAGAATGCAACCATAGATGGAAAACACTGAAAATCAGGGAAGACAAATGGCGTTAAAGGTGATTTATTTATGGTTTGCAGGGACCCAAAACACTCCCCAGGTGGAGAGCTGGTCCTCGGTGGCACCGACCCGAACTACTACACTGGAAACTTTAACTATATGGACACCAGAGAGACAGGCAAATGGGAAGTTACCATGAAGGGGTAAGACATTTGCTTCACACATTATACAGCGTGTGTGTGTGTGTGTGTGTGTGTGTGTGTGTGTGTGTGTGTGTGTGTGTGTGTGTGTGTGTGTGTGTGTGTGTGCACGCCCATTCAGAAACAATATGTCTTATGTTCCACCTCCTCCTTCATTCTTTCAGAGTTTCTGTGGGGATGGAGATGCATTTCTGTGCGGAGGGCTGCACAGCTGTGATCGACACCGGCTCCTCCTACATCACGGGCCCGGCCTCCTCGGTGTCGGCGCTGATGAAAGCTATCGGAGCACAGCTGGATGAAAGCGGAGTAATTCTTCACACACGCAACTTTGTCTCCCACAAAAACATTTGTCTGTCAAAAAAAAAAAAAAGACACAAAAAAAAGAAAAGATTAACGACCAGTTATTACCCTTCTGATCTGTGTTGTTCCTCAGTACAAAGTCAACTGTGACTCTGTCAAGGCGTTGCCCAGCGTCACTTTCCACCTGGGTGGCCAGGAATACTCCCTCACTCATGAGGATTACATCTTATGGGTAAGCAGGGGCATGAATACTGAATCATTTCTATAAAAACACAATTACTCAAGAGCTGTATACACAATTCTATGAACTCATTAATGTTGCTTTATCTATCTACTCCACTTCATTTCAGGTGGGAATATACTGTAGCTATGCATTTATCTCACAGCTGCAGATACTTTGTTATTAAATTGAAAAAAAAAACACATCAACTTGTAAAATATGTTTTTAACAGGCTACCACAGATGTGCTGGGATTTATGTGGGATTACGTCCTGACGAGAGGACATCATGTATGACACATTTTGCTGATAAAACTTTTGTAGTTTTTGAATGCAGGAGTTTTACTTGCAACGGATCGCAGTGTTGCTTCTTTGACTTGTGCAGAAAGCTCTGAGTGCTTCTTCGACCACGTGCTGTTTTAGTGGCTCATGATGAAACTATCTTCATTTTTTTCTTTGCGGCTCCAGCAATCCCAGATCGAAGGGGACGTCTGCATCGTCACCTTCAGGGGCTTGGATGTGCCGCCCCCTACAGGTCCCATCTGGATTTTGGGAGCCAACTTCATTGCCCGCTACTACACAGAGTTCGACCGCCGCAATAATCGGATAGGGTTTGCCACAGCAGTCTGACGGGAAGTCACACCCGCCATGTTTTCTGTTTCTCTATCCGTGCTGCCACCTACTCTTTCCCCGTGCCCTCCTCTCCATGATAAGCCGTGACCGGACCACATCTGTTTTGTTAAAATGTTCAACAAGAGTGCACATTAAAGATCATCAGCCTCCCATTTCTTGCAAATCCTGCTTTCTAAAATGTTGTACCAGTTGCACTGAACACCTTCTTACCTTTTTTTTGTTTATTATTATTATTTATAAGCATTTTCCAGCAAATGTGTGTTTGTGACCGCTGATAATTATCTACATCAACAGTGGAAATCCAAATCGTTGTGCTGACGTGACAAGAATAAACTTGTTTACTGGGGTTTAGATTTGACTCGAGCCGGACTTCATTAATGACATTGTTAATGGCATTGTTTTTCCTGAATGCCTTTTGCGAGCCACATGAAAGTCAAGTTGAAAACAGATTTTCTGCCCCATATTAAATCAGCCACGCCGGAGCCGCCACGGAAATGTTTGTCATTGTTTGTGTAAATGTCGTGCATATGCATTACTGTATTTAGCAAAAGACGGTCTATGCGGTGGGACTATCTTTAGTAACAAACGGTTACAGTAGGAGTGAGTGCCAGATATATATCGTCACAGTTCAACAAAATCATCCCTCTTCTAGTTTGTGCAGCTTGTGTTCCCTGACAATAAACTATTGTCTTCTTAACATTTATTTTCATCTTTATCACGTAGGAATCCTGTTTTTAGTATCAGAGTAAATTTTATTACTGACTCGACAAAGACAGTTAGTTCTGCTTACTTAGCAGACCGAAGAGACACAAAGATAACGAAACAATAAAACCACACTAATTCATCACATGCCCCTGTCAGATGTCTTTTTGTCTCATTTTCTCCTCTCGATTGCCGCGGTGATGCACCGGTGAGAGCGCTTCCTTGCTCTCACATCCATGAATTGTCTGCTTGAGATTTCATCTGTTGACAGTAGGCAGCGAGGTGGGGGTGGATATCTATGTGCTGGCATTTAATCAGGAGTACATTCAAACCACTAAAAAAAACTCTCTCCCATATGTCAACAGGGCTATTGGTGCTGGAAACAAACCACAACAACCACCACGTTTCACAACATATTATATATATTACGGCTGCCAAAGACTTGGTGGATAAATAAAAACAATCTTCATGTTGGAACGGTTGCAACGGGCTTCTTTCTGGAACAATTGCCGTGTCTCTCTTGACAAGATCCTAATCTATCAATCGGCTGTTTAACATCTTTTCATTGTTACATGTTGTACAACAGTTGGTAGTATTTATGTTACCATTACCATTTCAGGGAATATCATTAATCATCTGTAAAGTTTCAAATTTTTTTAAAGGCAAAGTGGTGGCTTTGTTTCTCCTCATCTGTCTCAAATCATCAGAAGGCTAACGTGACATACAATGCACATCACGTATCGAGTTCATACATTTGTGTGCCAAGAGTTCCATGAGAACATTTGTACCACTCTCGACATGAGCAACTTGTACCTATCGTCTCATCTAACTCTTGGCAAGAAAGTGAATTAACCCAATTCCGGAAAGGTCAAAGTATCAATTAAAGTGAAGCGGTTGGAGGCGCAGAGGGCCCTAAATTTAAAACCTGATCACACACACATGATCCCGAAACACTCCACAGGACAGACTTCAAGAGAATAGGCTAATTTAAAAGTGGAAGAAGATCAAAACCACCAATGTATTTTTCTGTTTCTCCATACTGCCTGGCCTCCCTTTGGTGTCTGCATCACTTCCAAGCCTATTAATTCCCACCGAAGATGTAGGTACATAAAAATGGCTCACGCGTGGTTAATTTGCAAAGTAAGTCGTAAGTACAGCTGTCAGTTAAATTCAGCACTTAATAGCTCTTTATTAAAGTAGTTATTCTGAGGGATCATATGTAGATGAGTGTTGTAGATGCAAATTGCCTCCAAGGGATAGTTTCTAAAACCAGAACAGATGTTATCAGCACCCAAGCTCCCACAAACGTGATTCGTCCAATTTTTCATTTGAATAATTCCCTAAGAGGAGGTGTTGTACAAAAAAACCTTCATTATCCAGTCAATCTGCTGCCCACAAACATCTCCTGAACCAGGACTGTGTATTTTGTCAAATAGCGGAGAGGTGGGAGGTCTTTAAAAAGGGCTGTCTGTCAGCTGCATCTCGGTTTGAACTCACTCTGTGCAGGAGGAGCACATCGGGCAATGCCTTTAAGAACAGCACCACATGACAAAGTGTCCAATTTTCTTAACGGCGAGATTTCTTTCTGTGGAGCGGAACTGAAGATATGAAAAGGATCTCTTTGCTTCAATGTGTGTGACAGAGGAGTCTGGTGTTTCCCATTGTCAAACACGTGCCAGATGACCGTCCTTGTGTCAACCCTGATTCAGAGCAAAGCTAAGGTAGGTGAGAACCTTTCTTTAATCACCGCCGCTCAAACAATACAGACAATGCAGGGAAAAGATTAGCGCGTGCTTTTGTAAGTCAGTGTAGGATTAAGTCATTTTCTGACCTACATATAGATATTATTGGCAGCATGGAGAGAGCAAATCATGTGACAGGTGACATTTGTATCATGTGCTTGCATTTACAATCACATTAATACTTTTATTAGATTACATTAATTTGATTATCATCAATCATGGGGGTTCCCAATAGCAGTCGGAGGCTGGCTTGATAGTCTTTCAGCTCACACGTAGCATCTCATTGTTTTAATCTTTTTTATCTTCTATGTTTTAAATGCCATTTTTACCAGATTATTGTTTTTAATCTGCTTTGATTGCTAAAACCAAGATGGAACACGGTTCTTTTCTTTCTTTACCTTCAGATCTCAATTGCATGCAGATTTTTGGCAAACTACTTTTTAATGTAAAAAAATAAATAATACATATATATATGAAATGTTATGTTTCTTAAATCAAAAACCTTAACAAGAGTTAAAGGGTGCAGCTCAGCATTGTATTAGGAACAGACAAACTGAATATGAAAGGAATACTTCTGGTCTCTGGCGGCTTTTAAAGAATTCTCTTTCGTGTCTTTAGCCGTGTCAGATGTTAATCAGGCAACGAATAAATCCTGTTTTATTGCTTTTTGTTTGATTCGATGCCGTCTGCCTCGACTGTTTGTTGCAGAGGCTGCAGCGAACTCGCAGGTTGAGTGAGTCAATGGGTTGTTTTTGAAAAAAGAATACCTTCCAGTGTAGTCATTTTGCCTGCAGTTTGAGGAACACGTGCTCGTCACCATGTTTCAATCTTCAATAGAAGGATTAAGTCCATCTGGACCCCATTTTTCTGTTAGAACTGCCAAAAAGGTGCTTGGTAACAGGCATCATCAAGAAGAGTCTCAAAGGGCATGCCTCCGTGGTAGAGGGCACTGTTTGACCGTAACTGTGATTTATCTATGTTCCTCTGAGGTCACTCAATCATCAGTCACTGGTAGCGCTGCATAATGCAGGAACTCCACCCGAAACCCGATACTTTAACCAAGAAGTCAAGAAGCATATTGTAGCACACAAATATTGGCCAGGGGTGGAAATAAATAGTTGTAACTGAAACAGAGCTGGTCATCTTGTTTACTTTGGACGGAAAGGCAGAAACTGCTCATATACATCTGCTTAACTGTTCTGGCACAATCAGGAGGACATTCCATTTAGGTTTACATTGAACTTGGTTTGCCTCGTAAAAATAAGAAAAGGCTTTTTACGAAGACAAGATGATAACAATTAGAGAGGGAAAAGTGAATCACAGTGAGAGAAACTACCACGTGGAGCACATTCATATTGAAATGGTTAAGTTCAGGATGCCTGGTAGAGTTGGTGGTTGAGAGCATTCCTCATTTTTCTGTTTTAGCATGCAAAATCTACTTGAGTATGCTTGTCAAGGAAGAGTATATTTGAATGATTGCACTTTGCGGCTGAGTAAATAACCATGCGTGTGTCAGATGTAAAGATAATGAGTGGTGGACATGAAGGTAATGTGTGGTTGTGTTAGTTGCAGGTAAAGTGTCTGTGTGTACTTATGTTCCTGAGCTTCCCCCTGACTATGGCTGAGGTACCTGGTCCATGCAGACACTCCATCACAAGGGAGCACCTGCTGACAGTCAGGCATCTGGTAGGTGTTGAAATATTAGAAACACATTTGTTGAATCAACATCAGAAACAATGTGGCGATGCCGCTGCGCGAGCTGGGCTGACACCCTCCACGTTGGTGTTTCTGCAGATGGACAACCAGTTGCGGAGCGGGTGCACGATAACCTACACATTCATAGAACGGAGAAGTTTGGTAAGGTAACTTTTGTGTTATGGGACTGTTTCCTTCCAAAGCCTTTGATTCAATTTCCAACTTTCCATTAACTCTATTATGCGTTTATTACAAGTTTATTACCTTGTGTTCTGTTTTCGCCACAGAGCAAGTGTTGCTTCGTGAAAGCTGCTTTACCCTGGATCCTGGAGCTCCTCACCACCCACTTCAAATACAGTCGGGGTTCAGTCAATGACGGCTACGTTCAGTCCCTGAGAGCGCTCATCCTCAACATCTACTCTCAGAAATGCGTGCCTCAGATAAATGAAGAGGTCGAGGTGAGTGCGTGTTTCTGGGTGCAGCCTGTAGCTCCAGACTGAAGGATTACATTTTCAGGAATGAAAAACATGAAGAAGAAATATTTGATGTGAGGAATATGCCCAGCGCGAGAAGATAAATCTGCGATACTTGTGAAAAAATGTTAAGTATGTTCCTGGGAATCTGCCGCAGGATAAGCCAGAGAGTTTTGAGATACTCTACAGAGGGTCCACCTCAGAGGCACTGCAGAGGGCCTCGGAGGTGCTGTCTGTTTACTGGGAGCTGGTGAAGACGAGCGATGCGCCGGTCGACTGGAGATGCCAGCAGGAATACACAGAAATCTTTGGCTCCACCACAGAGTATTACACAGAGTCACCCGCTCAACATTTTACAGGTGGGAATCTCTTCTGCAAAAATGAATGACGCAGATATGCGGAGCCTCTGGGATCACAGCGTTAGTGTCTTTTTCTACAGGCAGTTATGGTAGGAGCTCGGCGAAGGCCTCGCAGAGAAGACCGGTCAGAGACCTGTACATCCTCGGCTTCATCCTGGTCTCCATCTCTGGAGGACTGCTACTGACACTCACTCTCTACTGTCTCATCACACAAAAGGTACAATCACTTCTGTTTAGTTGATTTCTACATCACATGTGCTCTAATAAAGTTAAACCGTGCATTCCAGTCGCGTTGCACTCGAGCAGGCCATGGCAGCCTGCCTGTGCCCTCTGTGGCACTCCCTCTTGCAGAAGTACCAGCCCTCCCTCGCTGGTAAACACTGAGCACATTCAAATACGGACTGGACGTAACAGGGAAGAGTAGAAGGGCTATTTTGCAGCAGCACATGCACAAAAGTCTCCGAATGCAAATGAGTGCACTGTTTTGGCACCGTCAGCTATCATCTGAAAATAATAACAAATCAAAGCGGTGGTTTTCAATTGACTAACATCATTTATTAATACAAACAACTGAGGCAACACAATGGTAAAGAAGCCTTGGACACTCATGAAAGCCCTTGCATTTGCAGTATTACGAACTGAGTGTCTGTGGCAACTTTCCCAGGAAAGAATCAGAGGCGGCGACGTTGGATTTCTGGGAAGTGAGATCCAAAAACATACCAGCAATCAGCGCTAATCGCTACAAAGGCAAAGCAAGTTTGTTTATCTAGCGCCTTATTGTACACAGAGATCATTCAAAGTGCTTTACGGGCAATGAAGGAAAGAAAGGTAAAAGTATAGAATAACAAAAATGAAAGCACTGGACAGTTTTAAACCATCCATCCATCCATTGTCTTCCGTTTATCCGGGTTCGGGTCGCGCTGGCAGCAGGCCAAGCAGGCCAAGCAGGCTGACCCAGACTTCCCTCTCCCCCACAACATTTTCCAACTCTGGGGGATCTCGAGGCGTTCCAAGGCCAGCTGGGAGATGTAATCCCTCCAGCGTGTTCTGGGTCTTCCCCGGGGTCTCCTACCAGTTAGGCATGCCCGGAAAACCTCCAGTTTTAAACCAAATCACGATCCATTCACTCCGTTCCCCTTGCTTACACCTGGAACAATCATCATCATCCAATAGTTCTCATGCAATGGAAATGTCCACTGCTCCAGTAAATGGGACGGCCCTTAGATACGACTAGTTAGCCAGGCTCATAGAACCCTTTGGCCCGGCTACGAGCCAGAAGCTAACGATACGCTAGCCAGATTCAAAGTCAATAACATTGACGATTGAGAAACAGTAATTATAAGTTGACTGTTTAACAACAAGGCAAGCTTTGTATCCAGCACTGTCATTGTGCCAAAATCAATATTCATATGTTTTTACATAAGCAATGAGAGACCATGTGTACTGTCAGCCTGGAGGTGAGTAGCGATTGGAATGTGAGACGGTCGCTTATGGTCAGTAAGTCGGGCAGTGAAACTTACTTATTTTTCTTTCACTATAACATGTAGCCAGTGCATTCATTTAGAATAGTGAACAGTCAGTTTTACTGGAACCAAATAGTTTTCCATTATCAGGGAATTAATGGACATCTGCAGCCAATCAGTATTGAGCATTCACCCAGACCATGATATAAATCTGCAATATATTTTGTGCCCAGAACATCGAGTGACTTAGAGACAAAAAGGTCTTAAAAACAATTCTATATTTAACTGGAAGCCAGTGGAAAAGTGTTCTCTCTTTTTGGTGTTTGTTAGTGTTCTAGCAGCAGCAATTGAATTAAATGTCTGGATGCTGTTATTGGGAGGCCAGTAATGAGTAATGATCTTTTCCAAACCTTGCTTGCTTGTTTTTAAGATGCCAGAATGATGACTTTGTTACAGCTTTAATCTAAAATGTTAATCGTCATCAACGATTACACAAAGGCTTTTCTTGTGCGTTAGTTTTTATTTTTCTGGAACGAAGCTAAACACTAAGTGCCAGCCTTCCTTTTATGTTGCCAAAGAGAATCTTTTAAATGTATATGTGGTTTTCAATACATATTTGTCCTTCTTCATGGAGCCTGGGTAATAATAACATAATTCAATATTCAAACAAACTCCATTTCACCAAATGCTTATTTGCAGCAAGCAAGGCTTTTATGTCCAATTAAAAAGAGCTGAAGAAGACAATAAATCGAAAGCCCTGACACAGTATCAGCTGCAGTGTAGTACTGGTGAAAACTGTTTCTTGAATTATAACCTGCCATTTATTTACAAGGTGTTACACTCTGTGGTATTTTTCTTGAACACAGCTCCTCACAAGCTGTAAAGAAGTCATACGATCTGAGAATCTGGGAATGGTTTAGCCATTACAGAGGACCAGCCCTCCCTCCTGGCTGGTAAATACTAACCACAGCACAAGAAGGTGGAGACTGAACCTACTGAGAGCAGGGCTGCTATTCTGCAGCAGCATGTGTAAAAAAGTATGCATGTAGAAATGAGTGCATTTATGCTCTTTTTCCTCTTCGGGCCTTTCTGGCATCTGTTTCAAATAATAGTAAAATGGAGCGAGGCAAGGCGACTTCATTTCTATAGCCCATGTAATACACCAGGGAAGTTTAATGTGCTTTACAGGGTCATACAATACAGCAGGGTAGTAGCGTAGTAGTAGTAACGTCTCTGTGTAGTCAACAACTGTCAAATCAAATAAAGAAAGTACACATCAATTATATTTTAACAATTATTATTCTCAGTTTTCAAATTGAACTGGATGGATTATCAATAATACATAGAAATACATCAATAAATGTTCTTCTCATTTCAAGTAAAATAACAGCTGGATTAAAGAATAACTGACATAACAGAAAGCTTTTCAAAAATGTGCATCTTAAAATAAAGTAATTCATTTTAGAAACATTAATTTCACTGAATTGCCCTGCAGCTTTAAATTCAGTTCATTCAGGTGTGAAGTGATGCCAATCAAAACAGCCACAATATTATATTTTTCTCATCTTCTAAAAAGAGAAATCAGTGAGCATGGACTTTATCTGTGGTTATTAAACCACTTGTTTCAGCTCTATTCTCTCTGGTAACATCATCATTGGTCAGTGAATTAATGCGTTAGGATTCTGATCATATTGGACTCTTAGGTTTATTTTCTGTGTCTTCATTCAGATGTGAGTGGGTGCGTTTGCTCAAAAGAGTTGTGCTTTGTCTCGTAGTGTCGCTTCATTTACCGCTTTTAATAATCGTCACGGTCTCTGAACATGTGAGACACACTGGTATTAAACTGTCCGTGTGAAGAATGAACCTATAAGAGTTCATTCTTGGTTAAAGACTCTGGTCTCTCTGACCACTGTTCTCTCCTTGGAGAACGTTATGTGAACTTCTCTGACTCACGTATTATTCTCCTGCTCTTCCTTCTCTTTCCTCGTGTCTCCCCCGGTGTGTGTACATCTCACTCCAGTCAGGAAAAGTGTCAGAATACTCATATTTGATTGGATGAGCTGCATCACGTGATGTGATTTACAACGCATTGGTCGGTGTGTTTCCTGCACCGCTGAACAAGTGCCGTAAAGGCTGAAAAAGCTGCGCCGGTTAAAATAGAAGCGCCCTGTCAAAATAAAATCGATTTTAGGTCCTGGGTCCGGATACAACGGCGTCTGGGTCCGGATCCGGACCGCGGTCCGCCAATTGGCGACCCCTGCAATACAGCAAAGGCTAAAGATTTGCAATTTTAAAAGTGCAAAAGTACAGACAAGTGATACAAATATTTAAAAGTAAACGAATGCAGTGAAAATGAAAAGACACAAGAACACAGAAATATATGCACAATTAATGATACTAGAACAAAATTTAAACCGGAAAAGTTATCTACACCAGGTGTGTCTGCAACGACCACTGCTGTAATGTTTGATTGAATAAATACAACCCGCAATTTTATGGTTAATTAAAAAAAAAAAAAAAACGCTTTTATTTACACGTCAATTTTGTTTGACAATACGCGAGGTAGATGCCCAGTAAAGAGGCACTGTGCCCAGCAGCTGGGGAGCAAGTGTCAGGAACCTCTTTGGCTTTTTCGGAGAATGTTTGCAGTGTTTATTCATGGTAAAAACCTTTAACTTACACTGTGCACTTACTGTTACTGTCACTGCCAATCTTTCCCTCTGCACCAATCGGAAAACACCTGTCTGCCCTGAGCGGCCCTTCTCTCTCCCCTTCAACCACACCCTGACCACGCACACACACCTAACACACACTGAGTTATTGAGCCACGACGATATGCATCAGTGGAGTGGAAAATAAGTCAGGGATACCACTGGACTTAGCTAAGCGTGCAGAAGCGTGAGAGAAACAATTCCTAGTCTCTAGAAGAAACAACATTCCAAACTGAAGCAGTTGTTGGTCAGATCCGTTATTCCAGGTCTGTGATAACAGAATGCTGCTTCGCTGTGTTTTGGTCCAACTCTTGTGACAACCAGAAGGCTATAGGCTTAAATGTCCTAAGAGTTCTATAGGGGGCTCACAGGCACGAGCGTGATCATAGATGTATTTGGGCCCAGAGACACAGAGGGATC
Source organism: Anarhichas minor (assembly GCF_050575085.1). Taxonomy (NCBI): domain Eukaryota; kingdom Metazoa; phylum Chordata; class Actinopteri; order Perciformes; family Anarhichadidae; genus Anarhichas; species Anarhichas minor. The sequence continues at coordinate 17,016,925 of NW_027466449.1, forward strand.
TATAAACCAGCTGCAAGATAAAGTAAATTCTGGGAGTGGCTGGTAGCCAGTGAAAGGATTGTAGAACTGGTGTAATGTGGTCGTGTTCTTTTTCTGGTTTTCTGGTATTCTGGCAGCGGCGTTCGGAATAAATAGGAGTTGCTGAGAGTTTTTATTGATGTGAACAGACCATTGCAATCGTCCAAATCTACTGGAGATAAAGGGCGTGGGTAAGCTTTTCTACATCTTGCTTGCACATTATTCCTCTTGCTCCTGCAATATTTCTTTAGATGGTAGCAAGCAGACCAAGTGATTGATTTGATGTGACGTTTGAAGTTTAAATCGAAGGCCGAGGTAATGATGATTTTTATTATGAGAGACAGGGAGTTTAGGTCAGAGACGATATTGTGTCTCTCTTTCTTTGTTTACTTTGAAAGTTAAATAAACTACATTGTATTGATCCTTGTGGCAAAATCTGCTTCTGGACCAGATATATATATATATAAGCAATGGGCAGCCACAGCTTGCGGACTCATTTTTAATTCTTTTGGTATTGCTACTGGCTAACATGCATGTGTTGTGGTGTGGGATGTAACTGCAGTACCTACAAGAACATGCAAACTGCACACAGGAAGGCACCAGTGGCTTATGGTGGATTTCAATTCACATTACACCAGAACTGTAGGGAAGCTTTGATGAGACACTTTCTTTTTGGTGAATTAATGACAAACACATGGCTCCAAAAATAGACTCCGCAAACTCTGCAGTTTATTAAATTACACGAGGAAGGGGGAAGAGATACATTCACATCCGACTGAGCTTTTAACAGCCAATTAACAAGACTAGAGCGCTTGACAGAGGAGGGGGATTGACTGTCATTCTTAGTATTGATTGTCCTTATTTGACTCACTGCATGCAGTGACATAATACACGCAGCAGTAGGAGAGATGATGCAATGGCAGTGAATGCACAGACATTGCAGGCAGCGGGGGAAGGACCCAAATGCAGACCAGGCAGGCATATGTGCACAGTAAATGAGTTCCTTTTAGAAGAACTTGTCCAAAAGCAGGCAGGTATACGGGCGGGTGTAGGCCACACGCAAACTGAACTCCACGTAACAGGAAAGATGAACCGACAAAAAACAAAGGAACAGAAAAGCTATAAATAGGGACTGACTGAGTGGGGAAAGTGGGAACAGGTGAGCAGGCGGTGAGGCGACTGCAGGGCTGACAAGAGATGAGACAGGTGAAAGTAATCAGAGCGGGGGGGCAGACAATCGTCACACAAAGAGCGAACTCACAGAACAAAATCAGGAAAACACTAAACCGGAATGAATGACATGAAACACAAATCCCAAAATCCTCTACAGATCTAGACAAGATGCAACATAATCCAATCTTCCCTTTAGTCAGAGGGCGTGAAGCCAGACTGTGACAAATAGGCCCATTTCACGGACCAGGGCTCACTGGAACGGCTGTGACCTGCCCTGTCTTCTAAAAATGACCTTCCCCTATGTTTTTCAAGGAAATAGTATTTTGTCATGCATTGCATTTGCTTTTGATTAAACACAAATATACATTTTAAAGGAGCAGTGTGTAGGATTAAGAAAGGGAACATAGGCCCAATCCCGATCTCCACCCTGACGGACTCACGGACTTTGAGGCGCGCTCCCACAAAGTCTGTGAGGGTTTATTTCTGTCCCACTGTCAAATCATTGAGTGTTTGAGGGCTGTCTGGCAGACCTTTTGAGCCCTTTATGAACACGCTCTGTAAATCAGCATTAGATGCTGACTTAGCCTAATGGAATTACCCACAAATCATTGCAATGGGATGTTAAACACGGGGTAACCATGTGGACGCATGGAGACGAAAAAAAATGGTAAACAAAGAGGACGGCACACGTGTGTTCAGCCTGGAGTATTAGATTTACTCAGAAACATTAAGGGTTAAAGATGGAACCAAAAAAACCTTGAAATCAGAGGATATTTATTTATTTATTCATCAAATACTTGATTTAGTCATTTAAGCTGTTTTGACAAAAACGAGTAAATAGATTATATGAGATTACCTCTCATTTTGTGAGGAAAGAGCCTGAAGACTTTAAAATCACGGAGTATAAAGTATAAAATAATTTTTTGTCGTCATACTAACTTGATATGTTGCAGCAAAGTGCTGTCCCATTCCTATTTACACCATTTCAAGCCCTCACAGTCTCTCACACCCAACCACTTACCAGGTGACGTCAGTAAGTCCTTGAGGGTTCAGGGTTTTCATTAGTGTGTAATCATCTTTATATCTGGAGCCGGTGCTCCTCGCGGAGTCAGTCATGTTGCACCACCATGTTTCTACAGAAGCCCAGATTGGACAAACCAAACACTGGCTGTAGCGAGGGACTTTTTTTGTTACTTCAAGGCCACCGTAGTTCTCTACACGCTTGGAAAGAGAAGGATGAGCGGAGGGGTGTTCAGTTGGTTGCAATCTGCAGCCGCACCACTAGGTGCCACTAAACCGTACACATTTCTGCCGATAATGAGTCCACGGAAGTCCATGTAGGGAAGAGGTCTGAGAGGTGATCGGTTAAAAAAGCACAAGACTTTCACCCAGGAGACTGTTTTTTGAGTCTCGAGTGAACCAAATACTTTTGCTGGTAAAATATAACCGAGTACATTTTTTGCGTGTTTGTTTTGTTTCATCGATTGGACCTAACCAAGTAGTTTCGTAGGTTTTGTTCTGTTTTGTTTAAATTTAAGAAAGTTAACCACATGTTTCAAACTGCGAACGTAATCCAGGAGAAAACGCCTTTAGTGCAGTTTGGTTGAATGGAAACAACAGCATTTATGTGTCAAACTAAATAGAATGGGATCATAATTACTTTGATCAGTTACACCTATGTTCACTCTGCTGTGGCGTGTCAAAGTGGCTGCTGTAAAATGGGCCTTTTGCAATAAAGGGCTTGATGTATTTTTTAACTCTCCACTTGTGGAACCTTTGTCTTCGTCTGTAGCCATTGTCTTCTCCTTTTGCCGCTCACTTCATGTCCTCTCTCGCCTGCTGTTCACCACAGTGCGTGGGTATCTGTTGCCCTGCCAATCCTAAACTTGAAGCGCTGAACCCTCTCTGACTTTAATTAACATCACCCGTGTGTTCAGTGTTGAGAACAGAAAGATGCAAGGGCTTAAAATGCTGCATGAGGAAGTGGACAGCATCGGCAATGACCCATCACTTGGGACAGATGCATTTCTGTTTCAGACTATTGGGTATGAAACAACTATCCTCATGTTTGAGTCAGTTGTATTTATTTAAGAAGCCTGGGTTTGGAGATATGCTACGTTAACTTTATTAGCTGGTATAATGGTTCTCAGCTGAATCAGCTGTGTGATCACAGTTTACAGCTGGTCTATTATGTTTTCCCAGGATACTTGCAAAAAGCAAGGGGCAACCTCGGGGTCTGGACAGTGACGCCAATGCTGAAATTTTTGGTCTTTTTTGACCTCTCGTGTCACTTCTGGTTGCAAAAAAACAATATAGCAACGGCCAAAGTGCTGCACCTGAAGCTTCAAAACCGTAGTCCACAAACCAATGTTTGACATCACGGCGATTAAGTCCAATAGGAGCACAGTGGTTTGCACCCTACAGCAGGAGGGTTAACGCCGGCTTGGAGTTTGCGTGTTCTCCCCGTGTCAGCGTGGGTTTAAAGACACGCCGCTCAGGTTAATTGTTGACTCTAACTTGACTGAAGGTGTGATTGTGAACAGCTTACAGCCCTGAGATAATCTGGTGATCTAAACGCCGGTATCCTGCCTCTCCCCCAATGTCAGCTGGGATCAGCTCCGGTTAGCAGAGCCCAGCGGTTGCAGATAACGGATGGATGTGCGAAAACAAATCCGCCCAAGTCAAGTACTCCATTTACTTTAACGTATCACTGCAAAGATGGTCAAACACTTGTATAGGTTGAAACAAGATGAGTGACAGCTGTGAGAGTTTACAGCTTGGCTGTACACTTTCTGTGTCACATGCAAGCTCTGTCCACATGCCCACCTTCAGGGCAATGTGGTAGTGCTAAAATCAAAGCTTCACTGGAAGGACGCCTATAACTGCTTTAAGGTCACAATAGGAGCCAAACACATGTTTCTTTTTAATACTCAAAACATCTGGAATTCCCATCACTAGTGCAGTTTCCCAGCATTGAGAATTGAAAACCGTGCAGATAACGTTTACATTTATTTCTCTCTTTTTTATTTTACCTTTCTGTCATTATTATTTGTTTTTGCTTCATTTCAATCCTATATTTATTTTATACGCTGATTATTGTATATATATAAGTGCCTTTGCAACTCTTTTTTCTTGATATTTATATTGTACTCCCTTATTATTAATGTTTCCATATTAATAATATCTCAACCTCTAAGCCAGAGGTTGAGATGGGCATAAGCATAAGCATTCATTGACTGTGAAGAGCTCAGCTGCTGCACACTTTAAAGGTACCTAAAAAAGATTGTTTCCTCAGTGAAGGAGAATAACGCTGTGCTTGGAATCACATCAGTGGATTTCAATAATAACAGCCTTGCTTGGTGGATAATGAAATATTGAACCACCCATAAAAGTGTTTCTGCTTCCAGCAGCATCGCCCTGTCATTTTGTGTTCTCAGCATGTTCCAACTGTGACAAATTTCAGCCAAAATACAGTTTATTACGTCTCAATCTTCACACACAACCCAGTCATAAGTCAGAACTCTAGCTTTTTGTTTGTAAAATATTTTATTTATTTAAAGTTCAAGAAATGTATTTAGTGAATACTTGTTTTACGAAAGTATTTCCTTTCCAAAACAGATAACTCACAACCCTCACAGATCAAGATCATATACGAACTCAAGGTAAGAACAACTCATTCAGTTCAAAATGACCACTCTTTCCATGTTCATTGAAGTCATCCTAATGCATTCCTTCGTCATCTGGACCCACACAGAGACCAACAGGATATGGAGATGGAGCCACAATAATGTGAGTATCGTTCCCGCTACAGCAGCTGGAGCTGGCGCATGATTAACAACTGTGTCAACGTCAGTGACTGCAGTGCACATCCATCGTCACATTCTTTGTATTTTCAGTAATTCTGTCGCTCCGCGGGCAGCAGAGAGCACATCGCCGCAGCAGCAGACGGAGCCCTCGACAAGCTGCACATTCGTTCCATCGTGAACAAGTTTTCATATCTGTGTTGTTTTTTTGTAATGTACCACGCTCACTGTTTTAATCAGAAGCTTTGACTGAGAGCAAAGATGGGCCTCATTCTGAATAATATGGTACGTATGATGTTTGTGCGTTATGTATTGCAGATATCTTTTCCACTAAAAAAAAAAGTTATATTTTTACACTAGTTATGTATGTTGAACCGTGTGTGTCCATTTGCTACCACTTAACCAACTGTTTGTTATATTGTTTGCCAAACATTTCCACAAGTTATTTATTAGTTTGACTCTATTCAACCACTGTATTGATAATAAAGCTTCCATCGATATCAAATCCAAAATATAAATCTCTCTCCAGCTTTCCAGCTACCGGTACATTCATATACGAGCACAATGAGGTTACATCTAAAGAGCAGATCCGACCTCGTTAAAGGATTTGGGCTCCCTAATTGCCCACATCCTGTTTGACTTAACACTTTACGATGAGTCAAAACTCTTTCAAAATGTCTTTTCCTGCTGTCTCCATGCGGTCTTCATGCGGCCAACTTCTGAAAGTTATGACCAATGATAACAAAACAGTATTGTTTCAGAAGATGAATATTCTGTTAATGCTAAAACACACGGAGCTGTTTTTACAGAGATTCTATACCGATACATACACACCGGTCGAAGGATGTGTCGTAACTGCACAGGGCGTCACAGCAAGAGCTGGTGGGAATAACGCAGTAAGACCTACTCGTACATGCTGCACATACCGCATGGTAGTAGCAAATAACAGGATAATACCGTTATTTATTGTTAGAATAACAAATTGCACAAAGAACTTGGTGAGAGATCTTTAAAATTAACAGGAATTATAATTTAACTGTCCTTTTAAATGCAAATTGGTCAAAACTTAAACAGGAATTATAAAATTCCACTTTTTTCATGTTATGCATTATGTAAATGTATAATGTATTTAGTTTAACATCTAAGTGAGTGCAATAGATGCAGCTATTTGAGACAGCAGGGGTTAGAATGATAAATTGCATAACATCTTGAGTTTGACAAGAGTTGGACAACTCCCCATCCTCTGAAGTGCATGAGTGGAGAACCACATCCGTTAATCCTGTCGAAAGAATCCCACGAGTGCGTGAGTGCTGGCCTCTGTTTTGTTTTTAGAGAGTCTGTGTAGGAAGTGAAGGAGTGAGAAAACAACCGGTGCAGAACCGCTTGTTGTTAAATAATCATCTATAAATCATTGTATTTCACACGCCACCGCTTATCAGTGTGCAAATCACTGTTGCGTTGGCAGTGCTCCATTTCACAATCAAAGACTTTACTTCAGCACAAAACAAGAAAAATATTTCTGTAATGAGATTAGGTGCCTTTCTGCAGAGGATTAAAAGCAGCTGTGCAAGATGTCTAGGCAAGTTGTCTTCAACAATAACAAAGAAGGAACTGCCTAAGACCGGTCCGTCAAGAGGGCTGCCGCCCTTCTTCCCTTCTTCCCTTCTTCCCTCACCCAATCTCCTTCTTTCACCTTCAAATTAGAGAGAACAGAACATGTTGTTGCTTCAGAAAGTATATAACTGACAAAAGTTAGGGGCACAAATAACTCTGGAAACGGATTAATTCATTTTTTCTCAGATGTAGTAAAAGATACAAAGATGACAAAAATGTATGATTCATAGCTTTCACATCCGAATCCTGACATCAGCTGACTGACTGTCAAGTTCACATTTGTCTTTGATGAACAGAGCAGTACACGTTGGCTCAAACAACCAGTTACAGTTATTAGATACAGTTATTACAGTCTTGAGACCAATATATGATTATCTTATATGATTACCTTATATGTAATTCAGAGGCTCATTTGAGGAGGAATACATGTTTTTCACCTTTTTGTAAACACTTGATCATACAACTTTAAATGTTGATGGAAAAACATTGTATAAATGTAACAGTTCAGTTAGTGATGACATGATATGATGGTGTGGCCAAATATCAACACTGTAATGAAAATCAGTGCTGCTCAACCTGCTGTTTTATCACCTTTGTGCCACATGGTGGAAACAAAGACTGACTCTCACACTGATGACAGGAAGTTTTATACAGGTCATATTTTGCCAGACAGGGCGCAAGCAGACCTTGTTTGCACCGTTTAAATCATATTTATGTGTAATTTTATTCTTGCCAGGATACTACAACGACAATGTAAAAAGGATTAAGCCCTTTCCCATTGGTCATCTGGATACGTGATTATACAGCTCGGGTATTTGTTGACTAATACTGGAACTGTTTAATCATTCTGAACAACAATAGTAGCTCTCACAACAGTTTCACTACACGTTATCTCAAACGTGTTTTGACGGAGTGGACTATGGCATAATGTATGGTAAATACTGTATGGTAAATACTGTCTCGTGCCAGACAGTGACTAACTGTGAATGGGTGGGTATTTTCTTTTAATATCCGTTCGGCTCTGAGCAGGCACCTCTTGTCACCAATATCCCTGATACTCAGTAGATGGGTACCTTTGATGTGCTGGACAGTTTTAATCCCCTGTAAGCCCTCCTGTCCTATGCCGTGCACATCTCATGCCAGTTTGTAATGTTTCCAGTCAGGGCACTTTGCTGGGATTTTTGTTCTTCCTAAGTTCCCTTGAGAAATAAAGACGTCTTTGTTCCTTTTTAAGAATGGATTTCACTATACAGATGATGTGGACTGTCACCAAAATAATGTGCTACCGTAAAACATATTTGTGTGTTTTCTGAGAGTGGTGATTTTTTCAAATATTTGAATGTATGTACACAAATACAATACAGATGCATAACATCATTTAGGCCAGGGGTTCTCAACTTTTTTCAGTTAAAGTGGCAATCTTGAAGAATTACATTTAAATAAATGTTTATATATTTGCAGTATTGTGAAGAAGGTGTTTGTGGTGACATTCCTGGGGGGAAAAACATGCTGTATTCAATGTTTTTCTTCATTGCATATACACACAAAAACTGAACTATGCACACAATTCTGAAAACTTGAAGGACATGTATCAACAATAACTTCAAGCACGTCCGCATTGGCTTCACTTTATAAAACCGCAGGTTGCCGCCCGGTTAACATGCATCAACTCAAAGGAACGTATTCTGTGAGAGAATCGGTCGGCCCATCACAGCGGTCTTTGAGCTCGAGGATATGGGTGAGTTGTCCCTTGAACAAGTGGGCTGATGGTGCAGTGTTTGGTGTGCGTGATGACGTCATCCAGAAGAGACCTGGTGTAGATGGATTGGTGAATACGAGGAGCTGATATGAGAGCGTTGGAACTACTGCTTTGTTTTCTGTTCTTAGAAATGTAAGTCCTTTATCTTTTAACGTCTTTGCGGGTGGCTACGGCCCAATTGGAATTTCTTGATTAAGGCCAGAGATGCGGTGTACAGCGTAGTAGAGATTTTAACTGTCTGTTTCAATATCTGTCAACAGCAGTATGCTAGCTAACGTTAGCCCCAAGGGCTAGATCTTTTACCGTTGCTCTTTCATTGGCTATTATGGTACCGCTTGGGAATTACTGATGTTATCATCCAGATTTTAACTCCGAAATATCAAACATGTTTGTTACTATTGGGGGGCCCGATGAGGCTAGGGAGGTTTAAGACTGGATCTGTTACCCCCACACATTACCTGATAATTTGGGCTAAATATTGATACCGACCAAGGCCCTGGACCGGAATTCCCCTTCCGATTGTCGCGGAGGGTGAATCGGGGTTAAATTGGCGCAAAAGCTTTAGGCCCTGTTCTAAAATTCTATTGGTCACCTTCCCAAATAAATTAGGAAAAAAACATAATTTACTAAATGAACATCATGCTGTATTGAAGAAGACTTGAAACTAGAGATTGAGACCATAAACTCATGTTTACAATGTTTACTGAGGTAATAAATCAAGAGAGAAGTAGAGTCATTTTCTCATAGACTTCTATACAACCAGAGGAGTCGCCCCCTGGTGGACACTAGAGAGAATGCAGCTTTAAGGCATTTTTAGCATTGGCTTCACTTTGCAGAACCGGAGATTGACGCCTGGCCTCTACCTGATGATGTGACGTTTATTTTTACGCTTTTTGTCAATGTGAATTCTTGAGCACATTTAGATAGCTTTTTTAATTAAAATCAGTTCATTTAACTATCGTTGGGCGCGGTGCAACAAACCAAACTCTCCAAGAACTACAGAAAATATGTTGTTACGTGTTAGAATGTTGAGCTTCCATGTAATAAATAAGACATCTAGAAACAACGTGGGTGAACTGGTGCATGTCTGAACAATTCAAACCCACACAAGCAACATTAAATCCTTGAATACATTTAGGATCACTACTTTACCTTTATATTACATTTCATAGTAACAGAGAAGTGTCCATACCTTTGATCTTATTGGCATGTAAATAAAGGTTCTCCAGGTTCCTACTGACAACGGGGATCTTCTCCAGTTTATTGAAAGAAAGGTCAAGCTCAACCAGCGTGCTGATGTTGAAGACATTGGATGGAAGTCCTTTATCTGTCAGCTTGTTATGAGCCAAGCGGACAAACTGCAGATTGGGATTCATGGTGAGAAAGCCCGTCGGCACACTCTCTATGTTGTTAAACTCCAGGTAGAGCTGCTGCAGACTCTCAGGGAGGTTGCCAGGGATTTCCCTCAGCCGGTTTTTCTTCAAATCTAGCAGGGTCAGAGACTTCAGGTCCTTGAACACACCTCCAACGTCCTCTAGGACATTCGCTCGGAGCTGAAGGGTGGCGAGGTTGACCATCCCCTCAAACGAGTTGGAGAGGACTTTCGAGATGGTGTTGTGCCCAAGTCGCAGGTCTGTGATGGACTTCGGCAAGTTGGGGGGCACACGTGTGAGCTCATTGTGATCCAAGAGGAGCCGGTCCAGGTGCTTGAGCTTGCTAAAGACGCTCTCGCTGATCTTGTCTGAGTTCAGCTGGTTGTGAAACAGCACGACCCAGACCAAGTTGGTGGCGTTGTCAAACACCCCATCCTGGATGCCCGTGATCTGGTTGCGCTGCAGGTAGACGTACTTAATGTGCGAGGGGACGTGGGGGACGTGCCAGAGGTTGCGGCTGTGACAGTACATAGCCGTAGGGAAGCTTGAGGGGCAATCGCACTCCAGGGGGCAATCCACATCCTCGGCCCGCCAGCCGGCGTGCTGCCGCCGCCCACGCAGATGGGACAGCCACTGGAGCTGGCTGTAATGCTAGCTGATGCTCAGATCCACTACTCCCATAGCGAGGAGGAACATCACGGTCCACATGATCCCTGCAGAAAAAGTAAAAGTACTAATACTGAATTATGCTCATTTAAGACGGATCTACTTCTCTCTGCTCCACTTTTTAAATGTACAGCAGGTACAATATACCTACCGGTTGGTTGGTCAGACGCGATGCCTCCTCTCTTCCTCACGTCGCCTGTGTTTTTCTCCGACTGAGTGGAATATGTTGCTGGTATAGAATAAATACCCCCACTCTCATTAGACGACATACTGTACATTCATGGAAAACCTACACTGCAATCTGCTTTTTAACGGCCTTGTTTTCCCTCACCTTGTCATGCCTTATCATTACGACAGCCACTCTTAAGTCTGGCTTGCTGTTTATTGCAGCAGCGTGGAGGTTATGGAGGGGGGGGGGGGGGGGCTTATGGTATAGACAATTTAACAAACCAGACACTGTAACTGGCTCTACATTTCTTCTCATATAAAACAATTCCGCTTAGTTAAAACCTGACTCTGAAGTTGCAGCATGCTTTTGTCCATTATTCACTGGATGTTTGAACATGAACAAAGTATGACAAGCTCTGTCATTTGTCCACAATCATCCTTCGTAAACATATTTTTCCTTCTGCCTCTTGTCCTGGTACTCACTATACTTTTGACAATTACAGTGTTCAAACTGTGCAGAAAGTAAAGGTATGTTTTTTTGCTGGCGCCTGCAGAGAGGAGATGTCCTTCCCCTCTGATTTGAAAATAGTCGTTCATTACAACTTTCTGTCATCACGTGATTGACCTTAATCACCAAATAATTACATGAGTGGACCTGAGGATACACAGATGGCACTGTTTTGCACAAAGGCCTTGGCAGGATTTCAGTTACAGCACAACACTCTTTGACCAAAAACTACCCTTAATCAAACCAGTAGATGCAATTTTGTTTCCCGATCTTAGATGATATTTAAGAAGCCAGACATGCCCTTCTGTGGTACTGTATCCTTCCTCACAAATGTATCCGAAGTAGCAGTAATCGGAAGAGAAATGAAAATGTTTCCAGGAAAACAATGTCCCTTTAAAGTCGGATGTATCATTCAGTTATGATCAAACAATGTTTAAATCTCCCTATTATCCACAGGTATAAATATCGTTTTTCTGACAGGACAGCTTTGCGTTCAGTCTGTGTGTGTGTGTGTGTGTGTGTGTGTCTCTATGAGTGCACCACAAAGACAGTCTGAATGAAAACAGGATACAAAAGCTGGAAATATTGTCTTATAATTGAAGCAACATGTTTAATTCAAAACATTCGGTGTGGGTGTCATATATTCACGGATCCAACTAAAGCCTCAAAAGCCTACATAATTCCAATTATATGACTACAGACAATAAACGTTTAACCCAGAGGAATTCTGCTGTTGTGGGTTGTAGCGTAAGGTAAAACCAGAACCAGAAGAATGGATTTCTCGGAAAACTATAAATGGAGTTGACTGTATTCATAAAAATATATGATGCTTTTAAAAGTATTTGGGTATTTGTTACTTGGGAATGAAAAGATCAAAGAGCATTTCTTCAGGAAAATACTGGGGCTTAACATAATTAAGGCAGCGGTTCTCTGCCTTTTGTAACTTGAGGCTCACTTCTCGGATTGGTCAAAAAATTTCCAAGGACCCCTTTCCAAAATAAATGAGGAAAAAACAACATGGCAAAAAAAGGAGAGAAAATAAATATGTGTTATGCCACAGTCAGCTGTATTGACCAAAATAAATATTCATGCATAATATATATCTATATATTTCTTCACAAACAGTTGGATGGACTGCCATAAAGCTTGCTTCATATCAAGCGTGTCACTTCATCGTCATCACTTTCACAACAAGAGCATGGTAACATTTTTATCAATTTTAAGATGCTTTCTGCGTTCTTTTATTAACATACAAATATAATTAAGAGATTTTGCAATCAAGAACTTACATTACCAGTGTTTTAACAGAGGCGTCTGTGTTGCAATGAGGTTGATTCAACCTTGCAATGAGTTTCTTTTTCACATAAATTTGTGTCTTTAATCTTTAATCTCTTCACTTTATAATCTCAGAAAAAATACAAGTTTTGTTCTTGTAAATTTTGTGAGTATAACACTTAAATCTCAGAGAATATCTGAGTCTTCTCTCTGAAATTTTGCTGTAATTTGATTTGATTTGCATTTACATGCCAGAAAAAACTTCCTTTAATTGAGCTGCTGGACATTTATTTGACTTCATGCCAACAGTGAACTGCTAACTGGTCAAACAACACGCAAAACCACAAAGAATATCAAAAGATTTAATCCAGAGCAAAAGACAGACAATAGTGACATTTTCCACCTCCTGTCGCCCTCTAAAAGTCTACTGTCCACTTTTATTTATTTAAGTTACTGCTTTAATGCTAAACAAGCTACAAGACTCAGTTTCTGTCTCATGAGCACAGCAAGCTTGATAATCGCTACATATGGTCAACACGTTTTAGATACTGCACACCCACAATTAGAAATACTTCACCATCAGCATCACAAACACAAGATGAGGTTCTGGTAATAGTCATTCAATTGACAAAATGAATCGATGCGAGCAAACTATCTCAACAACGCCCTCGAGGCAAAAACAAGTCTTTCTCAACGGTTTCTTATGCTGAGAACAGAAAAACTCAAAGAGGCAGAAAACACTTCAGTTGATGCCAAACAAACATGAACCTTAAACTAATAAAAATACAGCAGATTTCTGTTTCCTCTTTGAGAGGATTTATGAATAAGCATTGATGCACACACAGAATACTTTTCAATGCATAGAAAGTCCTTAAAGCACATTTATAAAAACGCTTATCGATGCTTTATAAGTTTTAAAATAACAATTTAAGGTAAACAGAAATAAATTAAAACCGTTCAAAATATGCTATAAAGGTATTAGAGCCACTTGACAATGCAAAACATCCCTAAAGTTCGCCTTGAAAGCTTGTTTCCCAACTAATTGTTGTGCATGTGTGTGTGAAACTGAATACCTCTCACACAGGCTGTACTTCACAAGCCTGGAAGTTGTGTGGCAGCATTTTTACTTTTCTTTCTTCTCTTCAACAGTAGAGGATTAGTTGAGTCATCGATGGTTTTGATTTTTATTTGCTCATAGTCCACTCTCATCGTTTGCAAGGCGTTTGTCATTTCCTCCTGATAATCACAATAACAATATCACTTTTATCAAACACAACATGGAAACAAAAGCCGCACATCCAGTTTTAAGTTAAAACTGTATGGATTCCACTGTGTGGCGACGGAAACGATTATAAAATATTATCACGGAATATTTAAAAATAAACAATACTATCAAACATTCACCCGCAAACCCACTCCTGATTCTGCAATAGATGAAAATCAACCAGGAGCCGATTCTGTGCATTTAAAGAAGCAGCACCGACACTTACCTTAACCTTCTCCCAGACTTCTTGCTCCTCCTGCAGCACGCGGCTGGTGTGAAGAGGCGTCTGTGGGACCTCCACAGACTGCTGCATTGGTGAGAGAACATGAATGAGTGTCCATCAAATCCCACAAAACATCTCTCAAAAGCAGCAGTTGCTCAAACAGATTCAAGCTTCCGGGCGGCCGCTCACATTGATCCAGGGATGGTTTATGAAGTCGGTGATGTTCATTCTCTGGGTGGGCTCGGTTTTCAGTAAGTGACAGATTAGCTGTTTGGCTGAAACAGGAAATCATCATCATCATCATCATCATCATCATGATCTCACTAACATGTCATGCAGTAACTGCAATTATGTGTGTCCAATTCTCCAAAGTCTCCATTCCTATGACATCATTTACATGAACGTTAAACAAAATGAATCTGAATGCCTTTGCAATGTACTGTATAATTCATAAAATCTATTATTAACTATTAACTATTATTGCTCTTCTGGATTTGTTGTGACGTGAGTAACTGAAAGCTTTCTGTTCATACTGTTTATCCCCATATTAAAAATGGTTTTACCACTTCTGGAAAAGGGTAGAGTGCTTGTAAATGCTAAAAAAAAAGGAAAAGTATGGTGTGTCTTCGTAGGGGAAAAGCTTAATTCAAGCAGACGAGAATGCATGGAGAGTGAAACAGAAAGGGAAGGAGCATTGAGCATGACACATTCGCCTCTCTCACCTTCCTCAGACACATCGCACCACTCTGCGTTGGGGAAATCATATTGTCCGTTACGGATCCGTCTTTTCATTCCTGGGGATATTGCCAGACCATGGTGTGAGAAAAAGGGAGGATATCCACAAAGTCTGTGTATAACAGAGAAGAATATAATTAGAAGCAACAATCATTTCTAGAAGCCTCAAAGTGAACAATGTCTGATTGCATGATGCGAAAAAACTTCACAATGATTGACTCACAGAATATACATGATGACGCCCAGGGACCACATGTCACAGGATCTGTCGTACTTCTCTGGACCAAGAACTTCTGGAGCTGCCACAGTGTCAAGAGAAATGCTTTCAATGTCGAGGAATCGCTTCTGTTTCACATTTAATGCCTTTCTACAATCAAAACCACGTCATAAACGCGGTGTATTCAGTGTTTTTACAACCAGTTTACGGGATGTAACTTCTCATTACTCGCACGAGTCCTGCCCATTTTCCAAAAGAAGCAAACCGTTAAATCCCCCCCCCCCCCCCCCCGAGGGGAAAACACTCCACAGAGAGGCTGTTACATCAGGAGGCATCATCTCACAGGAATTCACACAACACAGATCAATAGCGCTGTTTCCATTCGAGTGAATTTCATGGGAACTTTTGAAATGTTGCATGAACAGAAATGGGAACTAGGCGCTTTCTATCAACTGGTTGGGAGCAAATTAACTTTAAATAGTTTGCATTACGCATGTAATCCGACAGTAAACAGAGTAGAAGAAGAAGTAGAGGTTGGGAACCGGAAACAAAACAAGTCGTCTTGGCCGACTAACCATCTACAAGAGAAGAATGGAGAGAGGTCTTCAGGTATTTGTTTCAGTTGGTTTAAATTGTTCTTTCATGTCAGCTATTGGCCATGTTTCATGTTGTCTGCAGACAAAGACGATGTAAATATACATCCAGGAAGACGCAGACAGCAGAAACAGCTGATAAGTCATGTGAGTTAAATGTTTCCTACGATATGTATAACACTTAACTCCTTTTTGACAATAAAACAAAAATTCCTGAAGTGTATCTTTAACCTGATGAAGTAACTTTCACATGTCACATGTGGCGTCTTACCAACATAGTAGGGGGTAAAACAAGGTGTCGCTAAAGAGTTTAAGGTGGTGATTTCTTTGGCAAACCCAAAGTCCGTCAGCTTGAGGAGAGCATCTGGCCTTTTGGAGGTGTACAGCAGGTTCTCTGGCTGAAAGAGAATACATGGTCATCAACCACAAACAAAGGAAAATAGAAATACGATAAATAGCTCATTTAAATGCACATGTCTCCATGTCTTTCACGGTAACAAACGTTACCACAAATTAAGTTAAAAATGTTCAGTTTTGTCTTTAATCTCCGATAAAGAAACAGGCACAGAAGCCCATTGAAGACGCCGAGGAGGTCGGATATTAAAGATGCTGCAAATATTCTCATTTCTCTCATTTTGCAGCTTTTCTGGTGGCAAAACCAGGCAAAACTTTGAACTATCAAGTCTGCAGTTCAGTCTGTCCAGGGTGCTCTGTAGCATGTTATTCCCTTCTCTGTCTCGTGGTTCCTGACTCTCTTAATTTAACACATAAGACATTTTCAATATCTCATCTGGTGACTCCACTCAAGAGGCATTATGCATGCTGGACTCTCACTATCAATGTGTTCTTCAGTTATTAATCTAATTAATGAAATATATCATGTCCAATTACGTATGTAACAATAGGCCTAATAGGTCCCAAGATCATAAGCACTATATACGGTTCTGTTTTGTAAAACTGCACTTCTAGGTACAACCCTCTAAACGGGTTCCAGGTGGAACCTTTATAAAAAGGTCCAACCAGGAACCAAAAATGATTCTCCTATGATGACAAGCCGGAGAACCCTTATCACCTTTATTTCTAAGAGTGTACAGCAGAAAATAAAAAGTAGAAATGGAGCTCAGTGACCAAATAAAGAAAAAACGTTGAAGGAAAAGCTTCCATTGTTGGACTTGTTCATGGAAACAATAGTGGGTTTTCCATTGGGAGCTGTGTCTAGTGTGATTATTTCAGCCGAGAGGAATTTACTCACTGCTGATCGTCAAATACTTTGGCAGGATGCATAATTGTCAGTGGCATGAGAGCACAATAACAACAAACCCACAGCTTTTATTGAGTTAAGAGTGATCTCATGTTACAAGTGTTGTCTTTAACATACACAACTTTAACATTACCTTGACGTCTCTGTGGGCGATGTTGATGGAATGCAAGAAATGTATGGCTTCGCCTATACTTTTCATGATGTCAGAGGCCTCTGAGTGAAAAGGGAAGTGAAGAGAGATGACATGGACACGCCGGAGTACAAACAGAGAGATGCAGATTCAATTATACATTCAGCAGCACATTTAGTAATTGTTCAAAGTTAAAATCCTTTAGATTTTTTTTACCTGGTTCACCTGAGATTTGGCCACTGATGATGCCGATTGTTCAAATCTCACTAACATGTTTTGTAAATAATATTTTTTGATCGCAAGCCACAGTGAGCCGTCACAGGCTGCACTCTTCAGTAAGGCTCCTTTTACTGGTTGCTGTTAGGTGCAAAAGTATTCACACTGTGTGCACCAATAAACACGCCATGAAAGTAAAAAGGTCAAGTATTGACTGCCCCAATAGTCCTGGGACCTGTTGCATCAAACCACAGTTACCAACAGGTACCAACCAGGTCAGAAATCTTAAGGATTGTAACTTGGTCTTGCTTGAGAAATGATAATCTCTTTACCTCTTTCTGTAAATGCGTGATTCCCTCTGTCTTGAATGTGACAGAATAATTCACCTCCATCCATACTGAAAAAACAAAAACAAAACATAAATATCGTGTAATAAATCGGTAAAGGTATTGGGGGCATGTCAGTTCTTTTACTCCTCAATGAAATACTTTCTCCTGCAAGAAGGTCACAAATGATCCACAAGGCTGTCCAAGAGGCAAATTTTTACTAACTTGTGAATGAAAAATCATTGTTGCTTTCATGGCGATCAACCTTAGAGGCCTGTTTAAGTCCTTCAAACTTGGAATGCTTTATGTCGCTGTCAGTGTCTGGAGGTTAAGATGAGGACCTTGGAGATGTTACATGCTCCCAAAGTAAATACTCTGGACCAAGGGTTGCACAAGATGGCTTTGCCTCCTCCAAGGCGGCATGATTAAAAGTTATTTTGTATGTCGGGGGATAAACTGTATTCACCTTATTCTTTGCCTGATCTCGGGCGCTTACGTATTTTACGTTATTTTCATTTTAGAGCGGGTTACTTTGCCTAGCTTTATGATCCTTTACTTGCCAAAAAAAAAAAAATGTTTTAAGCTTTTAAAAAAAAAAGCTGTTACACTGAAATTGTTTTCATCAAAGCATTCTTGCTTTAACTGCCAATTCATTCTTTAGGTAAAGTAAAACAGCTGGAAACATCCCTCACTAAACACACAGTCATTATTAGAAACTGTTGTTCTGGGTCAGGATTGAATTATGACACAACATTAATCACATCCCGTCCAGCTTTGAGAATGTTTCATTTTATTTTGTAACATATGAGTTCACTGTAGATCAAGTGGACACCTGCGTGGTTTTGTTTTACACAAAGCTGCCTCTGACTGCTTTTCATTACTTTGCGCCCTGAAACGTTTTGAAACTTTCTCCCCTCAGTTGGTGATTTGGTGCGGATTAACGAAGTTTACATTATGCAACTATGTTGTAAGACCACACATACTGTGTGTGTGTGTGTGTGTGTGTGTGTGTGCGTGCAGGAGAACACACCACTCCATTATGATGAGGAGGCACTTCCTGCCGTGGTAGAGATTCTCATAAACATCGATGATGGGCACAATGTGGGGGGAAGGTGACACCTTCCAGTGGAGCTCCACCTCCCGTCTGGCCTCTGGACAATCCTGCAGCATCTGAAGCACACGAAGCGGGAAGACGTGTTACTTTCAAACACAGTCATGTGAACCTGCTCTTGGTTTAATAAGGTCATGTTTTGGTTTGAATTTTGCAAAAGGAAAAATACAATTCTAAGTAGTTTTTTAAAAGCAATTATAGGGCTCAGGCATTTCCCCTGTGAAGATAAATGTTACTGCAGGAAGGCTTTGCCTCAGTTGCAAATAGAGACGCTTTGAAGAAGATTACCAACCGTGCCAATAGAGAGTGCATACATTCAAGGCAATTACCTGTCAGGGCAATTAACTGTGAGAGGGGTATTTATGATACGTTGGGCTCAACAGAATACTGATAACAAGATGTATTTCCTTCTTTCACAAGTGTTCTGAATTTCAGCTGCATTCCTCTGCAGTATTTTCATGATTTAAATTTGTAGGATGTCAGTTTTACAATCTTCTGTAACGGACTCTTTCAGAGGTCCTCGGTCTATGAGGTACTGTGGTCTTTTTCTGTCTCACATACGTACATCAGGATGATATGCTCCCACACAAGATGCACTGCTATCACAAGACCTCAGACATGAGACATGTCAGTGCGAGGATCTAAGAGGATGATGGTTTACCGATGTTCAAAGAATCGGAGTAGGAAGACACCTGTAACTGGATGTTTAACTACCTAATTTATGCTTTGATCACTGGTGCTTCTTGTGTGTCTACTTTAAAGGAACAGTGAGTCCAAGTGGCCGCCATGATAAGAGCTGTTCGAATCCTCTAAATGCGAAAGGAAAGGTGCTTCAATGCTTCCTTTATTAGCCCCTTTAGCATAGGAAACACTGGACCTTCCTTTACCAAAGGAAAGTAGATAATTCCGCCCCATAATTCCTTGCGGCGGCAACATTTAAAGTGACGCAGCATTTGGCCGTCCCTAAAAACAAACAATATGCTTATGTTACAGGTCTAACAATCACACAGTCAAAAAGTAATCGGATTCATGTTGATGAATATGAATAGACAGCGACAATCCGTTTGTTTCATTCTATATGTATATATTTACTTTGAACAAATGAGTAAAAAAAATATAAATATATATACAGTAAATATAGCAAACTGTCAATGAACAAATTCTCGTTCTCAATAACAAGAACCATCCGTAAAAAACAAAACAAGCTAAGCCTATGATAGATTATTAAACTGTTAAAAAAGCTCAATATAACCGAACCGTTGAATCTACATCATTGCATAAAGGAAATATTGATATTTTACAGTTTCAGAGTGAATTGTCAGTTTCTACTGAAGCGGTGTTGATTGTTAAGTGTGACAGCAGCAGGAAGGAAGGAGCTCCGGTTTCTCTCCTTCACACCACGAGTGAAGCAGCCTCTCACAAGAGGAGCTCTTTATATAGCCTGAATGCTCATGAGTAATAGATTACATCATGACATGTTGTAGTTGTGCTTTTCGTAGTCCTTCGTTGTAGTTTCATTGGCAGAACTACATCAGTGAAATCCGCCGTTGCATCAAAATTAAGTAGCTTAGTGGAAGTAGAGACGAATTCTCCTTCAATCTTTCCTTGACCCCATGATGTTTTCCATAGGTCAAGGAAAAGTGGTGAGGAATAGACGTTAGGAGGTCATTTTTGGACTTTTCGACCGCAGCCATTCTTCTTCACAGAGCCGGCCGCAATGTTTCTACAGTAGCCCGGAACGGACAAACCGATGCTTTGAGTGCATGTTAGCGTGCATCACTGTTTTGCTCACAGTCGCCGCTCTGCACTGCTCTCATACGGCGGTTACAGCTGATAACGTCGTCACGAACGACGGCGTCGTCAGGGGAATCTCAGCACCCATCCTCCGGTTCCCACTCAGATAAACTCTGTTCTGTCAGATAAACACGGTTCTGTTGCGGTTCTTTGCACTGTTAGCGCTGTTAGCACCGTCGGCTGTGTGCCGCCAGCTCGCCGTCGCCTTGGTGGGAGGGAATCGAGATGCTCCCAATCCCGTCTCTTTCATCTTAAAGGAATATAAAGGTCTCTGTAATTGTCTTCAGTCCGAACATGCTAGAACTAAATAATAGTGATTTTTCTTTTCAATAAAAAGACCATATTTGGGTGATCTCTATGTCAAGAAATCATATCTGATGAGTGCAAATTAGTCGGAAATGTCAGAAGGGATGTTCAGTTCTCATCAAAATAATTAGCAACGGATGTTTAGACAAATATGAGGCTCTGCGAAGGAAAATCACATACTTGTTTAAAACAAAGGTCAGGAAAAGGATTGGTACGTTAGTTTCTCCGTCTTGTTTACTCTCAAAACTCCTTCACTGCTGAGCATGCGCTATCATGACACCGCGTCCCGCTGAACCCCCCACCAGACGTCATCATCTCTCAGCCATCTCAGGCCTCTCGCACGAGGCTACTTTTAGACACAGGCATGTTCCCCTCTCTCCTTCTGGCTGTCAACACTCACAACAGACACCTCAACATGGTAGGCCAGAGAGGCCAGAGCACAATATATGTAATTTACAAACTTTGGAACATAAATTAGACTCTCACAAATCCATCTGTTGTGTACAAAGCCCTTAAATTACAAGTTCCCATAAAAATCTATAACTCACATCTAATCCCAACCTCTTGAACTCTGCTAAGTTCAAAATACAATTACTGCCTTTAAATCCAGATGTGACAGCAGGTATAGTTGGATATGCATCACAGGCGCTTCATCTTTTATGTCTTCGTCCAGAGGAATGCGGTGCGATAATGTATTGATCTCCCCCTGCGGGCTGAAACTGAGATTTAGAAGATGGTCCGTACCGAGCCGAGGAGAGGAACCAAGTGTGTGTGTGAGAGAAAAGTGATAAAAGTTCTGTTCTGTTAACTTTCAGCTCGCTTGACATAACACATCCCGATCAAACTTTTCTTGACTGAACTTTCTTTGACTGAGAAGGTGACAAGAGGACAGACAACCTCATCGCACGACAGTCATCATGGGCCAGGCTCTGATCCTGTTCTCCACGCACTAATAATGAAAAACAAGTTTCAGCGGCTTCTCAGAAAAGTTAAGATCTGATCGGAGGAAGTGTAGATAACAAGCAACTGGAGAGACAGAGGCCCCAGGAATCACTGGAAATGATGCGTGCATGCGAGGGTATATTCATTTGATTGAGTTTCACAATGCTGTTTTGTAAATCCAAAGAATGTAAATGAAGATTACATTCAAGTCTGTGTGATCTATTGCAAACTGCTGGATTTTACTTTGCTATGACTTTAACGCTAAAAGTAGCACAATTTTCTCTAGAAATCCCTTTGGAAGCTTCATCTTTCTACATAAGGAATAAATGAAAAAATGATTAAGACATGCATGGAGTCTTTTCTAGTGTCGGACTGTGCAATAGCCATTGAGGTGATATGACTGGTTCAAGTGTCAAAGATGAGCTCATCACCTCTGACACATGCTGAGAGCCACAAACAAAAACAACATCTATCGTCTGATCAATATTAAATATATATCACTGTGACTAGACAAGAGTTTATGAATACAGGTATGTTCTGCTTTCTTTAGGCTACTAGCAAATATTCAATTAAAATGGTATCAAAACTCTCCTTCTAGACTAAGTCAATGGACTACATATTTCTTATTAAATAGCCACAATAAAAAAATAAAAAACACGAGCTCAGAAAGCGTGCATTCTCCTCTTATTATAGCCATCAATTTAAAATTAATTTAACAGGATTAAGATAACAGTACCTTAAGTGCAAACTTTTCTCCACTCTCTCTGTGGAATACTTCCAGCACTCTGCCATTTATCCCCATCCCGAGCACCTGGCTGGTTACACTGTAATCGTCTGTTATTACATTCCTTCTGATCTGAAGAGGGTTGTTAAACGGGTTCACAAAGCACAGTGGGAAAGGAGCGGAGTTCAGTTTGGGCTGCTGCTGCTGCTGTTGGCTCGGGAGAGCCGGCTGGAGCTGATTCGACATGCTTTAACTATCGGCAACATATGAGTGGCAACAACCCGCTCCGACAGGTGCGTGTCACCGTCTGCTCACTGCGGGACGTGTCTGGTTAAATGTCCCACCCGCAGCTCATGTTGTTGTCCCTGTGAGACATTAGTCGGGACTAAGTTCCTCCACCAGCGGACAAGTGACTGGCCGGGAAAGTCTGCTTTGATCTGAGACATTCTCGACTGGCTGCTGGAACAACTTGTCCCAGTGTGCAAATCACAAATCACTGAATGAACACAATTAATCAATCACGGGATAAACGAATCGCCAAACTTCCGGGCTAAAATGGTGGACTTGAAAGCAGCATCTCATAGTACCCAGGGAAAGCTCCTCCTCTATTTTTTAGAGGCAAGAGGGAGATCAAAATATATATATGTATGTACATAGTAGGCTAATTGGTTGAAATAAACCAATTTACAAATCCCAGTATCATTTATAAAATATTTTCTGTCTTTCTTTGGACAAAAACATTATTTTAAACTGTTTAAATGGTCCAACAGCGACACCTGCAGGACAGAGGAGGACGAGCTCCTGCTGTCCTCCTTTAGGCCATGACATCTTGTATCAATTTGATTCATTTCTTTTTTTTTGTTCATGATTTTGAATGAATCTACCATTTTCCTGAAGATATAATCAAGAAATAATGGATAGGCGCCTGAGCAATGGAGGTAGGGGAGCAGCTGCACCCCCCGACTATTATTACCGGGGGATCAATTGTGTTTTTGCATCTCCACTTTTTGATATATCTGGCCGCGTCGTATGTAGCATATTAATAAAAAATGTACTTCTCTGTCCGTAGTTGTCCTTTCACAAAGCACACAAACAGGAGATTTTCTGTGTCAGACAGTGTTTCCCATTATTTTACCTAGACTGTGTAGACCTGGACCTCGCCAGACCTCGCCTTCCCTCTCTGCGGAGAGACCGGGTCACGAGGTGGGTTGTCCTCGGTGCGCCGGGGTCTGCGCC
Source organism: Anarhichas minor (assembly GCF_050575085.1). Taxonomy (NCBI): domain Eukaryota; kingdom Metazoa; phylum Chordata; class Actinopteri; order Perciformes; family Anarhichadidae; genus Anarhichas; species Anarhichas minor. Next base: position 17,040,360 of record NW_027466449.1, read on the forward strand.
GATGTCGGCAACCCACCTGACCCTGTTTTGTTCACCATTCTTTGTGGGTGTGACTATTTGGCCCTATAATCACCATTAAATTCACCATAAAGAGTAGTCGCAGCTCGCCGGGAAGAAAGCGGACTAGTTAGCTAGTTAGCTTGTCCTTCTCAAGAGCAGCTGGGAGTGAGGCGTAGGGACTGTTCGACCCTTAGCAAGCCAGCTAACTAGCTAATTCCACCATGCTTTAATGCTACACTGGTTACAGACAATAAGCCGAACAAAGTTGTCACTCATCTGGCGATAACAATGTACTTTTCCTACGCTATGTGGAATAAGTGTGTGGATTAAGTATTAAGTTGTTAAATGTGACTCATTTACTCTGCTTTTTTGGTGATTACTGCACAACTGTGACTCGTCATAAGTCAGTGTAGTTTATAGGGAAGTTAGCCCGCTAGCGCGCTACACATAAAAATGGCCACTGCTCTGACCGTCGTGCTCCGTTGATATGAATGGGAATGTCCGTTCTACTCTTGTTCTATTCTCCCTTGAAGTGTTTCCAAGCTCTACAACAGGTTTGCGTGACAGTTCTGACCCTAACTCAACCTGGACGGATCTTCATCTCTGAAAGTCCCCTAATGTTTCCCTCCGATTCCCATAATAATTCGATCATCCACCCTCACATGTCATATGCTTTTTCCACTTAAACACAACACTGCCGCCACTGTCTCTTTATTTGCCTGAAGTTTTCTAATCTCATCCATCATACATACCACTGGATCCATAGTGCCCATTCCACTCTTAAATCCACTTTAAAGCTGCCACCATACCACTCTTCTCCCAGACATACAGTAGCCTCTCACTGACCGTCCGTAACATCAAAATAGGCCTGTGGTTTATTGGCTTGCTGGCATTCTTCAAAGGTTTCCTTGTTGGAATAATTGTCACTTCCTTCCAGCTCTCTGGGATTCTTCCTTCTTCTCACATTTTATTAGCAAATAACATCAACAACTTCCTCAGTCCCTCCATACGTAAGTGTATAGAAATAGAAGAGGAGTAGAACGGACATTCCCATTCAAATCAATGTAGCAGGATGGTCAGAGCGGCGGCCATTGTTATTTACCGTTGACACTGCGACAGTTGTAGCGTGCTAACTTCCGTACTAAATACTCCCATTTTGTTGATCCTTACTTTCTCCTTGTTGCCTCCATAGACTGTATGTAGGAAGTGGATCTAGTCATTGTTACGTCACCCATTGGTCAGCCTCAAGTTCGGCGATTTTGCTAACGCCATCTTGGATTACGGCTGTCGTCATGTTGGGTTTTTTTTGCAGCCAATGAACGGAAGTTACTGGATTTGGAATGTGGAGGAGTAACGAAGAGACATGGTATACGTCTCTAGACGAAGTATTCAGATCTTTTCCCCCAGTAAAAGTAGCAATATTACTATTTAACAATAAAGAATAAAGAAGAGTAAAAAAAAGTAGGGAACAAAAGAGATCTGCACACAGTTAATGTTCCAAATAGTTTATTTCTCTTTCTCTAGTAAGGCAACGTTTTGATCTTCTTTTTATCTTGCACCTGAGTAGTTTTGCCTGGTTGTGTGCACAAATGGTCCTTCTTCTGTAGAAGTATAAGGTTGCATAAAATGGAAATACTCAAGTGAAGTAGAAGTACCTCAAAATTGTACCTCAGAACACAAATTTATTCAAAGTACTTTTAACCCGGTCTCAGCTGTTTATTACAGTTTTATTACATTTAATAAAACTTGATACACTATGGATTACATTTCCATAAACGACAAACAACTTGCCCTTTACCCAAATGTAGGGCATTATTATACATATATTCAGGGTCGGACAGGGAACAAAATTCAGCCCTCACAACTTTCATCTGGATTGAGATGTTGTGAAGAAGATGCAAGCTGAGATAATTGAATGAATGTTTTAGGACCAAAGACACTGGATATTTTGGAAAGAAAAGTGTTTCCAGTGTGCGTGAGATATGTATCTGTGTCTGATGGCATGCAGACTAAGTTACTTCACTTTTATTTGACATGTAATGAAACACCAAGCTCTGATGCACGTTCTGGAAAAGCATGAATTGGATATAAAACACATGACAGAATATGCAGCAGACGATGCCAACGATGACCAATAAATGGTCAGAGTCACGAAACAGATGAGGACTTGAGATATCTGTGAACTGTGTTTTGTCATTTAAGGACTTCTCTCTGGATGTGCAAAGGGAGAAAGGACTACTTGAATCAGTCAAGAGTAGCAAAACATATCCCTGGAGAAAGTAGACTTGGTGAGCCCTCTTTTTGTCTTTTGCATTTTAAATGTTTAAGTTTTTTTACTGTGAAGGTCCAAATTGTGATTTCTTTGATAATTTATGTGGAGGTTTATTCACATAAAATTTCATAATGATTACTATTTAATGGAACATACAATTCTTTTTGGTTTCCCAATTGATAATTGTAACATATACTGTATATTCACACAAGACAGCACCCCACGGTTTTGCCGTTTCGTGCACCAATTCCTGCCAAAAACGAATTAAAAGGAAATCAGAATGTCTGCTGTCGGTTTGACATGTGCAAGTATGGATGAAGCTGCAAATTAATGAATAAGCCTGCAAAAAAAAAGAAAATACTGTGCAGCTACGATAAGGGGTATTAAGTGTTCACACAGGGAAGTTGATGTACCTCCAAAATAAATGATCCACTGATTTACAGACTTCTCTTTCCCCAATGTAAATCTGTGGTAAAAACTATTTTTGGGGCCCAATGGCATTACATAACGGACCTATATAGACCGACTATAGCTAATACATTGCATACTGTTTCTTTTTACTTTTAGTACGTACTGCAGCTGCCCTTACAAAGTACGTATTGTTGCTTGCTGTACGCATTCAATTGAGACATTCTACTTACTCATAACTATAGACTATAAGAAGTGGACGTAGTCATCGTGGCATACTAAATAGTATGGTAGTATAACGGTATTGGGACGCCCAGCGCCCTTACTTGATCTACTCCCTCTCACCACATCCTCCCACTCACTCTCCCTCCTCTCATAACTACAGTTTCTCTCTTCCTCACTAAACTCCATGCTGTTGTTGGCAACATGTGTCTCCTTCCCCTTCCATCCTGCCAGCGTTAATATGGAACAGTGTATGAATATGGTTTCGGGCCCTAAACTGGTCGATATCCTTTCAAAATGTCAAGTCTGCAAATATAAAGGTCGTTTAATCACTCAGATAATGAGTAAGCGTCATACGATGACCACTTCCGCTCATTCCATCCATCCGTGTGCTTCGTTCGGCCTGCGGAACTAACGTTGACGCGGTACAGTTTCACGTCGGACATAAATATGTGTCGGACCACCATACCCAGCGAGCGATAGTTGTTTACTGTAAAACCTATATAATACATTTCTTAGGCTCTCGCGACGTTGCAGAGGCGTTTATCATTATATCAAAAAGCGGAAATGCTGAATTCGTCGCAGGAGTTGTTTATTTCCTGAGAAGATGTTCGCGAGACAGTTTCGTGTCAAATCTAACACCGCCATCAAAGGATCAGACAGGTGAGCTGCTGTCAGCCTGTTGTCATGTGTTCATAGCTGCAGTATATGACATGTGGTCGTTTTATTAAAAACAATGACACACATGAAGCTCATTGATAACCATAACAGAAGGCTGTCCAGATATTAGACCTCTGAACGAGAGTAGTTCTTCAGCGAAGCTTCATGTTTGTCCATTAAACCACAAACATATATATATTATATATATATATATATATCAGTTGTAAATTGTAGTTAACTTTAGCTGAATTATGAATTTTACATATACGTAATCCCAGCACCTGAACAGCCATGTCAGCTGACAATATACATCGATATTTTCGCAGCGAAATTGTTCATTGATCCTCGTTTTAATATTATCTTGACATTTGGATTTATGCTGTAATTAAATACAACACTGCAGAAAATCAGTCATATTTCCTCCAGAATCATCTCTGAAACACTTTGTTTTGTTACATCATGATACAACATTACTAAGTCATAAGCACTCAATCATTTTAACTTGTGCGGTTAAGTAAGTTCTTACGTCTGAGGAAAGAGTGGTATGTGAAAACAGCAGAAGGCCGTGTTCAGCTGAAGAGAAGATATTTATTTTTAATGAAAACTATATACAATGTTACACGTGTACAATATATATAATGCGAGCAGTAATCTGTAACTGAGAGCTGTTTTTACTTTCAGGAGGAAGCTCAAAGCGGACATTTCTGCAGCCTTTCCCTCACTGACGGCTGACGAGCTGTCGGAGCTCGTCCCCAACAAAGAGGAGTTAAATGTGGTGAAGATTTATGCGCATAAAGGAGATTCCGTGACACTTTATGTTCTTCACAAAAATCCTCTGTTCTTTGAACTGGAGAAACGGCTTTATCCTACAGGTGAGTGAGGTGGCCGTCACGTCACGCTGAGATAATTGGACGAGCTCCTCTTTAAAGTAACTTGTTTTAACTGTCACATTCTGCTCTTCAGTCTACGTGCTTTGGCGCTGCCCTGCTCTCCTCCCGGCGTTCAGGACATGGCCTCCGGTGCTCCAGAAGTTGATTGGAGGAGCAGGTACGCTTCTTTTTCTGAGGTCAAGACACGCACAGATGTTTGGTACTGTACACAGATGTTTGGTACTGTACACAGATGTTTGGTACTGTACACAGATGTTTGGTACTGTACATTTAGAGTGGGGCGGGGCGATAAATCAATAAGATCATTTATCGTCTTTCAGTGGAATCACATTGTGAGGAAATAAATATTCTAAATTATATCTAAATTGGTAATAACAAGCAGATGACTTGCTTATGGGAATACTCCAGTGTGATTAAATCAAACTATTAAAAAAATCTGCATGCAGGTAAACAAAGTCCAGTGTATAGCTGGAAAAATGTATTGAATTTATTTAAATTCATTTTGCACAAAAGTTCTTAATAAAATGGGAAAATACTTTTAATTTTTCATGTATTCCATTCACACAGGAGTAAAAAAATAGTCTTTACTATGTGGTTATTTCATTTAGCCTTTTTATTTATTTAACTACCAGAAAACACGCTATATGGTTGCGATATGAACTGAGCTACATCCTGTAATAATAACTTACTTTGATGTGAAGTAACGAATACTGTGTTTCCCTAAAAGATCTCATGCTGCCAGGCGTGGTGGTGCCTTCAAGTGGTCTCCCTGATGTGAAACCGGGCGACTGCTGTTCTGTTACGTTGGTGAACAACAGGTGAGTTATTGTAAAAATCAGATTTAAAAAGACGTCTTTAACAGTTGTCCTCACAGATGTGAAGTGTGACTCTTCCTGGTTGATTGCAGAGCTCCTGTTGCTGTCGGCACCGCTGCAGTGTCCAGCGGAGAGATGCACAGTTTGGGCATGAAAGGGAGAGGAGTGTGTGTTCTCCACGCGTACATGGATCATCTCTGGCGAGTAGCTTCCATCTTCCTGCAGATTCTAAGAACGCATTTTTCTGCATGTTTTCGTTCAAAGGAATAATTCCACATATCTACGACGACACCGAGTGAAATCAATCTCCTCATCTCACTCTTAACAAGAAAACTAATGAGCATATTTTTTAATTTGTTGAACTATTCCTTTAATATTGAGATCACAGTATTAATCAAAATCATCCACCCTTTTATTTTGCTTAATAACCCTCTTAATAAGAATCTCCTCATGCAGAGCTGGAACTCTGAAAGTTTAAATAATTGTTGCTGAAGTTATGAATTTACAGTTCACAGGATTCACCATCAAGCCTTTAACTTTGCATGTGTGTCTTCTTTCAGGGCTTTCGGAGATAAGTCAGGTCCTCCTTCGTTACCGGAGGCAGAGGGTGAAGGACAAGAGGTGAATGGAGAGGATTACGAGGTCGATGACACAGAGGAGGAGGAGGTTGAGAAGTGTGTGGAGGAGGAGGAAGAGGAGGAGGAGCAGACTCCAGGTGAAAAGGTCACAGGTCAAGCCTGCTCTGGTGTTGAGGAGCTGAGTCTGGCTGAGCAGGAGGAAGAGAGGGGCAACGAGGAAGAGGAGGCGAACCAAGATGACCTGAAAGGTACCAGACATCACGCCTCCCAACATATTAGTGACAAAGTCATGTTAAAAAGGAACTATTTCCAGTCATTGCTTATCCAGGCATGCACATTCCACCGCAGTTTATCCAAACCAGCTTAATATAATATAATCATAATTATTATCCCTGATTCAAATCAAATGGAGACATTCTCCAACTAAACGATTGCAGGGCTGCAGTTAATTCAGTGAGATGAGATTTTGTGATGTGGCAGAACGAGAGCCTGTTCAGACAGAAGAGGATGTGACCCGGGTCATGCCCTGATTTTCACAGAGACAATGGATGCCCTGCTGCTGCAGTGTTTTCTCCACGCACTCAAGAAGAAGGTGAAGAAATCGGAGCTCCCCCTGCTGACCAGCACGTTCCTCCGCAACCACATGTTCCCCTGCTGGTAAAAGTTCAGCTCATGTCTTTAAGACGTTCTAAAGAGGAATTAGATTTAGCACTGAAAAAAAAAACATCTGGTGTTATTTCAGCCCGAGTGGAAAGCAGCTTGATATCAAGAAGTCCAGCTATAAAAAGGTATATTTGATGTCCAGAATGAGACCTTTCACAAAGAGAAATAGACTCATTTATAACGGCCATCTGCATTTATTCATTGTGTTTTGTTTTCCAAAAGCTGTCCAAGTTTCTACAGGCCATGCAGAAGCAGCACAACCTCGTGCGAGTGAAGGAACTGACCAAGGGTGTGGAGAGCATTGTGGAGGTGGACTGGAAAAACCGAGAGTGAGCCAAGCAACAACTCAACTTAAAGAAATTCTTCGGTCGAGATTCAAACTCGCATCCCACCCACATTCAGACTCGCTAACCCTTTTGTCTTCCCCTTTTTTTTCCCCTTCTCGTTCCGTTAAAACTTTACAGGCTGCGTTACTTCAATGTTCCCGAGGAGACGGGTGATGAAGCGTCCCCGGTGCAGGACGGGGGGGAGGCAGAGCCCCCGTACCATCCTCCCGAGATCACCACTCTGTACTCCGTGTCGTCTCGACTGGAGCCGCTCTTCCTGGATGCCAAGAAGAGGTGTTTTTTTTTTTTTTGCGCTAACCCCCCTGACGCTTGATGCATGCACATGTTTGAAGGGTTCAGACGGCAGGGGGGGACGTAACACGGAGAGTCGAAAGCTCATCTATGCGCAAGCATCCAGCTGCTTCGTGTTTGCTTGAGCGCAGCACTGAATCCCCATCAACTCCAGGACGGCTGTTCTGGAGTTGACCCTCCCTGCAGAGGGGGCAAGGCCGCTCTCTTCATGACCAAGTCACAAATCTTAATCTCAAGCCGAGTTTACTGGAGTGGCTCAGATACAATACAATGTAGCGGAAATGCCTCAGATGAAGCTTATAATGGTGGAAGTATGCAAGTCTATGGATCACTCGGCTAGTTTCCTATTATTTGCTTCTAATTTGACCAATTTACATTTTTAGAGTGTTTAGGTCCGCCCCCCCCTCAAGTAGGAGACATCATGTGTCCATTAGTTTTTAAATGAAACATATTTGCATATTCATAAATTCTGGATTTTCTAAATGAGGCAGAAAGAGTAGATGTAATTTAAGATTTTCTTTTTTAAGACGGTGAAAGTTTTATTCCACACTTAGTGTTTATCTAGAAGGGACCTTTTTAAATAGCTGTTTTGTGCCGGATGTATTTTCTTGTTTACAAACTGTATGTGTTTTATTTCTGTCCCTGTAGAATAATCGCTTTATTCATACAATAAATGTCAGCTGAAGATGTGCACATGTATTCTTTACTTACTGTGTGTGTGCTTTGATGCCCCTACAGGAAAGGAACAATCCTGCAGCCGGCTGAAGTGAGACATATTGTCACAGAGTACGTGAAGGATAATGAGCTGGTGGATGAAAACAATAAGAAGTAAGTGATACTTAAAATACCAAGAAGTTATGATCTCAACATAATATCTCATTATCTCACTCTGTGAGCCGGTCCGCTGACGTTTTGACTAATCAGTTAGTCAATCGACAGAAAACTAATCACCAACTAATTAGATTTTTAATGAAAGTACGGCAGAAAATCTAAAGAATTCTGGCTTAATTTCAATCAAAGCGTATTTTTTTAAGAGTGAACTTATTTGGGGGGAAATGTATATTACAAGGTCTCACGGCATGTTTTGGTTCAAAGTATTCCCGTTGAATTGTTCAGCAACTCGTGTTCAGATAATTTAGAAGACACTAGAGGTGTTTGTCTGTGTCTGTAAAAGATGTACGTATATATATATTATATATATATATATATATATATATATATATATATATATCCAAGAAGTGGAATAACGTCACCCATTAGTTTGTGGACTGATGTTTTAAAGTCTCCACTTCTGCACTTTGGCCGTCGCCATCTTGTTTTTTTGCAACCAGACGTGACACGAGAGACATTTTAGACGACCAAAAAGTTACAGTTAACTTTTATGAACTGAAAACACACTGAAAGGGTTAAAGTTCTAAACGTAAAGGTGTGCAGCCTGTTCCCATTACCAGCTCGTCAAATACTGACCGGCACCTCCCCGCAGGGTTGTGCGGAGGTGTGAATACGTTTATGTGCGCTTCAGAATGTAGCCGCCATGAAACCAGAGAATACGGTTTTATGTCTCTGATTCACTGCTTTGTTCAAATAGCGTCTCTCCCTCTTCATTCATTCACGCTCTGGCTCCCTCGACCACCTTTTCCAGGGAGCAGGGGCCAACTTTGAATGATGTGTGTTTACGAACAGCAACCGACGATGCTACAGGGTTTACCTTTAACTTGCTAGCTCGCTCACCCGCCATCACATGGGAGAAGTTTCTCTTTCTGCCAGAAATCTCCTCAGATTTAGGCAACAAGCCTACTTAGGTTTAGGTTTAGGTTTAGGTTTAGGTAAAGGTCATGGTTTGGGGTTAAAACCGACCCTTTCTGGCAGAAAGCCCTGAAAGCAAACTCCTGTATTTGACAAATGAATGAATGTATTATCTCTGCTTCTGATGTGGGAAAAGGTTAGTCTGTACCGGCATATGAGATGGTAAAACTTCCTGAGCAGATAACTCTGTTTATTACATAACAGGGTGGTAGAAGGGCAACCTTAATGACCTCTGAACCTTTACAGAACTGACCCCGGACAATGTGATGTCGTTGTAATTGACCAGAATGCTTTAAATGTGACTCAACTAAACAGAAGAGACGTCTCGTGTTTCCTTTTAGGTCATAAATAAATCTTTGATGTGAAACAAATTGATAAAGACTGATGGGAGAAATTAAATGAAATCTTGCCATGCAGCTGGCAAAGCCTAACACGGCAGCATGTTTCCTGTTAAATGCCATGCTTCCACTAAAAGATGTGCTTTTTTTTCCTTTTTCCAATCAATGCTACCCTCGTCACAGTTACGTGACCATAAACCCGACGCTGTGCGACTGCTTACTGGAGAAGTCTGAGTACCAGGAGGTGGAGTCTCTGAAGTGGGATGACCTCTTTAGCAGGTAGACGCTTTGTTTTCTTTGTCTTCTTTAAGGACCATGTTGAGTATATGTGATGATTTTCACCTCACTCACACTTATTTTATCTCCTTCGGCAGGCTGCAAAGGGAGAACAATACAGTGCATGTAGTGCATATAGTATACTGTGGATTTTTATAGATTAACAATTAATTACGAAGAAGAGATAAATGACCAACATGTAACGACACTGTAGGGGGAGACAGTGAGCTTCATCAGTGTTATTTAAGACTGTAACACAGGCATGGGCAAACTACGGCTCGCGGGCCGGATACGGAAAATAATAATGAAGTATAATCTTTTTTGTTTACATGGTGGTTTAGTGATGATATGCTCTATATTACTACTAAATGCAACAGTGTCCCCGTCAGTCTCCGTCTCTCTGGTGCAGGTTAAACGAATGCCGCCTCATTTTTTACAGGGCGCTGGCGAGAATGCAGGAGTGCTATGAAGTCGTGTTCCCCGGACATGCACCCGTAAGAAAGAAGGGCCACATCGAGCCCATAGACATCTCTGTGGCTTCTCGAGGCTCCAATAAGAAGGTGACAACTTTTACTACAATCTCTTAGATCACCAGCTGGAGAGCAGCAGGTGATTTCTTCAAAACTCTCTCCACCAATAAGGAGACATGAGAGTTTAACAAAGAGTCTACAGCCGTGCTAGCAGCTCGCTGAACGAGGGTGCTAACTTAAACATGCTAACGTGCTGATGTTTAGCAGATGTCATTTTTACCATATTTTGCTAAGTTTGTTAGCATGCTAACATTTGCTAATTAGCACTTACGGGAGGGATTGACCTCTTGTCCGCCATTAATGTGCCTAAAAGATCCATCTATCTATCTTTACCTTGTGACTTATTGGTCGACGTAACAACTAAAGCAAATGTTGAGTTATTGTTCTGGCTCTAACTGTTTCCATGTGCTGCTGGCAGGTGACTCTAATAAAGAACCTGGATGTGTACGGTCTGGATCCTGCAGCTGTGGCCACCGCTTTGCAGCGCAGAGTCCAGGCCAGCTCCAACTTACAGCCCATCCCCGGGTCCAAGGACAAAGTCCTGGTCCAGATCCAAGGCAATCAGATTCACCAAGCCGGCAATTTGCTGATAGGTTTGGAACTTAATAATACCTGAAGCATCTCAGAAATAGTTTATCTCAATTGCTTTACTTGTACAAATGCATTCTAAGATTTTATTTATGATTGCAGATCATTTTCAAATTCCTCGCAAGTACATCCAAGGACTAGACAAAGCTCCAAAAGGTGGAAAGAAGATGTAACATTTCACCCGGTTTACTCTTCACTGTCTTTGAAGCTGCTGTATGTAAACACGACAACAAGCGACTGTCCACCACTCGTGTAATAAAGGTGATTTACTTCTCTTCTTCTGGAGGCTGATGAAGGACGAACGCTTTGTTGTGTTGATCTGATTTGGCTCCTGAAGATATTAGATTAAGGTTTCTGATGTGATCATTTAAACCAGACCAGCATCAAACATTCAGTGAAACTGATCGAATGTGTATCCAGTTTAATGACGTGTCCAACGTTTTTCAAACGTTTCAAACAAGCCACAATTTTGTGCGGTGTAAACTTCAAGGCAGCAGTATTTCACGTCACCACACCAAAGGAATCTTCAGTGACTCAACTTTAACTGAGGCTGCGTGCAATTAGACAGCCTGAGTGATGTTGAGGTCAGGTGTCCAAGTGTTCCATCTCCATATTTGTTTTCTAAGACTATTAAGTCTATTAAAAGATGGAATTTGGCAAAACAAGATTTAATTATCATCCTGTTATGTCACCCTCACTTCGTAAAATCCTGTTTTCCCCTCAGCCACTGAAGTCTAGATGAGAGAAGATCTCAGTAGATTAAGATGATACACTCATCTGAAGTGTCCGTCAGTTATTGATCAGGGGCCAACAACCGACAATGAAAAGAGAAGCCAATGGTGAAGTACCTTCAACTTGCATTCTCTCTACTGTCCACCAGGGGGCGACTCTTCTGGTTGTATAGAAGTCTATGAGAAAATGACTCTACTTCTCTCTTGATTTATTACCTCAGTAAACATTGTAAACATGAGTTTATGGTCTCAATCTCTAGTTTCAAGTCTTCTTCAACACAGCATGACTGTTGATGGACAGGTCCTCTGTCACCTGTTGTCATCAAAAAGAAATTGTCAAAAAGCACAAAACTTAAAAATGCATATACCAATCCATTTATTCTCAAACTATAACAAAGGTAGCCTACATCTCCCAAAATAAAACACCAACCACGGGCCTCCATGTGCACCACACCTGTGTCAAATGAGTCGAAACTAAACTTAAAGGGACTTCTGAGGAAACACAGCGCTACTCATTGGTCAACATCTAAATGGCTCCCACGCAACCGGCCCCTCATTCAGACACACCGGCCCCTGTTTGGCTTCCAGGGACGTGACTTGGCACAACTGTGTTGTGAAATAGTTGGTTCAGGTTCACTGGAGTTTATGCTGTTGGTGTTTACTGGCTTGTGTGAAGCCTTTAGATGGCTCTGTTTTCCACAGATGTTGAGACACCCAAAGCGAGCTCCTTTTTCCTTTTAAGAAGTTAATTCTGGATATTCATCCAGAGCGTGACCATGTTTTGGTTCGTACATACATTCCCCTTTGACATGCATTCCTTCTTCTGTGGTTTGGATATCCCCAAAAACCGGATCAGACCACAGCTTGACTTGATATTCCACAAAGTGCACAACATCCCTGAAAGTGGGTTTGCATTGTTGTCTGTCACTACAGGGGTCTTGATCTGGAACTGCTGTGACTTTTAATTGAGATGCTCGATACCAGCGATCCAACATCTGAAACACAGTCCATTAGTTTTAGTGTGTTGAAACATTTCATGATGCGGTGAAAACAATTAATTTACACCCAAAGAGTTGTGCCTTCAGCCAAATTTAAGGTTTCCTTTTTCCTCCGCAACAAGTGTTGTACATTTAACATTAAAAAAATGAAATATCCACATTTTTTTATTTTTGTATTTCACCATTAACTTCACTTTTGATATTTATTTTTAGGCGAGAAATCCACTGTAATATAATATAACAATAATACATTTACCAACAAATAAAAACCACTGCACAGCAGGTAGCCCACAGATGGCTCTAACAGGATGTTCATGTTTTTTTTGTATTCTTTTGAAGGCTTCTGGAAGCCTGTTGTCCTCGTGTGACTGGAGAGACCTGGATGTGATCTGTGGCGGTCTGTGATGGGAACTGGGACTTAGGACATGAAATGATCCAAGTTTAAGAACACTGCACCTGTTGACACTTTATATTTACTTTTCTGACATAACAGACACGGTCTCTGCACATGCGCAATATTTGCAAAAGTATATAATAGGAGACAAGCAAAAAACATTATTTTAAAAGGTGTAATTTGGACCTTTGAGTAACACATCTGAGAACTCACTTTTGATTCGTCACGTGGTGAAAGACGCAGGTGGGAGACGCAGGTGAAAGACACAGGTGGAAGTAATACGATTAGTTATGTCTGAGCTCCAGTCAGCTGCCTCGGCTTCAGGGTCCTGGTGGAGGTCCTGTTCAAAGCAGTCTTTTTTGACATGCATGGCCCCGCTGGGTGAAGACACATGTGATTAATAACATGAATTATGGCACCCTTCCATTTAGGTGAGTCAGGCCTCCTGGTGTTGTGCTCTTACACACTAAACAGAATGGGACCATAATTCATTGTTTTTTATTAACACCAGCTGTGTTGACCCTGCTGTGATATGTCAAAAGGGTTGTGTTACGCATGCGGGCTCAATTTCACACATTTGAATAGAGCAGAGCCATCATTTAAGTTATTAATAGCCTGACATCTGTGCTTTTCCTGTTATAACAGTGTACAGTATTGCATCTATTCTAGCCTTTGGGAATATTTTTGTGTTTTACAAATTTCTCTGCGTGATTCCGAGTATTCTTATAAATATTGGTTGCCGCATATTGTTGTTTGAAGATGTTAAGACGATGGGCTGTAGTTGGTTAGTGCTGTCTGTGGAGGAATGTCGTTTTTGATTTGTGAAGAAAGAAAAGATGGACGGATAATATAAAAAATGTTGTTTTAATGACCAGTTTATTGCAGTCCTGTAGTAAATAATCAAAAAAGTGTATGAGAAGAAATGTGGTAAATGTTCCATATAGGGTCCTAAATTAAATAATAAAGCATGTTTAAACATTCAAATATAATTATTAAATGACAGTTTTTAATTGTATTTATAAAAAGAAAAAAACTGCCTACCCCAGCTTTATTCTAAGACGGCTTGATTCAATGAAAGGCAGTTAAGGCTTTCCAGCTACCGACAATGAAATCAAACTCGGCAATTCTTAAAAACTTAAATCAGGAATTTATGGACAACAAAGAATTAAGCTGGTAGTCGTGCACATTTACACCAGTGCTCGAATAGAGTTTCCTAAAAAGTATCCCGTCGTTAAACATGTACCCAAATAACAGGGGGGGCAATCACTTTTTCACACAGGGCCATGTAGGTTTGGATTTTTTTTCCCCCTTAATAATAAAACCTTCATTTAAAAACTGCATTTTGTGTTTACTTGTGTTATCTTTGTCTAATATTTAAATTTGTTTGATGATCTGAAACATTTAAGTGTGACAAACATGCAAAAAAATAAGAAATCAGGAAGGGGGCAAACACTTTTTCACACAACTGTAAAAACAAACTGTAATGCTACAGACCAGTAGAAGAAAGTGAGAATACCTGTGTTTTTATTTTTATTTTGTCATTGTTTGTGTTTGGGTGGACTGACCTGAGGTCTGTACCATGAAGCAGAATTTGGGGTTAGTGAGGTAACGTCAGGGTTAAGTCTCATTTGTCAGTTCCATGTCGGAGGTTCACTTCTTACCTGGATAGACCTCTCTTCGTGGTACAGGCCCCTGTTAAGCTAAATTTAAACCAAATACTAAACAGTCTGTCACTTTCAAGGTCTCTGTTTGATCATCGCCAGCTTGGGTAAGTTTATAACATGTATAATTCATAATCAACAGTCTTACTATTAGATAAATGATGTCCTTAACTCAACAATTGTAGGAAAACAAGGATGGGGTAGTGGTTTTCAGTGTGTATATGATTCAATGCCATCATCTTTAATGTACTCCCCATTTATTTAATTTATACATTTGTATTATGCAGAGTGAAAATACTGTATGTGTTCAGGGTTCAGGGTTTAAGAGCTATTAAAACATACCTGGCTATAATTCTTTTAGGTGTACCTGGCCTTGCAACAAAAACTCCAACTTCCACTGCAACACGTCCTAGAAGACCCTGTAATGGAAGAAGCGATGGCAATACCCCAACCCTAATGACCCACATTCTTTTTACAGCTGTGTAGCTGGAAATACCTACGTCCAACAATGCCCATCAAATTTGGTGTATAGACAATCCAAAAAGGCTTGTGACCATCCCTGGATAGCTACCAGTACAGTTCATGGAAAACCCTGTAATGGAAGAAGTGATGGGCAATACCCCAACCCCAATGACCCACATTCTTTTTACAGCTGTGTAGGTGGAGGAACCTACATCATACAATGCCCAACAAATAAACAATTCTGCAATTGCTGTCAATATCCCAGAAAAGCTCAAACTACCATCACAATAACTCCCACACCCAAAACCTCCCGCACTTTATACCACAACTCCCATAACCACAGCAACTCAAACCACAACGACACATACTGAAAACCCCTGTAATGGATAAAGCGATGGGCAATACCACAACCTTGATGACTAACATTATTTTTATAGCTGTGTTGGTGGAAGATGCTACATCCAAAAACAAATTTGGTCTACAGACAATCCCACAACCACAGCAAATTAAAACCAGAAGGACATACACTGGAAACCCCTGTAATGGAAGAAGAGATGGGTAATACCCCAACCCTGAAGACCGACATTTTTTTTTACAACTGTGTAGGTGGAAGAACCTACATCCAACAATGCCCATCTCATTTGGTGTACAGACCATCCTGCAATTGCTGTGACTATCGCAGAAAAGCTCAAACTACCAGTACAAATAATGGAATTCCCTGTACTGGAAGAAGCGATGGGCAATACCGCAACCCTGATGATCCGACTTATTCCTACAACTGTGTTGGTGGATGAAGTTCGATGCAAAATTGCCAAAAAATTGGGTCTTTAGACAATACTGCAATTGCTGTGACTATCCCTAACCGCTCCCTCTATCACCAACGCAACTCCCACACCCACACCCACTACCACCACCACTAAAACTCCCACTACCACAACCACCTCCACTACAACTACTACAACTCCCAAAACCACAGCAACTCATTGGGACATTGTCAAATTCTGTTAAATGTACAATTTCCTGTCATTCTTCATTGCTGTTGGATGTGAAAAGTTGAATAGTGATTAAATATGTTCATTGAATCTGACATGCCTTACTTGACTTCGCGGTTGCTGTTTATGATATGAGACTTTTCTGTTGGTTCACGCAGCCCACGACAGGACAAGTAGCGTTCTTCGCTTGAGCTGTGTGAGCAGGTGTGTGATAGCCAGAAAATTACAGTCGGACAGCAGTGGATTCTGCAGAGCTCCGTGGGTGGGGTCACCTAGCTGTAGGTGGTTCACCAAAAAACCCAAATTAGGCTTGGGACTTTAATTATGTAGAAACAGGACCCTATTTTGATCAGCTCTGTTTCAGCGATATGTTGCCCTCCCGTCAGTGTATGATGGCGAGGTGCAGCAAGTAACCGCTAACGGCAGCAGACACCTTGAATAAAGTTCAAACAAACGTTTTAATGAGGGTGCCCGTTTACTGCGTTGCACTCTTCTCTTGTTTTGCTTTACTGTTCTTCTTCTGAGAAACTTGACAAGGAAGCGTGAATACAATGCACAGACAACCCCCTTAGTGGTGAGATGGTATTATCTGCTGGCCATTTTCGATATTACACACATTACAGTATAAAATTAAGACCAAAAACAACGAGTATACATCAGCGTTCAGCCTACTATCTCCTCAGGTTGGTAATATTGTTCAAATTTATTTCTCCGATAAACAATTATTGCAACTTCCCTGAGACGATAGTGTCCCGTTGTTTTGTGGGACGTCTTTCCCACGTTTTCCCAGCAGAGGTATCTGACTGAAAAGAAAAAGGGTCTGAAAGAACAGAGAGAAAGAAAAACACCTTCAGACGCATGTGTCTATTACATGTGCCCCATTGCTGTGGAAAACCGGGTTTAGTGGTCTGCTCTCAATCAAGTAGAAGGTCTCATCTGGAGAGGATTTGAATGCAGGATCATCTAATAATTCACACGTAGGCTTCTGGCGTCTCTCCAGACTGCCCACAGTGATCTGGCTCTGCTTAGCTCAGCGTGCAGCTCCTGGTCGCTGCTCCTCCCGGCAGCCCCGAGGAGATATCCGAGTTCACTGATGTTGTACCAGCGACACTGCACAAAAATGAGACTTTGATTACTGTGCGATGCAGAGGTTACATAAGGCTGTAAGCCAGTCATTAAGAAAGATGTTTTTAAACATTTTGGAAATCTCCATTTGGCACTGAGGTCGATGATGCTGGTGGTTACGGTGTAAATTTTGTTGCGCGTGGCAGATTATCTCCGTTTCACTCTTCCTGTTACAGTAAAGGCTGCAGTTCGTTTCCAATCCATGAAGGCTTGGAGACGATTTGCTGTCTATAAAATCAATAAAAAACGATGTGACAAATCAAACGTCGTTATCTTTTTGTTTTACTGTTTTGCCTCCCATGTTTTAAAAGTGATGCCCACTTGCATATTTTTACTGTTGCATGTCTAATGTTGGATTATGTTTTTTTCACGAGTGTTTCCGCTTGCATCGGTTTCAATTTAGATAACAGACTTGCTGATTGCGTAACGGGTGTATGGCGATGCTTCTTTTGAGCTTACTGAGGTCATTCTGCATCACTGCCGGTCCAGTTTACAGCTGAGAGGATGAGAAGATCAGAAATGATTTGGATGCAGTTATAGAAAATATAAATCTGGTTCATCTGTTTGAGGTCTGTCGTCACAAGCAGCATGTTTCTTTTTTTATTTTTGTTGTATCTGATAATCCACTGACAGTGTTTTGAGCTTATAATGTGGTTTGTAAAATGACCAGTTATTTTTGTTTTGAACAAATATTATTTCCATTTGGTTATGAAATTATATCATCACTGCCAGATTTTTGTGGCTTGTCATGAAACCATAAAGAGATGAAAAGATGTCTCTTTCCTCACAGTATCTGTGCAGACTTTGGGTAGTTTTAAATCCCAACAATCCTCCTGGATGAGTGTTCCAATTATCATTTTAGAAGGCTGTCATGAGTGCAGAGCAGTAAATACCTAAAGGCAGAAACTCACAAGAAGCAGATGTCAAACAAGACAGAAAAAAAAACCTGAAAAGAAACAGCCACGCATGAAATAAATCTATAAACCGTAGGACTCAGCACAGAGCTGAGGAAATGGTAATTCACTTTAATGAAAAGGTGCAAATAATCAACAGTGATAAGTCTGAGAATGAACAGACACAGTCTGTGCCGCCATCTGTTGGTCACCAGTCAACACATCAAAAACTCTTTACAGTTAAAGCAATAATACAGGCTTACAGTTCACAAGGCCTGGACATCAACGGTATTCTGCCTGTGATTAAGTAAGTAAGTAAAGTTGTATTGACACAGCACTGCCTTACAGCAACATCAGTGCTGAATGCAGAGGTGTAATTTCATGTATGTACCTGTAAATGAATATAGAAATAAAAAAAATACATGTAAACGCAACGCACTTAGGATCACAGAAAGCAACCAGTCACCACACAGATTAACCCTTGAACTTGAAAATATATGGAATTTATAGTGAAAAAAAAAAGATACATTTATAGAAAAAACAACTTAAAGAAGTGGGTTTTAGGATTAGCTGTCACGTTTGTCACGACTTACCGGCGACATGAATTATTTTGCTGAGAAATGACGCTGGCGTAGCGTCGTCAAGCTCGTTGATGCTGCCATCGGCACACATGTCTTTGCTGCTTACTTTTTGTAGATCAGTTATGTGTCGTGTTTAATCACGCAAACATGACACCATATTGCAACAATAACTTTGGTCCATGTTGCAAATGCGACATATAGCACACAGGAGTTGGCTGCAGGCGAGGCGACCGCTCCTGCTTCCTTCCGCTCTCATTGGCTGAAGCTTCGCCCCAAAAGACTCGCCGACACCTCCAGATATTTAGCATGCTAGAAATCTGGAATGCATCCGCAATGCACCAAATATCAAGTCCTCGAACAGCTCACAAATAGCGCCCGAGCGTTGATGAAAGAATTCAGAGCCAACGTGGATTTGCCTTTTGATCTGTTGGCTTTTGTCCAGGAGCTCCAAAAACTGACGGCAAGCAGACAATCGGGTCTTAAGTTGTGTCGAGTTAACGAAGCAGAACACACCGGCAAAGTGTGCGGGGGCAAGAGTCAGAGCTAAGTACGTGTTCAAGCAGACTCACGAAGTGTGTTGTTAGCGGAGGAAGCGCTGTGTTGCGTCCATTTTCCCTTCAAACACTGGTTTAGTAGAATTTCTAAGGTAGCTGGCAGATACATTTTTTGGCTTTATGAGTATAATTAGGACAAAGGATTAACAAAAAAAAAAAGTATTTAAATTGATAATTTTTTCAGTGAATCGATTACGTCAATGTTCCTTTTGATAACTAACGTAATAACTACTGTAATATTGTTTCATTTCCATTTGCTGAGCCTCCCCTGGAACTGGATGGAGCCTGCCTCCCACTTTGAAGACCTCCGTGCTAAGCTAAGCTAACCAAACAATTAGCTTTTAGAAATCTATTACTTTTGTAATGTATTCATGTATTTTATTGTATTGTATCATATTGTGTGGTATTGTGCAGTACAGTGTTGTACTATAGTGTTTGCTGTTGAACTGTACTGATAATATTAGGGCCACTAAATTGTAATAACCTGCCCATTGACTACAGACAAACATTAGCGCTCTAGCTAACTCTGGCACGTTTACATTGCGGTGGAAACCCCTTGTAAATACATAAATAAAGCAGCTGCTGACTTTAGCTTCATATTTATTGCACAGACATTACAATGACATTGATCTTCTCATCTAAGTCTCAGCAAGAAGGCAAAAAAGCATATTTCCAAAAATTAGCATAAGTAATCATAATGTTGGTGTATTTTCCATTAAATTCCTGCAGAAAAGGTTAGCGAGGCTTTTCGATCGCTTCGGGTACATCTATCAATACCTGCAATGCAATTCAACTGACTTACAATACAGACAGAGTTTCAGGATCCATGGAGTGAAGTCTGTCAGTCACTGATCCATCACACATCATACAGTACGTCATCATGCTGAGAGGATTGCACTGCTAAAAATAAATAAATAAAGGATTACACCATTTTACATTTTCCTGACCAAAACTGCTTAAGCACTTTGATTAGAGACCCAAAGAAAGAACATTTGTGACGACACAGCAGGTTCAGGTTGTTTTTTTTGGGGCACCGATTATGTTCTTGTGGTATGGCTGAATCATTGATAGGTCGATAGATTATCAGGGGACACAGATGTATCACAGCGGCCCGCCGTGGACGCGGCGTGTTCACTTTTGTTTTCATTTGTTCTTGCTTCGTCTTTATGGAACATTTTAAAATTAGACGTGACTAACGAGTCGCGCGACAAACTAAAACGTAAACAAAAATAAACGTGACAAAATAAGTCGGTGTCTAATTTGAGTTTTTACACAAAATCTTTTTTGGTGTTGGGGTTCCCAACTCTATTGCTTTATTATATCCCCTTTATTATAATGTTGGGATTTTCTACAAACGCAAACTTGTGACTCTGAGTGCATCTGTGTTGCAAGACATCTGCCCAGTGTTTGTCTTCCCCACATGCAAATACACCGGCCTATTATCTCTCAGACTTTTGCAATATTCATCAACTAGGACTCTTGACAGATTGACAGCCATTCTGTCGTAATTTATTAAGGACTCTCAAGGTCAGGGCTGGGTTGCGCTCAATGTGGTAGTTCAAGTACAATTAGTAGGCTCCATCATAATAGTGCTCTATTGACATGGGTCGAATGTTACCAGGGGTCCTCGTGTGATTTAGAAATGACCCCCCACGTCTGTGTTTCGTGGGGCGCATCCACACAGGATAAGTGAAGTCTATATTTTAATATTATAAATATTATAATATATAATATTATATCCATGTTGTGTAGCGAGATGAGCCTCCTGAATTTGCACCCAAAATACTGTAAACTTTTATTTAGAATTGCCAACGCAGGCTCCAAAATTCTCAACCGATTTGCACGATATGAGCTCTGTGTTTGGGGAAATATGGGACATAATTTGCGGCTGAATTTTTACTTGACGAATTACGAACATGGCAGATTAGCATGTGAATAAGATGACAGACGACCTCCGCAAGTATTACAAATTTCCAGAGTTGCCCAGGTAATAGTCTCGAGCTGATAGGGCTGTTGTTGGTCATTTGTAGCAAGTCAAATTTGCGTCGTTTTCAGCAAAAGAATAAAGTTCACCACACCCAGTGGAGGCTCCAGTACCTGCTCAGCAGACTAACACACACTTCATGCTTCAGAGGAGCTGGTGGCCTCTTCACCTCGCCTGCAGCTGACCCATCCTCCTTTCTTTTAAAGGAGACACTTACTCAACAATTTAGCTCGGTGCTTGAACAGGAGGGGAAAAAATCATCACTTCATGGCCTTAATCTGCAGGATCAGAGCATCAGAAAGTTTGTGTCTGTGCATGTGTGTTAGTGTGTGTGGGTGTTTGCAAAGCTTTCTTTGCAGGTAATTTGCTCGTGTGTTGTGCGTGCCGGCGTGCTTTTGAATACCAACATAGGTGTGAATGAGCGTGTCAACAGCACTGAGAGCCACATGTGCGGTAGCAGCAGCAGACAGGCGGAGAGGGAGGGAGGTGCCCGTGGGTTAAGAGCTAAAGCCGCTTGGCCCAGATGAAAATGGCTCTCAGGCTCCCTGCCAATCAAAGCCCAGCCAACAGCCCACTCTCACTGACAGGGCAGGGAAACGGTCAGTTAGGCCACACGCACACTTGATGTACGGGCAGCCTATATACGGACGTAGTGTGGTGTACGAAATAACATTATGGGATAGAGACAAAGAGCGAGGGCTCTACTTGAAATTGCATTTATATAAAGCTGCTGTAATCAATTTTTTTTACATAGACAATGGATTAAATTACTTTAGTGCATGTGAAAGGGGTCACTGGTACGACAAACGGGACTCTGGAGTTTCCCCCAGCTCTACGGAGCGCTTATTCTGCACATTGTTTTGTTTTTTTACAGCCTGCAAATTGTCTCATTTCACTCTCATCGCTCTCATATTATTGTTTTTTTTGGTGCCAGACGGAAGCTGTTTTCAGAGAAAAAGCTCTAAAAACATCTGTATATTACCTGCCCGGCATCAAACAAAAGGCCGATACAGTTATCAACTATCTGGTGAACATAGAGCAGCATTTAGCAGCTAAACAGACATATTTCAAATTATTTCAAGAGAGTGAATATTGGAATTAAATCCATCAGAATGCCAGAATCACGACTTCTTGAATGATGATGTTGTTCCTCATCTGCTGGGTTGTATAAACAACTGCTTTTGCTAGCATGTTCACAATATGTGAACAGAATATAATACATCATGACGATGAAGCCTCTAATAGCTTATAGAGACGAATAAAACATCAGGGGTTGGGTCTAGCTTTAAGCCCTCTTCTCGCTAACACCAGGTGTAAATCTAATGCTGGAGCAGCTGTAAAGTCTTAATCCAAGTTGTATTCATCACGTATCCCCTCATGGCTGTCCGCTGTGAGTTCACCGAAGTCGGGACTCCGTGTATTTAAAACTGTTATTAATAAAAGAGCAGCGGGGTGCAGCAAGCTGCCATGCAATGTCTATGGAAAGCTGATGTGGCCGCTACACATTTACTTGCATTGTCTTTTGATGTTTTCTTTTGTTCTTTTGTATTATGGCTCAAATTTGCACCACATTTGGATGGAAACCTGTGACCAAAAAGTCAGTTAATGCAGGTTTACAGTAACTTGACCTTGCAAAAGATGCATGGCGGGTGATTGGATGACCCATCTGTCATGGTGAGGCGAGGTGTAACAACGATCAGCCTGGATGTGTACAGCGCATTGCAGTGAGAGTCGGATTTTATATGGACAGAAGAAGAAAACATGAGATGTATGATGCCATTTCTTTCAACAAGTGCTTTATATATAAATAAATACCAGTGACATGTCACAGCTTGTGCTGTAAACCGAAATATCATCAGACTTTCTCATATTTAAATCCGGTATTTGACGGCTTCTTACACTGTGGAAAAGAAAGCTTGAGTAACGGTGCTGCATTTTAATTTCAATGAGTTATACAAGTGCTGCCTGCAGCCCTCCTGCAGATAATGGGCCACGGTCACGCAGGAGAACATAAAAGAGAGAAGCAGGATAAGGGGCAAAATAACAAAAGCGTGATGAATACACAGTAATGAAATGGAATCGCATTCTCCATTTGAAAAGAACATCAAAAGAGATGCTTAATCTCAGGAGGCAGTACTTTGTCAACTGACGTGCATCCCCTCTGTCTCTCAATCCCTCTCCATCCATCCCCTTTTTTCATGATGAGATGGATGATGATGATGAACGTGCGTGAGGGAGGGGGGGAGGGAGGGATAATACCTCCTGAATACATGAATGTAGTCATTGGGCTTAAACCGACTGGGGGGCAATTGGCGCACAGAGACTGAGAGCGTGCATGTGAGTGACACCAAGCACCATCATCAACTCTCCCCCTGCAGCCTCTCTGTCTCTCCATCCTCCTGTGACGAGAGAGAGGCACATGGCATCACGCAACAGACAAGACAAGTCAAAGAGAGGATGAAAAATTGCCTCTTTTTTTTTTTTTTTTTTTTTTTTACTGAGCTACGAAAAGAGGCAGTGAGACGCAAAAAGTAGAAGCAGCATCTCCCGGTTGGCTCCAGCCAACCCAGCATCCAGCTTTTCTTTTCTAAGCAACGGGATCAGGAGCCGTGCTCAGAGTGCACAACCTGAGGAGAGAGAGAGAGAGAGAGAGAGAGAGGATGCTGAACAACATGACGGACGGCGAGGAGGGAGAGGGGGGACCCAACAGCCAGGGTGAGTGACGGAGGATGGATGTGTATGTGACGTGAGTGTGTGTGTGTGTGTGTGTGAGTGAGTGTCAGCGTGGGTGCTGAATATTCCAGTGCACACGTGTGAGTTGGGTAAAGTTGGGGGAATGAGATCATTTCGTCTGCCTTTTATTGTGTGTGAGGAGAGAGAGGGATGGAAAAAGGGGGAAACTCTGTCCGCTATGGGTAGTCTGAGGTTGATTGGAAGCAGATATTACACACATGTTGAGAGAATGGAAACAAGTGGATGTTCTCCAGTCAAGCATCCGTCCGCTGCATCGCGCCTTCACTTGGCTCTCACCCCACTGCACCACCTGGGCTTTTCAGACTCTCCCCCCCTCTTTTCTGCTGTTCATTTGTCGGGTGGATGGATGAATCTGACATCTTAGTGCATTAGATGTGCTTCAGATGTGGCCCCGGTGCCTACATGCTCACACGTCCGTGTCAAACACTTGTAGAACTCTAATACAAAACAGTTTCCAGCGGACGGAGTGCAGCCCCTGCAGAGCGTCTTCCATGTTTCTCGCCATCAAGAACATCTCGCCAGGGGCAACATCTGCCATTCATAATGGTGTGTTTGTGTGTGTGTGTGTGTGTGTGTGTGTGTGTGTGTGTGTGTGTGTGTGTGTGTGTGTGTGTGTGTGTGTGTGTGTGTGTGTGTGCATACAGTCCAAGTGTAACCAAATATGTCTCCACCTTACCATATATATTGCAATATCTTTAAGGTGCAGAGCAACACGTGCAGTTTGCTTATATTAGTTATAAACTAGAGCTGCAACAATTAATTGATTAGTCCATTGATAGAAAATGTATTTGGTACTATTCTATACTCGTCAATAGTTGAGATGTGTGGATTTGAACACTTTAGCCCTGCTTACATCATTTCACCTTCTTTGTGTAGTTAACCGGACCAAAGTATAAAACAATTAAGCACAGTGCTTTGAGCTTCATGCTCACAGGCGTTGGCATGTTTACTGTTTGGCTTGTTATCATGCTAACATTTAACAAATAGTTAGCATAAAAGGGTGATTGGTATGTCATCACTTTTTGCTAGGAACTAAGACATAAATTACATGTTCGGTAGCATGACGCAGATGCAAAAGACAGGAGTTTCAACTCAAGTGCATTAGACTAAACAACAGGGGAACGATTACTGTTTTAAAGGGCCTGATTTGGGTTTAATATTACATCACAGGGGTGAATAATGAGGTGGCAGTTGAGATGATAGAAAACAGAGCAAACCGAGCAAGCGTGTACTAATGACTAGCAAGACCATCGTATTACACTCTGGCCTCTTTTAACAGAGCGGACGAGATGACGGATTTATGAGCTCACTGGAGGCTGCAAATACAAACAGCAATTCTCTTTTCTCATAAATTACTTTCCCATTCAGTTCCATATTGATGTGCCTACACCCCTTCAGATGGAAATACTCCAGGGAAGTAAAAGTAAATGGATCCAGACTTAATATAAAACCCCCACTTTAATACAATACATTATATTACAACACAACTACATAGTTTAGTGTCCGTGAGCAAGGCGTCTAATCTTCAACCATCCTGAGTGCATCAGCAGGCCGACAAACCAACAGCAGAGTCTTTAAAATGGTTGGAACAGCAGTCATTCACTCCATGTTCACAGCACTGTTGGGTCACAATGGAGCTGAAGCCACCAAAACACTGCTGGTATCATCTGGAGCAGCTGGTGCAGGAGATAAACAAGGGTCATCTCAATGTTACATTTTTGGTGGGGTTTATATGAAAGCATGTAATGACACCATGTGTGAGTAATGCAGGGTCAGAAGTGAGGGTTTTATTATAATACAGGAGCTGACAGATGAAAACAAATACTCATGCAGGAAGATGCAAAACAGAAAAACGTTAACAAAAAGTAGACGAATAAATCCACTTCTTTGTGGCTTTGGAGATGCTTTTTGGATAAAATTGTGAATTAAAACATTTACAGTAAAGTCATTTGAGAGTTGAAGTGGTGTCATCATAAACACCACTTGCTCTAAAAACTTTTCATGTATGAGATTTGTCTTCTATAACAGGTGTGTATGTTTAACATCTTTTCACACATTTGTAAAAACTCGATGGCAGGTTTCACCGTCGGTGTCCTCGTCATTTTGGTGGATCAATACGATCTCTGGGGACAGATGTTCTGTTCAGACTGGGAGAGATTAAACCTCGGTTGGAGGTGCAAGCACACACACAGACATAGAATAGGAGTGGAACAGGCATTGAAATGTTTTCCGTGGTCATTTGACTTGTACAAAAGAAAATGGCGTTTGTTGTTAGTTTTTATGGTGACAACTCATGTTAGTGGGGCTGTAGTAGTGATGTCGCAGCTCGCCAGGAAGAGAGCGGATGCAGCTCCGAAGACGAATGTCTGGCTAGTTAGCTAGGTAGCTTGTCTTTCTCCGGAATGGTGGGGAATGAGGCGTCGGGACCGTTAGATCCAGCAGCCCGCTGTACCAGTGTAGCATTAAAGCATGGTCGAATTAGCAAGCTAGCTGCCCGTTAGTTCGCTAGATTGCTAGCTGATTCCACCATGCTTTAATGCTACACACCCGAATAAAGTTGTCACTCACCTGGCGATAGCATTTTGCTTTTCTAGGCTGTGACTATAGTGAGTGCATGAAGCATTACATTTTTAAATTTTAATAATTTACTCTGGCTCGCTACGCTTCGTACCATTTCTACTCCACTGCTCATTTTAGTCGTTACTGCAAAGACTCACCTCAGTGAGTCCGCGACTTGTCATAAATCGGTTTGGTATGGTTGTCAGCACGCTACAACGCTCGCAATGGCAACGGTACACATAAAAATGTCCGCTGCTCTGACCATCCCACTACGTTGATTTGAATAGGAATTATAGTCCTGTTTTATTTCTACTGTGTGCCCACACACACACAGTATACATTACATTACAGACGCTTTTATCCAAAGCGACTTACAATTCAGTATCTATCTATACACCGTAGGCACAGCTACGGGAGCAATTTGGGGTTAAGTGTCTTCCTCAAAACTGCTTTAATTGCCTGGAGCTAGAGAAACTGTTTAACTGAACAACAGAAAAGTAAAACTATGGACTCTACACAATATTGTTACTAGCTGTTTATATTAAGGTTGTTGTAATATGTTAAGAGGTGATAAGGCCTTCATAGATCCTTATAAGATGCTTATTAATGTTGTTATGTGTTAGTAAGACTATATAAGTGTTAATATTAGCATCATAGGCATGTGTTTTGTTACATTATAAAACATGCATCAGCACTTCAAAGAAAATTGAATTAACAATTTATGAGTTTCTTATAATTGTTTATATATATATATATATATTAGCATCACACTAGTGTTAACTTTAACTAACTTACCTATTATGTCCTTATTAAACCTACTTAGCTTTTTTGTTGTTTTATTATGCATTTATAGCAGTTAACTATGCACTTATTAACAACTGTGTTTTTCGCAGTTCCCCCATTTGGAATGAGAACTACATGTGGTCAAAGTTAATAAAATGTAAATAAAAAATGACATAAATCAAACATTTTAGCGATGAAGGACAAAAATACAGAATGTTTTAACTTTGACCACATGTAGTGTGGTCAAGGTTGTAACTTACTCCGTCATTCCAGATGACGGAGTAAGTTAGTTACACTCAATATATGTGTTTGTAATGCTGCTATAATCAATCATAAGAAACATAAGGATTTTATTAAGCACTCTATAAACTATTAACAAGTCGAAGCGCATCCTCTGGAGACCCTGAGCAAATTGCTGGCAGTACATCCAATCGTTGCCTATATATTTCACTCTGAAACACAAATGCCAACTTTATGGTAGAGAAAAAGTCACAGGGTTCATAGCCCGCAGGATTCATTGTGTGTGGATGATGAATGTCTGTACTAAATGTATTGGTAATCCGTCTAAGCGCATATTTCAGTCGGGACCAAAGTGGTGAACTTACTGACCTGCTTTATTTGAAAAGGCCTGAAGACATAAAATCGACGTGTAATTCACAAGAAGATTAAAGAGTAGCATAAATATGTCTCTCTTTAGGATGTGAACTTTAGGATATATCAAATACAATTTGTCAGGAGTGTGATGACATAGCATAAAGAAAGGGGTCGCGTTAGATGGGTCAAACAAACACAGGTTTGTGTTCCAAATGTTGTTGAGTTATTTTGAAGTTAGTTAGTGATGTCTGTGAGGTGTTTTTTTTTAACTTATGTTACGTCATACTTATTTTAAGCCCAACCATGATGTTTTTCCTAAACCTAACTATGTTTTTTCTTTTTAATTCACAATGTTAAGCGTGATTTTACTGCGACCGTAGTGGAGCGTCATAGTTTGACACGCCGGGCTACACAGTGCGTTAGAAAAGTGACGTCAAAGGTCCTGAAGGTTCAGGATGTGAAGAGTTGGAATGAGAACGTGATAGAATATAAGATAGTATCGGATGAACTTCATTCATCCCTAAATGGGAAACTGGTTTGCCACCATAAACAAAGACATACACAATACATTGACAGAGACAAAGACACAATATACACAATAATATAATAATGTCATGACCCTGTAGATTTATCTCCTGGCTGATACTCGGGGTCTCAACCTCCAGGTTGGGAATAACTGTCGGTGGCTTTATTGAAATAAATAAGTCCGAACTGGAACATTTTAACTAAATTGCTTGTCAATCAAAAGAGTCGCTCTTTCTCTCTTGCTCGCAGGTGAATGATTAATGGCTGACAGGGAACAAATCAATTGATTCTACTTAAAGGAATATTCCAACAGTCTGGGAGAATACGTTGGTTTACTAGAACAAGATGAGGTGTAAGATAATAGTATTCTTTTTCACGCTTCCAGTCTTTATGCTAAGCAACAATAGGCTTAACACATGTGGGACTTATGGGAAAGAAGGTAAAACAATATATACCGTGTTCCTTTAAAGGAATATTCTAACATTTTGGGAAATACCGTCATTCCCCATCTGGCCTAGAGAAGATCGCTACCACACCTCCTGCCCTCCATCACAGGACCACAGACCGCTGAGATGGACTTAATCTGCTGGCCAGATGTCGTTACCTCATCCACCGCTGTTTGAATCTGAATCAATTTGTGTGATTGCCCATACGTTAATGCAGAGCGTCCCCGCATTGTAATCTCTCTGAGAGACGAAGGGTCACCTGACACATCCGCGTAGGTGGAAGAGTGATGCACAGACAAAACCTCCTTCTCAACCTTATGCAGATGATGAGTTACTCCAGTATATGATCACATTATTAGAATTAAAGACGGCAACAGAAGCAGCAGCTTTGTTATTGTTATTGTGCTGTAATAAACAGGCAATTAATCAGGAAACAACTATTTTGAAAGCTGAAACTATGATAAATAGGATAATATTTCAACATGAGAAATTTGTTTTATGTCTACGTAGACCTGAGCAGTCATGTAATTGTGGATCAGGAATTATCTCATGGCAGCAGACCGCTGCATTATTTAATCACAAGATTGGCAGTTCGATACCAGGCTCCATGCACATGTCAAAAAGTGCATGAGCAAGACACTGAACCCCAAGTTGGTCCCGAAGGGCTCGCGAAAATGCACATGTGAATGGCTGAACGAGAAGCACATTTTAAACCGCTTTGTCCCGTAAAGTAGAAAGACGCTATATAAATGCAGCCTGTGTTTGTTTGTCCTAAGTCACCGGGTCAGAAAGATTAACTCTCCTCCCTTTGAGCTTCAGCCGGTGATAAAGCTCAGCATGGTGCAGATTCAGGGCAGCAAGTAATAACAATGACAATATATTTCTATGGGACTGAACTGCTAGTACATGCTGTACTGTACTGAACCGATTATGTGCTCACAAGCAGGATTAGAGACGCATACACCTACAGAAAGTATAGACTCGATTCCAGTTAGATGACACAAGAGTGTTCGATTGATTTTATATAAACCACGAGCCAAGTATGTGACTTTAGGAGCAGATTTAGCGTCAATGGAACAAGCACTAAAACAATTTTCCCGTAAGAAATGTGCCATCGGCTTATTTGTTACGGGAAAGAAATGAGAGGTGTTTGTAGTGACTGATTCCTCTGTGTGTGTTTTGGGATGAAAACAAACCCCAGACCAGGCAGCTGCTGAGCGTTCTCCACAACTTCCCCAGCAAGGGAACATCTAATGATTCATCCACAGCTAGATGCATAAAAGGATGTTTGAAGGTTCATTTGACCACATCATGTATAAGAAAGGGATTTTGAGCGGGCATCGGTACAAAACTCAGATGCAGGTAAAGAAGAAAAGCTACTTTGGGAAAGTGAGAGAGAGATGATGATGATAAAGTAAACTGATGGGTGGGAGAAGAGAAAGACAGACTGTAGAATAAGCAGAACAACACGACAGCTGCAGGCGACAACGCAGCAACAAGTTTTAAAGTTTCACAGAGAAAAACCAAGAAATCTTTAAAGATACAAATATTTCCCTCGTGTTCGAGTTAATTATAAAAGTGCTGTACTGCAGGTTATACATGTTTAATAAATGTTTATCCCACATTTTTATTCTACACATTTCTCAGATCCATCTGCCATCATTTGACATCTGTGTTTTGAGGATACGTAAGGGTAACAATGGCAATATTCTATATTTTTGTTATTGTCAACAAATGAAAAGACCAAATTCAACAATGCATTAGTTCGTCTTAGCTTTCAAACTTCCCCATCATGTTTGTGTTGCTCTCAGACTGAAGTCGACTGAAACAGGTCTCAACTACTTTAATCAAAAATAAATAAATATGTGGCTTCATCATCTCTGTCATTTCAAGCTAATGTTACTCAAACAGGAGGAATTTGTGTATTTTGTTGTGGAATATTTCCAGCTGCAAATTTGGTGCTCATGCAGAAAGAATATTTCCAGCAGCTGTTTCGTGTGTGTGGAATTGAGGAAACCAACTGTTTATCGAAATGAAGAAACATGTCTGGCTCACCGATGTTTTGTACCAACAATGGAGCTCCAGGGCCAGGCACAGAGAAATAAGTGACTGGACCGCTGAGAGTGAGCTGTGGGAGGGAGAGTGATGAGGAAGAAAGGATTAGACCGCACTGTTCTTAATAATCTTCTCCAATCTGAGACGGGTGGATAGTAGATATGTTGGATTAGAGGAGAGCTCTATCACTATTCCCACTTCTCCTTCCCCAGTTCAGTGGCTCTGCTCCTGGATTTCAAACGGTCTTAGTAAAGCAAAGCCTCCAAAGAGTCATGTCACTGAAAAGTGCTGTAGTATGTGTTCCATATCTTAATGCGATACTTTTATGACCAAACAAATCTTAAAGCGGCTCTTATCAATATTTTGCTCAAATGACTACGTGTGATGTGAAAGGTGTCGACAAACCCAAAGACAATCGTCACCCGACCCTGCAGATCCCCTCGGGATCCATCCATCACATGCTGGAAGGTAAAGTTTGAATCTGATATGTCAAACCTCTATCAGTGTTGCTGCTGACAAATGTTCAGTGCGATTCCTGTCCTGAGCCAGTTTAGCTGTAAATCAGCCGAGGACACATCAGTGAAATTACAGAGAAGCAGCAATATGAAAATCCTTTATATGGCATTTAGAGAGCAGCTTTAAAGGACGTCCTGCTCTACTTTCTGAGTCACAGCAACATATTCTCATCCGACTTCGTCCCCAGGCAGCTACCTATATGCTGTGAAGTCTGGCCCTGGTGTTTTTTCCTGTGAACCAGACTTTAGGCCTGTTTCACTGCTGTTTGTGACCATGAGGAGCCCTGACTTGTGTGACGCAATTATATAGGTACAGACTAAGACGTGAACGTAGTCATCGTGACGTCACCCAGTGCTTTGTGGACTGCTGTTATGAAGCCTTGAGATTGGCATTTTGGCCGTCGCCATCTTGGTTTTTTTTTGCAACCAATGAACAGAAGTGACCATATTAGGACATCGGAGGAGTGACGTTGTATACGTCTCTGGTAGGGCAGCGACTTGTCAATCACTGTGTAGCCCCGCCCTAAAGCATCCCCTGCTTTATGGTCTGTTTGACTCTAAATGGACCATAATTCACTAAATGAACATCATGCTGTATTGAAGAAGACTTGAAACTAGAGATTGAGACCATAAACTCATGTTTACAATGTTTACTGAGGTAATAAATCAAGAGAGAAGTAGAGTCATTTTCTCATAGACTTCTATACAACCAGAGGAGTCGCCCCCTGGTGGTCACTAGAGAGAATGCACGTTTAAGACACTTTCACATTGGCATCACTCTTCAAAACCGGAGGTTGCCGCCTGTATATAATGGCTGGTGTATTGCAGAGGTCCAAAGGAAGCGTAGCGTTGAAGTTGTTTTTATGAGTAGTTCTCGAGCCACAGAACAAATAATATTCTTCTCGTTCTGAACGGACACTGCACTTTAAACCGTCTATATATGTTTGCTCCTTGGCTGTGTGTACACATATAAATGTGTGTGTGTGTGTGTGTGTGTGTGTGTGTGTGTGTGTGTGTGTGTGTGTGTGTGTGTGTGTGTGTTTGTGTGTGTGTAGCATCTTCTCACCACATCCAACCCTCTCCTGGCTCACAAACACAGGAACAAACACAGGAAGACGTTCTCATTAGCAGCCGAGTTAAACAAGAAACCAATCGTCACCAGGAGTGCTATTCTCTCTGACGAACAAGCTCGTACGTGTTGGAGAGACTGAAGAGGAAAAAGGGATTTCAGAGGCAACAACGTTGTTTCGTTTATCACAAAGAGCTTCACATCTGGAAATGTTGGAGGCTGGTTTGAATTTTGAGCTGTTGTTCTTATTTTGATGAGATCTGTTGAAGGATGTTTTAAAAGTTTAAATTACTCGTGTCTGGGGGACTGGAGATGTGTTGCTGGTGGGAAAATGTCACCTTCACCCTCATCATGCATACATCAGGACTTTAGACAAGTGTACCACATGAGGCAGTTCTGTTTGGCTTTGACATAAAGACTGAGGGGGATATTCCTCAAACTAGATGCTGTGGGTGTCTGGACAACAATTTCTGCTGCAGAGCCTTAAATGTTGGTCCAAGAGAAGACACTTTTGGAAGCACGAGCATGCATTCATTATGCATCATGGCCAACGAACAAAGGTTCCGTTCGGGTACATCATGATGCGTTCAGGCTCAGTAGAAATGAGTACTATTGGGCGAAGGTAAATTACAACGTTATCCATGATGTGTTTAAATGTAATCTCGTAAAATGTAGTTTTGGTGAGAAACTTCAATAAATACATTTGTTTGAAGGAGATGTTTTCACAACAACATAACTAGATATTAGAGATTAATTATGACCCGAGCAGCTTACTATATAATACTGTATAATCATTAAAACTGATAATGACAAGATTTGTTTTAATCTTGATCTTTTAATTCCTTATGATTTGAATTTGAATTGATGTGAATTTCTATGGATTACAATAACAAAGTAAAAGGATAACATTTGGACTTTTTGATGGTTTACACTGACTCCAGACTGCAGAGCTGTTGAACTGATGAAAAGTTCAGGGATCACAAAAGTGATTGAAATTTGACCCTAAGAGGAACGTGAAAGTGTGAACCAAATTTCTGTTGCTAAAAAGTAATGTATGCGGTTCTTATTGTACTTTAGTGTATAACCACCTAAAGATGAGAATCGTCAAATTGTTTTTGTGTTTGTTGACGGCATACTGAGAGTCAGTTTCCGGTTTCTGTGTCTAGTGGGACTCCTGAGACAGTTACCTCCATTGGGAGAACTGAAAGGGAAGACAGATTATTAACATTCCTTTGGCTCCATAGTCAGATGCAACCACTTAGGAGACAGGAAGTGAACCGTTGTAGGAGCCTGTAATGAGTCATCTTTCTTCTAGAGCATCTTTGGTTGCACCACCATTTTTCTACAGTAGCAAAAACTGGCTTGTACCACACTGCACACTGCACCTTTTAACTCAATATTCTGTCCTCAATTCTGTTTTAATGGCAAGTTTTACATTTAATTCGATCCACTTTTGGCCCACAGCGTCATACTTCAGTCTCACCCCTGCTGACTACAATCTGCCCGAGAGACAGAAACACCGGCAGGCCGACAGACAGTGAGAGAGAGTGTCAGTCAGCAGATAGGTTTAAATTAAACAAATGGCTTCATGGAATTAGCTGTTAATTCCCTAGTTAAATGGTGAAAATGGATGAGGTACGTGTTGATGTAATTGTGACGTTTGCCGTGCAGCTGATTGGTGCCGTTCTCTCACATGCAGAAGTTGGTTTCCGTCTGCCTCTGTGGCCTCCAGCAGCTGCTGGATAATCCCCTTGAGCCTGCGTCCTATTAAGCTTTTAAAAGCCGGTATAAACTGTCCATTTTGTAATAGCCGTGTCACATCAAGGGTACAAATCTACACCGTCCCGCTTTTCATC
The DNA here is from genome assembly GCF_050575085.1 of Anarhichas minor. Taxonomy (NCBI): domain Eukaryota; kingdom Metazoa; phylum Chordata; class Actinopteri; order Perciformes; family Anarhichadidae; genus Anarhichas; species Anarhichas minor. The sequence goes on from NW_027466449.1 coordinate 17,074,575, forward strand.
TGCACGCTGCGGTCGAGTCACAGTCACGACTCTGCGGCACCATTACAGACATTTTCAGATCTTGTAATTCCGCATTGATGTCATCTTTCTGAGGCGATCACTTCTTGTCAATAAGTCATATTTGTCTGTCTGTCCTGAGGATAAAACATTAGTGGCAGAACAAATCATTTAAATCTGCTGAACATTAGAATCACAAACTTGTCTGTTCTTCTTCTGTTCTTTTTAGTAATTGAGCTGTTTCCTTCTGACAGATTACTATCTGGACACAAACATCTCCCTCAAGCATAAACACATGGACTAATCGTTCTAATTTACAATCTGTTCTCACTCCCAGATTGTCGGTGCCTCTCCACATCAGAAATCAATGTGCTATGTACCGGGCTTTCCACTAACTCCACTGTGAACCCTCCCGCAGCATTAATGGACTGTGAGAGTATGTGACGTGTGTCTCCTCAGGCCGTGTGGGAGGTGTGGTGGATGGGTTCAACAAACACAGGTCTTTCGACCAAAGAGACCTGCGTTTGTGTCCCGCACAAAACTAAAAGTTATTGTTGACATTTTGTCACCAGTAGCTAGTGACGTGAGTCGTTAGTGTTGCTAGTCACATGAATCGTTTGTCCCTTACTGGTGACGTGAGTCGTTAGTGTTGCTAGTCACATGAATCGTTTGTCCCTTACTAGTGACGTGAGTCATTAGTGTTGCTAGTCACATGAATCGTTTGTCCCTTACTAGTGACGTGAGTCGTTAGTGTTGCGTCACATGAATCGTTTGTCCCTTACTAGTGACGTGAGTCGTTAGTGTTGCTAGTCGCATGAATCGTTTGTCCCTTACTAGTGACGTGAGTCGTTAGTGTTGCTAGTCGCATGAATCGTTTGTCCCTTACTAGTGACGTGAGTCGTTAGTGTTGCTAGTCACATGAATCGTTTGTCCCTTACTGGTGACGTGAGTCGTTAGTGTTGCTAGTCACATGAATCGTTTGTCCCTTACTAGTGACGTGAGTCATTAGTGTTGCTAGTCACATGAATCGTTTGTCCCTTACTAGTGACGTGAGTCGTTAGTGTTGCGTCACATGAATCGTTTGTCCCTTACTAGTGACGTGAGTCGTTAGTGTTGCTAGTCGCATGAATCGTTTGTCCCTTACTAGTGACGTGAGTCGTTAGTGTTGCTAGTCGCATGAATCGTTTGTCCCTTACTAGTGACGTGAGTCGTTAGTGTTGCTAGTCACATGAATCGTTTGTCCCTTACTGGTGACGTGAGTCGTTAGTGTTGCTAGTCACATGAATCGTTTGTCCCTTACTAGTGACGTGAGTCATTAGTGTTGCTAGTCACATGAATCGTTTGTCCCTTACTAGTGACGTGAGTCGTTAGTGTTGCGTCACATGAATCGTTTGTCCCTTACTAGTGACGTGAGTCGTTAGTGTTGCTAGTCGCATGAATCGTTTGTCCCTTACTAGTGACGTGAGTCGTTAGTGTTGCTAGTCGCATGAATCGTTTGTCCCTTACTAGTGACGTGAGTCGTTAGTGTTGCGTCACATGAATCGTTTGTCCCTTACTAGTGACGTGAGTCATTAGTGTTGCTAGTCGCGTGAATCGTTTGTCCCTTACTAGTGACGTGAGTCGTTAGTGTTGCTAGTCGCGTGAATCGTTTGTCCCTAACTAGTGACGTGAGTCGTTAGTGTTGCGTCACATGAATCGTTTGTCCCTTACTAGTGACGTGAGTCGTTAGTGTTGCTAGTCGCGTGAATCGTTTGTCCCTAACTAGTGACGTGAGTCATTAGTGTTGCGTCACATGAATCGTTTGTCCCTTACTAGTGACGTGAGTCGTTAGTGTTGCTAGTCGCGTGAATCGTTTGTCCCTTACTAGTGACGTGAGTCGTTAGTGTTGCGTCACATGAATCGTTTGTCCCTTACTAGTGACGTGAGTCGTTAGTGTTGCGTCACATGAATCGTTTGTCCCTTACTAGTGACGTGAGTCGTTAGTGTTGCGTCACATGAATCGTTTGTCCCTTACTAGTGACGTGAGTCGTTAGTGTTGCGTCACATGAATCGTTTGTCCCTTACTAGTGACGTGAGTCGTTAGTGTTGCTAGTCGCGTGAATCGTTTGTCCCTTACTAGTGACGTGAGTCGTTATTGTTGCTAGTCACATGAATCGTTTGCCACTTACTAATGATGTGAGTCGTTAGGGGAAAATTGTAAATATTAATAGCAGTGATAAAATGTACGTTAGTACTGAATGAATATTATTGTGTTTTTCGTTATTCTTTTGGAGAACCAAACCTATGAGGCAGGTAAATGAACTTGCATGAATGACGTGCTTGTCTAGTCTTTGTAACCTCTCAAAGCACTTTACAACACAAGCATTCACCCATTCACATACACACATTCATACACTAGAGGCAGAGGCTTTTCGGGGTTCAGTATGTTGCCCAAAGATACTTTGACATGTAGACTGCAGGAGCGAGGGATCGAACCTCAGACAGCTCTACCTCCTGAGGTATAATAGTTATTTTTGCCCCTAAATTTGCATATGGCCCTAGATATATTTGGCTTTAAGTAAAATGTGTCAACAACTATCGGATGGATTGCCATGAAATTTGATACAGATGGTTCAAGATACCCACAGGATGAATTTCTCTTTGATTAAATTAAAAGAGAAGAATATTAATTTCAGATTTACAAAGTAACACATGAGCGATTGAGCCGTTAAAGTCTTTACTTATTTACTTCCAATCTAAACTGCATCATTTCATTAAGACCTTATTACACATAAGCCAATAAACTCATCCCTCCTTGCAAACACTAAGCAACGGGCTGAAGATTAAAGCAATTTTGTGTTCTAGAGGTGCATTAGAAACTAGTTTTAGCGCATTGCATACAGACAAAGGAGCACAAAAGAGCTCATCCTGGGGCAGTAACTTGCTGTGGACATGATGAACACGGGTCAGATGTGGTGGCTCGTCCTGATCTAACCCGCACATTAAACACAGAGTCCACTCAGAAGTTTTGTGTGTTTTGTGTGTTCTGTCACCTCAAATACACTCACTGTGTCTGCTCCCTGGTGCTTTCACAAGCTTCTTCGCCTGCTCCGCTTCATTTCTGCTTAAGTTTTTCATTGCCTTTGGCCACGTCACATGAATGTTTTCTGGATATTCTCAGAAGCTTTTACGACTGAATACAGATCCGTCTCACGTGCCGTTCACACCCACATGAACCTAGCCTTCTCTTCAGCTGCAGGAATGTATCTATGTAGGTCACCTTTGACACTCTTTTATCTCCCGGCCAATGATTCTCCTGAGTTATCTAATGAAAGGGAAACGGTTGACAGACAGACATCTTTCAGCCACTTATGAGCTCAGACAGAGGCAGGAATCCTCGGACAAAGCACTTCTGCTTGTATCACGGACTAAAAATGTTTTCTTCTTGCTGCATTACAGCCCCCAGGTAGCTGCCAGACCAGCTGACTCATCTTTGAAAACATGTTTTTTCCAGATGACCTCTATATGATTTATATCCTGTGCATCCTGAGACTCATAAAACAGTAACAGAACAGATTTATTTATTACAAATAATACAAATCTAACTAATGTCTAATATATACTGTTAGATGCACATAATGTTCGAGGTAAACTAATATATTTGGGACTCTTTCATGCTGTAAAGAGTTAATCTGATCCATATTAAGAGCTTTGTAAACCAAGTGTCAAGTCTTAAAATTGATGCTCAGATATTGATAGAGATATTTGAGGGATCACTGTGGTCTGTTTTTCATCCTGGTTTTCTTTTAATTGCCTGAAAAGAGCTTTAAACCGTCCAGGTTAGAGCAAGTTATCAGGAGTCAAAGTTTGAAAGTATTTTAGTAATATGAATGACAGAATGACTCAGTGACAGTAAAACAGTAAAACTTGAAGGCAGCATTGATGATAACTCCTGTAATCGATTGACTGAACATTAATCAATTACAATTCTACTAATAAATCAGTTATTAATCAACATTTTGTTGTCCTCTTCTGCTTTAATAAATAAAACTATCAATTGTCAAGGAAAATTAAATAGTGTGTCATCTGCATATCGTTACTTGTAGTCGTTTTAAAACCAGTAATATTTGTCTGAGGATTAAGAAGACTTGCTAGGGAAAAAGGGCTCTGATTTAATTTCCACATCAGAAGTCAGATGTGGTTCATAATATGTGAGGTTTCACACAGCTGAGCCCTCACAGGGGGAGCAGATCGTTACCCTCTAACCCGGGGGATTTGTGAAGAGAGAGCTCCAGAGCAGCACAGTGGTGCTTTGATCCGGACGCAAACGTCGGCATGCTCACAGTGACAATGCTAACATGCTGATGTTCAGCTAGAGAGACCATGAATTCGTAAAACGTATTTATTTTGCGTGTCAAGAAAGTCGCAGTGAAAGAACTACTTAGTGCATCTTATTAGTTTTAAAGTGTCACTGACACACTTCTAAATGCAGCACAAATGACATGATACTGTGGAAATTAAGAAAACTACAATGACAGGCGAGGTAAGACAGATTTAACGTCATCCGTCACAGTAATGGATCAGGAGATCAATGTCAGCGAGACCTCTGGTTGGTTGATTACACTCCGAGTTCACTCACTGAAGGATGAGGTTGGTGGGATTTAGTGTGAGAAGAAGTGAGGTGTGTTTTTGGAAAGCTTGTAAATGAAATGTTATTGTTGACATTTGTGGGGGGGTGAAATACACAGATTTAACAGCTCACCTGCAGCTTTTATTATTTTGTGAATGTTCTGCAGCATTACCTGCCCCATAGGTAACGCCTGAAAAAAAGTAAAAATGCAAAGTATATATGAACAGATACATTTAAAAATAAATGATTTAAACTCAACCTCATTATTTAAAAAATGTATATAATTATTCTTAATGAGACTTTATAACATCACCCTTTTATTTCATGTACTTTGTCATTGACAGTGGTGTTTGTCAACAGTTTCGTCTCCCTGACTTTTTAGCCAATCACATGCCCCCCTCAACAATATGACCAATTTATACTACACAATATATGTCACAAACACACACATACATATACACAGAGAGAAGTCCTCACACACACACACACACACACACACGCACACACTCACAAAGGCATTTCGTAAAACGTGTTTTTAAAAGCTGATTTCACTCTAAGCTAAGAGCTGAAATGAGCTTTAAAATGCAGATTTAAAACCCCATGTTGGATTACAGAATACTCAGGTGGCTAAGAGTAGAAATAAAAGACCCAACGTGAGCCTTAATGTCACAAACCGCAGTTTGACTGGTCAACTCTTCGTTATTGTCTGACGCACAGTCTGAGATCATTTGCCTCTTAACCTACAAATAAAACAAAAAGCAAACAAATCGAAATAAGGAGTTCACGTTGGTCGTTAAAGTCATTTTAAAGGTCTTTTCAAGTCGTGAGTAAAGAGGTGTATAAAGCGTTTGGGAGTTTTGAATGTGTTGTGTTCAGGTATCGACAGGAAGCTGATGAAGACTAATCCTTCCTGCAAACGACATCAAAATTCACATGCTGTCTAATCCAATTTGACGGGCAGCGGCGTCTTTAGGGGAGCAGTCCGTCGTTCAAAGGATTATGTGCTGCGTGAGAGCCGTTTGGCTGGCATGTGACTCTCCTCTTTGCTTTAAAGATTAGTGTATAATGCTGCTGCGGCTCGGGGAATTGAAAGAGATGACTTGATTGTGTGGCTTTCACCAACCACGAGCTGCAGGACGTCCCATACATCTGGCTCTTTCACAACTTGTGAAGCCTTTTAAATGCAGTTGTACTGTTAAATGTCCCATTATGAGAAGTGCTGAGGAACATATGATTCCTCAAAATATGAACGTAAATTCAAGGCTTTGATTAAAGAGGAAGGGCTCACAGCACAGACTTAATCCTAAAAAAGGACGGCCACATTAAAACTGATGTGGCTGCCTGTGGTTTTACAGTCAGAAACTGTAATGAAACTGGTTTTTAAATCATTATGGCTCAAAAACGTAGACAGCAGATGTCATAAATGCTCTTTAAATTAAGATTTAATGCCATCAACATATTCATTTGACTTTGACTAAAACAAGCAGTGGAGTAGTAACGTTGCAAAGCGTAAACAGCCGGAGTAAGTCAAATTTAACAACTTGATGCTTCATCCACTCTCTCTTGTCACGAAGCATATTGATTATTGGAGCAGATTTACTGCCCACTGCCATGCTGAGTCACCGTCCCCAGCTCCTCCTCCCACTGCCGGCTTATAAGTCCAAGAGCCGTCTTTTGGTTTTAATCAAACATTTATTCTCCGTTAAGAATTGTGTAACGTCCCTCCACACTTCTGACCCGCAAACCACAAAGCAGGTAAAAGTATTGAATCATGACGTCACTGAAAACAGTGTCGGATGACTGTTAACCTTGTTAAGCTCAAGATAAGAGCACGTGTCATTACGTTGCTGATCCTGAACGCTGTGGAGGATGCAATCGGCTCTGATTTCACACTGAGTAGGATTTAAAATAGACTACGTTCTTGCTTCAGTATGACATCATTAGAAGAAGTCTGCATAGCAACTGGAACTCACAAATGAATTAAACACCTCAATGAAAGACCTCTTTAGGGAGTATTCTGCTGTAGCAAGAGGAAACGTGCCAGCAAGCTTTGATGATGTGTCTGAAAGAAGTCTGAAAGTGTGTTTGTATTCTCCTAATATGCAACGGCAAACATGCTTTGTATGAGATGTACAGCTGCCTGGATCACATTTGGTTGTTGATAGAGCAACATGTCTGTCAAGACACATACTGAATGTATCACTGACGACATATTTCATTTGTTTTTACATCAATATTCATATTCCAAACAACCACAATTGGGAGAGCAAATTAAATCTTGCCCGTATCACACAGTGTGAGACAGTCAAAAGCTTCAAATACCAAAATGTCATATTCTAAGTCTTCCAGCGGGAAACCAAATCAAATCCTCCGTCTTTGCTCCTGTAACGATTTTACAGCTACTCGTGAAATACCAAATGATGGAACATTTCAACACTCTAATTTGATTCATTAACGATCTACTATTCATTTTGTCGTCATCATAACTACATAATGTTTCTGTGAGCAGCTGTGCGTGAAGACGACTGCTCCACGTCTGCTAGCTGGTGCTTCTGTGTTTTCAGGTGACGGGAACCCCAAAGAGAGCAGTCCTTTCATCAACAGCAGTGCGGCCAGAGACGCGGATAAGAGCCAGCAGTATGACGGCAAGAACATGGCTCTGTTTGAGGTGGGGGTCGTTTTCAACAACATGAAACCTAGAGTTTTCATGTCACTCAGAGATATCTTATATAGCTGTGTGTTTCTGTTCCCTGCAGGAGGAGATGGATACCAGTCCAATGGTCTCCTCTTTGCTCAGCAGTCTGGCCAACTACTCCAACCTGCCGACGGGCAGCAAAGAGCACGAAGAGGCCGAGAATAACGAGGAGGGGGCACGTCCGTCTAAAAAGCCTGTCAAGGTAGAGTCCTGCGTGTGATCCGTTCATTCCAAAAATATCATGAAACTAACAGTTTAATAAACACGTCCTTATGGGTGCACACCATACACTGTATATAAGAAGTGGACGTAGTCACTGTGACGTCACCCGTCACCCACAGTTTTGAAGCCTCGAGTTTGACATTATGGACGTCGCCATCTTGGTTTTTGGTCGTCTCCATCTTGGGGTTTTTTGCAACCAGAAGTGTCACGAGAAGGTGGAGTTAAGTACAACCGGAATGCAAAATAAGACATTTTTAGACGACCAAAAATATACAGTACATGCAGAATTTTGAGGACTGTAACTCTCAGCAACAAAAAAAAGAGATCTATGGATACATGTATGTAGCTATTTATTGTGCAAACTATACTTTGTTTGAATTGGTCGCTGCCAGCCAACAGATTCGCCGATAAACATTTATCTTCTTACTTCTCTGCAGCTCAGAGGAAATAGACCCTTTTCAATCGAACAAAGAGCTTATCGTCTTCTCTTTGTGTTTGAAAAGAATAAACCCCTTTCTTTCTAATGAAATAGTTGGACCTCATTTCATTCATTTCAAAGGCAGAATCTATTTCAGCAGACAGAGACCGAACAACAAAGTGCACTACTTCCCCGATTATAACCCCCGTTTTTTAATCCATGTAGACTGAAAACTAAGACACAAAAACGTTGACTAATCGCTTTCCTTGTTTGTGCTTCTCAGGCTCCACAGCTGGGCACTCTGATGGGCGTGTACTTGCCGTGCATCCAGAACATTTTTGGAGTGATCCTCTTCCTGCGGATGACTTGGATGGTCGGGGTCGGAGGCGTCTTCGGCTCCTTCATAATCGTCTTCATGTGTTGCTCCACGGTGAGGGAAACTATAAATCTGCTGTTGCATATTTGTTGGGAAACGCGACGGCTCTTTGGCCAATCAGAAAACAAATGTATTAAAATATGCGTGGTTCATTTATTGCAGGCCAATAGAGCTGGAAACATCCATCCACCAAATACATCTTAAAGTGGTTCCTCAGCACACATACCCTTTTTTATGTTTTTTATTTTATTTTATTTGTGACATATAGCAAGGTTTTTTATTATTATTACTTTTGTAAAGATAAAGGAGTGGCATACCAATGGGAAGGTTTTTCTGATTATTCTTTATTTGTTTTGTCTTTTTATTTGCAAAAATAAAGATGAAGGAATGACATCCAGATGGGAAGGTTTTTTTATTTTTACTTTTTTTATTTTACTGAGAAAAAGAGATTAACTGTATGCAGAGGAAGATGTGTGGTGAATAATCGTTGTGTGGAGTCAGTTCGGGCATAAAAGCATTTGAGGCTTTCATGGCGGCAGCAATAACAGAAACAAACACAAGGACTGTCTGTGGAAAGGAGAAACAAACGTGAGGATAAATGAGTAAAGAAATACATAAATGAAAAAGAGGAAGAAAGAAATTTCAACAAATTATAATGCGACAGTAATAATATTCTTCTAATAGTCTGTTTCTGTGTGTGTTTCCACTTGAATGTGTGTTTGCAATAGAAATATGTTGATTTAAAAACAGATTATATCAAAGAACTTTTGAGCCTTGAAAGCTCAGCCGGTCCTTTTAGATCAGCCCACCAAACCCTTGAGTTTGTTCTTTTATTTGCATTCTACCAGTTTTATAAGGAATCACTTCTGATATTTGCATCTTATTTGTTTATATATCTGGTTATTGCCTAAATTTACATTTCACCATTTCACCTGCTTTATGTGAGCTCATTTCTCTCATCTACCTTTTTTTTCTACTTGCACTTCTTTGTTTTTGTATGGGCTCAATGCTGCTTGATGTGCTCTCATTTAAAAATGATCATAATCATTAAACTACAGACTGTTATAATATATAACAGGCTGTATAATTATAATTTGCATTGTACAGCTGCTAAAGGTGACATAATAAAACCTGGCATAAGGCGTTCTGCCAATAAACCCACTAACACCACCACCATCATTCCCCCTGTTGGAATCTGTCATTTTGCTGCTCCGTCACCGACCAACAGGTTACAAATACTAGGAGCTGACCTCAAACGTGCCCTGTGTGGGATTTGGTGACATCTAGCGGCGAGGCTGCAGATTGCAACCAGGTGAAACTTCCGCTGGTGGCCGACGGGAAAACATGAAAACGCAAATGACCCGATCTATAGCCAGTTGTTGTACGAGTATGTTGAAGTGGAAGTTTCAGTTTGTGCAGAAATAAATGCTGCAGCTGCTCAAGACCAGCAGAGGTCTCTCGTGTTTTGTTTTTCGTCCCTGGAGACCAAAATCACGGCGTCCCTCGTGTGTTTTTCCGAACTCAGTCGGGGAAGCCGAAGCAGTTTGGTTTGTCCGTTCTGGGCTACTGTAGAAACATGGCGGCCGGCTCTGTATGGAGATATAACAGATCATTTTATGGTGACAAAAACACAAATATTCTTATTTTCAGGTGATTATAGATTAAAGAAAACATGCTTATTTATGTTTTATTCCATTTCTGCCAATAATCTCTCTAAATGCTGCACAATGTTCCTTAGAAGGTGACTATTAAAATAGGGCTCATTTTTGGTCTCAGTTGACTGGAATTCCTTTAGTCTGTTTGTCATTATTTATGCTTTTATGACACTAAATGACTTATTGAGACACTTAAGAGCACATCTCTGGTAAACACAACCTTTAAAGTATAGCTTTTTGTGTGATTTTTTTGTGGAGTAATGCAGTTTTACAGATCTGTCGATTAAATCAAGTAACGGATCAGTCCTAATTATTATCCTAAGATGTATTCTAAACGTCCTCTGTTGTGCTTTTTCCAGACAATGCTCACAGCCATCTCCATGAGTGCCATTGCAACAAATGGAGTGGTACCAGGTGAGTGGATATCTGAGAGGAGATGAATTGGTGTGTTTGAGTGTGAGAGAACGCAAACCGACTCTTCTGTGTGTTTGTGACTCTCAGCTGGAGGTTCATATTACATGATCTCTCGCTCTCTGGGGCCCGAGTTCGGTGGAGCTGTTGGGATCTGCTTCTACTTGGGCACCACTTTTGCAGGAGCCATGTACATTCTGGGCTGCATTGAAATTCTGCTGGTGAGTAGAATATTGTCTTTACAGCCTTAAATATTGTCTATAGTTTGTCTATAGTCCTATTTAATTATCATTTCCTCGTGCCTCTACCCTTCTCCACCACACCTTGCCTTTTTTTCGCCTCCCTTTACTTTCCCTTTCTCCCTCCGTCTTTCCATTCCTTCAGATTTATATCATCCCCCAGGCAGCCATCTTTAAGATCGAGGGCCTGGAGGGCCAGGAGGCAGAGTTGGCTCTCCTCAACAACATGCGGGTGTACGGCACCATTGTGCTGAGCTTCATGGTGCTGGTGGTGTTTGTCGGGGTCAGATATGTGAACAAGCTGGCGCTGGTCTTCCTGGCCTGTGTCATCCTCTCCATCGTGGCTGTTTACGCCGGAGTCATCAAGACCGCCATCGACCCCCCCGTCTTCCCGTAAGTGACTCGCTCATTCACCTCTCAGAGTCTCCCGGAGGTGATCCGAGGAATGTGACGATGACGTGCCGACTTTCTCAACAGCGTCTGCGTCCTGGGAAACCGAACGCTCCTCTCCAAAGGATACGACGTCTGCGCAAAGGTCGTCGAGATAGACAATGAAACCGTCACCACCAAACTGTGGAGGACCTTCTGTGATTCTGAGACTCTCAATGCCACTTGTGACGAATACTTCACCAACAACAACGTCACAGAGATACAGGGCATCCCGGGGGTCAGTAGTGGCATCCTGGCAGGTAAGCGATGCCTGATCGATAACACCCTCTACCAATCATCAGGATGAGGATCAATCCACCTCACATGCTCAATTAAATGTCCCTCTGTCTTTTAGAGAACCTGTTTGGGAACTACCTAGAAAAAGGGATGTTCCTGGAGAAGCGTGGGCTCGCATCAGTAGTGAATACAGACAATCCGCCGACCAGCACGAACCGCTACGTCCTGGCTGACATCACCAGCTTCTTCACCCTGCTGGTCGGGATATACTTCCCATCTGTCACAGGTGAGCAGCAGAAGAGGACGTCCTCGCCCGATTGAGGGGCTGTCTTTAGCTTTAAAGCTGCTCGAATCTATATTTTTAGATTAAATGGAAATCCTTAAGGTTTCAGTCCTGGTTGATTTAGAATTTCTATGAAACTGTGCTTTGAGTTTAGCAGTCTGGGGTCCAGAATCCAGTTTGTAATACTACACATGTATATATATTGCAATATTTTCATCATTGTCAACAAGCACCATTGTGTTACCTTTTTGGTGATAGATATAGTGACTTAACATCTTCAAGATTACCACGTAAACAACGGATTAGACGTAATGTGATCGAGGTAGAGATGAACCGTTAAAGAACAATTATTCTTTGGGCCGTTTCTACTTTACTTGCTAGTGAGAGATACAGACATTGAAGTTGAAAGAGGGGATGCCACGCAGCAAAAAGACCCGAGGGCAAGACTTTAACTGGGGCGGCTGCATTAAAGACTTAGACTTGATACTAAGCACTCAAACCGGAGATCTACACTGTAATCAGGCCCGTTTCAAGAGGCAGCAGGGAGCTTTCCAGGGGGAAAAATCCATCAGTTATTGGAGGTTTAAGATCATGAGGAAAGTTATTATCGTCACTTCCTGCTGCGCTGACTTTGGTGGTAAAAGGTCGGAGCTTAGATGCCGAACGTCAACGCTGCACATTTTCTGCATTCACATATAATCTATTCCAAATTAATTTTGCAGCTGTACCATCTTTTCATGAGCGGATCTGTCTGCGCTGCAGAACCAGATTACTGCTGATGCTGGTGATGTGACTAGAGAGAAAGGGAGAATAGATATTACCTCTCCCTGCTGGTTGTCACAGCACAAAGCTCCTGATTGTTTCATCTTGCTCCACTCACAGGGATCATGGCGGGCTCCAACCGCTCTGGAGACCTGCGTGATGCTCAGAAGTCGATCCCCATCGGCACCATTGCAGCCATCACCACCACGTCTATTGTGTGTATCCTTCACTGAGCTCGACCTGCTGGTTTTACATAAACCTTTGGCACGTGATATGGATCAAACATCTCCAATGATACATTTCTTGACAGCTTGTCCCCAGACATGTCCACTGTTGTGCTGTTTGGAGCCTGTATAGAAGGAGTCGTCCTCAGGGACAAGTGAGTCTTATGATGTAGATTTGTGTAAATGCTGTCGTAGTGATATTGTGATCCCACTCTGACAACGAGCACCAGTTGTAAAAACATCAATAAAGTCATAGCTCAACAATGAGTTGAAACTGATTATAAATAGAAGCCATATGCCATAATAATGTTTATTTAGGAACTCTTCACATGGTTCTTGTTTTAAAACGAGTCGGCAGAAACATTAAAAGATCAAGTGTTTACAGCCGATGAATAGCTAACGTTAGCTGCTGGAAAATGAAAAGTTCAGGGAACAAAATCGACAGTCGCCAGGTAGAAATGAGAAGCCTGCTTTTCTTTTCTTTTTTACCTCTGTTCGAAATAAAGGACCAATTGTTCATATATCCACTTATATATATCAGTTTGAAAACATTCAAAAGACGTTAGTTTATCTGAATGAATGGTCAACAAGTCAGTGTTTGTTATTGCAGCTTCTGAGTGTTTAGTCTTCTCTCTCCACAGGTTTGGTGAAGGGGTCAATGGTAACCTGGTGATTGGGACTCTGGCATGGCCGTCTCCGTGGGTCATTGTGTTCGGCTCCTTCTTCTCTACCTGCGGAGCCGGACTCCAGAGTCTGACCGGAGCTCCACGGCTCCTGCAGGCCATCTCTCGAGACGGCATCATCCCATTTCTTAGAGTGTGTACACATGTCGCACTAAAATGTGTCTTTATTATTATTTTTAAACGCATCAGCGAGCTGCAGAGAATGTTGATATTTTTAAAGGCAAACTCAAGACCTACTTTTTTAATCTGGCTTTAAATTGAGCTTTATTTATTTATCTTCCAAATGATTTATTTAAGTACACCTTTTTAGTTTATTAGTGTGTTTGATTCAAATCTTTCTGTAGCTTTAAGCTGCAGAAACAAACACGATCATCACATTAATAGACTATTAAAATCCCATACTTTATTTGTACAGCACGTACTGTCCAAGGAGGTGCAATGAAACTTGATTTAATTCAATCCTTTCATGTTGCTGCAGGTGTTTGGGCACGGCAAGGCCAACGGGGAGCCCACCTGGGCCCTTCTGCTCACAGCTTGCATCTGTGAGATTGGCATCATCATCGCCTCCCTGGATGCAGTCGCACCCATCCTCTCCATGTGAGCACATCACACACACACACACACTATGTTCATTGTTGTGCGGGCTGTCTTTTTAATTTAATTTTCTCCTCCTCTCTCTTTAGGTTCTTCTTGATGTGCTACATGTTTGTCAATCTGGCCTGTGCCCTGCAGACTTTGCTGAGGACGCCAAACTGGAGGCCGCGCTTTAAGTTCTACCACTGGTGAGTGTGTGGGGTCAGTGTAAGAAAACCTAACATATGCTGCAATGCCTGCTTTGGATTTTAATCAAAGTAACAGCATCTGCGAAATGACAATATTCACCAGAGCTGTGTGCACCTGGATCACCATGGGGAGCTAAACCCATGCTGTCTGTACTCCAGCATGAGTTTAACAGCAGAGGATTAAACCTGTATTTACAAGCTGTGGTAATTGTTGAGTTCCAGCCAGCGGTGTGAAGCTGGCAGAAATTATTTAGACCAAACATGTGATGTCCTGTCTCCTGCAGGGCTCTGTCTTTCTTGGGTATGAGCCTGTGCCTGTCGCTCATGTTCATCTGCTCTTGGTATTACGCCATCATCGCCATGGGCATCGCCACCTGCATCTACAAATACATTGAGTTCTGCGGGTAAGTAATCAAAGTAGGTACGATTGAATCGCAGCAACCAACTTAAGTTTCTCACCCAGTTTGTATTCTTTGCAGTGCATCCACTTATTCTGCCAGTGGCTATTGTTTCAGCTCAATTGGGCTTGTTTTTGTTTAATGTGCTGTGTCACAGAGCGGAGAAGGAGTGGGGCGATGGGATACGTGGCATCTCTCTGAGCGCTGCACGCTTTGCTCTCATGAGGCTGGAGGAAGGACCGCCACACACCAAGAACTGGAGGTCAGTCCACAAAAGCAGTGCTACTTGTATCACCGGTTGAATTTTAAAACACCATTTCTTTACCGTACTGAGATGAGATGGTCTTTTACTTGGTGCTTTGCTTTTTTTTTTCGTCAGGCCTCAGATCCTGGTTCTGGTGAGCGTGGACGAGGAGCAGAACGTAGAGCAGCCTCGTCTGCTCTCTCTGGCCAATCAGCTGAAAGCAGGGAAGGGTCTGACCATCGTCGGCACCTCAGTTCAAGGAACCTTCCTGGACAACTACACGGAGGCCCAGAGGGCAGATCAGGTTCATCCTCTAATCTCTGACGCATGCACTTTGACTTGTGATAGAAACACAGTGGATTAATATCACTCGTCGCTCATCACAGTTATTCACAGATGGCCGATGCTGCCCTATGATTGGCCATTGTGTGCTTCAAGGCGGGACTTAGCGAAAGGTCAATTTGTCTGAACTTTTACCCAGATTTTGTGATGTCCGACAGAAAGGGTGAAACGAGTAAAACAGTCTGTGGGACAGATGGTGCACCAATGCACTAAAATGATACACTTCATATCTTCACTGTAGACTGATATTTACAGAAGTAGGAGAAGATATCTGCCAGCTGTGATTAGTTGTTCCTCGTCACATGACGTGCGGCACACGCTACAGCTGTCAGGACTGTGACAGCTGTCTTCTGCTCTCTGTGCATTTGCAGTCTTTGCGTAAGTTGATGGAGACGGAGAAGGTGAAGGGTTTCTCTCAGGTGGTCATCTCCTCCAATCTGAGAGATGGGACGTCCCACCTGATCCAGGTTGGAGGACTGGGAGGTCTGAAGCACAACACTGTGTTGGTCAGCTGGCCCCGAAACTGGAAACAGCCTGAGTACCACCAGCAGTTTAGGAACTTTATTGGTAAGTCTTAAACACTGGTAAAATAATAAATGTCTTAGATATTATTTAATGAATCTGATTATCCTGGTTATTGAGCATGTATGACTTAAAGTGGTTTGTTCACAAAACAATGCATTGCTCTTTAAAGTTACTGTGAGGAACTTTTAACTGATTATGAAACAGTCTCAATTTAATACTGATGCCTCTAAATGACCTGAGAAGATGGGCTGTTTCTAAAGCCTCAATGATGCATTATTTATATACAATTAACACCGTCACCAGAGAAATCATATTTTTCCTGTGTAGATGAATTAAACAAGGTGAGGTAACCCTTTCCCAGGCCCTTCATTGTGCTTTATACCAAATCCACTGTGTCCCTCCGCAGAGATGGTCCGAGAGACGACTGTAGCCAGTCTGGCCTTGTTGGTTCCTAAGAATATCTCCAGCTACCCGTCCAACGGAGAACGCTTCACCGAAGGCCACATAGACGTGTGGTGGATTGTCCACGATGGAGGCATGTTGATGCTGCTGCCCTTCCTGCTGCGACAGCATAAGGTGGGAAACAAAGACACACAGAAACATTCTTTACATTCGAGATTGTTTGATGTGATTTATATGTTACAAAGGGCACCGTGTCGAGGTTTAAAAAAGAACATGTTGTTCATCGGCTGTGAATGTTCCTGTTTTCAGGTGTGGAGGAAGTGCAAGATGCGCATTTTCACTGTGGCTCAGATGGATGACAATAGTATCCAGATGAAGAAAGACCTCATCACCTTCCTCTATCACCTGCGCATCGAAGCTGCGGTGGAAGTGGTGGAGATGGTGAGAGACTCGTCTGACACATAATCGGAGTTCACAAACAAGAAGGAAGCCAAGAGGAGAGGATTATCATTATATCTTTATTTGATCAGGCTATCCCATTGAGATCAGAGGGATGGTTTGGGTCTTTTGATGTGAGGTTATAAGGGTGATGATGAATGATGATGATGAAAAATAGCTTTGTTTTGAGATGAACCCAGATTTGTTTCATCCATAGAACCAAACTTTCTTTCATGTTATGACTCCTGTTTCAGGACTTCACTGTATGATAAATGAACAAATGTATTCGTCTCTTTAAAGCACGACGGTGACATCTCAGCCTACACCTACGAGAAGACACTGGTAATGGAACAACGGTCACAGATCCTCAAACAGATGCATCTGACCAAGAACGAGAAGGAGAGAGAGGTAAAGCAGTAAAGTTCGTACTACACTTAACTGGAGGAACCTTGATACCTAAAGAAGGCGTGTGTCATTTTAAAACCCCTTTTACCGAATGGTGCGCATAGAAGACCATGAACGTTCTCATTATCTCTCTGTGCGCTCCAAATATCAGCTCTCGGGCAGGGAATTGGTTTATAATAAGGTGTTGTTGTCTGGACTTGTTTTTACTGATCTGAGGGAAGTGAGAATGAATTCTAGAGGGAAATTAAAACTAATTCAATCCTTTCATTTTTATAACTATAGATCCAGAGCATTACAGATTCATCCCGTGGGTCCATTCGGCGTAAAAACCCGTCTGCCTCGCGCTCCCGGCACAGCGTGGACGAAGCAGCCAGCGTGGCAGAACAACCAGAAGACGAGGTAATGCTGCCACGGTCCGTTTTAGGATCAAATAACTTGTCCCTCTTGTTCTCCGGCTGAATCTGCTGTCATTGTTTGATCTCGTCACGAGTGGCCGCTGGGTTTCTCCCACACTGATGAGTGTCTCTTTTCTCTCTTTCACTGTCATGTCACGGTGTCTGTCTCTCAGTCTGTGGCTGTCTCCAACCCAAAACAGGTGCAGCTCATCCACAGTAAGAACGCCTCCGCACCAACCAGCCCCACGAGCCCCACGAGCCCCACGTCTGGCGCCGCCACGTGGACGGACAACACAGGCGCAGAGAAAGGGAAGACCCCTTTGGCAGCGAACCCGGAGGCCGGCAAGGACCTCTTCAACATGAAGCCGTGAGTGACCTGTCAGTTCTCTGCTCAGCACCCAGCACAGGAAGCAGACATGACACATGACATGCACACGTGGGTCAGTGGTAAATATTTGTGTGTATCGACCCAGTCCCAATCTCTACACTCACTGACTTTGAGGTGCGCTCCCATAAAGTCTTTGTGTTTGAGGGCTCTCTGGCAGACCTTGTGAGCCCTTTATTAACCCTTTCCGTAAGTCAGCATTAGCATGGAGACATTCACATTCAGCCTGGAAAATTACATTTACTCCTTGAGGGTTCAGGGTTTAAGGCCTTAGGGGGGACATTGGGATTGTGCCTAAGACGCAAGGAAAAGACGCAAGTGGGCGAAACGTGGATGCAATTAAGAGACTTGGGATGTACGCATTGGGTTCCTGCGCAACAAACAAATCTTTGAACATTAACCGTTAACTAACACAGATCTTGTAAATGCACATGTCCTGTTGGTAAATAACTGTAATTATTTCCCCCCCTAACATGCTGCTACAGGGAGTGGGAGAACTTGTAAGTATTCTTCTTTTATTTTGGAGGAGGACGCACTGTGTGGACTGAGCAGCTGAGAGCCTGATTTGTGAACCAAAGAACTGATGTGGCCTTCTGTTTGTCGCATCAGGAGCCAGGTCGACGTGAGGCGGATGCACACGGCGATGCGGCTCAATGAGATCATCATAAAGAAGTCCAAGGAGGCAAAACTGGTCCTGCTCAACATGCCTGGACCCCCCAAGAACCGCATGGGCAACGAAAACTGTATCCTACATCATAAATACAATATAATGCATTCAGATAGATCTGAATGTACTTCGCTCTGTTCAGTTCAGGTCCTGCAGGTCCCACGATGGCCAAAGTCTTCTATCCCGATACCGGTCATCTCATATCTCAATAACAATACATATCACGATATAGCATGTTTTCTGTTCATTACAGTCGATATGACATAACCACATGGTAAAGCCTATATATTCTATATTCCTGTGTTAAATACTTGACAAACGAGAAGTGTTTTATCATTTAATTAAGAACTTTTGTGCAAAGCGAACATAAACAGCTTCAAGAGGAGTTATAGAGACATAAATAAGTATTTCCATTAATCCCATTGAACAAGTGGAAATGTAACGTGTGATGAAAAAACAAAACCGTAATCTTCAAATTAAAGTCCCTCAAAATATTTCACATCAGATTTGGCGAGAAATTGAAGTCAGTATCTGCTCGTTATTATCGACGTTATTGTGTATCATGAGTATATCACTCAAATATGAAATAAATTATCGTATCGAATTATCGCCCAGCCCTAGAGCAAGGCAGCATAGAAGCCTAAACACAATAAAAACACTATCAGAGAACTGAAGACATTAGACGTGCTGATACTACATATGCAATACAGAATAGTATTGAAGGCTCAGGTGATAAAAGCAAAGAAAAACTGCAACAATAACAATATAAATTATGCAGTTTATCGTTTATTAGACTTAAGAGCTGTTTGAGCTTTTTGTGAGATTTTACAGATAAAAATGTCAAAGACTAGTGGCCCCTGTAACTGATACTGTATGTGAGGGCAGTGTACGAAATACACCTGGCTATCTGGGGGTCCCACGTCCCCTGATATCCCGATATTAGAAGTCAAGCTGGAGCTAGTATGAAATACTTATATACAGACACGTTATTGTAATGAAGAAACATACCGCTGCAAATATCTGTTTTCATTTTTTAGACTAGAATCTTTGCTGTTTTTGTGAAATATTGGATAGTTTTTACGTGTTTGGATTTTGAACAGTTATTTAAATAAAACCCTTTGAGAAGGTTAGAGGAGAAATCGCTCTCTCGTAGATGAAACGTGTGACACGGAACCTCGAATAGACACAGCTGGGACCTGATGGTTAAATTGTTTTTTATGTAAAATATATATATATACATACTTAAGGTAAAAGCAAAGGTAAGAAAACTACACTCCTTCACTGTGCTTGTCTCTCAGACATGGAGTTCCTCGAGGTGCTCACTGAAGGTCTCAATCGGGTCCTCCTGGTGCGTGGAGGTGGACGTGAGGTCATCACCATCTACTCCTGAAGGGGCTTTGAGGTGTTTCAGGGGCCCACACACACACACACACACACACACACACACACACACACACACACACACACACACACACAGACTCTGCCCTCCATATTGTCCCCCCCACAACCTCACATATTCACCGTTACACCACATGAAGAATTGTGCAGCGGTCGACTCTCTGATCTCTGCCTGTCAGCTGATAACAGCAGATATATGTTTTTGCTAAGTTCTGACATTTTATTGCAAAACGAAACCCAAAGCGTCTCTTATTCTAAGAAAGAAAATAGAAAGTTTTCACTTTTTTCTTTCCCTTTTCTGATTTGTTAAATCAACATTCTGTCCTTTTGCTTTTCTTCCTGTTCATTTGTCAAAGAGGATTTTTTTTTTTTCTTCTTTTAACTGTTATTTATTTATTTATATTATTTATGTATTTAATTATCTAATCATGTCTGTCTTTGTCCTGGTCTAATTTTGCCTTTCATTGTATGGTTGGAAGCATACAGGTATTAATATTATAGACTTACAGGTAATGATATTTATTAACAGTGGAAATGGGTTCATTCACATTCATTAATTGGAGTATTGAAAAAGCAGAAGTACGAGCTGTAAATAGATTCACGTCTAGTTTTATTATTCGTTATGTTTGTAAATAAAAGTCGGCATCAGATAGATTCATGTCAATGACATGTCATAAATTATATCGTAAACTATTTATTTTTCATATGGTGTGGTTCAGAAAAAACGTTTAGATCCATAAATATTCTGTATTTGATGCATGCTGAGTGCACCAGGATTAAAGGAGGACTTTGCTCGTTGGGTTTCTTGCAGAGAGTGATATAAGAAGATTGGTCCCGCTCTCAGCCTCAGCCAGGAGATGCTTAGCTTAGCTTAGCTTAGCATAAATACTGGAAACAGCTAGCATTGCTCTGTCCAAAGGTAACAAAAATAAAGCTCACTAATTAATATGTTGTATCTCATTTGTTTAATTCTTACAAAAAACAGTGCTTTATTATCAAATAGTTATTATAATGAGCCGATCATTAACTCATTAACACATTAAGCTGTTATTCTGTTAAGTTAACTGCTAACGTGAGAGTCGTATCAACCTTCTCGTCTGACTCTCTGCAAGACAGCGAGTCAGCATATTTCCCAACATGTCCAACTACATCAAATGTAAATTTGCTGCTATACTAATGCACCCTGTTTAAAAATGTGAACGCTGTGATGTTGTGAACGCAAACATTTGCAGATAGTGAATAATGTATAAAAATGAAAGTATTTTGGAAGAATCTCAGAATGTTTGTATGAAACAGTTTTAGGATGATTTATTCATGGAGTCAGATTATCCTGCAGAGTGCTACCGCTCAGACGTTTAGTTGTTGTGAGTCTGTGGATGTTTAGTTTCTATTAGTGTATGCTTTAGTCATTTTTGAGCATTTATTAACTCATGCACATGTGCTGTTTCGTCATAGATATTCACACCGAGTCTGCAAACATTTCATAGGATATGACCAGTAAGAGTCGGCCACATGTACATTACATGTGCTTAGTTGATATAATGTCTATATAGGCAACAAAGTGTTTGGTCATAATAGTTTATTATGGAAGTTTTTGTACAGTAAGTACACAGTCCTTTGATTTTATTCCCCTCTCCCCCGTTGCCCTATTAGTGCTGTGAAGTATTTCACTTAGAAAATTCTGCATCACTTGCAAAAAGCATTCAGTATCTTTTCCAGGAAATCATAAGACGTGTGAGTCAAATTTGTATTGTTTTCAACCCCGTAGCTCACCTCATCATATTGATACGTCCTCTTTTTGGTGAATATCTATGCAGCCCTCCGTGTTCCCCTTATACAGTAACTCTGAAAGGTGTGGGTGCAGAACATGAGCAGCAACGAACCTGTGTTTATGTTTGATTCATGAGAAGATGATGTGGCTCTACAGGTTGATGTATCGGTCACTGGTCTGCAGAAGTCATAATCTATAATGTGTGTGTGTGTGTGTGTGTGTGACACCTGATGCTTGTTTGTGTGTGGACGGTGTGTGTAACTCAACAGGAGGACAGAGTGAAGATGGGACATTTGTAAATAGGTGTGTGATTTTTAGGCTTAGAGATAACACGTGCAATGTGTGTCAACACGGGTTTTATAGATATAAAATAGTTTGTATTGTCTTTTAAAATGATGAACAAACTTTGTTTCATGTTCTGCCATGTCTTATGCAATGATGTACAAGTAATGGTTGAAAGAAACCATTTTATATGTCGGCAAAATGCAATAAACTAAAATCATTTTAATACAACAGTGACGGTTCGAGTGTTATGATGTTCTTACAGCGTCTGCTCATAGATTCATTGTTTTGCAATTGGATTTATGGTTTGAACTTTTGCAAATGTCGACTGTGTTTGCCTTTTTATCAGCATCTCTGATCTCAGATCACACTAGACACATATAGAACATCAAATATTAATTTAGCAACAAAGAAATTGTCTAACCGTGTTGTAAGACACAAACTGTTCTATCAGTCTTCTGTTCTCACCTTAAAGGTTCAATAAATGTGACTCACAGCATTAAAGTGTAACTTCACCCGCTGCATCATTTTGAAAAAATAAGTGTGCAAGGAGCTGAGGAGGGGGGAGTTACTCAATGGGTGTTAACATTCTATTTTTGGATGTATTTCACGATGTAGACTCGTCCCAAAAGGTCGACTCTATCTCAAAATTGTCAATGTTAACACCAGCATCGATGCGTTTCATCACAGTACAGTTATATCATTTCATTTACTGCCTCAAAAAACATGCTTAAGTGTGCAGTTTCTCTTTATTATGGCAGCAAACAGCTGTTATCTACGCAAAGAGTATATAAAGTGGAGTAATGTCTACATGAGCAGAGAGTGAAGTCGATCTGCTTTTGTGTGTTGTAATCCGAGCTTTCTCCTTGTTCTGATGACATAGCTTTAGATGCATGCTTTTAGTGCATATTAGTGCACGTGAGCAAACCCCACTGGTGAGCTCACGCTCTGCACCGGCTCAGCCGTCGCCATGTTGAGAGCCGCCAAGAGGCAACAGAAACGCTCCCGATCTCGCAGACAGCTCCTTCGCTGATTGTGACATGCAAGTTGAAGCGTTTGTCATTGTGCATTTCATCATCATGTCCCGACTGATCGAAAGAGATGCTCACAGGTCAGCAAACGCTCTGCCCCAATGTTTTCCAAATGGAAATCAGCCAGCAGGATCAAAAACATGGTTAACACATGCCGACTTTTTATTATGCATATAAGTTTTTATAATGCATATTTTTATTGTGTGAATTATATTATATATTTCAGAAGTGTTACAAGTCTTATTACAGCGGCCCAAAGTCCACGCTGCAGCGTTATATAGCTTCTGTGTGTTTGAGAGAGCGAGACGGCAGGAACGAGGTCGATGTCTTCGACCCGTCTTATCTGAGCAGAGAAACCGCAGACTGCAGAAGAACTGATCGGCGTTTGTCCCAAAGAGCAGTCGGGATGAAGACGAAGTCGACCAGCCTTCGAGTGAGGTTACCTGTGTTTGTGTTTGTCACACAGGTGGTTGTCCTTGCCTTGCATTGCATTGACTAACCCCATGGACAACGCGGTGTACAGGGACTACCCTGTTTTCACGGACATACAGGTCATGATATTCCTCGGCTTCGGGTGCCTGCTGGCGTTTTTCCGACTCTACGGCTTTGGGGGGATGGTCTTTAACTTCCTCACGGCCACCTTCGCCATCCAGTGAGCCATCCTGGTGCAGGGCTACTTCCAGTTCAGCCACGAGGGTAAGATCCACCTCGGGGTGATCAACCTCATGAATGCAGAGTTCGCGTGCGCCGTGGTGCTGATATCCTTCGGCGCCGTGCTGGGGAGGACGAGTCCCCTGCAGCTGCTGGTCATGGCTCTGCTGAAGGTGCCGGTGTTTGCGTGCACCGAGTGGGCCGTGCTCAAGTATCTGAAGATCAACGACGCGGGAGGCTCCATTCTTATCCACCTGTTTGCCTGCTACTTTGGCTTTGGGTGTCTCGTTTGCGCTGTACAGGCCTTGCCTGAACGAAGGCCACGCGAAGGAGACCACCAGCTACCAGTCCGACATCCTGTCGGTGATGGGGACCTTGTTCCTCTGGGTGTTCTGGCCCTCCTTCAACTCAGCGTTGACCCTGAAAGGAGACGACCAGCACAGAGCCGACCTCCACACCTTCCTCGGCCTCAGCGCCTCCACGCTCACGGCCTTCGCTCTCTCGGCCATGCTGAACAAAGAAGGTAAGATCACCATGGCCGACGTTCAGAACGTGACCCTGGCTGGAGGCGTGACGGTCGGGGCGTCCGTGGATATGATGATCTCGCCCGCGGCTGCGTACGCTCTGGGCTGCACCGCGTGCATGCTGGGCTACAGGTACTTGACCCCCTTCCTGGCCCGGCGCTTCCGGATCCAGGATCAGTGTGGAATACATCATTTGCACGACCTGACGGGACTTATATCCTGCGCTGCGGGGATATGTGCCATACTGATGGCTAGTGAGGAGATGTATGGCCCCAGTTTGTATGAGATCTTCACCCACAGGTCACCAATGGAGGGGGACCCGAAGCTGCGAGAGCTCCAGATGTTGATCCCCAGTTTGAAGCCGGGGTTGGGGAGGACTGCCCGGGAGCAGGCTCTCTTCCCGGTCGCCGCTGTGTTCTCCACCATCGGAGTGTCGGCGCTGGGAGGCGTCCTCACGGGCTTCGTCTTGAAGCTGCTGTACCTCGCACCACCGCCCGATAACTTCTGCTTTGACGATGAGCTGTTTTTTGAGGTTCCTCCGGATTATGACTGACCACTTAAACTCCATAATAACACAATGGAGGGTTCTGCTGCCTGATATGCAGCAGCCAAGTGTGGTCAATGCATTTGACTGAGGAAGATGTGAATAAGCCTGTATTTTGTCTTTATAAGTAATTTAATGTGCTGCAATAACTAATTACATCCATGCCATTGTAAATATGAGTGCAGTGACACTGCACAGCACTCTTTGTCTGATGCAACCAGCAATGTTGTTATTTATTGTCCGACATGTAAACATAAAAGGAAATTGAGTGATAGTTCTCTTGGTTAATTCGCCACAAGTTTTTAATGTGAAATAAACACTTTTTAAACCGTGTGCATTTTATCAAAATAGTAATTGTGTAAATAATTAAAGCTGTGAAGTCAACTAAAGTTTAAAAAATGTCGACATCCTTGAGATGCATCATCTGGTTTTCATGGGACGTGAAAAAAACTTTTAAAAATAAATAACAACAAAGATGCCATAACGTTTTGTTTTTTTAAATGCACAGGAGCAAACAGGCTTAAATACCTATAACAAGCATCATCTACATGAAACTAATGAGGAATATCATTAACTGACAACTGCCAGACCAAATGATGTGAATAGTACTGAGAAATTAAACATATATACTGTTAAAGTCGTATAAACTTAATATTGATGTGGAAGCACATACAAAAAGAACAAATGTTTTAAATTACATTTAAAGGTGTGTGTTTCAGAGGTCTGTAGCATTGATGATGTTAGCATCATTTAGAGCAGATAATAAAATAGAGATGAGAGACCACTGACGTTTATTTTTCCTCATCACTAGATGGCGACCATGAGCCGTGAAACTAAACTGACGAGACTTGGTTCTCGCGAGGAAAGGCGAGATTTCAAAGCCTCAGGGTGTTCGTGCCCAGAGTATGGTCTGACAGGAGAGATGTTGTTGTTTGAGGCTAGCCCCTTTTGGAAGAGCGCTGGGCTTTAAAACTAACTTTACGTCGTGGACAAACAGTGGAATTACAATGTAATGTACTAACTGACGAATCTAGAGGTATTGTCCTTCCTCCGTTCATGTTAATGAATGGAGGACGCTCGACAAGAGCTGGGAGGCGGGGTTAAAGAAAACGCTAGTGCGCATGCTCCAACAGGGCCCGTAATGCGGAAGATCCGGGTACTTTCATCTGAATTCCACACTCGGAAGTCGAACTTTTTTATACATCCTTGGTTTAACGAGATGTTTTGGCATAAAACGTATTAAAGGGAGTCGCAAACAGCAAAGGTTCCAAATCCTCATGTTTAGGAGTTTGCATAGAAACTCATGAACGGAAACCAAAATTTGGCAATTTCTCCCTTTTTTAATTAGTTATTTTAGATTTACACATAATATAATATTTCAAGTGAGCACTGTATTAGATTTTTACATGTATTTGACTAATTTGAATTAAATTAAATAGCAGCAGATACAGAAATACTTTTTTTGTAATATATGGGCACACCAATAAACTACTCTACTGTAAAACATGAATCTGTTAAGTAGTTGTGTAGTTAATTTTGATGGGAAATTAATTTTCTATGGCACATGGGGTTTGCTAATTATTTATCTATTTATTTGTACTGTTCTCTAAGCACCTGAATTTCCCCACACTATGGCTCATTTTATAAAAGGTAAAGTGACAATATTGATAATGACATTAGATATTTAGGATACTTCACTCCTATCTCGGGATAATCATTTTATTTGATTTTAAGTAAAATACATAGGATTTGGCGGTTTTTGTGACAGTTTAATTCTGACATATTCTGCTGGTCTACGTTTCTGATCTGCTGCTATCATTGGACCTACAACAAACCTGGTTACAGATATTTGTAATCTATAAGAAATGTTTGTGGACGAGTTTGTAAAGTAAAGTTATTTAATATACTGTACTGTGAAACCTTGTTTGCTTGTAGAGTTGTGAGAGAAAGTCAGAAAACCTCAGTTTGTGGTTTCAGAATGAGAGTGGTATAATGCCGTTTATCTCCAGCAGGTGGCGGTAAAGCAAAAACCAAACACCACCGCTACCGCAAAATCTGATAGTAGAAGAAGACGAAGAAGAAGAAGGAAGGAGAACGTTTTCAACCCAGGGCCACACGACCTGCCAACGGATAGTTGCTAACATTTAAAAAAAGGTTACATAACTTCGAATTTTCTGATTGCATCTTAGCTCTGAGTGATCTGCCGAGAGGGAGGCGTCGAGAAGAGTCTCCTCAGCACCACATTTCCCGTGATATTTTGACTTTGGCACATCATTTCATCAATTTCAAAACGGTAACGTCAATGTTTGCTAACGAAGCTAGCTCGCTAGCCGCGGAAACGCTGTTAGCCATGTTGGCTGTTAAATTTAGCGCTTGTTTTTACATTACTTGGACTACTGTAAACATCTTGGACCAACGGTATTTTAAATTGGATTATTAGTGACGTCATATATATATGTTTACTGGTATTCATATAAGCAGTCTAGTGTATTAATAAGGGTCATTATTGATGTAAGCTAACGTTTAGACGACAGCGATGTAGCTTGTTAGCTTTAGCTTTGTGTTGGAGTGCAACGCGTGTTTATCTCTAAGTGATCTCTAATGCTACACATATATTTGAGCTTTATGTGAGGTTTAGGGTGGTGTTGTTATTCAGATTAATTGCTACTAAAGTGATCTCTAATGCTACACATATATTTGAGCTTTATGTGAGGTTATGGGTGGTGTTGTTAGTCAGATTAATTGCTACTAAATTGGTTTTTATCGTAGATTATATTTACAACATTTGGGGGAAATCGTTAAGGAAGTTCGGTCAAACTCGGTCTCGCATTGCTGCCATCTAACGTTAACGAACGCTAACTTCTGTTAAACATACAAGGAATGTGACATGGTGGATGGTGCATAACATTAAACAATCATCACAGTGCAAAATACAAGACATGAGCTAAAAATAGAAACATGTAGAAATTTACAATAAAATATAGTAAACAGATGAGTATATTAAAACAATCTAGCTGTCATCCACCAGGTCTACATTTAATCTACCAAAACAATATTAGTTTGTAGTTGTAGCTCATCTGACTAACCTTACAAA
The DNA here is from genome assembly GCF_050575085.1 of Anarhichas minor. NCBI lineage: Eukaryota > Metazoa > Chordata > Actinopteri > Perciformes > Anarhichadidae > Anarhichas > Anarhichas minor. The sequence goes on from NW_027466449.1 coordinate 17,102,093, forward strand.
GGAGAACCTGGCTCGATTACAAGGTGAATTTAAAGGCATGTAATAACTATTACACGGTGACTATAAAGACATGTAATAACTACATTTCTGTTGGTGCAACATTATTGTTTAACTGTGTAAAGCTGGTACAACAAAGATCAAAGACAGAGCATGTCGGTGTGATGGCAGCTGTATGGGAAGGGAACACAACTTAAGCACAACTGCGTCAAGACGCTTTTTTCAGTGTCTTACAGAAGCTGCCGAAATAGTTTCTTATGTGTAAAAGTAAAGGAGTTGTTTGTGTCTTTCACAGGATCATCATGGCTGATGATTTTGACGTTGAGGCCATGCTGGAGGCTCCATTCAGAAAGGTGGGTTGCAGATTACAGAGATATGAGGCCTGTTTGTTTCACTGTTATCATTTTACTCTTGAGTCCTTTTTTTCTGATATTTGCTACTGTGACAAAGTTTACTTGACTGTTGTGTGGTGTATAATTGAGTATTTCAAACGCAATACAGAATTATAAATAAATCCACATCTATCTCTCTTTATAGACTTCCCTAATGATATCTCACCTCTACTCCCATGAATTCATCTTTGATTCCACTGTGAACTGTGAAAAAAAGGAAGGTAGTTATTGTGCATATACTGATGTACTGTGGTTCACCTTAGGACTAAAAGAGACTCAACCTAGAACATCAATCCCTATTCGGTTGCAACAAGGTGAATGCCAATGGTTGATAAGCCCACCTTTACCTGTCCAGCAAAGGAGGCAGTATTCAGATTTACAACCTGCATGCCATCACGGTTTCTGAATGTGCCGTCCAATATGAGCCGTTTTCTGGAACGTCGTACACTGTGTTGCTTTGAGAAAAACCATGTATCACTCTGTCATCTTTAAGTTGTGTTAAGAAAAAAAAAAAAACATTTCACAAATTAATACGGGATACTCAATTGTGTTTGTGTCAATCTGTTACTGTTTTAAATCCAATAGTTTGACATCAGTATGCTTGAAAATGCAGATATTGCAGTTGTGGAGCGTCTTTGTGCGAATACATGAGCCACGTCATGGTTTTATGGCAAAATACAGGTGAACTATTAATTTCTCTTGCAAGTAAATATGAATACTGCCTCTTTGCCATAGTCAACTGTAATGTGAATCAGCATCTTGATTTTGCATGCTACACGATACCACAGATATTGATTTATTATTATTATGACTGTAACAAATAGATTCTATCTAGCATCATTGTATTATAAAGAGTTTCTTTTCAGTAGTTAATAATTCCTTCTGAAGTCAAAAGGCCAGAAGTATTATATCATGCAACCTAAAGATAATAGCAGTGTAACACGTGGCTGATTTGATGGATTTATTTCTTATTTTTTTTAAATTCATTTATTTCCTTGGGCGTCAATATTACTAAGAAGTGTGAATCCCTGTTTGCTTCAGGGCAAGATGTGTGACAGAGGTGGCATCGAGCTCTTACAGTCCAAGAACGAAAATGGGTGAAGATCACTGGACTGACACCAACCACACAGGATCTCTTTTAGTGGCCGTGGGCCATGCGTGGTCACATGATTAGGCACACATAGTGGCATTGGTATGACCTATGAGACGGGGAATGGTGGAGATGATCTGACTTCTGACCAAGCTTCCTGAACTCTGCTAACATGTTGGACACTCTCCCTTAACTGTGCTTTGTTGCATTCAGTACTGAGCAGCCTTGTTAAAAGCAGGAGTGGGATGGGAAGCAATTGGGGTGGTGGAAGGACACTGTCCAGACATGACAGTAGGAAGTTTTGAAGTATAATTATTAATTGAATACATTCTGCATTTTCTCTTGTCCCACCCCATCCCCTTTACCTTGACGACTTGAAATGTTTCATCTACGTCCTCATGATGTTCTTCTATCAACCTTGCTTAGGATGAGATCAAGTCCTCTCATGCAAATGGACACGGCGAACAAAACAAGAAGTAAGTTTTGATATATTTTCTGGCAATATTAGCTGTTTGATTCTGAGCTACAAGTAAAAAAAAAAAAAAAAAAAAAAAAAGCAATGTGTTTGCCCGTTGCACGACGATGGTGTTGTAACATGTTTCAGAAAAAGGAGAAGCCGTAGCAAGAGCCGAAGCCCAGGTTCTAGGAAGAGAAGAAGCCGGAGCAAAGACAAAAAGAAGAGCAAGAAGAGGAGCAAGAGCAGAGAAAGAAAGAGGAGCCGCAGCAGAGAGCGCCATCGCAGCGGCTCCCGGAGCAAAGAGCGCTCCGGCCGCTACAGAGCACGCAAGAGCCCCGTGTATGTCTCCTTTATATGACCGACGCACTGTGTCCACTCTGTTAGGTACACCTGCACAGTCTCATGCAATCCAATGCAACCGTTATTGTTTACGAAGCAAAAGAGGCGCAACGCACCCACCGGCTATCGTCTGACGATGATTTAGCTTTTTATCGGTTTAAAATGAGCTTAACTGGCTACTTGTGAAACAATCCGGTCGTACACGTCGTCTACCGATAGCTGGTGGGTTCTGAGATTAAACCACCACTAACTAAACCCCTGCTGCCCAGTTTATAACTTCATTTGCACTTCTTTGACAGTGTCGGCTAAAACTGAACATTATAAACACCATAAAAGAAGACTTGATGGCAAATCAGTTGTATTGGATGATAAGTGTGTACAGGCGTGCCTGATAAAGAGGAAACTGAGTGTGAGTAGTTATCAATAGCTAGTGTGTCTGTCTGGTTTGTTTGTTGTATATTCAAATGTTCCGCTTTGACAGAAAAAAGTTCAGATTTAAATATTTCTGTGTTTGTAAAAAGGTATTTAAAAAGGCAAGTATGCAAAGTTACGTACTATCGGTTGTTCAGAGGCCTTTTGTCTCGTCGTACTGAGAGAAGTACGACATTAACGCTTTATTAAAGTGAGCCAACAAGCTGAACACCAGCATCCAGACTCTGAAGCTACTGAATGGAATTCAGCCCTCGTTGTATTCTTTACACTTCTTCTTCTTCTGTAACGTGTGAAAATGTCTTCTGTGAAACGTGCCTCTCTGCGTTTTAGAAGCTGGAATTTGTGTGATTGCTAGTTTCTCCTTTAGGACGACAGCAGTAGACGTCAGTGGTAACAGTAAGAATGTTGAACTACAAAGATTGTTGTCCGTGTGCAGAGAAACTCGTCTTTTCCAGCGTTATTTGAAACTGAAACAGTAATTCTTCTTCATGTTTTAGCCGGAAACGTTCAAAAAGTAGGAGTCCCTTCAAAAAGGAGAAGAGTCCCATCAGGTGAGCTGAAGCTGCACATTCCCGTCTGTAGGTCTGGGTGCTTCATTTCCTGATTTTGTTACAGCACCCTGAAATCAAGTGATTGTTTCTCAAACTCACTTTGAGGTTTTTAACGGATCTTTAAAAATGTGTTTCTATTCAAGAAACTTTGAAGATGCTATCGGGCCGTTTAACAAAATCAGGGAGTATGTCTGATTTACCTTTTTAATTTTCCATAAGTATTCATTATTTTACCATTTATTTAATTATGCAGAGGTATTGGTTTGTTAACGTTTGGTGTTTTCTCTTTTGTTGAAGGCAACCCATTGACAACCTCACACCAGAGGAGAGGGATGCTCGCACAGTGTTCTGCATGCAGCTCGCTGCACGAATCCGAGCTCGAGACCTGGAGGACTTCTTCTCCGCCGTGGGAAAAGTCAGTTGGTTTTGTCGTTGTTGACGCGTGTAATCCGGCGTGTCTGTGTGTGGAAGTGATCTCTTAAATGGTCGACCTTCTCTCTCTGCAGGTGAGGGATGTGAGAATGATCTCGGACAGAAACTCCAGGAGATCAAAGGGCATCGCGTACATCGAGTTCGTGGAGTCTTCTTCTGTTCCGCTGGCTATCGGATTGACCGGCCAGCGGCTTCTAGGAGTTCCCATCATCGTCCAGGCCTCTCAGGTCGGTGTCTTATTATTCTATTATTTCTACCTGATGTGACGGAGCATTTTAATACCAACGCCTCCCTATTAAACCCATTTTTCAAATGGAAACGTGTTCGACCCAGATAACATTGCGATTTAGACAAACTCTGAATTTCTGCATTAATCTACCACATTAACGTAATTACTTTACTTACAACGTGTGATTACAGGCAGAGAAAAACCGAGCTGCAGCCGCTGCCAACAACCTGCAGAAGGGCAGCTCCGGTCCGATGAGGCTGTACGTGGGCTCGCTGCACTTCAACATTACCGAAGAAATGCTTCGAGGGATCTTTGAGCCGTTCGGAAAGGTCAGGAACAAGTTTCACTTCTGAATAAATTATGATTTTTGACTTGTAGATGCATTGGTGACGATCCTCCTGTGTTGTGTTTGCACAGATTGAGGGAATCCAGCTGATGATGGACAGCGAGACCGGTCGATCCAAAGGATACGGCTTCATATCGGTAACCAAAGCGTCTCCACCATCGTCGGCGCTTGACTGTTCGCAGCCTGTTGGACTCTGACCTCTTTGCCTCTTACAGTTTGCAGATGCAGAATGCGCTAAGAAGGCCTTGGAGCAGCTCAACGGCTTCGAGCTGGCCGGCCGCCCGATGAAGGTGGGTCACGTCACGGAGCGCTCGGACTCATCGACGGCCAGCTCGTTCCTGGACAACGACGAGCTGGAGAGGACCGGCATCGACCTCGGCACCACGGGGCGGCTGCAGCTCATGGCTCGACTAGCAGAAGGTTTGTTAATCACCTGCAGCACACGAGAGGAAGTCATTCGTTTGCCAAATTTATATTAAAAACTGTACCAACTGTGTAGATAAATACATCTTACGGTACCGTCCTCAGTTTAGAACAATATAGTTGTCCACAGTCGTATAAGAAGATTGATACGCTGGCTATTGCCTCAGTCTATACTTTCTGTTTTAATGCCTTTACGTTTTTAACTTCATTCAAGATGTCGACATATCGAGACATTTTGTCTCTGAATTCCCTGCAGAACATCGCCGCTCCATTGTGTCTTTATTGTCCACCAGGGTGGAAGTTTGTCTTTCACTCACCAAACATAAAAAACCAGTTGGTAAAAGATAAATACAAATTCATCGACATGGTCATGTTAGACATTAAAGCGGTTCATGTCAGTGTCTGTGGCTTAGATCTACTGTCTCTCTCTCGGGAGGATCTGCTGCTTCTCTTAGTCGTGTATCATCACAGTAAACTTTAAACATTTGGTCGGACAAACGAGACGTGTTACGGCTTTTATTCGGCCTCTGAGGATTCACGAGTGGCATTGTCTCACTATTCTGACGTGTCATGTTGCACGGCTGTAGGTGTCACAATGTTGCTTATCGGACGCCCCGCCCTGATTTTCTCTGCATGATAAACAACAACATGTGAGTAGTTATTGGATGTGAACATTTTCTCCATTTCTGACTGCTGGGTCTCAAAGGATGTTGATCTTCTCATCTAACTGTTTCCTAAATGTCACAATCTGTCCGTGTCATGAAGCGATCATTAGATTTAGTTTCTTAAATTAAACACGTTTTCATTTCTCTCTCTCTCGTCTCTCAGGAACTGGTCTGAAGATCCCTCCTGCTGCTCAGCAGGCTCTACAGATGACCGGCTCCATTCCCTTCGGAAACCTCTCTCTCCCACAATGTGAGCCTCTAGATGACGTGTGTGTGTGTGTGGATATATTATTTCTTCATCTTTCTAATCGTTCTCTTTTTTTGTTTCAGCTCTTCCATCTCCAAGCCAAGCGTTGAACCTCCCGTCACAGCCGCTGGCCACACACTGCCTCCAGCTGTCCAACCTGTTCAACCCACAATCGTAAGGACGTCATCGTTTGCACGGGTTCAAACAAGACTCGCATGCCCAGATGTGCAGTTTTTGGTCTCCGTACATTTTCCTCCTGTCCACAAGTGGCTGTGAAGAAATGAAGCGATTTCAGTGGCGAAGAACAAAATCCATCTGCACATCATTTTGAGTAGAAATGCATCCAAAGCTAATCTGAGGCTTTAGCAGTCTTAAGTTTGGCAAATCTAATGGGTGTTTTCTAAAATGGTACTTTTTGTTACTGGCCTTCTGCTGCAGCTCAGGAAGGAAACCGAGTGAAGCTACAGAGAGTTTCACATTAAAAGCATTACTTTTAGAAGATACGTTGTATTGACTGTCTGACACAAACTGCAGAGGCCTCGTAAACGGTCATTTCAGGAATACCAACAACGTAGGCTTTTGAAGCCGTTGTGTTTCTAACGTTCCCAAACTTGTTCCTTCAGGGAGAACGACCCCACCTGGGCCGTGGAGATCCAGGACGATGTGATTGAGGAGTGCAACAAACACGGAGGAATCGTTCACATCTACGTTGATAAGAACTCTGCTCAAGTAAGTTCACTCCCAAATAACACAAATGAGCTCATTCCAAGTGGCTCAAAGGGGACACGATGTCCGTGTTCCGGTTAATTCACAGACCTGATAGGACGTCTTCTGTAACCGTTTCTGTGTTCTCCCTCACAGGGAAACGTGTACGTGAAGTGTCCCTCAATACCAGCAGCGATGGCGACTGTAAACGCACTTCATGGACGCTGGTTTGCAGGTTTGTGATGATTCCGTTTGGTTTTTGAATCCTTTTTAAAATGTGACCTTTAAGGATCAGAATGTGGAGGAAAGTGTTCCCGTTTTTAACAGCTCATTGTTTCCTTTTCTCTTCCAGGTAAAATGATAACGGCCGCCTACGTCCCCTTACCGACCTACCACAACCTTTTCCCCGACTCGGTAACGGCGAAGCAGCTTCTAATGCCGACACGCCGATAGTCTGAGACGAGCTCGTGAGCGTCAGTGTAAATACCTTTGTTTGCAGTCATGAAACAGACTCAATGAAATTAGTTGGCAGTGTGTAATAAAAGTTGCCTCAAGTTCATGTGTTCATAATTGAATATTAGGCAGGTTTTTTTTTCTGAGTTGCTTTTCAAATTTTTCGTGGGTTTGTGTTGTAAAACTACCACTGAGAAGTAATCTGCAGTTATCTATTGGTCTGTATGTTTTTAAATATTCCTGTCTTATCTGCTTGTTTAAATCAACACTTTTAGATTTCAAATAAATTGCAAAGAGTTACAAAACTGTGTTGGGTTAATGGGCCTTAAATGGCAAAAGTATATCAATGTCAACAATAATCCTTTGTAACTTTTTACAGCCATAATTTCATTTTTTGTATGAAGGCTCCCAATAAACTTTGGCAAATTTGACAATTCACATTTGACAGTTTCTGTCCCATTTCTTTGGGAGTTCCTCGTACCAGTCAATTAAAAATGTGATTTACTTCATTTGGACCCCATGTTTCTCCTCCACTGGTCACTTCAATTGTTTTTTTATTGAATTGGATTCAAACCGGAGTTGCCGCTGACGTTGTGGGACACAGGATGTGCACAGAGAGGATGAACTCGTGTGGATGGTTCCACGTCTGCTGCTGAGCTCAGTTCATCAATCTGAGAATGACGGTGAAAGTTACTAATGCATTTAAATGTTAAGATTTCTTGTGAACATTAAGTTACACCAATCTATCATGTTTTTATATTACACTTGATATGAATCCTGTGATGTTAACTCAACTTTATTTATATTTACACACAAAGGAAACTTGACTCCTAGTGGTGATGCATAACAGTAAAGCAATGCGGATGTTTTAAGATGATTCTAGAAGTCTCTTTTTGTGTCTTCAGTGGAAACCAGCCTTCAGCTTCACAAAACAATGCTGTGAGAAGTGAAGTAGGCAAACCGTGGAATCCGGCCTTCAGATTCACAGCAAATGTTTTCAGAAGCAAAGTCACGAAGTTTGTCCTTCAGCTGTTCCCAACAGACCGAAGTAGAAAGACACGAGGGCTCACGGTGAGCCCCGCGTGGCTAACATTTATATTGCATTCTGTACTATGACATTTATCATAGTATGAAAATTATAGATATACTATGAAATTGTGACATTCTACATTATTAATTTCTTTATGGCACACTATACCATGACATTTTAATGACATACTGTACTATTACACTTTTTATGACATTTCTATGATATATCATACAAATCACTACAATTTTCTTTCGCATGTGTTATTTTTTATGATCATGTCCGAGTTCATAACGAAGCTAAATAGGCGACTGAATTTAAATTATTTTGTACATTTTTAATATTCAACATTAACCTGATAATGAGAACAACGTTCCTACCGGAGAGCTTCAGAGAGGACGTCGTCTCAGACTCGATGTGCTAGTGTTTATTTACTGGACGATGGATTAAGGATACTCTGATTCTAACATGTCAGGGAAACTGTAGAGAAACAATCACGTGGTATTTAAAGTGCAACTAAAAACTAAAAGATGAAATGACACATTGCTCTTTCAAATAAAATGTAAAAATGTATAAGCCAAAAAACAGTGGTAGACAGTAAATCAGAGATACATTTACAAAACCAACCAGTTATTCTTCTTCCTTGAAATCTCTTCTCTTAAGAAACTTCGGAAAAAGCAAAAATCTCTTTTCCGTGTTGCTCGTGAAGGTTTGCTCTACAACCATCAAATACCAGTGGACGTGTTCTGCCCTGCGGCCTCAAGGGGCAGTAATGAGACCATTACATCATCGTTACACACATTAAATTGATTCTTTTAGTATTTCTACATGCACTTCCGGAGCTGGTTCCCACGCACAAGCACAAGTCGATAAAACAAATGACACGAGACGGGTTTAATGCATATACTGTGAACTTTATCTTCCAACAAAAGGTATCGCAACAACTAAATAGTTCCTAACTTTACAAATCTCTCAATTTACTTTTTTTTCCTCTTTTTTTCAAAATTTTACTCTTTTTTTAATTTTTTCCCTCCTCCAGAACATCGTTGACATCTAGAAAGAAATGACACGGTTAAGAGTATTTCATGGCAACATTTAATGTCTGCAACTCAGCACACACTTCCTGATGTTAGGAGTAAAGAGCAATAACCTTCATTCAATATAACTTGATGTAGAGATCTGCTAAACCTTTTGGGACTGGGGGAGAGCTGAGCACAGGGGAGCTTTCTACAGCAGGACATTCGTTTAATTGATTAACTGCAGTTATGTTCTGCGCTACCGAAGGTAACCCGGTCCAATCTTAACCAACAGCTGCTTTAATTAAGTCAGCATGAGTAGTAACTGTACTGCATGTGTTGCAAGGATTCATTCACCGCTGACGATAAATGGAGGAAGAGAAGTTGTTGCTGACCTGAAAGGACTCTTCACTTCTTAGGAGAGCATTCCTTCGCCTGGTGAGCCTGCAGGACGGCGATCGCCTCGTCCACCTGACCGGAGGACGGGACAAAGAAGATGCAATAATCCAGCGACACCAGTCTCACCATCCATACCACTCAACGCACTTATTGTTCTAGTCACCTTTGCTCTGCCAGGTGACAGCTGTGCTGTAATGATTCAGGGCTCATCACTGTGGGTTTGCTGACACACAGTTTTTAAAGGACTTAATGAACTGACAAAGTACATGTAGTCGGACACAAACAGCAGTTTTAACAGCTTTTGACTCGTTTATCGGGGAAAATATCCGCACCGACGAGCATACGAGTTGATTTGCATACATAGGTCACACACATGGCCTTAAACAGATCAAGTATAAGGTCGCTTCCTGAACAGATTTAATGATCAGCAGATGTTGTTTTAAGTAGTTTGGCTTTTGAGATCATGTTATATTATCATGTACAATCCTGCGGTTGGTTGGTTTGCTTTCACACCACAAAACAAACTGCACCAGAGTCCGTTAGGAAGCGAACAGAGTTCGAGCTTTTCCAGCAGACTTTGCACAGTTTGACTCTGGAGACGGTGCAAAAGTGATGAAACAAGAGCAAATAAATAATGTAAATAAAATTCTCTCTTTCTTGCGGGAGGTGGGCTATGATGGGGTAAACACTCGTCTCTGACCTGACCCCGAGACGCTAATCAGCACGACTCGGTACCAGCAACTGTATAATAGCAAGACAAAAGAAAGCAACACCTCATACCTTAGAGTGCAGGGACTCGGGGGTCTCCAGCATGTGCAGCAGCTCAGAGTTGTCGATCTCCAGCAGCATGCCGGTGATTTTTCCAGCCAGGTTTGGGTGAAGGGAGTGGATCACCGGGTACAATCGCTCCCCTACGCATCACAAGCAGGGAGACAGGATTAACCACCGAGTTCCTTCAATGGACAATACAGAGAAGGAGCAGAACTGAACGGTGGCCCACCGAGAAGCTGTTTCTGATCCATGAGTGGAGCTGCAGCCAACATCGAGGTGGTGAGGGGCTCGTGGCCTTGAACGCGCACCGGTGGCTCCATCACAGGAGCAGGAAAAACCTGAGGAGCGGAACAGTGAAAACTGAAGAAAGGCTACACGGCGGTGATCAGTATTTCATTCCTGGTCCTGGTGCAGTGCAGACGACAGTACCTGTATTCTTGTCATGGGTGCAGGAACAGTAAGGACCTGCTGGACGTTCCTCACTGCAGGCGAGTACTTGTACTGGCCGCTCCTGGTCATACCGGGCACGTCCGTACGGCCTCCTACAGTCTGCGTGGCAATGTTATCTAAATAAAGACGTCACACGCGTCAGAAGTTACCGTCCACACGGCCGGAGTTCCTCCTGTTGTCATACTTACTCGTCTTCTGCGAGGAGCTGATGATGCGTGGAGCCTGGGTGGAGGCCTGTCTGACCGTAGCGATGGGGGTCGAACCACGTCGGGGAACAGCGGGAGCAACAAACTGGGTCGAGTAAGGGCCTGAAGAAAAGGACGTGCGACATTTACACACATTGCATTCATCCGTGCTGTATATTCATGTGAACACATAACTAATGACGGACTCACCCTGCAGTCTGGGGGGTTGTCCTGTCCAGCGAGGAACTGGCCTCATGTTGCTGACGGCATTGTGGTTGTAGAAGGAGCGAGTTGGAGGCTGCGAGAATACATCATGTTAAATATTACAGGTCAACCTCTGGATCACAGCTAATTTAAGCTTTGTAATTATTGAACAGATACATCAGACACAGCAAAGCACCCATCACACCAGCAGCATCCTTAATTAACTGTAAAGTTCAGTGAAGTTCGTCTTTATCTATTTCTCTAGGGGAGGGGGGGGAGGGGCATTTTAACATGATCTACCCTGCTCAGAGATTTTAATATTATCACATGTAATGATTGTTTTATAACGAGTAATAATTACAGCTGCCATTACTTCATTAGCTCTCCTGTAATTTAAATTCCGTTTTTTTTTCCCGCAGGAAGAGCTGCTTGTCCGTCTACAGCACGTTATTAATCCAGTGTGAAATCTATTTTTAATCTGATGCTAACACTAACAAACGAGAGAGGGAAACACTGATGTATGTACGGATGTTCTCTGTTGGCTCGTCCTGCTGAAAACATCCATTATATCCGGAGGGTTAAAATGACGTCCTGAACGATGAACTACATGACGAGGAGCACCAGCGAGCGTCGTCTTCACCTCCTCCTCCTCCTCCTCCTGTCACGTTAATCCCGTCTCAGGCTGCTGATTATTTTAGTAATCGATTAATAGACGTATGGAACAAGAAATAATTTTGCTTTATTATTAAAGAGCAAAACCTTATATACAAAAAGGAGAAAATAAGACTCTTAAAGTGAACAACTAATTGGTTTCCCTAGAAAAAAAAACTTGCTCAAATTGCATACAATAATATTATCTGACAAAACTGAATGTATTTAGTGCATTTAAGTGACGTATTAGATTCTGGGTGTAAAAAAATAACTTTTTCTAAAATGCAAATTCAGCTCGTAATCAAGAGGTTGGTCATCCATTAAAGAGACTTCATTTTAGAGTTGTGTTTTGCTGCCACATTGTGGTTGGTTTGACTTAAATTTTCATCTTTTAAACTCTACTTTAAATTCAGACATTTATATAAGTGAGCGCATCACGACTAGACATTTATTTTGGATGCATAAATCTATTACTGACAATCAAAAAGCCTTTTTCAGGATAATGAAGATCAGATTCCCTCTCTATCGCTGGTCAAACCTCCGTACCTGAGGAACCGTCATGTAGTACCCGGCCTGCTGGTACGAGTCGATGATGGGACTCGTCATGGTCCTCAGGGTAGCGAGTCTCTGCATGTACTTGTTGGTGAGGATGGCCTTACGCTCCTCCCTCCGCTGAGCCAGAGCCACGTACAGAGGCTTGGTAGCGACGATCCTCCCGTTCATCTCCGTCACGGCTTTCGTCGCTTCCTCGGGTGAAGAGAAACAGACGAAGCCGAAGCCTTTGCTTTGGGAGCCGTCCGTCATCACCTGCAGCCAACGAGGAAACCATTAAAGTACTCCAACACCGGAGCTGCAGATCTGAGACTCGAGTAACTTCAGGCTTTCATCGCCTTCAAGTCTCGAGTCTCTTGACTTGAGGGCAAAAAAAAAAAGGCTGCGATTCATTATGAGACCCACAGATATGGAAAACTGAAGTTTGGTCTTTTTGGAGTTCTGCTAAACTATTGTGAATAATTAAAGGTTACATTAACAGTTTTATGTAGACAGAATATTTTCAACTTTCAATATTACTGCGCATTGATACAGTCAGATGAATCTGAACTCTTTTTAGTTAGAACGTGCTTTTAAAAACAGCAGTCTAATATAAAAATCTGCATCTTCTCGAGAGCAGCATCTGAGTGAGCCACTAAAGTACAATAACATGTGTTCTACAAAGATAAGGCTTTCACACAGCAGCTCTGAGACTGAATTAGCCTCGCGGCTAACTGACCTCTCCGTACTCACAGCTCTTCTACTCTTACTCTGTTTAAGTCACTGCATCTCGAAGTATCGTACATCTACGAGGCGGAGAGTCCTCGATACTGAGAGGATACATTCTGAGGAGAGTGTCCCTTTAAAGTATTATTGGGCATTGACACTACCTGTTATGTGTGTGTGTGTGTGTGTTCTCTCGTTACCTTGGCACTGGTGATGGTGCCATAAGGAGCAAACTCCTTCCGGAGTCTCTCGTCGTCGATGCCATCGTCCAAGTTCTTCACGTACAGGTTCACCCCCTGGAATCAGAGACGGGGGAAGAAATGCAACCGTTTCCTCCGTCCTTTTCATATGCAGTTTAACTTTTCATTACATTTCACAAAGTCCACATCTGACTTTGTGAGTTTACTCATGTCACCCGTCTGCATTAAATGTCTACATAAATGTTTTCCTGCATGTTGAAATGTTTATCATTATTTCTTCAAATATTAACTATTAAACCAAATAATACAAAATAAACACAACTCTAGAATGTCTTCAGACGTTCACCTGGTAGCGCTGGATGCGATCCTGTTTGATCTGGTCAAACCTGCGCTTCAGTTCTCCCTGACGCTCCAGACGCTTCTGAGCCCGACCGACGTAGAGGATCTTCCCGCTCATGTCCTTCCCGTTCATTTCATCAACGGCCTGAGAAACAAGGGCAGCATCAACGTGTACCTTTGTTTATCTACAGTACTGAACAATACGGACTCTAATATAAGTGAGTATGTGTGTTGTTGTTGCACCTACAGTTTACATGAATTATTAATAATCATAGGACATTAGTATTTAGACATTTAGCATGAAGTAGTTATGTTAACATGCTACAGTGCTGCTAACATGTAAACTAACAGTTATATAACATATTATACGCTATATTTCATGAGCGGGAGCAGAAAGACGGCGTGCCAAATAAAAACCGGATAAAGAGCAACACCAACACCACACTACAGGTGAACACATGGCTCATTGTTCTCTGTTGATGCACTTTGTTGTCTGTAAACTATAAATCAAAGCTGCCGTAATGTCACTATAATGAGTCTGGGTGCACACACTACCTTCTGAGCGTCCTCGTGGTTAGCGTAGTTTACGAAGCCAAATCCTCGTGAGCGTCCCCTCTCATCCTTCATCACCCGCACACTGAGAGTCCTCCCTGAGAGTTTGAGCACAAAACAGCCTCTAACTTATAACCAAAGTGTTAAAATGTGTCTGTAATCGCGCTACGGCGCCAAGCGCGAGCATGAACAAAGCTTTATACAACATGTAATACCAGCCACCACAGGCCCAGCCGCCACAGGCCCAGCATGCCCCCGGACAGCCCTAAAAGGTCCATGGTCCACCCACCACAGTCTCCCAAGATCCCCTGGGAATCACTGCTGTGGCATTCAATCCATCACAGAGAAGTTCCCCAAACTGAGCAGGAGAGCAACACACAAAGACTAACAAAAATGTGCTTTCTCACCAAATGCCGTAAAGATTTCCTTGAGTTTCTCGTCGGTGTAGTCTTCACCAAAGTTTTTGATGTAGACGTTGGTGAACTTCATGGCTTTGGTGCCAAACTCCATCTCTCTCTCCTTCCGGGACTTAAAGTGTCCGACAAAGCTGCAGACAGAATCAAACCCACCGCCGAGGGGACAATAAAGACGGGACAGTTTGTAAAAGTTAGTCTCTGGCTTCAGCACACAGCATCAAAAAGGCCGTTAATGAGGACAAACATCAAGAACACAACATCAACAACATTTGTTTGACAAAAATGATTATTTCTGTAAATATTGTTGTCAGATGACAACATTTAAGAACAAATATGAATGTTTCTCCTCCGATCATGAATGAGAAACCTTCGCTGTATAGACATCATCACTTTCTGATCTTACTTTGTCTCTTTAGTCCTAAAATCACAACACACACACAAAGACAACAGACCTACACACAGATCCTACTCATTCACTGACCTAAGCAGGGACAACTGACATGTTTCCCCCAGAAAATGGGCCTTTGTGTTGACAATGCCAGATTCCAAATGTTTACCTGTCTTTTCACTGAGCAAGAAAACATGGAGAAGTCATCCAGCGTTAATTTACAGCTTATATATATATATATATATATATATATACATGTTCTGCACTACTCTTTGCCTCAACGTACTCGTCTTACCAACCTATTGAGATTGTTTTTAGTTTACTCACACTTTCCTATCATTCAGCAGCATCCCGTTCATGGTGCCGATGGCCCGGTTTGCAGCCTCGTGGGTCTCAAAGTGAACAAATCCATAACCTTTGGAGCCTCTCTCGTCACAAACGACCTACGAAGACAAACATGCAAATTACATCTCACATTTTGAGTTAAAAATGTGTCATCTTGCACTTTTTAACAACTCCTGATACTTTTTCTGTGATTCTGACAATTTTGGAACCGGTTCTCGATTCCCATCATCACTACAGCAGCTTTGTGACGGGAGCGTTGTCTGCTTCTGGTAGTGACTGTAGCAGCAATAAAGACCCTTTTCTGTTAGTGATGATGAGGTACTTTTGTGGGCAGAGTGTAGGTGTGTTAAACATGTTAGTGCTGTTGGTCGGTTTTGTTTTGTACAGAAAAAGAATCTACGTTTTTGTCCTTGGTGGTCTGGTGTGTCTCTCCGCTGGAGTCTGAGCTGAAGGAGTTTCTAGTGGACCTGGTTGATTTCTTATGATTTCGCGAGACGGTCCGCAGAAGGCTAAACTATGAGCAACATTTTCTCTCCGTCCCTCAAAACGCTTTGCCGATACTGTCGCTCTCTAGAGCGTCGGATCACAGTTCATCATCTCAGATGTACGAGAAGTCAATTCTGGCATCTGACAACACAGCAACACCACATTTTAGATGCGTATACCTCCAGTCTTTTCCTTTGTTGTGTTAACAATATATTTTACATGTTATGGGTTTACTGCTCTGATCATCAGTTATGTTTGTGTGATTTTGTATTATTTTGCCACATCAGGGTATACTTCATATAATATGAATATTGTCATGAGAGCCTTACTCATACACATCCCAACATATCATGATGAAGACAAGTGGATCAACCACGCAGTCAGTAACCAAGAGGACGACCGAGGCCGCTTACCTTGCAGGACAGAATATTGCCAAAGGCTGAGAAGGTGTCATACAGCGCCTTGTTGTCAATCGACTCATCCATGTTCTTGATGAAGATGTTTCCCACACCGGACTTCCTGAGTCCCGGGTCACGCTGAGACCACATGATACGGATCGGCCGACCCTTGATAACGTCGTAGTTCATCGTATCCAGGGCGCACTCCGCTAAGATAATAATAATACGACAATCACAAAGTCCTTTAGTCATCAACAGCATCTTCATTACATTTGACATAAAGCAGCACTACTCATCATGCAAGACCATGTTTCTCAAAGTCAAGGATGCTTCCTTGGTAGGACGGGTCCTTCCTCGTCGAGGCAAGGCGAGGCCCTTTCTGTACATTCGGAGAGCACGCGTTGGAACAGTCTGACGAGGGTGCCGTGTGCTTAAGAGATGGGCCGGGGTTTTTTTACTTTATATATTTGGTAGGGACAGCGCACATTAATGAAACATTCGATCCACGCCTTCAACACCTCCAGAATCGACTACTGCAACAGTATTCTTTATGGCACATCATCCTAAATAAACTCCAGTACATCCAGAACTCTGCTTCTCGCCTGCTCACCCACTCCTGCGATCACCCCTGTTCTCCAGAATCTCCACTGGCTCCCCGTCCCACAACGGATCCAATACAAAGTCCTTCTCCTCACTCATAAAGCCCTCCATAATCAGGCCCCCTCCTACCTCACCGACCTGCTTCACCACCACACTCCCTCCCGTCGGCTCCGCTCCTCTGATGCCAACCTCCTGTCCCTTCCACTCAGGACCAAGCACCGGACATGGGGCGACGGAGCCTTCTCCATAGCTGCCCCCTCCCTCTGGAACTCCCTCCCCAAACACATCCGAGTCTGCACCGACCTTTCCATGTTCAAATCACAAATCAAAACCCTCCTTTTCAGAACTGCTTTTAATATAAATAAAAAACAAATGTGGGTGGAGTGATGAGGTGAAATAACTGAACGTTTACCAACATATTTTCCATTTACAATTCAGGGGACAGGAAACGCGCGGCGCACAGAGGATTGTGGGTGTTTTAGGAGCGCGTAGGATACACGCGTATCCTTCAAAGTCCCCTAAACGAAGGACTCAGTCCTCAGTAGAATTGGAACGATCGTTCGGTGGGATTCAATGTTGTAGCATCGTTGAAATTCAGTGGTTAAGGATCCTTTCCTTGACTTTGAGAAACACCCTCAGTCACATTCCACTTCCTTTTACCAAAACAGAATAATCTGATTATCGTTACCCTATCAGCTGATCCATTTGGAGTCTCATCCCCACAAAATCATGACAACATAAAACCTTTTCTACATTTGATTTATCTTTTAATCCTTGTTTTAGGCCCATGCCTATTTCTAGACCATTGCAGCGGATCCACAGTGGGTGACACGGTCCAGTGTATTACTTTGAGAAACATTCAAGTGTGTCGATTTAATTTATTGCATTTTTACAAAACGGGTACGTTACCATCCGCCGGTTGCTGGAAGTTAATGTAGGCGTATCCCAGAGATCTGCGGGTGATGATGTCACGGCACACACGGATGGACATGATTGGTCCGGCAGGAGAGAACTTCTGGTAGAGCATGGCCTCCGTGACGTCGGGGTGCAGGTCGCCTACATACAGAGAGGCGAGGGGGTACGATGGTGGACTGCTGTTCATCTTGGGTGACAGCTGATTCAAGAAAGAAAGAATGTTATGAGTATTAAATGAACAAGCTGAGACACAGACTATATCCTCTGAGGAGTCAGTTTATTAGGTACACAAAGTTACATCCCATGCAAACCTCCACAAACAGCGTCGCAACAATTTCTACCTTTACAGACACACATGCCGTCTAAAATGGCGGTAACATCCACTATGAGCATCATGAGGCGAGTCAAACCGATTACCCCCCCCCCCCCCTCTACTCCGACCTTTGGAGCCTCAAATGAGGAACCAGCGACCGAAGCAGGTTTATTTTGTTGTTTTTTGCAGCCACAGCACCTGTGGAGCTAAAAGGAATAAAAAGTGAAGAATTTTTCCTCAGAAGAAAATATTTTATTGAACAAATACATTATTGAACGGTTCCCCACACACAGTTTAAACTAGGTTTTTCTGCCAATATTCAGTTAAAAAAAAAAATGCAATCGTGGGTTCAACATTAATGTTTTGTAGTCACTGATCCCTGATGATGCTTCAAGTTTGAACAACAAATCGTGTTGAAATCAATAGAAGGAACACTAGTACTGTTAGCAGCACCGGAGCTACCAGCTAACTGACGGAGGCTCAGTTAAGTTACATTATGTTTTATTCAGTAATAAATTATGAGTAATGGGTGAAGCTAACTTCTAACCTTGTGTTCAAATGTAATCTTGTGAATGTTATTATGAAGAGAAACCCGAATAAATGTTTGAAGAAGTTTTCACAGCAATATTAAATAGAGAGGGAATTATTATGGCCTGTCTACCTTCCTAATATTAGATCTAAGCAGCTTATAATGCATAACTAAAACTACTAATAAAAGAAATTTTATTTTTTTTAATCACTAACATTTTTCCTATTCATTTAAATTGTGTTTTTTAAATGCAAATAATCACTATAGATGACTTTATCAAAGTAATAACATTTAGAAATTTTTTTTTACGGTTTACACCGACTTCGGGACGGTTGAATATATTGAATATTTTTCTGGAAGGTGCTGAAAAAATAAGTGTCTAGAGCATTGTATACAACATCAAAACAACAAAACACATCTGTACTGGCTTATATGGCTCAACAATCGGCACTTGTCATCTATGGCAAAAAAAAAAAACATTCATCACATTTTTGTCAAAACCATGATATGATCCGAACCACGAGTTGCACCACAACTTGTTTATTTGGTCCATCACGTTTATTCCAACTAGTCAAACGTATTTTTATTTTTTTTTTTTTTTTAAACTGTATAAAGTTTAAATATTTAATATAAATATATTATATATTTATATTATATAAATATATATTATTATTAATAATAATATAATTTTTTAGCCAACTATGTGAACTCATAAACCATGTGTGGTTAAGAAAGTAAATATAAATAAAAAAATAAAGTATGCTAATTACCATGTCGAGAGAAGGGGCGTGGCTAAATGCTGGGGGGATGAAAAGGTTCCGCGATCTAAAAAAAAAAAAAAAAAAAAGAAAACGCCTGACACAAATCAAACATTTAACATTTCAACAAGTTATCAACTAATTCTGGCAGAACTTAAATAAAACAAATCAGGCCATGACTACAGAAAAGTGACAATATTAAAAAGGATCGTAAAAGATTAACTGACTTGCTAGCAAAAAACACTTAAGCTAGCTGAAGTTAAAACAAGCTAAACTTTAATGTCACACCTTTTCTTCGACTGCTTCACATTAAAAGTTAGCCGACATCTGCGGCAGTTGAGGCAACTCTCAATTTACAGAAAAACGATTAAAAATAGATTAAGATGAAGGTTACTTACGGCTTTCTTAAATAGCTAATGCTGTCCGGATAACTGTTACTAGTCTCAGTGTAGCGGGTCGTTTCCACATGGACGACGTGAGGTTGTTTTCGTTTAATTACGACCGTGGAACACCTGCAGCGCTCCCTCCGCGAGTAGTTGTTTCAATTAAGCTGTGAGAGGGCCAGAGAGGTTGACTGGCGTGATCATTCCGCGATGAAAAGTAGTTCCCACATATTGAGGGTTAAAAATCTTATTTTTTCTTCCTAAATAAAATCACAGCCCATCCACAATTTATCACCAAATCTCAGTGAATCCAAGCTGTCTTTATGAACTACTAAATCATATTAAATTTCCTTGTGAACAAAAAAAAGAAGACATAATTTGCCTGTTATCTTAAACGAAACTTTATTTCACTGAATGGTCTTTGACACTTTCCTATTTCTTACATGTATAGTGAAACTAGAATGGTTTTAAGATACATAAACACAAAGCTAGAATTACACCAACCATTTGTTTATCTCCATTTCGTCATTGCTTTTTTTTTTTTAGAGCTATTCTAAAATCTTCACAACCACGTGTGTGCACTGGGTAATAATAGACTGTTACAGAAGCAATTTTTTTGTAGCCATAAGACTTGTCAGTAAAAACAAAGCAAGTAGATACCCGATATACAGACAGGCTTTGTTCCACATTCACTAACTGCATTTTCATCAAGCATAATAATAAACTGACATGAAGTTTTTTTTTTTTTTTTTTTCCTCAACAGAAGATTATTTCAATTCATTGGAGTGTTGTCAGAGAAAACAGACTGTCAGCTATAATGTGGAATGGTGTCTCTCAACTACAATATGTGGAATGTAGTGGTGATAAATGGTATTGTGACACTGAGCTTCTTTCCAAAAGTGATGACTTGGGACTTTCTCCCAAATTTGCCCCCTTCAAAATAGACCTGATTTTTGAGGCGATCATTCACACCAGCTATCCTTAAAAAGCAGCGAGCTGCACCTGGGTGGAAACTGACATCAGGATGTAGCTATTTGAGTTGGTCTGGTCTCGCTCTTTCCCTTTGAGATTTCTAAAAACAACAAGCAGATGCTGCCACAGAGGCTGCAAGAGAAAGCCAGGCACAGATTTTTTTTTTGTGTTTTTTTTTGTTGGAGAAAACAACCGCTTTAAGAGGAATATTTTGCAAGCAGGGTTGATACAGTGTGGTAAGACATTTTTTTTTTCAATTAACATCAATAAAAGGTTACTTTAGGTTTTACATACAGATGATAGTCAATCTTGCAAAATACATGGAACCACATTTACGCACATACAATTTTCATTGTACTGAGATCAAGCAGCACCTGAACAGTGAGTAAAACTACAATGACAATCCATACTAAAGTTAAAAAATTAAATTAAAAAAAACAAAAAACGGAGCACTGCCTTTCCGAAAGCCTAATAATGTGGAATGTCTGAACAAATCTAACATGACAATTTAAGGGGTCCCTTAAAACTTTGAAACTGTGAATTTGTGAACATGATCAAGGAGCATTACACCAAGATGTCAGTGTCACAATACAGCCCGCCTCCTTTCTGTATGAGCCCACAGCAGAATTGCAGTTGGTTGTTAATACAGGATTGTACGTGTGCCTGGAAATTCAAACACAAACGCACAAAAAAAAAAAAATACGTTTTTGGGTTGTGAACGCCTACCATCACAGTGTTTGGTGGAAATCAACTGCCAGTATAATTACCATACAATAAAACCTGTAAATATCATGATGAGGAATCACAAATAAGAAAGTAACAAAAAAAAATAAAAAGCACAACAAACTAGCTGGGACAAAGGGATTTGGAAGGACGATTAGAATTCACAACCCCCCCCCTCCCACCCCCAGACCGCACACACACACACTGTCATACCCTTTCACACTTGCTCTCTCACTACATACATACACACACACACACACACACACACACACCGCCAACAAAAACAACAGCAACATGGACTCACTAATCAATACAACATGTTTCCACAAAGTGACTGAATCTGCTAACTGAAAATCACCCTGTCACCTCACAGAGAACTGAGAGGGGTAAACTAGTTGGTCAGGAGCAATTCAGGCTGCTTGTCATACAGAAGTGGGAGGAGCTGATGGAGTGGAGGGGGATGTATATAAGCTGTCTGTGTTTAAGATAAGAGTGTAGGTGGATTAACAGTGCAATTCCATTAGTTTTCCCCATCTCCGGTCTCTGCCTCATCTGCCTGGTTTTCTGATGTCCACAGCTGGGAACAGAGACAGGGAGACGTTATAGTTTATAGTGTATACTTTGAGTGAAACACCGGGATCAATCAGGAGGGGGAAAGAAAAACAGCCTGGGGCCGAAAACTCACGGTCAGGTTGTCCCTTAGTAGTTGCATGATCAGGGTGCTGTCTTTGTAAGAATCCTCGTTCAAAGTGTCGAGTTCAGCGATGGCGTCATCAAATGCCTGAAATACAAAGATTGCAAATTGTTATTTAAATTTAAATAATCCAGCAGCATCCTGTAAACACTGTGTGGCATCGACTATGCAAAACAGAACATTTCTTTGAGCTAGTCAGCACTGAAAGATAAATAGCTCAAAATAACCGTACAAGGTTAATTTATTGTCATTGTACAACACAGGGTTGCACAATGAAATGCAGTTCGTAGTGCCAAAAAGAAAAACCACACTAAAGCTGCTCTGAATCCTGGTTGTACGGCAGCTGATACTTGTCGAACAGGCTGTGGCTGGATGAGTATTATCTTCGCAGGCACCTCTTCTCACCGATATCACTGATGCTCGGTAGGTAGATAAATACCAATGATGAAAATGTACCCATGGTTTCTGGCTATTTATGATGTTTGTGTTCAATTCAAATTACAGTTAACCTGTTAACGGTTTCAAAACTATAACATTAGGCTTCAGTTCATACCCCCTTAGCCAGAGCGCAAGCCTGGTCCGGGTTGTTGAGGATTTCATAGTAGAAGACTGAGAAGTTGAGGGCCAGGCCGAGCCGGATTGGGTGTGTTGGCTGCATCTCCCCCTTGCTGATGTCAAAAGCTTGCTGGTACGCCTCCTGGGAATTGTCCACTGTAGCTTTAGGCAGAAAAGGGTGAACAAAAAATTAGCCTTCACTAAAACACATTTTAAAGCAGTATGTTTTGGGCCACCTGGGGGCAGCACAACAAGCAAAAAACAATGGCATACTGTATTGTCAGACAGGGAGAAACACCATAATTTATTTGGAGTAATCTTTGTGTCTGCCTAACCTCCCTTTAGCTTTGTTTCAGTCACTACTATGTCCTGAGGAAAGTATGTCTCTGTAGGTGCTGAATGCTCCACTGTGTTCACTATATGTGGCCCAACTTAGACAGCTTGCCCTCTGTATGTCAACAACTGTCTGCCGTTGCTGGAAACAAAGTGGATAAGAGTTGTTGTGAGAGGGAATCAAACAATAAATTGTTGGGCTACGCAGATCTGAGAAGGACTACATAGTAATGCTCTGTGGGACCCTTTCTGGGACCCTTTTTGACCCATTGTTATTATATAATATTCATTAATGCAGCTTTAAGTACATTGTTACAGCACATATTCATAATATTGATCATGTCCTCACTTACTCTTCTTAGTATCCCCAGATGCAACCTCAGACAGGTATCTATAATAGTCGCCTTTCATTTTCAGATAGAACACCTTGCTCTCAGCAGCAGTTGCATTGCTAATGAGAAAGTTGTCCAGTAGCCCCTGAAAACAACAATTAAACAGCTCAGTTGTGTGTTAATCAGGCTAAATGACACACAAGCACTATCTTTACAAGTGTATGAATTTGGGTCTGTTTGTATTCGCCAAAAAATAAAAGAAATCCCTTACGAGCACATCGTGGCAGATTTCCTGCAGCTCAGCTTCAATCTTCTCCCGGTATTCACGTGCCATCTGCTGCTTTTTGTCGTTGCCCTCGGTCTTCTGCTCGATGCTGGAGATGACTCGCCAGGATGAGCGGCGTGCTCCCACCACGTTCTTGTAGGCGACAGAGAGAAGGTTGCGCTCCTCGTTTGACAGCTCGGCACCTTGCTCCGTCACCGACTTCATGGCTGCAGCCATGTCATCGTAGCGCTCAGCCTGCTCAGCGAGCTTGGCCTTCTGTACCAGGTCGTTCTTATCCATTTTCTAAACTGGGGGAGGGAAAAATAAATACAAATAGTACAGGTTATGTGCAGTTAAATCAAAAGACAAGATAGCTCTCACATTGTCCATTCAGTGGACATTTCTGTGTTTGTACATCAAGAGTCAAGAACTGATTTTATTTTTGACCTGGCAGACCAGGAAACCCTGCATCCAATGGAAAGTGAGGATAAGCAGTGCGAACTGGGCCCATTAGCAAGTGGGTCAACCACACAACCATCACTAGCTAATGTTAGCTGCTAGCTGCCGTTACCGTCAGATTGATAGCGTTCGTCAATCCTTTCTCGTCTCTAACCACCGTCATTAACCTAATTACGATTGAATCAACAGTCTTAGCGTTTTACGATGATACCAAATGTGATACACACACGGGTTCCTGGCTTGAGGAACGAGGTTTTTAATGCCCTCCCCTTATGTTCCTAGCATGGTCTATTTCGACTAACTTGATGTCAACGGTTAGCTTTGGTAAACGCGATTGATCCGATTCACAATTTTGTTTTGCTCCCATTTACATTAGCGACCTAACAGGATTAGATCACGTTATATTGTTGCTAATCTGTCGTTATTTGTGAATGGAGTGGCTAACAGTTAGCTAAGCTAGCGTCGTCTAATGTAGCTAGATAACGGTTAGTAGGCCAGCGTGACCAACGGCTGACTTTCGTTTGTTAAAATATATAAAATAAATACACGGTTAGGGGGTTGGCAATCCATTTTTAAAATACAATGAACAGAATATAAAAACATTCTACTGCAATGTCTGAACGTTGCTTTTGGCGTTTTAATTCATTTTCTAACAGCTGTATATCACGGCCCGCCCAGGCTGAACGAGCCTGTCAGAACAAAAAGTGTCATGGAATCCGTCCGCCCGTTAGCTCGCGAGCGTTAGCTGCTAGCTCGCTAGCGTTAGCAGCTAGCTAGCGCGCGCTAACCCACTTGCCTTTCAACAAACCCCCGCGAGCTTGGTCCGTTATCGTGACGGCTTCAACCCGGACACGATGAAACGGCTATTCTAAGATTGAGCTCCTCGTGTAAATATATAGTATTCTAATGCGCTCTGTATAAGTACGACGTTATTACACTTACAATATTGGTGACTTTAAGTCCTGCTTTTTTTTTCCTCTCTCGCTCTCGCGCGCTCTCTCTCTCTCGTTCTCTCTGGTCAATTCAGCCTCCGTCCTCCGTGTCGTCGTTCAGGGCAGTAATTACCACTTCCGCTTCACAGCCACTTCTGTTTCCTCGTTGCTCACCACACATCTGCCTTACATAATGCAGCCACTGCTATAGGCTGAAATAAGATCATTAATATATAACATAGATACTCAACAGCTCACATATTGTGTGTGCTTACATCACATTCTCATAATCTGTTTTGGATTGAGATGGTTACATGAGGATTTTTATTTATTTATTCAAATGTATTGAAAGCAAAGAATGCATATTGTTTATTGTTTGGTTGCATCTTTGCACTACTGTTTAGTTAGTTAATTTAATATTCTATTTCGTTGTATATATTGTGCATTTTTACATCTAATATGTTTACTCTGTTATTCTTATTGTATACATTGTGCATTTGATATTTCATATTTTTACTGTTATTCTTATTGTATATTGTGCACTTTATATTTCATATTTTTACTCTGTTATTTTATTTACCTGTACCATAATTGCTGCTGTAGCAAAAAAAATGTCCCCTTGCGGGATTAATAAAGTAACTATCTATCTATTAATTAATAAAGTAACTATCTATCTGTCTATTAATTAATAAAGTAACTATCTGTCTATTAATTAATAAAGTAACTATCTATCTGTCTATTAATTAATAAAGTAACTATCTATCTGTCTATTAATTAATAAAGTAACTATCTGTCTATTAATTAATAAAGTAACTATCTATGTCTATTAATTAATAAAGTAACTATCTATCTGTCTGTCTGTCTTGTCTTAATGTAGCTGCTTTAAACTCGTACAACATTGACATTATCCCTTTCTATCATTCTGCTTCAACACGAGAGCCTTCTGCATTTAAACACATTATAAAACTATATAAACAATTTTGGGCAGGACATTGGAAGCCTCCTATTGGTTGTAATCGTGTGGAAACATATCAGTAACTGAGACGCTTCATACGTGAGAAAAGCTCCTTTTTGCTTCCCATCATGCACAGTAAGATCAAAGGTAAAGGTCAGTCTGCAATTTGCTCGAGGACACTTAAGCAGATCCGGATGTTTATCGGTGGGCTTGAACACGATAAATCTTCCTATAGCACAAGCAGTAGAAGAAGAAAAAGGTAAAACATCTTTATGACAATTTCCTGCAGGCTCCACGTTTGATCTTTGCCTGAGTGCATATGACAACAGTGCCGTTTGTCCTTTTTTTAGATGAATCACAGTTTATAAAATGTCATTAAATAGTAAACCCAGGGATACATCTTCAAATTGCTTCTCCAAATTCCACAGATGTTCAATTTGTTATGAAATGAGACAGAAAAACAGGAAATCCTCACATTTGAGAAGCTGGAACCACAAATGTTTAGAGTTTTTGCATAAAAAAGGACTCGTGAATGACTGTTAATCAAAGGGGATTAGTTATCTGCCGATCCACTAATTAATGAATCGACTAATGTTTCAGCGCTAATTGTTATTTTTCTACATTTTGGAAATAAGTGGTCGTAATGGTAGTAGTTTTATTATCTCTCTGTGGAAGAGGAAGCATGTGAGTTTTGGACACCTCACATATAATGATGTTAATCGCTGTCCGTTAGAGAGACGATGGTCCCTGCATTCATTAGGAAACTAAGACACATTGCCTCATGGAAACTGTTCAGGATACATTTTGTAACTGTCCAGTTGCTACAATGCTAAAATGTTTTATCACAATGCAGAAAAAGGGATTACAGCTGCTCACCAGAACTCCTCCACGATTAATAAACAAACTAAAGACAAATATTCCTTCAGAAATAGAGTCACAGCCATCTCCTAAAGAGACACGAATAACTGCCGTTATCGAGTTGGTATTTGAACTGAAGTATGAAGCTGAAAAAGGGAAATATTAAAAGATAGTTCTCTCTCTACAGTTCAGTGATTCATGTCATTAATCACTCCATTTTTTTCCATTAATTACTTAAATTCAGGAGCACTCTCTCTTTCCAGTAACATTATTGTCGACTAAAGTCAAGTTTAAAAGCAGCGTTCATCACGTGTACCTACTGATTATCCTATATGCATTTTAATCATCCCTTTATGCTCAATAGAAACACTTTTCTGTCTGTTTTCTACACAAAATTAACAATACATAAGCTTCTGACCACTGACAGCAACACAAACACAGCATGTGTTGAGTTAAAGTCCGTTTCCTTTTCTTACTCAGCAGCAGCTTAATAAAAAAACAAAAAACAAAACTGGACGGAAAAAAAGATTTCTGCTCGCATGAACCTCTCGATCGCAGCCCAGCAGACAGACCGCTCTCTCTCCTCTCGCCAGCTACTAAGACACAATGATGCAATTAAGGACTTTACTTTTCACATCTGTGATGCTCCCGTGGATGCTGTCTTCTGCAGCAAAAAATAAAAGCATGGAAGTGAGAAAACCTAAGGTAAAGATATCTTTTTGGGGGTTTGAGCGGGGTGGAAGAAATGCACAATAGTCTGGAGTCGGGGATGTAAAGAATAGTTATTAAGATTTCTCCTTTTTTACAGAAAAACACTGCAAAGGTTCCAAACTTTAATGTCCTTCAAGACACCAAACCAGCAGCTCCAAGAGCCCACGGTAAGGTCCGTTTAGACAGATCTAAGTTCTCAACAACAGTTTCAAAGCCGATTATGCAACACTTGCTGAGGCATTCTTCCACATTTTTGTGAATGTAGCTAAAGCCCCATATTATGTAATAACGGGGCCGATTAAGTGTCCTCATATAAACTGTCTGGTGTAGTTTTAAGCTGCACTGTCACATCGTTTTCTGTCCAAAAGGTGATGATGAAAACATTGTGATGTTTCCAGAGCTGCCGACTTGCCTGCTGTGTGTTTGCCTGAGCGGGTCCGTTTACTGTGAGGAGGTGACCCCGGAAATGTCGGCCGTCCCAGCGCTGCCAAAGGAAACGGCGTATCTCTACGCACGTTTCAACAAAATCAGAAAAATCAGAAACCAAGACTTTGCAAACATGGGTGAATACAAGTCGTCGTGATAGTTTAGTCTTCAGTGAATGTCATCTTTCAAGCTCACTTCCTTTCTTTTGTCCCTCAGCCACAATAAAAAGAATCGACCTAACCGGGAATCTCATCTCTGAGATAGAAGACGGAGCCTTTTCTAAACTTCCACATCTCGAGGAGCTCACTCTGGCAGAGAACAGACTGACTAAACTCCCCGTGCTGCCCGGCAAGCTGGTGTCGTTCAACGCCAATTTCAACCGGCTCAGAACCCAGGGTGTGAAGGCGACCGCGTTTAAAGTAAGTCTGCAGACATGATGCACTTTGCATGCGTTTGGATGTTTGATACAACAAGCGGCCCTATCACCAGAATAATAAAGAAAAAGCATTTCAGGGACCATTGTTGTATTTGTTTGAGTGTGAACTGTAATTAATGGTGGAAGAAATAAAACCTACAGCTTGGTGAGAGTAGAAACCCCCCCGTGAGAGAGTGAGACATGTATTTCAATACCCGAATATATTCGTGGAATTTCATGTGTGAAAGCGCAGGATAGATAAATATAAAATATAATGTCATTTAGACAAGGGTTTAAGATTTAATTAGGAATTCATATTTGTATTTGTTTAATTTTTAATTATGTTTGTTAAAAGGGCCAAAATGTTGTTTCACTTGTTGTGTTTTTGTTGCCGTCTTAGAATACAGTGTATATATATATACTGTATATAGCCACTGCTTATGCTAATAAGCAGCTTTGTTGTTGCAGAAACTCACCAGGCTGACATATCTCTACCTTGGAAACAATGAACTGGCAGCAGTGCCCCAACTTCCAGAGTCTCTGCACGTCGTTCACCTGCATGTAAGTTCACATGTGACTCACAGACGCTCTGGGGAAGAAAGTTGATTCTGTTTTGTTCCTGTCAGAAGAAAGTCAGCGGTTGTAGCTACGTGACGGTAGAATTGTTTTCTCTCCTGTGTGTTTGTTCTGCAGAACAACAAGATCTCCACAATAACAGACGAGACGTTCTGCAAAGGCAACACCAGCCACTACATCCGCACCAACATGGACGAGGTGAGACTGGACGGGAACCCCGTCACGCTGTCCGAGCACCCCAACAGCTTCATCTGTCTGCAGTCGCTCCCTATCGGATGGTACAACTGAAAGTAACCCAGAGCATGCTTTTGACGGAGGTAAACCAGTCACAAAGTGCAGTTCTTATGTTACATTTAATGTAGTCAACTCTAGTGTACAGTGTACGATCTCTTAGAAGCAGACAGAAGTCATATCATTACAGAAAAACAATATTTAAACAAGGATTGTTTCTTATCTTAGATGATGTTGCACAGATACTGGCAGATTGTGATGTCTCTACATACAAAGACTCATTTCTGTATCTTTTATTTTGTTGCAATTTAGTTGAGACGGTTTTGTTGAGACGGTTTTGTCTCGGCATGTGCTATGATATGAATATGTCAATATGAGACCATTGTTGAGATGATTATTACTGCTAATAGTTCTTATTAAAGATAAACTTGCATGCTTCTCCATCAGCCTTACACTCTTGACTCCTTCATAACTGTGATACGGTTGTTGCGACATGCTATGAAGTACAGTCCAGCCTGTAGGAAACAAGTCAGAGAGTCCAAGAAGGTGTCCTTAGTCCACATTAAGTCCCACCGTCGCTCACTTGGCTGCAGGCTCATTAAGAACCAAACCATCTGCTATCTTCTGCTGGTAATCCCGCTCTGATCGTTTCCTTCGGTAGACATCATCTGGAAAAGAAGTAAAAGACTGAATGAGACACTTGAAATATAGACAGGTCTGATGCTGTTAAAGCTGCAGGAAGTGATCAATAATATTAATAATGACTGCATACCATTTAGGTGAGCTAGTTCAAAGGGAGCACTTAATGGAGCTGAGCCATGTTCTTCAAGCACTGACAAATCTGAATGTCTTCAGTGAAGGTTTATACCAGGACACGGAAAACCAAAACAGCTGGAGTTCAGTTATGATATTGAAAAGAAGAATAAAAGACAGTTTGCAACTGCAACATATATGCAGTAAGGAAGCAGTTCTAACACAAACGAATGACGTCCATTTCTCTGAAGAGGAAAGCAATTTCCTATGTCCCTGAATGGCCTCAGAATACGACAGGATCAAATATGCACGGCAGCTTTTTCTCATTTGTTTTGTTTTTAACATGAGAGGATCTAGTTCTCCTGAAGTGCCACATCTGGAATAAATGGTTACGGGGTTCAGTGAGAGCAGCTTTTTAAATTGACGCTCTACAGGTGTAGCTTCACACAAGAGCAATAACAACAGATGTGTGCAGTGGTGGAAAGTTGATTTATTCAAGTACTGTCCCAAAGTACTACGTTTGAGGTACTTATACTTTACTTTTCATGCTGCTTTATAGTACTTCTACTCCACTACATTTCAGGGGTAAATATTGGACTAAGTGTACGAAAAGTTACTCCTTATTTTTCATACGTTTTCCTACGAAAGTCAGCAACTTGTGTTAACTTCTGCTCGTTACATGAATACAGTCTTTTCAAAATAAAGTTTCGTCTTCACAGAATACAAATCAGTCAAATACTTTGTTAGGTTTAGGCAACATAACTAACTTAAGTTTAGGCAACATAACTAACTTAGGTTTAGGCAACATAACTAACTTAAGTTTAGGCAACATAACTAACTTAAGTTTAGGCAACATAACTAACTTAAGTTTAGGCAACATAACTAACTTAGGTTTAGGAAGAGATCGTCAAATGCTTTGTTAGGTTAAGGCGACAAAACTACGTAGATTTAGGAAAAGATTGTGGTTTGGTTTACAATAACTTCAGCAGTGTCGTTACTGAAGTACATGAAACATAAATCACCGTTCATATTGGGCAGCAAACAGCCGTCTCTTGGGTCAAACATCGGTAATTGTTGGACCCATCCACCTCGTCTCCCTCCCACCCTGTGTGGCCTTTCTTACTTCCTCGTTCATGATTTGGCGGATAACACACAAAATGTTTTTTCTGGGATATCTACGAATTACAGCACTTTATTTTGAAATCCCAATCGTTTTTTTCCCCCAGAGAAATGTGATGTGTTTTGAATGTGAAGAAAGTTTTGAAGATGAGCAGAAATTTTGCTGAAACACATATGAGCAACTAAAGTC
Source organism: Anarhichas minor (assembly GCF_050575085.1). NCBI lineage: Eukaryota > Metazoa > Chordata > Actinopteri > Perciformes > Anarhichadidae > Anarhichas > Anarhichas minor. Next base: position 17,132,932 of record NW_027466449.1, read on the forward strand.
CATAAGTTTATGAATTAATAAAAATTATTTTAAAATGAATAGGTGCCACATGCACATTTAAAGAGGTCAAAGACACAAAAAAAGATGACTAAATCATGCCTACATATGTGCTGACTCAGCAGAAATAACACTCAATGAGAAACGTTGATCTACAGGAGAATAAATATTTGAAAGCAACACAGAATGCCAGAGAGCCTTACAGCATCATGTTCCATTATACGTTTATATTTTGAGGCCTGAAATTAGTGATTTCCTTTACAGAAATAAAGACTTTTTGTTTCCACCATAAATTGATGCAGAAAAATTCACCAGAATGCAGGAAAGGACAGCGGGAGGACCACCAGAACCCCCACTTAATGTGTCCCCCACCAATAGTGAAGCCAAATCTACACCCTTGTACTTATGTAGCATTTTAAAAGGAAGGGTACTTTAGAATTGTAGTATTTCTTCCACCACTGGTCATATTACAATGATGTGCAGTATGTTGTCTTCTCCTGGTATTAAAGTCTGCATTAGGGGCTGATTATATAAACTCACACTGATAACCTGCTAGTTTGAGACCACGATCAGCCACAGGTAGTTTGTGTTGAATGGAAATCACACCAAAAAATATCATCATTTAATCGATACTGAGGTACTAAGTCAAGATATATTGTGACATGTATTTCTATGTGTCAGCAGCTGTGCATGCAGCTCCCTGACCTGTACTGTGTACTTAAAAAGGCCATCTTTTTTCCACATTTCCTATTAGTAGTGAGAGGAGGAGAGGGAGGCTTGAGGACATATTTTAAAAGGTCAATAAGGGTTGTTGTGGGTCCTAAATCTGTCCACAAAGCACAGTCCTAACAGGAGGCCCACAGTAAACAGTGAGGTACTGAAACAAGCAACATGCCAACTGTTCAAGTAAAAAAACTGAAGTTAAACTGTCGTAAAACAAACTCAATGTGTGCATGTATACTCACAGAAAGTCTCTTTTCCTATCCTCACGTTGATCATGATCCACTCCATAACGCCTCCGATGCAGAAGAAGACGGGGAGGAACCTGTACGTCCCGAGGCGTTGTTTGCCCGGAACAAGGCTCAGTAGATATTTTACTTTATCACTCTTTCTAAACATCGTAAATAGATATTAAACAGCCTACAGTGCTGCAGAGAAACGTGTCCTTTCCACTTGTTACAAGAGCAACGGACGCGAGGATGGGTGCGCTCGTTTTGTGACCCGGCGTAAAGCAAACGAGCGGAAATGTCTAGAATCTTAGAATCTAGACACGAGCCAACGGCAGCTCGACGTCGGAGTACAAACCGAACGCATCCAGGAAGAGTCGTCACATCCGGTTGTGTTATGCGTCATTAAAACACGGAAATACAAACAAAATAAGATAAAAAATAAAATCAAAATGTATTTGTTTTTAAATGAAATACAAAAATAGTTTTAAAAACAGCTCAAGTTTTTTTTATGAAGTCATGAATACAAAATAAAAGGGTTTCCAGTGGCAGTCTGCCCTTTTATGCAAAGTAACCTATATATTATATAATATATAATATATCATATATATATATATATACACACATATTATATTATAATATAATTATGATAATAGCAATGACACAAACATGTTAGGTTTGTTTGAATAAATAAATGACCAATGGTACAATGGTGAATCTTAAATAGTGTGACAGTGATCTTTTAAAGCTTTTGGGGTCTATGATGTTCAGCCTATCACTGAGTATGGATGCGAGTTTAAATCAATGTATTGAATTTGCTGAAATTTACACCTAAGTTCTGTTTTTTGTTCACCCGTTTCTGACTTGGTCTAGTAGTTATTAACATAACATTACCCTGGCATTTATATGGAAGATGAGACCTTTTGTAATTTTTTCTTATTTAAAAAATAATAAAATTGGACATTGGACTTTACAATGTGTAGTATCTTAAACACAAATAAATATAGCAGATTATTTTAAGTAAAGTTCATGTTTCCTAAAGGGATTCAATAAATCTACAAAACAGGTCACTGGATGGAAATACAATTACGAAAGAAATGCATTCAGTTTAGAAATTAACTTTTCTAACAGGAAAGTGTTAGTGAGGACATTATTAGCTGCCATCTTTATCTGTGCTTTACAGCAGAAAAATAGTGAACATGAGGGCCAACTGGCCTACAGCTCTCCACTTGTATCACAATTATGAATGTAACTTGGCAGGAACATTTTTGAAATTAATGCCACATTGCTCGAATGCTGATCAAAATGGCTGATAACTTCTCACACAGGCTACTTCATAAGAAGTCCAAGTTTCCACAAATTGTAGTGAACTTGTTTGAACATGCTTACAAGGAGCTTTTAAAGTGGTTGGATGTTTGACTTGCTGACACACAGTAGGCCAATATCAGTGCAAAATATCAAGATAATGTTAAAAGTTCAACCATAAAACAAAAATAATGACTGACGAATGCACAAATGGGTTTATTTTGACTGGAATGATCAAACATCACTGTTGAGATGAGCTCTAAACAGTAACAGTATGATGCAATACTGCAGAGCGCACAAATATATATATACACAAGACACATGCGACGACGGTCTTCAGGAATAGTAAGTAGCGTACAAGGAGAGAAGAGAGCTAAGAGACTAAATTTAAGATCTACTGGAAATTGGGCAAAAGATAATCATACATTATTATTATTATTGAAAACCCTTCACGACTAGACAATCCAAATAAGTTCTCTGTTCAGTGTCTGTCGTCCAAAACACGACCAAGACAGCAAATTGTTCTCTTTCCCCCTCAAATTGAGATCTAATTGCACATTAATGCAAATTAAGACTTCGATCTGCTACTGTGTGTAGGCAAAGAGTCTTACACCACGGCTACCTGTTTACATTCCCTTTATCATTGAAATAAACAGATGCAGGTATTGGAACCACATTAAATCGGAAAATACTCCCAAAAAGAATCAACATACCCACATTTTTAGCATCGTTTGGGTAAAATAGTGTTTCTAAATAAATACAATCGTAATAGAATCATTGTTATCGGGTCTTTCTGCTTCATAAGAATTGTGTTCTTTGTTTTGTAGACATAAATTCCAAGAATTAATTCCTCTAGAAATGTTAAATAAGTAGTGGTAGCACAGATAAAGTGTTCTTGCACTCCAACAGGTGAACAAATCAAGAATTCACATTTTCATTGTTTTTATGGTTTCTGTCTGGACTTTGAGCCTTTGTGCCACATTTATCATACAAGAAAGAAAAACATTATTATTGACACATTATCAAAACGAGTTATTTTTGTGATCGTGACTCGTGTAACATGGAGACAAATCAAACAGTTGTGAGCAACGCCTCCGCTGGGATTCAGTCCTCGACTTTGTGAGCCGGTCTGCAGAAAGTCCAGTGATGCTCCACCGTGTTCTCGTTCGCTCGCTCGCTCATGTGGTGCACGCGCGTGTTGCGGATGGTGAAGCCTTGTTTCATGATGTAGTCCATGAGGTGAACCCTTAGGGCCACCTCTTGGTGATAGTCACACGGTCCGAAGGTGAACGACACCTGGCAGTCTCTGGTGTCCATCATGTGTTTGCTCCACTTGGTGAAGTTGTTGGAAATACCTTCCAGCAGACCGTGAACCTTCGTGGTTATGGTTAGCTGCGTGATGATAACAGCCACCGGGTTTGAATATTTCGACAGTTTCCGGGTGCTGGAGAGCTCCACGACTTGCTCAAAGATGTCGGGAGGGTACAGCGGCTTGGGGTCGTTGAGGCACAGGATCAGAGGTTCGATCTGGTAGAAGTCCGCCTCTTTCCTCAGGAGGTCCGTCTCTGTGAAGTCCAAGGGGAGGATGAGCTCGGACGTCCGCAGGAAGTTCAAGATGTACCGGAAAAGCGTCCCGTCGCGATCGATGAAATAATTCCCCTGGGAATCGCGAGTTGTGGGGAAATCTCCCCGGAACATGGCGCCCAGCATGGAGTCCGGATAGCGCTGCAGGGTGGATAAACTGGTGGTGTACAGGCGGCCTCCCACGTTCAAGGTAACAGGAGAACTCATCTAGGGCAAAAAAAAAAGATACGGGAAGATGATAAGAAACATGTTTCTGTGAAGTTTAAAATGAGCATTTGCATCCTGCAGTTGTAGGTGAATAACATGAATAGTGTGGATTTCAGCTGTCAACCTAGCTAAGATCAATTGAGTCTGATACAGAAGTTCTGCAATAAATCAGCTAGTTTGTGGTGTTGAATAATATCACATTATAGTGAAAAGAAACACCTTTCAGTGTAACGCAATATGATTCAACAGCACCGCAAACTACAGCCTCCAGAACGATCAGACGGTTGAATAGACACCTCTCTAAAGCAGGTTTGATAAAATCCAAACATTACAACCTTCATGAAAGTAGGGAAGTTATTAGACTGCATTCATTTTAGATGCTAAACGTAAACTGGTTAAACGTAAATTTAACATCAACAGTGTCAGAAATAAATTGCTCTTATTCTAGTCTGTCTGCTGTTCATCTCTTACCCTATGGCCCCAGTCTCCATTATCCATTTGTAGAACAATACCCACTTGGTCACAACCAAAATAGAGAGGGAACAGATACGCTTTGGCTTAACTCAATTTCACCTGTGAAAAAACAGTCACATTAACATGAGCTGTAACACAGTTATGCAGAATATGATCGACACAATCATGTAGACTTAAAGTCAAATCATGTGTTTTTACCAGTAGAGCCTCCTTGTGCCCGTGTGTGTGTGCGTGTTGTATTACATGAGTAATGATCTACCCGTCTGTTGTAGAAGAAGGTGCTCTTTAAGTAAATGTATGCAAGTATAACCAACTAAAAGTGCTCAGGAATAAATATATAATATTTCTACTGAATTGAAACTGAAATCTGACGTTACGTAAGACACAATAAACCCACCAAGTAACTCAATTATCTAATAATAACTATCTAACGTTAACTAGAGAATGCTAGTGAAGCCAGCTAACGTTTTTGATAATTAACGTTAATGGGAAAAAACTTAAGTAGCTATCCAACAGTTATACATTCCACTCTTTCTGCTATGATAAAAAGAAGGAAGCTGGCTAACGAGCAGATTTCGCAAGGAAGTAAAATATATATTTTTAAATATGCTTTTAAAATATATATATGCTGTTAATGAGCTGTGAGTCCAGTGAGGATGCACTGAGATATGTAGCGTTGAATAAAAAGCGAGTACCACAGTGGGAAAATGGAGTTTATCGTGTTAGCTCGCTAGCTAGTTGCCTGCTAGCGAGCTAACACGGCTAACGTTAGCAGTCCACGAGCCGTTACTACTCACGCGCGAGGATCTTAAATCAGCCCAGCTGGAAGTAACAGAGACGTTAAAATAAAAGCCTTACCGGCGCGTTTTTGTGCCTATTGCTCTTTTGTTGTTGTTGTTGTTGTTGTTGTTGTTGTTGTTGTAGAAACGATGTGCGGTTTGGTATTTAACGTTACCGTCAGAGATGTTGGCAGCTGTGCTCGACTCCGGGCTGCAGCAAAACTGCGCACACAAGGAGTTTTTTATGGAGGGGAGAGGCGGTCCTGCTGCAACCACAGACACCTCTGCATGAATACACTCACATACATCCAGTACAGATGAAATGCATGGGGCTTTTATTATCATGATGCAGGTTACCATACAATGCAATGCATTTTCTAAGAAATGCAAAACACTATAAAAAAAAAATCTTGCTTTCTGTCACATGTCACAGCTTAGACGTCTGTTTACACTTGCATGTCATGTTCATTAGTCTTTAGTTAGCTCAGGAGGCTTTCTTTGCGCCCCCCCTGGCCCCTTGCTGCAAGATGATGAACTCCAGGATGAGTTTGGCTGTCCGACAGGGCCTCTCCATCACCACGGAGTGTCCACAGTTCTCCAGCAGGTCCACTCTGCATCCAGGCAACACCTCTGCAATGACTGCGGCTCCAGAGACGTCCACCACCTTGGACAAACACGGGGGACCATACAGTTATCATGTGGACCTGGAGCACCAAAAACCTGAGCCACCAAGTTTTGTACACAGCCACATGCATTTTTAGGATTAATTTAGAAGCAAAAGCTGCCACTTATTTAATTATAGGCCTTGCTGAGTCACTGGATCATCATACCTTACCTGGTCCTTTTTGCCCCATATCACTTGTAAAGGAGCCGCGATCAGATGTAAGTGCTCCTGTAAGGCGTATCTCGATGTCTCACCAACAATCTCCATGAATACTAATAAATAAATAAAAAGGAAACACATTTACTGTATGAACTATCCTGCAAATCCTTTAAAAAAAAGTGTGTGAACTAACCTTCTTCGTAAAATGTGTTGTGAGGCTGTCGAACATCTACCAGCCCTTGAAGAATCTAACAATGACAGCAACATGTGTAAAACAGCAGCAACCCAGACAGTGACTACTGCAGTGAGGTGAGATATTATCATCCACTGTGAGTGCACATGACAAAGTGAATCCCCATGATGCATTTCATTTTTCAGAAGAGTTGAAGGCCCTGACCTGCTGAGGGATTTTAAAGCGAACATGAGAACAGAGTCTGAACATGTCCTCCATCTCCTCGGGCGTGGTGGGGATCAGCGGGATGTTTAGTGTGTAGTTGCTGTGCTCCAAGTCCTGCAGGTGATTGTCGAATTTGGTCTCACAAGGATGTCTTATACCTGCAGGAGGAAAAAAAGAAAAGAAAAGGAGGAAATAATTAAGCTTGTGTGTGTGTTATTATGATCATGTCAGGTCATGTCTTGTAATTCTTTAAAGACAAACTGGTGATCAAACAATAGGCGTACAATTAATCCACGCTCAGTATCAAATTCATGTGCTTTTAAAGTTTAAAGGGGAACTCAAGCTGTTTAGTGTTGCACTTCCATTAAGTTAAGGGACTCCAGAAACACATTAAAAAAAAAAAAAAGAACAGAACCAGAGATGTGGGCAAAACATCTAAAAATGTTGGCTCCTACATTTCCCATAATGCAACTCAATAACCTCTTCCATTAGGTCTGTGAGCCAATGGGAAGAGTCTAAGCTTTGTAAATAAACTTCTACTTTCCCAGTTAATTTAACTCCTTTTTGCTCGGATTGAGAAGGTAAAAGTATCTTCGGTGTAAAAACTTTGCTATGAGTAAAACAAAAGACCCAAGAAAAGAGTTTTTATTGACAAAGTTTGTTACCAACATTTTAACGCAAGGTGTGAAAAACAATAGAAAAGATTAGCTTGTTTTATGAGCTGATTTTATGTCGGTCAATGAAGCTACTGTACCTTTTTTTTTATCCTGAGCGTGGAGGAGTTTAAGAATACTGGAACATATGTTTTTCAATTTCTATATATTTTTTTCAAATTAAAAATGTCCTTTTAACCCTTTTAGATCACGTCCCCGGTTATAATTTATATCTAAAATAATTAACAGAAGAAAATTCTATTTCTTTGCTCTCTCTCTCTCTCTCTCTCGTCTGACCGTCTGGACAAATGAGAGTGATGCTGCAGATCTCTGAGGGGTAGCAGGCTGCGTAAACCCCGGCTACGTTTCCTCCCATGGAGGTCCCGACCACATGGAAAGGTTTCCTGTTCAAGCGAACGGTTTCCACAAACTGAGAAAAAAAGATTTTCAGTTGAATGATTTTAGGTACCCGACAATAAACCCTTTTAAATTCCCCTCTCTTCGGTGTGTACCTGATGGATCCGTCTGACCTGACCCTGAATGGAGTAGTCCTCTGTGTTGGTGCGTGTTGTTCCCTCATGACCCGGCATGTCCACACACACAATGTGAAGATGTTTCGGTAAATACTGGAGCAGCAGGAGAGAAGAAGGTAGACAGCTGAAAACCATGAAGTATGGAAGCCAAGAAACGCTGTAATACCTGGAACCTGAGAAGCAACTGAATTCATAGCGTTAAAATATTTTACTTTGGAAACCGTCAGTCTGAACTTAAGTTCAGTTTAAGCTTTGTTTTCTCGGATCATGTGACTGACTGACTGTAACCTGATTGGACAGAGGTCTGATTGACAGCTCATCCTTTGCATGACATCCACATTTTTAAATTTGACCGGTGGAATTAGAGCAAATTTAGTCAAATCTGAATTTGTGAACCTTAGAAAAAAAAATAAGAAAACAGTCTCGAAATAACCTGGAAATATTAAAAAAAACGGAATTCAAGCCATATAAATTCAAATAAAGACTTTCCAGGTTTAAATTTCACATTAACATCACTAGTAAGTGTTAAAATATTTAAATTCTCATGGCCTGTACTTCTATGTGTTGTCCTCAAAACTCTTACGAAGCTATTTTATGAATAATATAAGTTTGCTTAATAAAAAGTCCCAGTTTCACAGGATAACATCCTGTGTTCTTGTTACGTTTCTTGTCACTCCTCCTTAAAAAGAAAAACAAGTTTCTATCATAGAATTCTGTTGAGAGTCACGAGCACAAAGCAGCAAACTGTTTTGACAACAACCTTGACAACAGTGAGCCACGTGTCTTTGTGAGCAGAGAAGCCGTGCAGCATTAAGATGGAGGGTCTCATCCCCGGCTTTCCTCTGGAGGCGAAGCAGAAGCGATAGCCGCCGCAGTCGGCGTAGCGCACCTGCAGGCCCAGAGTCCTCCTCCAGTACCTGAAGAGGAACCAGGAACGTGTGAGCTCATGAACACAGACACCGGAACTCAGAGTCAAGTAATAATGGGCTTTGAAGCAAACTATTTTGTGTACTTTCACACAGTTTATGTTCATAAAGGTCACATTAATAAAGGATATAGGCTCACATACTTCAAATCTAAATGCAAGACTCACATGTAGGAAAAATCAAACTTTCAAAGTGCACGTGAGCATGTGGGTGTTGCTTTAAAACAGCCTGTGCAGCAAAACATAGTTCAAATCCAGGCTGATATTCAGTGAACAGATGGATAAAATAATAATTAATAACAAGACTTGAAGAAATTGTCTTTTTGAAGGAACGGTGCAGCAGCCATAAATACACGGAGTCTTGGGTTTGAATTTTTAACTCAATGTAAAAATCATATTTCTTTAAAGGAAATTGATATTAAGCTGAGAAACAACATAACTGATACTTTTTTAGATTTTGGGCTATTTTGCTTCTATGAAATGTCTTCTTTCATTTGCATCTGTAGATTTTCTCCTAAATTCACCAAAAGTTACCGTCAAATATGTATTTTTTATGGCTGTACACAGGATTTTATGTTTTATGGAGTGATACAAAGAGATATCCTTCATTCCCTCTGACTTTGATCTGTCAACAAAATGAAACATGACTTTTGGATCCGTCTTAATCCAGTGTTCAGATTTCTGTTCTGGGAATTTATGCAAATTAGCATTTATTTAATCAGACAATGCCTCATTTGCATATTAAAACATACATTTTCAGAAAACTTGCAATTCAAAAAATTGTTTTCTTAATATAAGTACTCAACTGGGGAAGTTTCATTATGGAATATATTACTTTAGATGTTAACCCTATTCTCCTTTAGTGTCTTCCCTTAAGCAGTAACAGTACATGTATTTTGATTATAAGCTAGTTTTGTCGTCAGTAAATTGTAATTTACTGTAAACTACTTGGAGCATAACTATCATTTGTGGCTGATAAGAGGGAATACACGTCAGATATTAAACGTATGAAGTGAAAGGCGTCGACCTCACCAGTAGTAGACTCTGATGAGTGCAGAGGGCCAGAGGAGGAAGGAAGCAACGAAGGCCAGGATGGGAATAGCCAGAGTTCCCCCCGCAATTATGAACAAGTTCACCACGTCCAGATCAGCTGCCATGGCTTCCCTACAGCAAACACACACACACACACACACATGCAGTGTGTCGGGGGAGGGGGTAAAGCCAGCGTCCATACAATGTTGAGATAATAAATAGTAAATAACACAAGAAACATCTCTACAAGCCACGACTTTCCCTTTTTCAAATTGTAACAACTTACTTTTCAGATTATTCCCTCCTGGTTTCTTGTGATTCTGTTGTATTAGTTCTACAGCGTGCAGATACTTGAGCTTATTTAAAGGTGTTGATGTGTTGAAAGCATAAAGAGTCAAATTATCTACTTGATATAATCAAAATAAAAAACAACTCTCCCCGTGGAGTGCAGTCAGTCCCTGGCAGTTTGCTCTGGATCAACTCATTGATTATTATATCATTGGGGAAAACCGGGCCACCACATTATTTGGTCAATCTTTTAAAGTGAACGCACAACAGGAACCTGATTCAGAGTCCAGGCAGTTCACTGTGTACAGAAACACAAATATAAGAGATAAATACTGCAGTAAACCTACAGTAAAGGATTGTTGTGTAACAAAGGATTATTAAGGATATGTGACCACCGAAATCAAAATGTAGAGACAAAAGGATTAAAAACGATACCATTAAAAGGTAAACATTTTTCATTTAATGCGTCGCTTTGGACAAAAGCATTCACACAATGTAGTTTCACCTTAAACCCTCCAACAAAGGAGCGTCAGTAAGTCACATTCATCCACATGTGATGTCTGGAGCTTCAGGTCCAAAACGTACCACAGGGTGTCATGATGGAGGCCGACTCTGGAGCTGCTCCTGGTTTACAGTCAGTCGGGAAGATGATTTCTGTCTTTCCTCTTCTTCTTCTTCTTCTTCTTCTTCTTCGTCTTCTTCTTCTTCTTCTCCTTCTCCTTCATGAGGTTTCACTGAAGGGAAGAAACAGAACTGATCAACATCAAACAAACTGCCCACAAGAGGTGAACGATCTTAGGATGTTCTGTATGTTAAAGAGAGATGCAAGTACTCAACTGGTGAAGTTTCCTGGTGATATCTACTAGTTAAATGTAGCGCCTTTAATGAAAGACTTAATAATTAATTGAAAGGTCCACCAATGTTTCTGCATGTGCTGGCCTATTTATTTGATACATACAGCAACATAAAAACAAGTCTATTAACTATTAACAGGTTGTTTGTATGGAAGGAAAGCTACAATTCTTAAGACTTTTATAATTGTAAAAGAAAATTTAAATAGAATGAATGTAAATTAAAGCTTTATTAAGTCCAAGATCACACAGTAAAAAACAAAAACAAAAAAACCCATCTATTGCAATGTGCAGCTGCCATTCTGATGCATCTCTGGTCCACTACAGATGACCTACATACAAACTGGAGCAGAACTAAATGGACTCGGCCACTCTGCAGAGGAGGCTCGCGTTGCGTGTGAATGCTTCTCATGTTTGGGTTTATAAAGGACGGAGAGAAGAGGCTGTCGTCAGTCTGCTCACATGTCTACACACACAGAGTCTGAGCATCACGTCAACATCTCTCGCCCTGTTGAGAAATATACTGCATCTTGTCTGACATCTGTCAGTGTGGTCTGCCGGTAACTGCACTGAGAGCTTCACCCTGTCATCTTCCTGCAGAAGTGGAGGCCACCACAGTGAGACGTCACATTTACTCTGTTACAAACCCATAAAGATGAGGTCTCACTAGAGGCAGCCTTTGAGAAAGAACGGTCAAAAAGAAAAAGCTGATTTTTAGTGCACGTTCCTGCATGGGTCACGCTCCACAATACTTGCATCCTACATTTCCCATAATGTAACGCTAAATGCCCACTTCTTTCCAAAAACAGTTTGTAATGCAGTCTTTCTGTTGTACACTCATAGTCTAAAGCTGTCGTCTCACTGTGTCACCACGTTGAGACACTGAAATGTGATCCAGGAAGTCCGGTTGGAGTAAAAGATTAATGTGTTTACAGGAGCTGTGTGAAGGATTTAGTAGCATCCAGTAGTGAGGTTCTGTGGAAACAGACCCTGTGAAGAGGACCCTGCTGTAGACACAAACAGCTCATCCTAAGCTGATTATACACTAATGAAGACATAGTCATGAATATTATATTCCATTTCTAATAATCTCCCCCTAAATCATACACATTGTTCCTTTAAAGGCTTATCAGAAAACCTACAGACTCTACAACTCTGTAGAGTTGTTAGTGCAGTAACTATTTCGTCACAGGGCTCTAGTTGGTCTGAACAAGGCCTTAAAATGACAGGGTGCAGCATTTATGGGATCTACTGGTAGAAGTGGAATATAACTGTAGTTCTCCTACATGTGTGGCACACAGGATTGGTTTCAATCTGCACCCTCCACCACCAGATGGCGCTAGATCCCACACACTGCAGCTTTAAGGCCCAAAGCCACATGACACACACACACACACACACACACACACACACACACACACACACACACACACACACACACACACACACACACACACACACACACACACACACACACACACACACACACACACACACACACACACACACACACACACACACACACACACACACACACACACACACACACACACACACACACACACACACACACACACACACACAATTTGTGTAGGTACTTGATGTAAAGAAAAACCTGAATTGTATTCAATCCTCTAAAAGTCTATAAGAAACAAGTGTGATTTAATTATATGAGCACTACAAGGTGTGTGTGTGTAGATTTTAAGGTATTCTCTGGAGCAGGTGGGTGTTTCTACATGGTTTCTTTGACTCACATGTTGCTCCATTAAGTTCCCGTCTGTATTATCTCCCGGTCATGTTACTGTGGTTCAGCTCCTGCAGAGGGGCATCGAGTGTCTCTTTGTCCCGCAGGTCACTAACAAGTCCGTCCACACACTGCACGTCTTCACTGCACCACAGTCTATGGTGCTGCATGGTGCAGAACAGCAAGCACGACATAAGATCCAACCTCGTAAATTATTTAGCTGGAGGGTGGAAGCAAAAGTATGAATGTAAATACGGTTCCCTTCCCTTAACATGAACAGACAGCACACACCACAGCTTACCTCATATCTGGTGTTCCTCTACAATGAGAGGATCAAAATAAATAAAAGGTCTGACCTCATCTCCGTGAAGCTGTTCAGCGACTGCCTGCTTATGCAATGACTATAAAAGATGTGAACGATGAGGGTAAGATCTTTAATTGAGGTCACTCGTACATTTTAGAGCAGTTATTCATAAACTCTGAACCCAAGAAACTATATATCTCTCCATCTCTTTACAAAACACATATCACAAATAAAGCAAATGAATAGATTGAGATTTGACACAAAATCATATATATTGCATGCAAATATATAACCATGAAAAACACTACTTTACAAGTTTAGTGTTGAGTTTCAAAAACATGACATTTCAAGTGTTACACCAGTTTCTTGTTGGTAGATGGAAAACATTTAAATGATACTGTTATGTAATACTGACTTCCCAGTGGTGTGCAGTCCCCGGGTGATCGCAGTTATCGATAAAATGTCGGTTCCACTGAATTCAAACCTTGTATGTGTATTAATTGGCACAAGAAAGAGTAATATGATGAACAGTAGCTGGTGCCGAAACGTTACCGTCTATGGAAGCAACTGTTGGGTACTTAAAAACCCTGAATGTTGATGAAGGAAAACCAGAGTTTACATACATCTATTGGGGCTGTTTCACTTTAATCGTCATAAAAGAAAAACTGTTTTCAGAACTTTTAATAACGCTGAACAAAAAAAAAAAAAAAATGTCCAAAACGTTCTGAAAATCCCCACTTATATTAGCGATAAAAGATATTAACTTAGCAGTGCCCACCTCCTCCATAAACTGATGTTAAGGCAGTCATCATGCACTCAATCCGGGTCTGCATTATTGTGAGAATATTTATTATTCTGACAGTTACAGAGATGTGTTACATTGAGGGAGGTTCAAACTGCAGGTGATATATCTAGAGCTAATTAAGCGTGTAGCGGTTCTTTACATTCGTTAATGGATGATCCTAGAAGTCATGGTGGTAAACAAAAACACACGATCCTTCAAGAATAATAATAACAGGGATACAAACAAACTTCTTCATTTTTGCACACAAAAGTGACATTCTTTTATTAACCTCTCTGTCATCTAAAATAGAGCCTCTTAGAAATAAAACAGTGTTTAGTATGAGCCCTCCTACTTAAAAGTGCAGATATGATAAGGGGGCAAGTTTTTCAGTGCGGAGAAATCGGATGATAAACGTGTGTGTGTGTGCGTGTGCACGTTGCCCTCAGGTCCTGAAGAGCACAGCAGCAGTCACAGCTGTTAGAGCCACAGCAACAACGGGCCCCCAGATCAACCACGGCTTCTGAAACAAGCGGCGACACAGAAACGGAAACATGAGCAATACCACATGAAACCGACCACCAACCACCATTATGTCATCGTCATGGGATTGCAAAAGCTTTGACAGAAGGGGCTTGCCATTTGAAACCAATGCAGTGCAGACACAGAGAGAGAGAGAGAGAGTTTAAAAAGTAAAAAATAAAACAGCTCTTTGAGATAAAGAGAAGCTCATCTAAGCCAACGGGGAGAAACAGTTGTTAAGCATTAGCCATCCAGACAAGACAAGCAGATGTCAGATGTTGGAACTGTATGATTAGAGAGGTTAGAGTCTCTGAGACGTTTGTCTGTCCCATTCCCCTCCCCACGAGGAAGGCATTCCGGGGAAATAAGTCATGCAATTGGTCCAAAAGACACTGGTGAGAATGAAAGATGTCGGCCGATTTGACAGGAGTATCGTGTACCTTACTACCACAATGCACCGTAGCACCAATACAGCACAGCCAGGATAAGGCCCATGACTATGGCTTGAACAGGCAGCAATGGGGACGTCTACAGAAGGGAAGGGACATTACAGTGATCAACTGCAGCGGGACATACTTCTAGCTGGGCGGAGCTTTATTAATAAACCTCTCAGTCAGGAGTCTGTAATTGGTGTTTACACAAATCTCAAAGTGACACACGGCTGCCAACAGCAGCAGACAGTGGATGAGTAGAGGTGAGCAGGTGTGCTGCTGTGACTCAAGAAAAAAAATATATATACATATATACACATATATATATATATATATATATATATATATATATATGTGTATATATATATATATATATATATATATATATATATATATATATACATATATATATTGTGAATCTTACAAAAAAGATTTGTTTTTTTATGCCTGGAGACTTTTTAACAAGATAAAACAAATCTGATGCAAAGCTCATGCTCCTAAAAACCAAATTTGCCTCTTATGCAAAGCTATGGTGCTGTTTTCCTTATTAATTATTAAAACAGAATTGAAGATTATTCTAAATGATTTGTCATATATATATATATATATATATATATATATATATATATATATATATATGCATGTCTTTGTTAGTGTGCGATGGACCAGCACTCACCTTTGTCTCTTTCTCCTTTAGTTCCTCCATGTTGGCTTTGCACTCCTCAAACTGGTCAGCGAGCGACTGCTTCTCCTGCTCAGTCTTCTCATATTTCTCCTTCAGGTCCGACAGCTCCGTCTTCACCTCCTCGTACTGCGTGAAGCAAACTGTTATTTTCAACTTCATCGCAAGACAAATTCATTTAATTTAAAATGACTCAGCTGTATTATAGAAAGCACCTTTTCAAGGTGAGGCAACTTTATTTATAAAAGCACATTTCGTTACAGAGAAACTCGATGTGCTTTACATTTAAAATAATAAATGCAACAAAGTGAGGTCACAGTAAATCAAACACCATATTTATACACAGTCAAAGTTGATGGACAACGTTTTTCCTCATGTTGAATATTTAATGTGAAGCTGTCGGCCGCATTATCTGCCCAGAGAGGTTTCTGTTGCTGCTGTTTGTTTACATTCCTGATGATGCAAATAAAAAGAAAAGCTCGACAGGAATGTACTACTGCTTCTGTTTTGTTAGTCACGTGTTTGTTGTGTCGCAAATGGGCTACGACTGAATTGTGTTCGTGCATCCCTGTGTTACATAATGACTTTAAATGATCCTTGAACACACACACACACACACACACACGATCACACACACACACGCAATCCTGCAGCCCAAAGTGCACCACAGATGAAAAGATCACAGACAAAGTAAAATAAATAGATAAATAAGAAGGTTGCATGTCTGGGTCAAAGGTTGTTGAGTATCGGTGACGGTTCCTCTCATGCTTTTGTCCTCTAACAGAGGCTTTTACAGACGAGCAAAGAGAACCGCGAGAGCACTCAGGTTCCACAGGTTCCACGTTTCATTCAGTGGCCGACGGAGTGACGCCATATTGGGATGAACGGCTTGTGGTTAACGATGATTTCATCTCCGCTTGCTGCTATTAAACGGCGCCCCTCCTCCTCTCTCTCCATTCCCATCCAGCCTGCTCAACCTGACTGGGAGCATGCAGCAGTTTGGGCTGGAGGATGCTTTAAAATGTCACAATCTTTTTTTGTTTTAACAGAGAAGCTTCACAGCCACCTCAAGACAGTTTTACTTCGTTAAATTTATTATCCAAGAGCCAGAGAGTGCTGCAGGAACGAGTCCTGAAACCCAGAAATGAGGTAATCTCCAAGTCAACAGGTTTATGCCTGAAATAAGGTCTGTGGTTAACACAAGCTTTTAACGTTTTGTTCTACAAAATAAGACACGTCAGTAAGTCGGTAATTTGGAAGCTTTCCCGAGTCTGGAAAAAGGGTGTTGCTAAGAAGTCTCTGAATGAGACCACAAAACATCATCACACCGACTAGTCCGCCTTCACAGCCTCGTTGTGTTTACCCGCGCTCATGCGACTGTGGTTTAGTCCGTTTACAGCCTGACGTTAGCTTTTTACTTCTGCCAACGCATTCACGCTTCAAAAATCAGTCAGTATTATAAACTTGTGTTTGCCACAAAAAAAAAAGCACTTTTTCAAGGGAACCAGTGATGCTAACTTCCTGGTTGGCCGACAAACATACGTCCTCCCCGCAGCGCTCTATTAGAGGAAGCCATTAAGGCAGTTCTGTGCCCTCGGCTCAGTAACTCCATCATTGAAAATCCCAGATTGTGATGTGTTCAGGGCCTGTATGTATCAGTCGCATCCAAATAAAAGATCAGACATCAGAGAGCTGCTGACTGATACAACATCCTAATGTCCTGAACCAAACTATTTATACGGGCAAATAAATAACCGAAGCAACATACGACACAACATGTGCAGTTAAAGAGCAGCCAGTGGCCCAGACGGACAGGTTGAGGATCAGGGCCTGCAATTATCAAGTGAGTCAGAGCAGAAGGTTGGTTCTAAATGGGGCCTATACAAGGAACTAAAGGAGACGAACTCTTAATGGAGAGATGCAATATCATCACAACATACTGGTTATGTATATTTGATCCTTGAGTTTTCATTGTATTGCTCTGCGTGTCATTAAAATGTGATTTGTATCTGCTCTCAAAAGGAGAGACTTGTTGAGTGTGCATGTAGGAAGCTTCATAAACACAGTAACAGCTCGTAAACAGCAGCCGTGTGAAGCAGCACACTAGCAGTCCTTTTACACACTGGATCTATTCTGCCACGTTGCTGCTGTGCACTCAAGACTGTTTTGAAATATCTCACAGATCAATACACAATCATTTACTTGTGTGTGTGTGTGTGTGTGTGTGTGTGTGTGTGTGTGTGTGTGTAAGTAGACTTTATGCTTTCTGTGCAGTCAATGTAAACAGCTGCACTGGTCACAACATCTGTTACGTGTCAACAATGTGTGACTGTCAGGTTTGAGGGTAGAAGTATTCTTAGCCCCAGAGATAATGGCTAGGAGTGATTCTGGTTTTTACTCTCGGTCTTTTCTTCTTTTGGGAACGTACCTCTCTCTGCAGAGCCTTGCTGTGGCTGTCCGCTTCCTCCAGCTGGGTTTGCAGCTTGCTGCTGTCCTGCTGGTGCTGGAGCTGCAGGGCCGCCAGCCTCTTCTCCAGCTCCTGCTGGGACCTCTCCAGGGATTTGAGGCTGCCGCTCAGCTCCGCATTTTGGGCACGTGAGCTACCGGAAACAAGACAACGCGGAGTTCAATAGGTAGGGGGAAGAAGGGCGTGTGGTATTCTGTGTGTGGCAGAACATGTTGGAGCAGAATCAAGCAAATGAGACAAGAGGGAGCACGGAGGAGGTGGGGGGGGTGAAGCTGAGCTCTTGGTGCACACTGACCTGGCGAGCTCCTTGTCCAGCTGCTGCTGCCTCTGCAGCGCTGCCTCTTTCTCGGAGTGCAGAGCCGCACATTCGCTCTCCAGGCTGCCCTTGTCTCTCTGGTGGGTCTTGAGGAGTTCCTCCCTCTCGGACTTGAGCGAAGCGCACTCACTTTGAAGGCCGCTCCTCTCCTTCTGGAGCTTGTTCGCGGCTTCTTGCTTTTCGGATCGCAGGACCGAGCACTCCTTCTGGAGGCCGTTACACTCGGCCTGCATGGACTGCAGCTCGCTGGCTGTGAAGATAAAAAGAGCTTCTATGTAACATTCTTGGAGCAGATGCTCTGTTCTTAATTAGTCACAGAAAACAAATTTTCCGTGCGCTTGGACGGACATTTGAGTCTCAACAAAAGAGCCATATTTCCAAATCACGAGGATACTAATATATATGTATTTGCACCTTGTATTTCTGCAGTTTTCTGCCACTGCTTGCTCTGCTGCTGGAGGTCCCGCTGTAGGTTGTCAATCTCTCGCTCGTACTTGTTGGCGGCCTGACGCCATTTGTCCAGATCCTTCGAGGCGGTTGCCAGGTTGGCCTGGGCGGCGTCGGCGTCGCGGTCCCCCTCTGCGGCGGCCGCCTCCAGGGCACATTTCAGCGCCTTCACCTCGTCGCGTGCACTCTGCAGCTCGTCCCGTGAACCGGAGGAGACGTCCATCTGCTGCCTGAGAACGCCCGTCTCCTCTTGGAGCTGCCGCAGCTGGCCTGTCCGGCCCACGGAGGGGGTTCAGATTAGCGGACATTTTTTTAGGAGGACAGACAGAACGTTCCAGTCCACATATAAACAAACATGTACCTTGAAGATGTTTTATCTGTTTTGCAGACCCATCAGCTTGTTGCTTGTTTTCATTTCTCTCGTCCTGCAGGATACCTGCAAAAGATGACTGCAATTATTTCATGTATTTGTAGTTGTCTGTGTGCACAGTACAAAGTGAAGTAAATGGTATCGAACATCAAAGATTATTATTATGTTTACCCTGTAGCTCCATGCATTTGTGCTTCTCAGTATTAGCCAGCTCCTGGGCTTCTCTGAGGTCATCATTCAAGCGCTGGATCATTTTCTCTGAGTCACCGAAAGACCCCATGTTGGACCTGGTCAAGTCATCTGATAATGAAATACAGAATAAAACATGTATTATCCAGATTAGACGTTCTTCTAGCTGTAAGAGTAGAGATGTGTGTCTTCCTGCAGTGCATACACAGACATTAGGAAGTTTAAGCCACGATGACACATCGGGAAGCAATGACGGCAATTCACAACTCTAAAAATAGACGGATAACTCAAAAGTTCCACCACATTAATTCTGCCTCAGTCCCAAATACCAGGGCTGACATACTAGATGATTTCCCAAGATATTAAAATGGGACTATTACATAAACTAATTGCTAACCCAGAAATAGACACAACTACATTATCTGCAATTTAAAAATATATATATTTTCATCCAAGCTTTCATTCTAAATTGTCCATTAACCCGGCAACAAACAAGTCTCTGGCACGTCTCCATGGCTTGGTTAACAGTGAGATACTGTAAACAATACACAAAGGCCAACGTTGTCAAGGGGCTGTGTTGTTTCCCAGAGGTGGAAACAGGCTCCACAAATACTCGGGCTTTGCAAATTCCCACTGAATATCTTGATCCCCTAATCTGCCACGGCTCGGAAAAGAGATGACCTCATCTCAGGCCCAGCAAATTGGCACAAGGCGGAAGAAAAAAACAGGAGTCGGGACGGGTCAAGCGTGTGCGCCATAAATGGACACATCATCAGTGGAACGCTGTAAATGAAAAGTGATTTCATTGTGTCTGTTAACGCACGCACGCGTATTGATAACTGTCCCTAAAAATGAGAGAGGGGGTACGAAGCGGCTGCTGGAGGCTGGTGGCACCCTCTGACTCAGGCACATGACCACGCTGCTGTGTGCCAGACAAAGGATGGGCGGGGGCGGCGCTCTGTCCAGCGTGTGTGCATGAGGTCGTGTGTTCCCTCATGCATGCATATGTATGAGAGAGAGAGAGAGAGAGCAAGAGACAGAGAGTCAGAGAGAGAGAGAGACACAGAGAGAGAGAGAGAGAGAGTCAGAGAGAGACACAGAGAGAGACAGAGACAGAGAGAGACAGAGACACAGAGAGAGAGACACACAGAGAGAGAGAGAGTCAGAGAGAAAGAGAGACACAGAGACAGAGAGAGACAGAGAGAGAGACACAGAGAGTCAGAGAGAGAGAGAGACACAGAGAGAGAGAGTCAGAGAGAGAGAGAGAGACACAGAGAGAGAGAGAGAGAGAGAGAGAGAGAGAGAGAGAGAGACACAGAGAGAGAGAGAGAGAGAGACAGAGAGAGTCGGAATGCGAGTGGGCTTCATGTCAGTGGGGTTCTGTGTGAATGACGTCTGGAGACATTTCAGATATCTTTGGTAGCATCAGTCATTATGGTCATTATGCGTTAGTGTCACAGAGTAATGATGGGATTAGCCTGTGTGTAAAAATACCTCTCTGACTAGTTGGGGGTTGGGGGTTGGGGGTTGGGGGGGGGGGGGGGGGGGTGCTGAGCATAACACGGCCTCAAGTGACGACAGGAAGAAAAAATGTAGGAGAAAGTCTTTTTTTGGCTCGGGTGCTGAGGGCTAAAGCCATCATAGTCTATCTTTCCCCCGATGTCGGTTTGCTTCCCAAATGAATGTGACGGCGTTCTTTACAACCGAATCGGAGGGAACTGCCCGGACTGAAAGTCCACAGTGTTCAGCGGGTTTCTATAAAACTGCAGAGGGCCAGGGGGGGATATTAGTTTACAGCTATGAAACGGTGCTGTATGAGATCCAAAGAAAGAAACGTCCTGATCGGTCTGTGAGGACTGAGGTACTGTTGTCGTGAGGACACTGTTTGCTTTGTGCTGCCTATATGCAGCGTGGCGGCACAAATTCATCCGTCATGCAAAATTAATTCGCTCACCAACATGCTCGCGCATTATTCTCATGAAGGTCCCTGTTGGTTTTGCTGTTCTCTGCACTGCAATAGCTTTGGATAAGTAACCCTACATGGCGCTAACACACCGGCTGCCATCCATCTTCTAATAAGCTGTTGACACTTGAGAAATCAGCCCCTGAAAACAAGGCCACCTACATCACCGTGAGCTCTACAGCCAACCAGACACTCTACTGAACTGTGACTCATGCTTTTCTCTCTCTCTCTCTCTCTCGCTCCACATCGTCAGTTGGTAAGATCACGGTGTCAGGTGAGAACAGCCGAGTCATTCAGGAAGGAACACAGCTGGGTTACCTTTAATGACCGGTACGTTATTCAGGGAATCACTGAGCTCTTTCTCATCCATTTGCTTATCTGTAAAGAAAAAGTAAACACATATATATATATATATATATATATATATATATATATATATCTATATCTCATGGCAACAAACACATAGACTAAATCAAGAGTTAATGTTGATAAATAGAATACATTTTAAATAAATATCCTAACTAAATCATTAAAGCTATTGCTGCTGTTGTTGTGGTTAAGGGTTAGTCATATCAAGTACTTCTGCAAGCTGCATAAGTGCTGAGAAATGTTCCTTTGAGGTCTTAAGTCACAGAAAATGATCTAATAAAAAAAGGTCAAGAATAAAACTCATCAGGAAATATTACCTCGAGGTGATCCGGGAGCTTCTGTACTCGTGTGCTGAGGCTAAAGCAATCTCTGGCATGAAGAACTCTCCTCCAACTGTCAGATTTTTCTCAGATGCGAAATGGACCAGTCCAAGCTGGGAGGCTGGAAGGGGGGGACACACCGAGGGGATGACAGACGCTGTGTACCAGACCTCCCTGCTATTGTTAGACTGAAGCCAGTGAAGACACAGAAATGGTTGAAATAAGTGAACAAATACTTAAAAGTGTGGTTATAAAAGCTACAGAAGAGGTAAATCAGAGGAATCTCATCAAAAACACGACCCCCCTGCCCCCCTTTGTGTTGTGGCTGAAGTCTTCCAGCCCCTCCACACTAGGTCATGCATCCGAGTGGGGCATGTCGGAAGGTGCAGCTGCACAGTCAGTGACACAGAGAGGTTTTGTTCAGGGAGCCGGGGCTGCTCTCTGACCAGTTGGTACTGATGTAAGAAACCTACAGGACACAGAGCAAGGGCGGCCAGTGTGATGGCGTGCGTCCTACATGTGCTGCATCCACCTCCTCTCTTACTCTGCCCTGCAGGCCTTTTAAATGCATGAATTATTAGCCTTTAGCTTGAGAGCTGCTGCGACAAACTGTGTGTTGTTCAGCTAATCTGCATTGTATCGGACTGCTTTGAAATGTTTGAGAGGCTGAGGTGAAATCAAGACAATGAAAGAAAAGCAGTGGCCGACACTGAAAAGGCTTTCTACATATATGCAAATAAATGTTTCCCCCTCTGGTGAAAAGCTTTTCATAACTTCCTAAACGCCTTGAATAATGCATGAAGTCCACACACAGACATGCTTGTGTAAAGGGTGGCATGGTTTAGAGTACATTTGAACTTAATTCTTTTCATCATACACAAGCATGCTGACTTACGAGAGAAACAGATTCACTGATGTTGCCTAACCTGAGTTTATTCAACGGCTGTATGATTCGATATCATGAATGGTGACATTATGCGTCATACTTGTAAAGACAAAAACCACAGGCTCAACGGGGCAAGTATGAACAGCTCTCGTGTTAATTGCTTTTCGGGATCAGTACATATAATAACAGAAAAGCTGCACCCAACTCAAAAAAGTGCGAACCAGTCAGCGTTAAGAGACTGTCGGCCAGCTAGCTGCCAAAGTCTAAACTACAGCTGACGGGACATTTAATGTCCACATTAACAACCTGCAGGTTTAGTCAGGACACTTAAGAAGCTGCCTCTACAGTTGGCAGCTACATGCTAACAATAAATTTAACTAGAGAATCAATTGTTGGACACGGCAAAGGCCAAGGACTCACAGAGTAAAAATGTAAGATCCTATAAATATAGTAAAATAAACAACCAGGGAAATGTCCTTTAAGAGTGTTTTAATTTTCTGTGGACATATTCCAGAGAGAGACCTCAACCTTGGTTGGCTGAGCAAGCTAGTAATTAAGTACAGGTTTATGATCTAATGCTGCAAATCATTGACATATTTTCAGTCAATAATCAAACTGTGCAACCTTCGGCTTTATTCTCAGTCAATTTATAATCTTTACAAACTGTATCTTTGCATCCCACAGGGGTGTTATTTTACTTTTGGGAACTAAATATCCTATAGGGGATCAAAGGCTCTGAAAGAGCAAGCAGTGTTCTGCACACAGACAAGTGAAAGGTAAACCCACATAAACCGGTTTTATAGGTGAAAGATTCACCAAACTGTAACAATAAAGCTCAGCAGCAAAACTACTTCATGTCAAAATGTGTGGGAGCCAATAGATTCAATATGATCTGAAGTTGCTTAACTAGTTGCCTCTGATCACGCTTCCAGAGCCGCCATGCCAAATTCCAAGGATTTTACCCTACATGCTTTCATCACATTTACAGCACTCTGGACTCGTACCAAATGCAATAAAACAAATCAGCTCATTGCCTCAGCAATAAATCTGTCTTGATAGTGTTGAATATATCCTATCAAAAAGGCACAACTAGTAGTTGTGATGAATGGAAATACAGTCTACACTCAGCTGCCAGTTTATGACGTATACACACACAGCTAAAACTAATGCAGTTTAATACAACAGTCCTGAATTTATCCCGCCTTTGTGAGGGTTATAACGTTCAGGTTTTCATTGAAACTGTTTTAGAGAGAAGGTGAATAAACTGTATGAGCATTTTGGAAGATTAAAACGTGATAAAAGGATGTATTACAAGTCTTTTGGATTATACTGCATTAGTTTTAGCTTGGTGAACCTTATTAACTGTCAACTGGGTGTATAATGGTATTCGTGTAATGCTATATGGATGGTTATGGAAATGTTTTGAAGGAAGATCATAAAATTCAGATTCAAGTCATTTCTGTGACGGTCATCTACGAGTTTACCCACAATAAAGAAAATGAACTGAAGCAAGCTGTATATTTAACTGAATAATAACTTTAGTGACTTTAAGTATTTTTTTATCTGTGATGGTATATTCCACACAGTAAACTAACTTCAAGTCAACTAGCGTTTGTTTGACGTTGTAATCTTAGCTAAATTAAAGTTAGATGCTAATGTTACTGTTAGCTTAGCTCATGTTAGCTTATCTACCAAACATTAAATAACGTTGGCTTATAGCTAGCTAAGTAGCTGTTAGTTGTTTTTATTGTTACCTTATTGTATTTC
The DNA here is from genome assembly GCF_050575085.1 of Anarhichas minor. Classification (NCBI taxonomy): domain Eukaryota; kingdom Metazoa; phylum Chordata; class Actinopteri; order Perciformes; family Anarhichadidae; genus Anarhichas; species Anarhichas minor. The sequence goes on from NW_027466449.1 coordinate 17,157,285, forward strand.
TTTACTTAATATGAAGTTACACGGTTAAATGTGTCTTTAAAAATATTTAAACTGTCCTAACTTACCACAAAACAACTTCAAAATAGAGTTAAGTTACTGTTAATTTGCTGTGATGATAGCTAACTTAGCCTAAAGTAATCAAATGTAGAGCTAACGGCAAATTAGCAAGGTTTTAGATGATACTAGCTCAAGTTAATATTAGTTTAGCTAATGTTAGCTTAGCTACCGAACGTTAAATAATGGTACTGGATGTAACGTTAGCTAACTGATAGCTAGCTAACTAGCCGTTAGTTGTTTTTATTGTTACCTTTTATTTCCTTACTTAATATTTAGTTACAAGTTGAAATGTGTCTAAACAATATTTTAAAAGTATTTAAACTGTCCAAACTTACCACCAAACAATTAGCTCAAGTTAACGTTAAATGCTGCTTCTTCTTCTTCTTCTTCTTTTGATCTTTATGGCGGTTGGCAATCTTTCAGGTGCATTACCGCCACCCACCAATCTGGAGTGTGGACTAAGGATATCCTCTATAATAAAGAAAAACATTAGTCTTGTTAACTCTAAATATTGCAGAAGAAGTTCCCAACATTTGTCACCAAAGCTATTCTTTAGTACATTAATTATATGTTCCTCTCCCATCAATCTTAGACCTTTTTTCATGCCTTCCCTCGCTGACTCGTACCTCTGACAGGATAATAAAACATGGTCCACAGTTTCTTCTTCTTCACAAAATGCACACTTTCTATTGTTATGCTTTCCAATAACATAGAGGAAACTATTAAGACCAGTATGGCCATTCCTCAGTCTTGTTATAATCATCTCCTCTTTCCTAGTTCGTCCACTAGAAGCTGCACTCCAATGGTTTATTTTTAAAAGATATCTTCCTTTACTCCCTTTATTCTGCCATATCTTTTTGATTTGTCCCTTAATCACCACTTCCGACTCACTTGTATTTACATTAATGTTATTTCTCCCACTGTTCAAAGCCCTTTTTGTTGCTTTATCCTCCTTCTCATTCCCATCGACTCCAACATGGAGCCACACAACATTAACAGCCACCCGCATTTGATGTGATAATGTTACATTCCAAACACAATTCTACTTTAACAATGACGCTGAAGAGGCAAAAACAACCGTGTGTTCATCCTTCAAGTGGAAAACATCTCTGAAAAAAAAAAGAAGAAAGAAAGTTGCCTAATAATGAGGTGGGTGTCGCCCTGCAGACTTCCAGCGTTACGTGTCGAGCTAGCGGTCTAAAAACCAGAAGTGATACTCTCAGTGTCGGTGTCGGTGTTAGCGGGAGGAGGTGGACACATCCCACCAAACGGTGTTTTCCGTTATTTAACTTAAGCCACCAGATGCTCGACTAGTAACTTTTTGTTGTTTTTGTTTCCCTATTTAGCTTTTTACTGTTTTGATCGAGTGTTTTTTTTGTCTGCTCCCCGATGACTTCCTCTATCTCAGCCTGGATTTGGAGTGAGAGATTTTGGCTTCCCGAAAATGTTACATGGGCGGACCTGGAGCGACCACCACCTGGTGTGGAGTACCCGAGAATCCGACACCTACTTTACGCACTACCTCTGGCTGTCATAGTGTTTATGCTAAGGCTGCTGTTTGAAAGGTACGCTTGTCCTTGTTTGTTGCTGGTTTTTCTTGTTTTATTCTTTATTTGGATGCGTGCTCCCGTGTGCGTGCACAGTTGAAAGCTTCAGCCTATGTGGCAACTGTTGCTCCGAAAAAAGAGTGGAAAAAAACAAAAAACAGCCACCAAACCCTTTGCAACAAGCTTTAATACATGACTCATTCTTTACGCACGCAAACTCTCTTGACACTGAAGAAGAACCAACTCTCTGCAGGCTTCAACCAAAAAAAACAAAAAACCAAGCTGCTCCTCGTTAAAGTAAAATTACATTAGTTTTTTTTTTAAACAAATGGACTCCATAGGTGGGACTTCTTCTCCACGTGACAGTTAATTGTAGGCTTATCCTCTCCTGGTTGTCTTTTGTCTTAGCTTCTTATTAATAGTGTTGCCATTCCTTAGAGGTGATGACACATGAAGTCTCCCACTGGCATGAACCACATGTGTAGGCCCTACCTTGCTCAGCAGGATAGTTTGGGCACTTTTTATTTTGTGAAAACTGAGCCTGGGTTATGTGCTTTAAAATAAAATAAACACACACACATCTGTATTCCTCAGTCCAAAGTCTATTCATTCAGTCTTTTCTTCTCCACGTTAGGGAGAAGTGTCGTGTTGTGGGATTGAAACCTGATCATATGTGTCTGGGCATGTGACACACATCAGTATTGTGGTCGGAGGCAGCCCTCCCATCCCTGTCTCCCATATCCTCACATGACACAGGTCACCATGCTCTGTTTAGACTAGGTGCTACATTCCCCAGGATCCCCTCCCAGTGCTTGTCTTTAGATTCTCTCTCTTTCTCCCCCGCTCCCTGTGAGACAAAGTCGAACATTACTCTGTGTGAGGTAAACTGCACACTCGAAAGTCCGAGGCAAATCTTAGCTAATGGTTCATCTGTCCCTAAAGCCGGTACAGCATGCTTAACTTATCTCCCTGACTCTCTCTCTCTCCTTGTCTTTGTCTCTCTAAATACCACATCTGTGTCACCCGCATCCCTAACCCCCCCCCCCCCCACACCCCACACCCCCCCTCTCTCTCTCTCTCTCTTTTTGTGCCTCTATCTGTGTGTGTATACAGGCTAGTGGCCAAGCCCTGTGCCCACATACTTCAGATTCAGGCGGGAGTGCCTCGACAAGCTCAGCCCAATGCTGTCCTGGAGAAAGTGTTTCAGTCCAAAGCGGTACGTGTTCGTCCCGTCGGCCATTAAATGTTCCTCTACACGCTGGAATACACCGACACGGGCACAGTTGATGTGTTCAGAGCAGCTTGGTGGTGTAGAGAGAATGGAAAAGCAAGTGATTTCTTTTTTTGTTCTCCTCAGTGTCCAGACACGAGGCAACTGGAGGGACTCTCCAAGCAGCTGGACTGGGATGAGCGGAAAATACAGAGATGGTTTCGGGTCCGTCGGAACCAAGACAGGCCCAGCATGCAGAAAAAGTTCTGCGAGAGCATGTGAGTTCCTGCTTCGCTGCTGTGTAGTGTGTAGTCGAACCCTGAGGACTGTGGTGACCCCACTTATCCTGTGGAAATATCTCAACATCTTCACCTCTGCTCTTCAAGAAGACAACAAGTTGCATTGCTCTGGTTTCTTTTCTTTTCTCAGGTGGCGGTTAACGTTCTACTTTGGGATTTTCATCTATGCCGTTCGACATTTGTGGGGGGTGAGTTGAATGAGCATACGATGCTGATACTGTTGCGTTGAAGTGTTGCGTAATAATAATTATAATAACTTTATTTAAGTAGCAGTCTTTCAAAAACAATGTTACAAAGTTCTTTAGAATAAAAACATGATAAAAGTGATCAAGATCAGGATATAAGAGAGATAGAATTGTTAAAATAGTGATATATATACACACACATATACATATGAGTTTAGAAAAATTAGATTACATTGAGTCTTAAGAAGGGATTTAAAGGAAGACAATACCGTTGCATAATAATAATTTTATTGATATAGCACCCATAAAATTTATACATGATTAAAGTGATTAAGATCAAGATATAAGCAAAATAAAATCATTACAATAGAGACGACAATATACCATCTGTAAAGAAAAAGCCATTCGATAAGTGAGTCTTAAAAAGAGAATTAAAGGACGATGCTGTTGCATTGACGTGTTGCATAATAATACTTTTATCAATATAGTGCCTTTAAGAAACAATGTTAAACAAGCTTTACAATAAAAACATGATAAAAAGTGATTTAAGATCACGATATAAGCAAAATGAAATCATTAAAATGGAGACAACAATATACCATCTGTAAAGAAAAAGCAAATCGATAAAAGTGAGTCGATAGTTCCACAACTTTAGCTTTTATTAATACTGTGTATGATTGGTGATGTAATCATATGAACATTTCATCTGTTTCTGTCAGTCGCCCTGGACGTGGGACACCAGGAAGTGTTGGTACAACTACCCGTTTCAGGTGAATAGTTATTATTACTTTTTTCATTAACTGCATTTTCATCACATCCAGCTGCTTACAGCACCATATTGTTTGCCGGCCAGAGAGGCTTCATGTTCTTTAAAGGTGTTTTATTTTTCTTGTTTCAATCCAAACAGCATCAGAGCTCTGAACAGTTCACCCACTACGCGGCCGAGCTCGCTTTCTATTGGTCTCTGATGTTTTCCCAGTTCATAGACGTTAAACGTAAGGTGGGTAAACAACGGCCCCTCCCGAATCTGCCTCCTTGTGTTGGATGCCGGTTCGCCGGCTTTCCTCGTATCCCAGCTTTCACGGCATTATATGTCACCAGTGTATGAGAATTAGCTTATTTGTGATGCGCTCTGGCAGAACAGGTTGGACGGGAAAGGTTCACAGGTCTTCCTGTGTGTAAAGATTCAGCCTGCCATCCCGGTATTTACACAAGTCCTTCAGTTGGTGACGTAACTTAACTGACAGCCTGTTTGGTGGATGCATAATTAACGGGATTGAGACTCAATTACCTCATTGTTCACATTGGCTGCAGGTGTTGTTTTTTTCCCTCGCATCCTCGTTTACCTCTTCCCTGTCGTCTCTCCTCATTCCCCCGATGACAGGACTTCATCATCATGCTCGTCCACCATCTCGCCACCATATTCCTCATCACGATCTCCTACGCCAACAACATGTTAAGAGTTGGCACTCTGGTCATGTGCGTGCACGATGCATCCGACGTCTTCCTCGAGGTAAAGAATTTCTCCTTTTTTTATTTTCTTAACGTTGCGCAACATGGAGCAGACGGGGATGATACCGCCGCTGTGCTGTGGAGCTACTTGTACGACCTGTCTGACAGGGGAAAAAAAACACACAATCGCATCAGTTATTAGTGCAATGACGCAGTGGACACACTGAAAATGTAGCAGAACGAGTTTGGGTTGTCCTCGACCAAATATATTGTTAGCAGACTCGCACAAGTAGAATTGTTATCGACTAATCGGTTTCGTTGACTTAATCGACTGATCTGGAAAACTTGAGTTTCTCCACAAAGAATCGCACGAAAGCGCCACTTTAAAGTCTTAAGATGGGTTCTTACATTTCTTTGAATTCATGTAGAATTTTTAAAAAGCATTAAAAACAACTCAAGAGAGACTTTACTCAACGAAGAGCAAAACAACCGATTACTGAAGTAGCAGTAGTAGTAAAAGTAGACTAGAGCTACTTCTACTACTTCCTTTCATTAGCCTTCTTAGTGACGAGCTAACTGGAGATACTTGTGTGTGATATTTTCATACAGTGAATCATTTTAATTCCTTATCTATTCCTCAAGGCTGCCAAGCTGGCCAACTATGCCAAGTACCAGAGGCTATGCGACGGCCTGTTCGTGGTGTTCAGCATAAGCTTCTTCTTCACTCGACTTGTCATCTATCCTTTCTGGTGAGTCAAATGAGACTTATTTACAAACCAAATTGCTTTCTTTTGCCTACTTGTCACATGTTCAACTATTGGAAGCATCTCTACTTTGAATCAGTGGCTTAATAACAGCTCCTCTGACATGTGTGTGTGTGTTTGTGTGTTGCAGGGTTGTTTACAGCGTTCTGATTGAGAGCTGGGAGATCGTTGGGCCGTACCAGACCTGGTGGTTGCTCAATGGGTTGCTGTTGGTGCTGCAGACTCTTCACATCATCTGGTTCTACCTCATCGCTCGCATCGCTATCAAAGCCATATTCAAGGGGAAGGTCAGTGTGACTGTGCGTTTTGGTTTTTAGTCACGCTGGCGGCATCGCTTCATGGATGGCATCGTCAAGTCAACAACTATTGGTTAGATTGATATTAAAATTCATGGTCCCCGCAGGATGAGTACGACAGAGTTTGGTGATTCCTCGGACGTCTCTTCTGGCGCCACCATGAGACATTTCTGTGTCATTTAGTAAACTGTCTCGACGACTATTGGATAATCTTTACGAACACATTCTGCATTCACGTGTAGAATCTGTTAAGATTTTAGCATCTGAAGCGTTCCTAGTTTCATTTTGTAGTCTGAGCACTATCGACCAATCAGGTTGGAGCAGGCTTTGGTTGAATGCAGGTAAACAAGTCCGTGTGGAGAGCAAAATAAATTGTAATCCCAGGGACAGTGATTTAGCTTTTCATTGGTTTAAAATGAGCTTGTTAGCTGGCTGATTGTGAAACAATCCGGTTGTGCACGTCGTCTCTCAACTCTCGTCTCTCGCTTCTGGAGTTGCTATTTTGAGTGTAAACGACGAGCGGCGCACAGAAAAGGAAGTCTTGACCCGGATATCTGCTAGCTACACTGGAACCCTAGAAATATAACCCCTTTGTCCCTTAGAGGCTTATCATCATCAGACCGATACATGATGGGTTAAAAGAAAGACTATTGGGTGGATTTCCACTAAATTTGGCTTAGACATCCATCTTTGGTGATCCTTCGTCTTTCCATCATTAGGTCAATTTAAATAAATGCAATACTTTGGTTTATCACCAAACACCTGTAAAAACCAATGCCATTACCAACGGCCTCGTCTGTACTTTGTGTTAAAAAAAAAAGTATAAAAAAATGACGTGACGTTTTGTTTCCTCAGTATTCCAGTTGACAGTAAAACCGTCTTAATCCCGTTTGTATTTCATTGTGCAGGTGGCGAAAGACGACCGCAGCGACGTCGAGAGCAGCACGGACGAGGAGATTTATTCCACTTCCAGTAAAAATCCCAGTCAGACCCTCAAACCGAAGGACATCGGCCACACTAGCAACCTTAACGGAGACGCTCACGACCACTGAGCACCATGAGGGGGATGTTCATCTCCAGTGAGGCTTTTATTCACCTGCTGAGTGTCTGTGTGACCCACTTTGTCACTTTGACCTCCTGAAAAAACACCAAAAAAAAAGACCTGAAACTTTTTTTTTTCAACCAGAAAGATTTGCTGAGTCGTAGAAATGGAGAGTGGACTTGGATACAGAGGGGAAACCCTTCTGTGTGGAATAAAGACCATCTTACTGAGTCGGGTTTACACTGTGTGAGGTTGACACCTGCTTTTTGCTTACAGGAGTAGACAGAGCTGTGTAGGTGTGTGTGTGTGTGTGTGTGTGTAGAAGTTAGAAATGGAAACTGAGCATGTCAACACTGCTATTGTCAAAATGCATTTTCTACATGTAAATACATTTTATTTGTGAAATTGGTAATATATTTACAGCTGTAAAACAAAGTCACTGCAATCTGCCTTAAACCGCTTACTGTCCCGTAAGCAAAATCTCTCTTAACATGCCAAAGATTTCTTAATAAAACATGATTGTACCAAATTCAGCAATGAATGTGAAGGATTTTTATTATTGTTATATACGTGCAACTGACAACCATTTTAATCTTCCTTATTATATCTGTGTGATCTAAAAATAAAGCAAAAAGAGTGCATTTTCTTGAAGGTAAACTTATTATATTTCTTATTTTGTCAGCTAAGCAGTCCAAATTTAAATATATTTCAATTACTTTGACATATTGTCAAGAAAAGCAAAAGCAAACTTCTAATTTGAGAAGCTGGAATCAGTGAATGTGCCATTTTTTCTTGAAATACGATTTTAAAATAACTTTTGGTGATTAATTGTTTATTTTTTTCTGTTAATCATTTCAACTTTAAAAAAAATAAACTCTGCACGTAAGCAGTCCGAGACAAATCCTCAGTCTTCAGTATCTGATTTTGTCACACTCGTCCATCATCTCAAAGACGTCCTCACTGAAGTCGTTGTACTTCAGGCTGAAAGAGACAGAAAGCAGCAGTTGTTTGTTTCAACATGTTTAAACTTCATGTTTTAGATGGTTTCTAGTCTGAGTGAATCGGGGCTTACTTCATCTCCAGCATATTGTCGCTGTCCTGCATGGCGTTGACGAGGGCTGGGACGGAGTCGTCCGTCAGCAAGTTGTTTCTCAGTTCCAGGCTCTTCAGAGTCTTGTTGGCTCTCAAAGCGGCACACAAGTCCTGAACGCAGTCGTCCGTCAAACCGGTCATCTCGACACTATCGACAAAGAGAGGCAGATTTTAAATACAGAGCAGTACAAGGAGTGTTTTTTGTTTTATTTACAATTATCAACTCACTCCAGCTCCTCCAGCAGACAGCTTGGATGTGCAACAGCATCCCAGAGGTGTTTGACCCCCTGGTCTCCCACTTCATTTATACCGACGATCAGGGACTTCAGTCGAGAAGAGCCACCTCTCAGCACCGAGCCCAGCTCCTCGAACACGGGCTGGGTTAACTCGCATCGCTGCAAGCTGCAGGGTGGAGCAGAATACACATTTAAATGTTTGTGAAAGGTGGTACTTCATCACTGGAGAGGAGCGTTGAATGGGCTGTGACCCCACCTGAGCTTCTCCATTGGACATCCAGGTCGACGGAGGGCTTGGCAGAGCAGCAGCGCCCCCTCCTGGAACAACTCGTTCACTGACAGGTCCAGTTCAGACAGGGAGCAGTGCTCCGACATCAAGGCCTCCGACAAACCAGGACAGCATTCTGCGGTCAACTCGCAGTCAAACAGACTAAAGTAAAAAGATACACAAATGGTGTTAATTAAAATATGGATACATGGATATGAATGTACGATTTATCAAACAAATTATGGATTTTATTTAGGTGTTAAAAAGGTACAGTGTGTTGGATTTAGGGGCAGAAATCTAAATGAATACTAACGAGCACATACTAACTCCAATTTATCCGAACAAATGTGATTGCTTTGCTCCAAAGTTCTTCATTAAATGAGAAAATAATATTTGAAGATTTTGGCCGTATTGCCCAGCCCTCCTTCATAGGGAGCGGGTCCTCTTCACGGAGTCCGCCATGTTCCTACGGTAGCCCAGAATGGACAAACCAGATACTCTGTGCATTCCAATAACCATATTACTATACTATTCAGTACGCCAGGAAAAGATTTAGCATGTCCTGATATATAGTGTGTCAAACATACCAGGATGTTCTGCATCTGGGGGCATTTTGCAGTATGAAACTCCAGCATGTTTTTCTGGCCCACAATCCTCTGCGCTGACACACGCTGTGCCTTTAAGTAACATATTCAAATCATGTCCTTTTTTTCGCGTTTTTTTCATCTCGTTGCAACACAGACTTACGTGAGGCCCTGCAGTTTGCAGAGCGGGTGCTGCAGGGATTCGCACAACGCCTTCACTCCCCTCTCACCGATCACGTTTTGCGTCAGGTCCACTTTTCTCAACTCCGATTGGCCCGAACACAAAGCCGCTGAGAAAGCCTCCATGGATGCAGCAGTCAACTCACACTTTTGTAGCCTTAAATAAACAAAACAATTCAAAAGATAAATACACAACTCTGACAAAAAACAAGACTTGTAATACTAATACTGCCCAGTATAAAGTACATACTGGAGCTCCTGGAGTTTGCAGAGAGGACTTTGCAGCGCTTTGCACAGTTTCACGAAGCCCTGGTCCCCGATCTGATTGAACGGCATGTCTAACACACACAACTGAGGGGCGCCTGAGGTCAAGACAGACGCCAGATCTCCACAGATCGCCTCGGTCAGTTTGCATGCTCGGAGTCTGAAGTAAATAAGAAGCAAAACATCAAGGATTTATTAATGTCTGTTGACATGAAGGCACATTTTAAAAGAATCCCTTTAATCTTACTTTAATGTGTGCAGCTTGCAGTTTCTGAGTCCAGCGCAGAGAATTTTGAACTTCTCATCTCCGAGGTGGGATTGAGAGAAATCCAGCTCCTTGGTGAGTCCTCTGCTGAGAGCCGAGGCCAGATGAGGGACCGCATCGGTACTCAAGGAGCTGTCCGTCAAACTGTGGGGGGAAAACAGACGGAGCGATCTTACATACGACGGCGTACTGAACGCAGGAAATGGATCGAGGCCGAGACACGTGGACTTACTTTATCTTGTGTGACAAGCTCATAGTCGGAGCCAGCGTCTCCGCTTGTTCCTCCGTCAGATTCCTCGTTCGGTACAGATTCAACAGCTCCATCTTACCGAGGCACGTGGCGACATAGTTCAGGGCCGCACAGTCCTGGAGGTTCAGGTCTCCGTAGCTGATGCCGATCCGTGCCGAGGGGGTGACGATCTCTTTCACCAAACTCTCGTTTTGAGCTTGAAGAAGCAGATGGAAGCAGCGGTGGTGTTTGTCCTTGTACCATTCCTTCAGCGTCACCTCAGAGGTGCTTTTGAACCAGTGGTTGAAGTTGGTGATCCGATCAGAGTTCATCTCTCCCAGCAGGGTCTCCAGCGGTCTGCGCTGAAGTGGCCCCGAGAGCCCCGACAAGAAGACATCTAGAAACGTTGCATGGCCTTTGTGCTTTTCCAACATCTTCTCCACACCCTCGGACGTCGACGTGTCCAAAAGGAAAGCCGTGGCCAAGATGAAGTCCTGCATCAGTTGGGAGTGGAAGGAGAAGACGCGTCCGTCCGACCGGTCGCCATCTACTCGCAGGAAGCTGCCAACCGAGGTGAGAAACCGTTGAAGACCAAACGAATCCATTTCCTCTTTGGTGCAACTCGAACGCTGGTCGAGGAGGCAATGAGACGCCATCTTGCCGAGGGCCAACACCAGGTCTCTGCTGTGGGCCTCTTTCAGCTGGAGCATCTGAATCAGGTGGACCAGGATGTCCACGTACAGCTGAGACAGCGTTTCAGGAAGCTTTGCTCCAGCATCCATCAGAGACTTGTAGACGGAACAAACCGTCCAACAAAATCTGGGGGAGGTGCAGACATCATAAAAGCCTAGAGTGCTTTCCATGTGTACTCTTGCTTTGTTGGCAGCAGCCGGGTCAGCGAAGAAGAACCCCTTGAAGTAGGCTTCTCTCTGTGGCTTCAGAAACCCCAACACCTGCACCCGGGCGCCACTCAGAAACTTCTGACACTCGACCGGCCTGGACGCCACCAAGAAGGCGGCTCCTTTCAGCAGTGATCCGTGAAGCAAGCTGGACACTAAGCAGGACACGGGGACCGCCTGTCCGGGGTCAGAGCAGAGGGGGAGGACGGAGGGGTCCAAGCTGTGTTTCCACTGATCCAGATCATCAAAAACAAACAACACACCCTCTGGATTCTGCAGGAGTTGGGGCACGGACTCTGGAGGGAGACGGCCGTGGTGGCGCAGCATTAATGTCTCCAGGGAGAGCGTCCCATTGAGGGAATTCAACTCCCTGAACCGGAAGTGGAAAACAAAGGAGAAGTTCTGGAGGTGCTCCCCTTTGGCCCAGCCCACAACTAGCTTCTCCAGAGCAGTGGTTTTACCCGACCCTTCAGGGCCGACCAGCACTACAGTCCTGGTTCCATCAGACAGGGCAGTGTGGACGGCGCCATCGACAGAGGGCCAGTTGTCGTCCACATTTCTGTCCGTCCCCTGGGCTTCAGCGGTCAGCGGGGAGATGTACTTATTGTTCTTCATCACACTGACAGGCAGCTCTCCTCCAAGAAGTGTTGACGTGTCATTTGACTTCAGGATGTGAGTCAACACAGCGTCTTTGTCCATGTTGTAAGTCACTGTAAAAGATAAAGCAGTTAATAAAGGAATTGTCAGTCTGCAGAAAACAAAAACATGCAACTCATGTCTGCAAATAGACAATCATTAACTGTACTTCCTGACATTAAAAGCTGTCTAGCCAACATGTCCAGTAACTGTCTAGTAACAATGCACATCTGGAATCTGTCAAAACACGGAAGTGGAAGAGCAGTTACCTTGTAGAAATTCCACTGGGGAAACAAAGTGAGACTAAATATCTTTATGAAAAGCAGACAGATGTTTTAATAGTCGGGGTTACGTCTGCACTGGGAACGGAGCAGGAGTTGCGCTCGAGCTAACTGCCAAGAAAACCGCGCCCAGCACAAAACAGGAAATACTTTGTGTTTTCAAGCCCTGCGCGCTGCCTTGCAGACGGCCATGGAGTGTCATGTGACCGAACTATTTTAATGCACTCCTAAATCAAGCTCAGGGGTTGCACGTGACTAAGGTTACAAGTATTTTATTTTTTCATATTTTACTCTAATGCATTTCAGAGGGAAATGTTTTGCTTTTTACTCTGCACTGTATTTATTTGACAGCTTTAGTTACTTTGCAGATCCAGATTATTAATACAAAATATACTTTTTTTTTTAACGTGTTAGTATAGATTAAACTACCCAGCAGTAGATGACGTAGTCAAAATTAATCCCACCATCAATTGTCTGATCACAATCCAATAATGTTGAAGCTAATAGGAGCTATTTTCAAAGTACATTTATCTGATAACACTGGACTTGTTCTTAAAGGCACATCGTGTAGCATTTAGTGGGATCTATTCGCAGAAATGGAATATAATATTCACAACTATGTTTTCATTTGTGTATAATCACCTGAAACTAAGAATTGTTGTGTTTTTATTAGGTTAGAATGAGCCCTTCATATCTACATAGGGAGCAGGTTCAAGGCTATTAAATGAAGGCTGGGACGAGGTTTTGAGCTACAGGGGTGTGAGACATGCACAGTGTTACAAACTGGACCGGTTTGTTCACGGACAGGACAGGAGGGCTCTATAGTCCGTGATTAAAACCACCCAGAATATCATCGGGACCCATATATTGAGCATCAGTGATATTGGTGACAAGAGGTTCAAAGTCAAAAGGATATTAAAAGACAAAACCCAGCCGGCCACAGTGTGTTCACGCTGTTTCTGTCTGAGAAAGAGATACAGAAGTATCAGCTGCCAGTCCACCAGACTTCAGAGCCATTTCAATTTATCGTCCAACCTACAGCATATGATGTAGTTCGACATTAACAATAAAGTGGTGTATTTGACTCTACATGGACCATAATTTACTCAATGAATATCATGCTGTATTGAAGAAGACTTGAAACTAGAGATTGAGACCATAAACTTCTTTACCACCAGAGGAGTCGCCCCCTGATGGCCATTACAAAGAATGCAGGTTTAAGACACTTCAGCATTGGCTTCACTTTACAGACCCGGAGGTTGTCGCCTGATTATCACTCAAGAAAAAAGGAACACAAACGATCATGCAGCTGGAAACGTCTTTATTGTAAACACAGTAATGAATGTGATATCCAATAGGAGGAGAAAAATAAACAAAAAATACACACATGTGGCTCAATGGTGCAGTTGGCTCATTGTAGGTCACAAAGAGGTTCATGTTAGGGTTACATTGTTACAGTGATCCAGCTGGCTAATGTGCTGCAGTGTTGTTTTCTGCCTTAGTATGTTCTGCCATTGGTCTCCACTGTCTTGATGAGAATTGCATGTTGCCCGCGCGACTGGTGGTTGTTTACTTGGGTGGCTGTAGTGAAGAGGAGAGTGGAAATGTCACATACACACACACACACACACACACACACACACACACTGCGGGCAACCCATCCTAATGCCAGGGGTAAAAAAACAACTGTTTAAAACAATACTTACACTTGGAGGCAACTGTTTGGATGTTGACAATATAGTGCTGTCCAAGTCTGTGAGTGAGAAAGCAGGAACTACATGAGTCAGGGGAATTCCTCTGGTCATGCACAGTGTAATCATGTTCACTTCCTTTATGTTTGATCATGCTGAATCCTACAAAGTAACCTTTGTCTTAAGGAATCTTGGCCTGATGGCCTCAACCAAGGCAGAGGTCATCAGGAGATGATGAGAAGGCCAGTGAACCTTCTCTAATGTATAAAGAGAGACAACAACGTCCCATCTGGGTGCACATTTCAACCTAACACTTGTCCTGTGTACCATGTTCTGAGCATTAAAAGTGTGACAAAACTGAAAGATTTCTGTCTCGTTCCTCGTTGTCAGAGTGGGATTACAAAATTGCCACGTCACATATACAAATACAGAAAACTGTAAGCATTGATATAGTGGCATGTGAGTTTTGAAGCTGTGTGTATGGACTTAAAAAGCCCTTAAAAGCCTAAATTACACATCAACCAGTGAGTTATTATGTAGTGACAACTTGACACGGCAGAGATCTCTGCCAATGCGACGCACCTTTCCTCCTCTCCCTCCAGCAGCTTCCTGTAGGTGGAGATCTCGATGTCCAGGGCCAGCTTGAGATTCATGAGCTCCTGGTACTCTTTGAGCTGCAGAGCCATGTTCTGCTTGGCTCTCTGCAGAGCCAGCTCCAGGTCCCTGATGCGAGCCTTGGCGTCCTGCACGGCCCCCTCCCCGCGCTGCTCCGCGTCGGCTATCTGGCCCTCGAGGTTGGTGCGCTAGGAAATAGTGCAGGTGGCGGGAGGATTCGACAAGATTTGAGCATGCAGATTACCCCTTTAAAATAGAGGGTTGACATGAGTCAATGTGTTTAACTCTGCCCTGAGGAGGAGTACTAAGGTTGTACTAAAGTTGATTTATTTATTCTTTCCTGGTTTATAACACCTGAGGCTTAAAGCATGCATTATCTGTCAAATTTCATGACCAAACAAGTCCAGTTGCCTTTGACTTTCACCTTATTATGCACTCCATGAACCTTTTCACTCACCTGTGCATTTACAGCCTGGATTTCAGTCTGCAGGCGGGCAATCATTCGGTTGAATTCAGATATCTGCCCCTTGGTGCTGCGCATCTCATTGCCATACTGGTCTGCCTCAGCACTCATCTGGTCAAACTGGTGCCGGCAGAGATCAAACCAAAGAACAAATTGACGAGATCAGTAATTATCAGGTTTGACAAGAGTGGTTTCTAGTATTCTAGTACATGCATGAGCTTTGGATAACTGCTGACCCCTTTCATGTTTGTAGTTTAAAAGAGAAACTTTGTTTTTACCACAAATTACATTACACAAACGGCTACTTGTAAGTCTGAATCCCTCGTGTTTTAGCTCTTTACCTTGCTCTTGTGCCAGCTTTCAGCTTCTTCGCGGCTGCGAGCAGCGATGTCCTCATACTGAGCCTTGACCTCGGACACCACCTGATCCATGTTCAGGCCGCGGGAGTTGTCCATCTGCACCACCACAGAAGTCTCCTTCAGGCTCTCCTGCAGCTCATGCAGCTCCTTTTTTTTAACCAAACAATAGAACAACAGTAAGAAGACATAATCCTCACATTCTGCATGTATTTTCTTACATCGTACTAGTTTAATGGATGTGTACCTCGTTATACAGAGTCTTGAAGAAGATGACTTCATCACTGATTAAAGACAAATGGTCTTCCAGGTCCACCTTGGACATGTAGCCAGCGTCCACATCCTGCAGGCAGCCAGAGAAAAACAAACAACCTTCTGTCAGTGCTTCTTAAACCTTTTGACAGACACGTTTGCATTTCATGTTTCAAATGTGCGGCTGCACTAAAATAATGATACGCTTTATTTATATGGCACTTTTAATGACATAAAATGCAGCTCAAATTGCTTCACAAGAGAAACAAAGAAATAACAGGTATTTAAAAACAATGAAATAATAAGATACAAAGAAATTGATATACAAAATAGAATAAAACTAGTATGAGAAAAACAAAGTAAATATAAAAGGAAGGCAGTTAGAAAAAGGCCAACAAGAAAAAGTATTAGTAGAGAAAATGCTTAGAAAACCGTGAATGTAATGAGTTTTATATAAAAGAGTTTAACTTTAAAAGGGATCACCATTCATCAGTGTCTATCATGACTGCATACTGTACCTTTTTGATCATGACGAACTCGTTCTCTCCTTCATTCCTCTTGTTGATCTCAATCTCGTACCTGAAACAGCCCACAAATATCACATTACACATGCAGGTATCAGTTTGCACTTAATTACCACCGACGCTCACAGTTCACAGACGTTTAATAGTTTCTTTTTCACAACGCATTCTCACTTTGTCTTGTAGTCGTCCACATTTCTGTGCGCGACATTGTTCTCCATGTCCAGTCTGTGTTTGTCGTTGTTGATGAACTCCAGCTGGTTGTGCAGGTTGGCGATGTAGGACTTGAGCATGGGTTCAACGTTGGAGGAGGCGGTGGTCTGTCCCTGCAGCAGCTTCCACTTGGTCTCCAGCATTTTGTTCTGCTGCTCCAGGAATCTTACCTGTGGCAGACGTAGGTAGAAACCAACCAAATCAGACTTATCAGATACTTGACAGAACTTGTATAGACATAATAGAAGTCGTTGGCCTTTAAATATACGTTAAAATGCCAAAAATGCAAATGTTTTATCAGGGTTAAATTTCCTCTTACCTTATCAATGAATGAGACGAAACGGTTGTTCAGCCCCTTGATCTGCTCTTTCTCCTGGGTGCGAACAGCTTGGACGTTGGGGTCGATGTCTATGTTAACCGGGGTGAGCAGGCTCTTGTTGACGCTCACGGCTGTAATGGGGGCCCCATGGTTGGCCCTGATGCTGATATTGGGGATGGAGTAGGACCCCATGGACACGCTGCTGAAGCCCCCTGGAGACGTGTGTAGTCCCTGGCGGCTGCTTCGCTTGCTCCTCAAACTCATGGTCGTGCTGTGTGGAGGTTTTTTCTCTCACTGCTGGGATGGAGGACGAAGAGGGCCGGGCGGTGGTTGAGCTCTGTGTGTGCATCGTCTTATCTCTTGGGGTCTGCTTTATAGGCAGGGTTGGGTGTGGTGCGATAGGGAAGTTATGCGGCTCCCCCAATGTGGGTGAACCAGTCAGACGCATGCTGCCTGTTCTCCCACCTACCACCGTAACGGAAGTTGCATTGTTTTCTGTTGTCACGCTGGAATTCAGACTGGCTTTGCGGTGTCGGGTTTGCTGCATTTGAGCATTCCGAGAAAAGTCAGAATTGTGATCCAAGAAGTCATCAACCAAAACCATCAGTGATAATACATTTAAAAAACACCTGTGGAATCAGGACAAATATTTATATTGGTTTTATGCCAAAATGAGGTTTCACTGTAGTGTACAGTTGTGTTTTTAAACAACAGGGTCACAATTGCTGGTAAAGATTAACATACTGTAGACGAGAGGTTTTCAAAGTCTGAGACTGTGTGCCTCCCCTCGGAAAAAGGCGCCTCTCACCCTCCCTTTACTTGCGTAGTTTCACATCAATCCCTGGATGCCTTTAGGATCAAACAAACCAAACTAAACTCAACAACTGAGCCAAGATAGTCTATTATTACTGTTGAACATCAGAATACACCAAATACAAAAACAGTCAATACCAGTCAAAATGTTGACATTCTTGCTACAGACATATTGTTAAATGTTACGTCGAAAACTATTGTTGGTGGCAGCCGGTTGTAAATAAAAAAAACTGGGCTGTCCTCTTTGTGTCAAACAATCTTTGCTGCTTTCTTTTCAAACTCTGTCTCTTTTCAGACTGATTACCCAATCATCGCCTCCCTTTAAAAAAACAACTACAGAGAAAAGAATCCTCTCATACAACCAGTTGTGGGTTTATTCTGGAGGTTTGTCAAGACTGACGCTGTGCCATCGAGGTAAGTAACGCTGGGAGAGACTGTGTGTGTGAGTGTGTGTGTATATTTAAAGCAATTTTACAAACGTATTTTTACTCAAATTAAAATGTCTCTATTAGCTCTTCTCTTGTCGGATAATGAAGATCGCCTCGTTCAACGTACAGAGGTTTGGGCTGACCAAAGTCTCCGATCCAGATGTTCTGTCAGCTCTCGTTAAGGTAAAACGCATCAGCAAAGACATCACACAGCTGAGGATCAGTAATGATAAGCATTGAGTTTTTAGAAATGCGCAGTTCGTGCCACTGGTGTGACTTTTAGGGAAGCAGCCCAAGAAGGAACAGTCATTGTGGGTGTTTGATATGAAGATAATGAGTCTTGGATCATACCAGTGTGATTATTAGCCGTCTTTGATGAAGCTGCCACAAGTTTGGATGAAAGAAAACAAAAAGCATTCCTTTTGTCTTTTGTGTTTTGTAGATTGTGTCTCGATACGACATCGTAGTGATTCTGGAGGTGGTGGATGTGAGCGGAGCTTCTGTTAAAACGTTCTTGGAAGAACTGAACAAGTGAGTTTACTTTTCTTTATTAATTTCTGAATGAGTGAAAGATTTTGTTTGATATATGTTTTTTTGATACTGTCATAGAGTCAACACGACCCATCACTACGCTCTGCAGCTCAGCGCCCGCCTGGGGAGGAACAGATACAAGGAACAGTTTTTGTTTCTGTACAGGTGAGATCAAATCACGTCGCCAGAGTGCAACACTCCTGTAGCGTCACCACCGAACAGCTGCACTAAAATCTATTTTTTGCCTCACTGGAAGGGACGACGTCGTCGACCTGATCGACTGCTACCAATACGAAGACAACCAGGTGAACGACGTGGACGCTTTTGCAAGAGAGCCGTACATTCTCCACTTCAAACCACGCGACACGGGTCAGTCTGAACAACAGGGAGTTATAGATATCCGTGTGTAGCGACACGTCTGAGTCACGTCCATACATGTTTGTACTTATACTTGTTTGTTTTTTCAAAAGGTGAATGAGACAGATTTAGTTTGACATGCACATGAAGAAGGGAGCAGAGGGCAGGTTTATCAAGTTAAATCAGTCTGCGTCGAGCCGTGTGCATCCACACGCGTGAGATATGTCGTGATGGGGCATGTTATCGTAGAGATGAGCGTCTGTGGCTTACAGGGCTGTTTACGTTTGCAGTGCTGAAGAACGTAGTGCTGATCCCGGTCCACGCCACACCGTGGGACGCGGAGAGAGAGCTGGATGAGCTGTACGAGGTCTTCCTGGTGGTCAAAGACAAATGGAAAACCGATGTGAGTGGCATCATCAACAGGGTCACAATAACATTCAAGGGTTTAAGGACCATTTATTCTCATTATGCAACACAGAGTCCGCTCTGTCCTGCGATCCAACAGTAAAGTGCAGCTTGATCTGGGACGCCACGATGGAGCCAGGTCTCTGTGGAGATGTGGGACCAATAAATAGCTGGTAAAAGGCAAAAGGTGTAACCTGCAGGATTATTACAAGTTCCCCACGAAAAATAATGGCCACAAAAGATGCGTTAATATGCTGTAGACCAGAGGTTTTCAAAGTGTGAGACTGAGGGCTTCCCTAGTTCACTTGCTTAGCTCAACTCCTGAATGCCTATAGTGTCATTTTATGTTATTTGATCCCTTGACACTCAACAATTGAGCCAAGATAGCCTAATATTACTGTTATAATAACTTCACACTACATCAAATATATAAAAAAGGTTTGTCCTAAAGCATTTATTATTTTCTGACTCTTGGAAAACTACTGAACCAAATCACACACATTTAAGTTATTCTCTGTGATCTTCTTTTGATAACTAATGTAATATTGTTTCACTGAAAGAAGAGCTTTAGTTCAAGATTCATGACAAGACATATTTCTATTTCATACTCTTATAAAAAGAGGAATCACACCAATTACATGGCCTATAAACTATCTTTGAATTATGTTGTAACCTGGATCTTCTGATGGGATTTCTCCGTATCCTCACTAAGGGATACAAGAGCTTGTATTGGCACTAAAATGGACGTATCTGATTTCCTCTAGAACATAATGATCCTCGGGGATTTCAAAGCCGATGGTGCGCATGTCACCCATAAGGAGATGAAGGGGATTCGTATTCGCAGCGACAAGAATTTCCACTGGCTGATTGGCGACGACGTGGACACCACGTCAAACACCTCCAACGACCACTCCTACGACCGGCATGTCTGCACTGATACAAATACATTCATGCAACTCCAAGGAGGAGAGAAACTGTACATATCATCATTATACATGTACATGAAATAACGGAGTGAACTTATGTGCAACAGGATTGTTGTGTACGGAGAAGATATGCTGGCAGCCCTTGTGCCAAACTCAGCCAAGCCGTTCAACTTCCACAAGGAGTTCGCTATGACGGAAGAAATGGTGAGTTTGTCCCTCTTTGTCGAAGTTGAATCTAATCTAATCTGACAACATGTTCTGTATCGCTCAGTGTTGTTCCTCCTCCTGCAGGCCCTGAGAGTCAGCGACCACTACCCCGTCGAGGTGGAGTTACGTAAAGCTCCTCCTTTCTGGGTGACGAAGGATTTCCAAAGATGTGACGTTGGCGATACCCGGCGAGCTTCAGGTAACAGAGCTGTCACAAGTTGAGGAGCCAAACTGTAATTCTCTCCGTCACAGACAGACAGGAGCTGACCTACTTTGCTTCTTTAGATATTTACAGAGCAGTGTGGCCTTTGTGAAAGACGAGCGCAACTAATGACAAAGAATGCTTGGAATTTGAGCTTTTTGTAAAACTATTTTACAGCTCAACTTAAGGTTTTACTTTTGAAAAGCTCTTTTTTTTGAATGCACATGATCTAAACTTGGAACTTTTACTTTTTTGTGTTTGATCAATGCAACGGCTTCACATTGTCTAGAAATCTCAGGTCAAAACATAGTAACAAGTATTGCTAAACGTTGTAACTACGTCAGAAATGAGTCAAGACCAGAATCCGACCTTTTTGCATCTATTTAACCATTTCAAAAACAACCAAACTGCAGTTATAACACTCCAGCTAGTTATAGTGAGATCTATTACACCCTCTTTCTATTGTTGTAAAACCCATTTTGATGCTCCAACATCTTCGTAACCGAGTTTGATTTACCACGTGAATAATTTACAGTTGCTAAATCTAATCATAATGAATTGAAAACACAAGTAATGCTGCTAAAATGGGTTCAAATAGATGAGGATGGCCAAAGAAGAAACAAGAGCATATTTGTTTGTAGGTACTGAGTTACCCCTGTGCCTTTTAAACGGTGAAAACATGCAGAATCTATGTTTTATTAGGTTTTATAAGGTCTGTGACAATGCACTGAGGCCATATTTGCAGGAGAAAAGCATTTCACTCATCAGAAGCTGAATTCAATAGCCTATACACATATTTGAAGAATTCTTTCCAGTGACAGTTATCACCCACTGTTACTAATTAGGCCGTGTGTGTGTGTGTGTGTGTGTGTGTGTGTGTGTGTGTGTTCTCTACTCACAGAAAGCCTGCAGGCCGATGTGTTGGAACTGCAGAAGGAAAATCTCTTGCTGGAGCGAGAAAAACTTCAACTTCAGATCTGCATTTTGAAACAGCGGCTTGCCAAACTCCAACTGAGAAAATGACAAGAAGATCTCAAACACGACTGGCTTTTGTGTAATTTAGAAATGTATATTGCAAAAATGAATAAATAATTGGTGTCATACACGAATGTTGTCCTTTGATTGTGATTTGGCCCTGATATGGCTTGTTTAGGCTACAATACAAGTCTGGCCCCAGTGAGAATGAATGGTGGTGCAGTTTGTCTTCCAGACTTATAGAAAACCAAATAAAAACAGGGAGATGAACGAGTTTATTATGATACGTAAATCTGTCAACTTTAAATAGAAGGTAAGCTATTTCTAAACCAGTGTAAACATATAAGTCTATTTCAGAAAGGCTTTTCTTTTATTGACAAAATGTAAAATACAAAGAATTCAGGTAAACATTAGCAGCATCTACAGAACATATGTAGTTAATTTGTATAAAACACATACACACAAATATATCTATATATATATTTCTATAGTTGTTCAGTAGACTAACTAAGAGAGCTAAATTCAAATAGAAAATTAAAAAACTTAAGGAGTGAATTAAAGAAAACAGTTTATGAATGACTAAGTTCAATATCTCATATGCCCACATTTCCAAATGTTAAAGAGCGCCTTCATGTGGATTTGAATATTAAAAGATAAAAACCTTTGAACGAGTAGAAGGCAGAAACGACTGACGTGTGCTGCGTTCAAGTGACCCACGTGAGCTCCGGTTTTCAGTGGTCTACAGTCGTTAGAACACGAGCTGCCACTCATGCCTGCAGTTAGACATGACAACGAATATGGCTTGTTGTCAAATGAGTTAACACTCAGGTGGTATTTCAAAAAAATAAAAAGATACAGCGGTACGTACGTTTTATTTGTTGCAGGGAAATACTAAACTTCACTTTCCCCGTTATTCTCTACACCACGTGAAGTAGACGAAATCTAGTCACGTGACTGCCGGAGCACTTCCACCACCCCCGAAAGAATCGAGCAGTTTTGTAAACAACCGTGCAAAAAAATAAAAAAAAAAGGTGTGCGACCGCGAGCCAACCACTTCCTCAGTGTCGATCGAGCTAACACCGAATCCTCGCGCTCACCTGTCCGGTAGACAGGCCGCCTCAATGCATCACAGAGGACCGAGAACGCAGCGGGGATCATGGATGTGTACGATCTGTTTAGTAGTTGCAGAAAGGGCGACGTGTGTAGAGTCAGGTAACCGACGGATCGGCTGACGTGTGTGTGTGTTATGTCAGATGGCTGCACCAACGTTACTTCCTACCCTGTTTAAAAATAACAACAACAACAACAACAGTCTTGAGCTTATTTACTTAGCTTCTTCTGGGGGTAAAACGGTAGCATTTTCTGTTTTCAACAAGTCACAACGGAACATTGCAGCTAAACTCAAAGCTAACTGCAATGTTTGTTTTGCAAAGAAGTGGGAGGTAAACAAGGGCTGCTAACATTAGCGTTGATGACCCAGCTGGTAACTTTAGCTAATGTTTACGTGCAAATCAGCTGCTCGGTTTACAAATGTTCATTTCAGCTTCATATCAGACACATATTATCCATGTCAAATAACAAAATAATAATGATAAAGACAATCCGAGGACAACATAGAGGTGTCCTCATTGCAGTTCAATCCACAGTGATTAAAAGACAGGATGAATACCTTGTGTTTACCTTTGTGTTAAGGCCATTTGTGCACAGAGATCCTGAATGCATCATTAAATGCCACCTGAATCATCTGTACACATATGATATTTACATGCCAGCATCTGTGTAACCTCTCATTTCTTTTATTTCCTCTCCTAGATACCTTGTTGAACAAAGAGACGTGGACCTCAATGTAAGAGATAAATGGGACAGCTCCCCTTTGTAAGTACAACTTAGTCGAGCGGCCCACTTCTCTGGCTAACACGGCTTCATCATCCTAACAACTTAAAATGTGAACGCTCTTCTTCTCCAGGTATTATGCTTGTCTCTGTGGTCATGAGGAGCTTGTCCAGTACCTGTTGGCTAATGGTAAGGTTGTTAATGAATAATTAATGAATAATTAAGTATTGCAGACATAAGTAGATAGGCGCTCTCAGTAGAGTGCAGGTCTCTGCCAGGTGTTTGCTTTATGGTGTCATTGAATGCACACACCCCGCAGTTGGCTAAAATGATATAATGTATTTGTCTTCTTTGCTTTGCTTTCAGGTGCCAAGTGTGAAGCCAACACGTTTGATGGCGAGCGGTGCATGTACGGCTCTCTGAACGAGTCTGTTCAACGTCTGCTCAAAGACTACAAGTGCATCAGTGTGCGCGCCATGCAGCGGGACGACTTCAACTACTTTCTGCACATGTGCGTTTGGCCATTCGTGTAAATGATCCACTTCCTCCTCTACAGAGCTGGAGGCAGAACAGTTCGTTCTCCTTTTGTTTTAGTAGTTCACAGTAAAAACCTGCATACCTCCATTTGCTCTAGGTTACTGGAGCAGGGTCCACACAGCGACGTCAAGTTCCTGGTTCACGGACAAATATTCACGGCCCACCGCTGCATTCTCAGCGCACGCTCAGAGTACTTCACTGATATGTTGGAGAGCAAATGGAAAGGGAAGACCTTGATCACCCTCAAGCACCCTTTGGTAGAGACAAATATACGTTGATTACTTCTGTTATCAGCTTTGTTATTAGATGGTCGTGTCTATTATACAGCCATGCAGGCACATTGTGTCTACATCTGTTTGGATAAAAGCCGTTTTGATTTTCAGATCAACCCTTCAGCCTTTGGAGCCATTCTGCAATATTCCTATACAGGTGAGCGCCAAATATTAAGGCTGAACAGTTTTAAGACTTTGCAGGAAAATTCAGTCTGTACTAGTTTATAAATGTGTCAAAAACAAAGATTCATCATTCTGGAAATCCAATAAAAATCGTTTATTTTAATGGAAAATCAACTCTTTTGATTCATGTTTCTTTCTTAATGTTACAGGACGAATGGATATTGATATAAGCCTCGTGGAGGACTGCAGACGACTTGCCAAACAGTGCAAGATGGAAGATCTGATGGAGGAGCTGGAGAATAAATGCAAGCAGCTGTATGAATTTGGTAAGTGTAACATTATCAGGGAGAACAATAGGATGCACCAGAGTGTTTAACCACAGGTGTGTCGTCATAGTTTGGGGCAGGATGTGACACGTTGTTGTTGTTGTTTCTGTGTAGCGTAGATGAGCAGATGAATTCTATAATAACGTGATATCCGATCGGTGCATAGACTAAAGTGCTCATTGATACCCGACTCTGCATTCTAGTCTGTATCCGAGGCATTTCCGTTATTGGTATTGGAACTACTTTTTCTCCACACGAGTGACGTCTGTCTCGTCTTTCCTTCTGTCCTCATCAAGTGTCCAACAAGCCGGGAATCTGTGTGAAGGTTCTCAGCCTGGATCCTCACAGCTGTCAACTTCAGGAGGAGATGGCCCAGTTAGCCGACTGTGCACTTCCCACTGAACTAAGAGTAAGGAGGCGACGGCAGGAAAAAAACAGGATTGCTGCTGCTGTAGCAGTTTATTGAGCCTGTTTCTTCTTCCCTGTCGGTTCTCCCC
Organism: Anarhichas minor; assembly: GCF_050575085.1. NCBI lineage: Eukaryota > Metazoa > Chordata > Actinopteri > Perciformes > Anarhichadidae > Anarhichas > Anarhichas minor. The sequence continues at coordinate 17,181,933 of NW_027466449.1, forward strand.
AGGTTGGATTTGGTGAACTTCCCTTTAACAGAGTCGACCGCTTCCCTACTTATCCCGACATCTGCTTCAGAGTCGACGGTTTCAACTTCTTGTGCCATAAGGTGCGAACAACAAAGCTCACGCAACATTTCACGGCTACTTTACAGCCTCTCGCCATTAAAATGAATATGTAGATTTGCTGTGTGTTTGTGTCTCCAGGCGTTTTTCTGCGGGCGTAGTGATTATTTTAAAGCCTTGCTGGAGGACCACTTCAGTGAGGGAGAACAGCTGCAGTCCCAGCCCAGCACCCCAGTGATTACTTTACACAACATCTCCCATGAAATATTCATCCACGTCATGTATTACATCTACACCGATGACACAGAGGTCAGTGCACAATTTCTGTCAACGAGTTTATTTTGTGTAAGAACATTTTTTTAAATTGTTGCTTGTCAGTCGACCAGCTGAGGAGTCTTAAAAGAGACAATGAAACAGAAGCGCCACCTTTTATGGATCAATTTGTGGCCGACGGACTGGTTTCCTACGGTTCCGCATGAGTTTGTATAAAAGAAACAAAGTGTGTGAGGGTAAAGGAGTGTCTTAAATATGCAGGTAGATTAAAAAAACAAGTTATTTCTTAAGAGTTCTTCCTGTTGTATTTGAACACATCACCAAATGTTCATTTATACTAAATAGAGCATGAACGCATCATAATGTAACTGAATGGCGCCTCCCTATATTAGCTGTTAGCTGTTAGCTACGTTGCTAGCTCTCCTCCTGCCGATTTCCACACAGATTTGTTGTTCACAATGTAGCATTATCGGCGAACGCCGATCTCCCGATTGCATTTTTTTTATTGAATATCGGCCAATAACGATCAGCAGTAAAACTTTTTTTCACACGCTGATTTATTTATTTATTTTTGTATGTGCCTTTATTAAGGATATGTGTGTCTGGGACAAGAAAATCGTTGTTTAATTTTACCATTTGTGTATGTCGCTCTCCTAATATGTTGTTATTAACACTGCGGTATAGGGGATCCCGACCTTACATTACTATCCAATAACCATAGTTATTATGGGTCTTCAGATGTTCACACCCTGACAGGTTTGCATCCTTGACCTATGCAACATACTAAATATTTAAAACTCTATATTGAGTGGGGACATCTGCCAAAAAGTACAATAACATTTTCATTATCTTTTACAATGTAACCAGTGATGGTGAACACTAATATTACCATTTTGTTAATGTCACTTGAATGCTCATCATTATTACCTAACTGAATATATGTATATATTTTTTATTCCCAGCTAATAACAGAGATTGTGTTTGACGTGCTGTGCGTGGCCGACATGTATCTGCTGCCCGGGCTGAAGCGTCTTTGTGGGAAGACGCTCTCTAAGACGATCTGCGAGGACAACGTTCTGTACATGTGGAAGATGGCGAAGCTTTTCCGTCTCTCCCGGCTGGAGGATAACTGCACAGAGTTCATGGCTAAGATCATTGAGCGGGTGGGTGTCTGTTTCTCTGTGTACAGGTCAGCCATGCTCACCCCCCCCCCCCCACCCCCCACCCCCACCCCTCAGGATAAATTCCCACCTGTCTTACCTGTCTGTCACAGCTGGTGGAGCAGGCCGAGTTTGCAGAGATCATCAAAGAGGACGCCGCGTCTGTGGAGGAGCGACAGGAGACGGACTCCGTCCCCTTGGTGGACGAAATCCGCTACCACATCACCGGCAACTTGCAGACCTACAGCGCGATAGAGGAGGCCAATCAGAAACTGGAGGCCTTGGAGGAGTTGCTCTGCAGCATCAATATTTACTGCTGAGGGGCTCGACGGGTTGCGGGTTTGAAGTTTTTAAGTTTTTATGCTTTGGGAGGGGATCTACGGTGGTGCAAACATAGAGGAAACTCGTCTCCGTGGGTTTTATTTTATTTACAGTATATTGTACAGAATATATATATTTTCAGAAGACTGTTGTGATGCATATTCAGAGAACGCTTTTAAGGTGGAGTCTGCGATTCTGGAGAAATATTGTGGATGTTTGAACTCGACCCCTGAACGAATCCTTTACTTTGAATTTAGCATCCCTCTCACTTCCACTGTGTTTCTCTTTATTCATCCAAGTCCTCCTCCCTGTCCTGTGCACGAGCATGAGCGCCCCCTGTTGCCGATTGTATGTATGAACACCGATCTTTGACAAAGAGAGTACTGGATTAGAATCACTGACTGCACCTTTAAATACTTTTTTAAGTAAGACATATCAAAAGACATTTGGTATATAGCACCAAGTTCTGTTTGAGGACATTGTGTATGATGTATTTACACAAGCATGGCTTTGTTTTAGGCATCATTTTGTAGCTGCTAGAATTTAGACTAGCTGGTTATTTAGCTCTTTTAAACTGTACTTTGGCCCCAACAAAGTTCAGCACCAGCCCTCAATTTAAGCTCCATGAGATTTAATTGTAATGCTCTTAGAAAGCCAAACGAGTGCATGTCACCAATGCACCGACACGCACTCGATAACTCTGGGTAAAAAGACGGAACGGTGGAGTAGAGGTTCAGTTCATTCATCCAGAAAATGTTTTTAACCTCAATTTTTATGTTAAGTTACATAGAATATAGTTTTATTATGTATTTCATGTGCAGAAGCATTCAACTTTTATCATGGATTTGATTGGATGTGGCGGCTGAACTTCGACCTGTTACGTTGCTCCTGTTTCACACTTTATTACTTATTGATGCACTTATTCCCCTTTAACATTTTCCTCCCCTTTATTTAAACCTTAAATGGAAAAACTAATTTCCTGATGGCTTGTATGCGACAAACCTCTCTTGCCCAGTGTGCGCACAAGAAAATAACGCTGAAATGTTTGCATGTAAAATCCACCATCCCAAAAAAATGGAAAGATAACTGCTCCTGGTTTTGGCAATTAAACGTGGTATTGCAAGAGTTGTGTTTTATTCAGATTATTTAATGAATTTTGCATTTCATTGGTTTTACTTACATAATTCATGACGTCCACCACTTTGGTCCTGACTGAAATATCAACAACTAGTAGATATGCTGCCATGACTTTTAAGAGTGTGCAGAGCAGCGGCCATTAGCTAGCCAGTGGGACACACAAACACACACACACACACAAAGGGAGGCGAGTGTGAAATAAATGAATATGATAAAATAAGTACAGAGTTTGAGTTCTAATGGCTGTGGTGCTGTTTCTGTGTGGGCTGTCTGCTCGTTGACCTTTAGGGAGGTGATGAAAAGTTTGGTTGTAATGTTATCCAGCACTCATGTAGCCTCACACCCAGCAGTCAAAGTGAGCCGGACGACATGGTGGACTCTGTCGAGCCTTGTAGCTCCGCCCCCGCTGCAACAAAGAGCCAAAGAGCATCTGTGACAGCATGTTAGCATCAGGATGTTAGCGTTTTAGCTCAAAGCACAGCCTGCTGTAGACTCCTGTTCTTTCTTGAAGCAATATTTTACTCTCTAGAAAACAAAATAGTTTTTTTTCTTCATTATAAAAAAGTAAAAGTTAACACAAGAAACTTTCGTTTTGTGTCGATCATGGTCGCACCAGACTCCCTTTAGAAAACCCGTCATTTTACTGCATCAAGGGGTCTGACAGTCTGGCCCTCTCAGTCCTGGTTCTGGTTCTGCCGTGCCTCTCTTCCCTCCGGCGGGCACAGCATTACGGCCTGGGCCTCCAGCAGCGTGGTGTCGCTCCCAGGAGGGAGGAACCTGCATGATTTGATCTGATTTTATGAGGAATCCGACACGATGGCACCAATGACGAGCATTAAGAATAACTATATAGAAATAGCCAGTCTTCTCGCTGATGGTCTTGTTTCCTTATGAAGGTCATATAGAGGCATCAGTGTTAATTGACTGTTGCATGACCAGTTCAAAGGTCCTCACAGTAACTTTAAACAAAATGCAGATACAGCTGTGTGAATCAGAGGAACTCTTTCCTTGAATGTACATTTTAAGTCATCAAGGCGCCTGAAGATGGCGCCATTTCTCAGTTTATAATTGCCTCAGAAACAAAGCTCTTAACGCGTTGTGGGAAACAAATGAATCCATCACATAGGTCTCTCAATTCATGCGAACATTTCCTGAATGGGCCTGTCGGACAGTTGTGCATTTTTCAAATCACACATTCATCACAAGTCCACAAAGGTGAGAAGAAGGGCAGTAAATAGTGGGGCGCTGTTACATGTTAGATTTAAATGTGTGTGTGTGTGTTAGTGTACTTGCCCTATAGTTTATAATCGGTGTCCCTGTTGGCTCCATCACTCTCGTTTCAAAGAGTTTTGGGAGGTGAAGACAAAAGTGTACGTCACCTTAATGGAGCCCGATGTTCACAACAGTGGGTATAAGCTCAAATCCCAACAGGGAGTATGCTGTGAAGCAGAGCCGCTGTCAAAATACATTAAAAGTGCAGTTCAACTGAAACACTAAAGCCATCCATTAACAAAACCGTTGGCTTCCAGCCCAGCCTCTCGAAGGCCTACATGTTTGAAAAGACAAGAATAAACAACACAATTAGTTATGACCCCAGCAAGCTTCCTTTGCAAATGTTTAATGGTTGTTGCCATGCGACTCTGTGTGGTTCTTTTTTTGGTCTTGGGTGGGAAAGTCTATTTTATTGGGTTTCAGATGGACATCCCACTGCCGGGGCAAACAGATATTTATGCGGTGTACAGGAATGATCTTATATTTCTCCTCTCTTTATTGGTGTCCATGGAGACTGTGTTTACAAGTCAACCCGGCGTCTCCTTAATAGCCGCTTGGTGCCTCAGTTTGTTCCCATTCAACGCCTCTCTACACCTCCACGCTGGCTTCAAGTCACGGCCTGAAAACTGTGAGGTTGGATTCAGTTTAAAGCTGTTAATCTGAAATGTCAGTTGTGGTGGAAAATTTCTAGGTTAATCGGGAGGAGAGAGTTTTTGTTCACGAATTAATAATGAAGTCATCAGAAGATTCAAAGTTGTCTTTTTCCGTTTATTCTCTTGCAAGAGGGAAGAAAGCCACGTATTCAGTAGACTGCGTGAAACCTTCTTCGAAGTGCAATCTTCAACATCATTTATGCATACAAAAGTTCACGCCTTTACAACTTCAGATAATGCATCAAAAGGGGAATAAAAGTATTTCAGACAAAGGATGTCTGTTAGTCAAGGTCTCTCTGTGTCTCCGTCTTACCAACAAAGAAACAGTGTACAAGATAACAGATAACAAGACACCTGGATACTAAACTAATTCAATCTACAGAACTACTGTACTGTGTCTGCACTTTTAATACTTACATTCTTTAAAACTAAGCATAATACGATAATATATTTTCCCATCACACAGTTTACACTGAACCGATGCGAGGGTCCCGGGACAGAGGATGTCGTACGTGTGAAGATTGTAAAGCCCTCTGAGGGTAATTTGTAATTTTGGAATATACAAAATAAATGTAATTTAATTGGATTGGGTAGCCATGCATTTGTTTTAGAAATTCTGTGTACCCAGAGGATGAACCTGAGCGACTTTGATGACCCCCTGACTTTCCTCTAGTGCTGGTACCAACTTACTTTGTCCAGGGTCCAGTCAATAAACAAACATTAATAATCTTTATTAGATCAAATGAATAAACGTTAAGTTATAAACTCACTAACTTAACTTATTAACTTGATTAACTTCACAATGATTGACACTCAAGGCTTTTATCTAAATCAGATACTGTGGCACCTTATTTACATTAAAAGTACAAAAAAAATCCTGAACGGAATCCATTAATTCTCAAAATGTTCACGTTTGTAGTCGATGGAATGACGCTAAATTTGGTACAAACGCTCATGGTCCCCAGAGGATGAATCCACATGACTTTTGTGATCCCCTGACTATTTTTCCTGAAGCACCACCATGAGGTTCACATTTGCTGTTTTGAGGAAAGTGTCTCAACAACTATCGGGTGGATTGTTGTAAAATCTGATGCACGCGATCATGTCCCCGTGAGGATGATTTGTAATTACCTTCACGATTCTCATGATGATCTTTTATGTGTCTAATACTTTGACTGAGGACCAAAAACCACTGACGTTCCTGTCATCCTCGTCTAAACTAAAATATTTGAGCATTTAGTGCAAAGCGCTGCTGTATCACTAGCATGGCTGTGAACTCTTGGTCTTGTTTTTCCCACATTGATTACAAAACTCTTTTGTTAAATGTTAGCATGACTAACATATATAACTCGTAGTCACTTTGTTTCTCGGCACAGTGGCAAAAAAAAATTCTTTGCAGCCTGTCAAGCAAACCAGATCTTTAAACTCTCTGATACTATTTTCTTAAACAGATTCCATGTGAAGCCCGATTAACAACTCTTAAGAAAGGTCGGACTTTACTGTCAGTCAGGGTTTTTAATGTTAAATGTCATTCTCAGCTGATGCTATGCACCATTGTGCTTATCTACTTCACATCTCCCAAACACATCTAATTATGATTCATATCATTATTTTCCACTTTCAAATGGCTTGCAACATACTGGCATCAGTGCAGTTTGGATATTCTTCAAGGTGCATCCTCTTTTGCAGAGGATACTTCACTAAAACTGTATTCTATTTTCCGTGCGTCAGAGTGTTGACTCATATTCAAGTCATGTGTCCTGTGCAGTCCTTACAAAACATGTTTAGCACAGATTTTTTTGTTTTTTGTTAAATCTTGAAGGGGTCAGCTGAGGGTTGAATCTCTTGGCTCTTGACTCATGTCACTGCATGACTCATTGAGACTTCACTGTGACATTTGTCTCCTCATACAGGAATCTGGAAGGGCAGAAATCTAGTCAACTGTAATTCTTTTCTGTTAATTCTTTTAACCTCCTTACAATAAAGGTTATTATCAGTCTAGCTGTTTGTTTGGAACTTGCATGCTTCACTTCTTTTAGGTTTTGCTGTGTCGTTATAAAGTTTGACTTCATAACGTGTAAGAACACGCAGAGCTCACACGTCAGATACACACACGTCAGATACACACTTTTCTTTTAAATTCTTTTAACCTCCTTACAATAAAGGTTATTATCAGTCTAGCTGTTTGTTTGGAACTTGCATGCTTCACTTCTTTTAGGTTTTGCTGTGTCGTTATAAAGTTTGACTTCATGACGTGTAAGAACACGCAGAGCTGCGTCTCATGCCATTTGTGGGATTGTCTTTCCTGGAATAAATGTCTCAACCATGCCGGTTTTATTTTATATCTTGCTCACATGTCGGATACATTACAGTTGGAACAGATGGAGAAGGCTATATATATATATACTTCACTGTTTCTCAGAGGTAAATAAACTACATTTTTAAAACATCTATTGTCATAATCAGGTAATAGAGATTTAATAAAACAGTGTAGTAATATTCCATTACAAGTCCTGTATTCAAATGTTGCTTTTGTACATACAAATTATCAACAAAATGTGCTTAAAGTATCAAAAGTAAAAGTACTAATTATGTAGAATTATGCCCCTGTAAGTGATATATCATCACATTATTTAATTATTAGTACAGTTGAATTATCAGCGTTTTAACGTTGTGGCTACTTAACATATTGTGGCAGAACTTTTAAGTTATGATAAACAAGAACAAGTATAAACAAAATAAATCAAAAAGCTACAAAGACCTGGTACGGTGACCCAAGAGCGACAGCATTGCTGAATTTGGTCTATAATCAGAATTAGTTGATGAAGAAAGGCAGTATGTATGTATGACCCTGACCCTTCAAGCCTCCCAGCAGATACATATGGAAGATTGAAAATGACTAAAGTAAATCAATTTAAGTCAATCTTTTAATTTGCAATAACACATCATAGTTTTAGATTCTGATCATAATCCTTTTTTTGTGTAAAATCCCACTCTGAAGAGTAACAAGTAACAATAGCTGTCAGATAAATGTACTGGAGTGAAGACTACAATAGTACAACAATGTAATCTACAATATACTAATAGTACTTTTACTTGTATTTCTATACTACATCATTTTTTACTTGAGTAAGATTTTGAATACACGTAGTTTAACTTGATAGGCACAGTTCTAAATGTATTCTTGTTCTCTGAGACATTTAAATGACAAAAAAAACGTAAAGAGACCATAAATACAGTGTAATGGGGTATTTTCTTTTACATTTGAAGAAAGTGAAGCTTCTGAATTCTTCCACTATTGGAGGATTTACAGTTTCTTGTGTTCACTATAAATCAACTTTAACTACGACATCCGTCTGTAAGGCGTTGTGTTCTGGACAGACCTGCGACCTTGTCCCTGAGTATTGATATGTCCTCCTAGACGACGGAAGACATAACTCACTGCTGCCGTCACTGCCAATATCCTAATTTGTTATTAGTTAGAGATTACCACCTGAGAGAGAGAGAGGGAGAGAGAGAGAGAGAGAGAGAGAGGGAGAGAGAGAGAGAGAGAGAGAGAGAGAGTAATAAGCTCATTAGCTGGAGACTAACCTGAAAAACTCTGTCTCTCTCTCCAACACCCTCACTCCATCGTATGTCCCACTTTTACATTGTCAAGCATAAAAAGAAACAGTACAGTATGATACACACAGCACAACTTGTGGATGCATTATTTTTTGGCACATTTCAGTCCGAGTTTGGCGCCACAGAAAGCCTGATTTTGCATTTCAACGGACGGACTTACAGACTTAGGACCTGGGCGAGTGTCGTGTAGTCCCAGCCGGTCATTATGTAAGAAATGGCACAGCAGAGACTACAAGCGCACTAAACTGAACGAGAGGTTCCCGCCAAGTAGATCTCTTTATAGGATTGTCTTGAAGCGACTTTCCCTCCACATTTCCACCGCAATGTCGGGCAAGCACCAGGCCGATGATGCCTGTAAAGTGTGTGACAGTCAGATGCTTACACTTAACATAGCCATGGTAATATGGGATTACACGCTCCCTTGAAGTATTAGCAGCCGGGACACAGACAAAGAAGGCGAGCGGGGCTCTTATTAGTCAGCTTTGTCAAAGACGGAACTAAGACTCTTGAGAAAGTATACATGCGTTAACAAGAACAATGCACCCCGTGGTGCGGCAGGGCATTTCATGTGTGGCTTTATTTTTCCACTGTGTGTGTCTGTGAGCCGTCGTCATGTGTCTTGTTTTTGTTGGTTGCCCTACAGTGCTATGTAATGTTCAATTAAAGGTGAGTCACAAGGTTGCCAGTAGAGAACGCGGCCAGCTCTGCAGATAGATACAAACAACGTTGGCATGTGAGGGAGGATTACACCGTTACCATGTGACAGATCTACCCTTAGACAGACCTCTGACCAAAGACGGGCTAAATCTATCCAGGACAACTACTTCCGGTCCCAAAGTCCTCAAATGTGAACAATCAGGCGGACATAGACGCAACCAAACCTGCTGCGAGGGTGGACAAAGCGGGACCACAAGGTTCTGTCTGCAAGAAAAAAAAGAAAAGTTGATCATTTTGTTTTACTTTTAGAATAGAAATTCAAATTATTAAAGGGAGGGTTGGTAATCTTCTTCTAAAACATTTTTTGACCAACCATTTATTTCGGCAATTGGATGGGCTATAGCTTGATAGCTGAGTACTAACCATAGACTGTATATAAGAAAGAGGACGTAGTCATTGTGACGTTACCCATTGGCGATTTCGCCGTCGCCATCTTGAATTACGGCTGTCGCCATGTTGTTGTTTTTTGTATCAAATGGTCTGTTTGACTCTAAATGGACCATAATTTACTGAATGAACATCATGCTGTATTGAAGAAGACTTGAAACTAGAGATTGAGACCATAAACTCATGTTTACCATGTTTACTGAGGTAATAAATCAAGAGAGAAGTAGAGTCATTTTCTCATAGACTTCTATACAACCAGAGGAGTCGCCCCCTGGTGGTCACTAGAGAGAATGCAGGTTTCAAGACACTTCCGCATTGGCTTTACTTTTCAGAACCGGAGGTTGCCACCTCGTACTAACAATAGCTATGTTCGCTGTTTATGTTCACAATGATAATTTGGGGGGAGTGTCTTTGGAGGAAGGTCTGAAGGGACGAGCTGTCAGTGTCTTTCGTACTAGTTTTAGCTCATTTTGGAGCTAGCTCTGCTAGCTACTTTAATTAGAAGAGTTGGCAACACTGGGCTGGATTTTTCAGTTGGTCAATTTTTTAAATCCAGCGTATTCTTGCTAGTTTCTCACGATTACCAACCCTTTAGCCTTTAATTGCAGGTAGAGAATTATAATATCAGATGTATTTTGGCAAGGACAACAATTTAGCTACATGCTTTAAATTTAGACATGAAAACATATGGTCACATGAAAGATTTTATTTTGTAAGATAACATACTTCATAAAGCTTTACTAACGATGTGATTCAAAACAATGGGGACAAAACCCAGTTAAGAGTATGATAGAGTTAGCATCGGATACAGATGTTCAGCAATAAGCAAGCTAGCAACGTGAATTTCATACATGTTATAATTTGAAACGTGAAAACTTCACGGTAACTTTTACTTACTAATATCATTAATTCTTGCAAACAAACGGTAGCAATAACCTGCTATATGGTAGCAACAGGTTTAGAACAACTCTCAGCTTAGTTGCCAGCATTTTATACAGTGTCATCCATATAATGTCTTCCATAAAATCATCAACTTTGAGGTTTCAAAGCTTAAATTTAGCAACATCTCGTGATATCTTCAGCTTGGTCGAATTGAGCCGTGGTGCAGTGAGGTGACACGGTTAAGAGGCGGAACCTGATTGGTCATCCTGTGTTCATGCAGGGCTCTGATTGGTGCTTTGCAGGAAGGAAATGGAGACTTTGGAGATAAGATGTTTACCTTTTTGTTCAAAATTTAAGGCAACAATTGGAACCAAAGTCAAAATAAACCTATAGAAAATGAGTAAGAAAAACTTGTCAAAGAACAGTTTCATTTGAATATTATTAATAATTATTTTAATTATGAGCTCACAAACCTGGTCTCCAAACAGGTTTATGGTCTTGTGAGAGTTGTAAAACCCACCATGTTATAAGCGTGACTTTATCACCGTGATTAGGATGTTTACTGTGTGGGCATGGCTGCTATTGTAACCTGATACAATAGCAGTTAGATAAAGCTTTCTCTCCCCTGTTTGTGTTCAGCTACTTTAGATTCAAGGTTGGTTTCTGTCACAGTTACAAACAGTGAGTGTCCAAACTTGTGTTCTTTCTTTCTTCCTTTTTTTTCAGTTACTTTCCTGTTTCCTGCCTATTTCACCCTCAGGCATCAGAAAGCAGTTGTCCTGCTGACAGAGCTTTTGTTCTCTGCAGGGAGAAACCGTCACTGAAACTCAAGTTGACTGGCTTTGAAACACACTATGCTTTACAAAACGGACATGAAATGTTGCTTTTAAGGCTAATGAGGAAATGTGCAAGTAGAGGCATACACAGCATTGAAATAAGGAACCAAAACAAACACTCTGTTCTTTCCTGTAGTTTCATTTAAGTGTGTTTTTGTTCATAAAATTGCACAATGAAACACTTTGCTTTCTGGCTCAATATATATACATAAAAAAACAACCCTACTGAGATTGGTAAATCTCAACACCAGTTAACATGCCATCACTTCACAGGTTCATACTAATGTTTAAAACAATGATAGACCTTCTAATAAACACTCTGGTTGGTATTAGTGGCCACCATCTTGATGACTTTACCTGCAAAAATATAGTTTTGTAAATCTTTTGTGAATGCACCACAAGTCAATCCTACAATATATATAATACCGTGAGTTTCTCTATATTAACGATCCCTATACTATGAGAGTCTGGTCGAAGTAGTTCTGATGTACTGAGACATTTGCCAAATATCTTGTGTCGTGGCACCTACCCAACCTACTTCGGTCTCCACCCTAACCGACGCATGAATGATTATTATATAACTCCAATACTCAGTCAGAACAATATAATCTCAAATAGCACACTCTATAAATCCAGTTTGACAGGATGCTGTTATCCAACGATAACTGAACTCTGAGACTCACACTCTCTGTCGTAAAATGAATCAAAGAATCAGAATCAGCTGTATTGGCCATGTATGCGTACGCATATAAGGAATTTTACTTCGGTTTGTACGTTGCTCTCAACGTACATACATAGAATATACAAAAAAAACAAGGACAACAAAGTACAACAGAGGTTATGCAACCTATCATATACAGAGCATGACACCGGCCAAAATATGATGGATTATGGCTGATGTCAGCATGCTAATAAACACAACACAAAATCACGAAACAAAGTACCATATTAGCATGCTATCATCTGCTAATGTCTTTGGCTAGAATGGAGAACTACAACTAAACTAAGAGATCAAATAACTAAACTGGCAACCCTACAGCCATGTTGCCAGCATGGCTAACGGCTGGAAGGCGTCCAAAATCACACACTCCATCCCTTTATTAATGACTTATTAACATTTAAAACTCCATGTGTGATGACTTATTAGAAAGTGAAAACCCCATGAGCATTTATTAATAGCTTACCAACATTTAAAAAATGAATACTTACTAAATAGAAGGGATAAACACCTGCCAATGTTATTTTTCCCCCCCACAACCTGGCAACCCACCATCTGCTATTCTTGCATATAACTAACCAATAAAGCATTATTAACCATTGATACAGCCATTAGTTTCAGCTCATGAGAAAGTGGTATCAGAAATATGAACACAGAGTCATTTCTGGAACTATTTTCTTTGTTTTTATCATCCAACATCGAACATAATATTATCTTTAGTCCTTTTCTATTTAACATAGTTATCCCTCATTTTATTTGCTTTGTGTGTGTTGAATTTGTCTGTTAGTAGACAATGTATAACAGTCTCCTGAATGATGATACTACTTATATTAATATTCTCTCTTCTTTCATTGTTTCTGCACGCACTGTAAAGGGTCAATATTGCATCATTTTGTAAAATGTAATCTTATATTCTGTTTATAGGTTTACTTTGTAACATCTGCCTCTTGGGACTACAGATGAAAAACAGCCTCTTGGTTTATAACTCTGGCGCATTTACAGCAATGTTTTTATTAATGTGCACTGTCCCTTATCAAATTAAGTTAATCGATAAATGTATTTATGTATAAATGTATCCGTGACAGACACAGAGAGCCGGCTGGAGGGAGGCTGTCGCTTTAAGAAGTTGTTGCATGGAGAGCAGCTGGTGATTTTCCACTCGAAACTGATATTAAATTGTTTCACTCAGCGTTTAAAACGAGGAACAACGGGCTGCTTTGGTAAAACGAGGACAGGTAATCAGGCTTCTTCTTTACGCATCGAGTCAGTTAATGATGGTGGTTTTATTTGCAAAAAAAACAAACGCGCAAGATGGATAGAAAAACTATAATATATAAATCCGCTTTTAAAGATATCTCTTATTTTTAAAGGTTTGTTTTTTTAAGCACACTGCGTGTTGTTTAGTCATTTCTCGCCGTGGTTTGATGCTGATTCATTTCATTCTCTGATATAAACAAACCAGATTTCTCTCTTTTTCTTTGACATGATGCTGTCTCCTCATTATTCCCAGAATGCTTCCGCTATATATTTAAACAAAAAAAGAATAAGAAAGAAATCCTGGCACTTTAACTCCTGCTTTAAAAAAAATCAACTTGAGCAAATACAGTTTTGGTCATAAAAACATAACAACCCTCTGTTCTGGCCTTTGAACCCGGTTTCCTGTGTTTAGAGCTGATAAGACCTTGTTCCTCGTTTCTCTTTGATCGTTTTTTTGAGGTCTGCTGTGATGCGTTCAGGCACAGCCCCGACTTCACAGTGACATGTGATGTATGCGTGTGTGTGTGTGCGTGTGTCACCCTCCACAAACACAAGCCACCCACTAATTAAATAAATGCATGAGTGAATTAATGCAACAATTATTATATTATATTATTATTGTGATATTTGATATCGTCTTAGATTTTGGATTTCGTAAAGTGTTTTCCTGGTATTAAAGGCTGCATAACAGTAAAGTGATGTCATTTTCTGAACTTACCAGACTGTTATATTATATGTCTTTACTCACATATTCATTATGTGCACATTAAGCTTTTTGCAATTGTTTTTAAATTGGATATCTATTTTCAGCAATGTTTTTGCGATTCATTTCAGCTTTCAGCATTCCAACGCATTTTCAGCAGGAAATGCATTTTCTAGTTACACTTCATGTTTACTTCTCCTGATCTTTACCTCCTATAACAAGGTCCATAGGGGCATCTCAATAAATAAACATGTTATATTATATTATATTATATAAGTGTTATTTACTGCTTTTTTTCGTGTTGGAATAAATGTTAAATATTTAACTGCAAAGTAGTAATGCGTGTTTGATACTTTAATTTTTTTGCATTAAATCATACTGGGATGTTTGCTGAAATTGATAGGATGGCCCTAACTTGAAAATTTTCCACCAACCGCCACTGCTTAAGAGTTTTGTTATTGGATAACAGCATCCTGTCAAACTGGATCTATCGTGCTAAATGTGTAAATACTGTTCTGACTGAGTATCGGGGTTCATAACACATGCAAATCATTCATAAACCAGTTTGGGTGGAGACCGAATTAGGTTGACAAGGTTAATCTAACCACAAGATACTAAGCCAGCAAATGTCTCAGTACATCAGAGCTACTTCGGCAGACTCTCAAAGTATAGGGAAAAACTATATTTTTGATCAATAATCATCATTAATAATTCAAAAAGTTGAAAGATTACAAATATTAAGTCATATCACCCCTCTCCTGAAAGAGCTGAACATTTTGATATTCGAACGGTTTCTGTAGCTTAAAAAAATGTCAGCGGTAGTGATATTTGTTGTAGTAGTAGCAGAAGTTGTAGTTGTAGTAGAAGTATTATTAGCAGTAGGAGTATTAGTAGCATTTGAATAAGTACTAGTTGTAGCAGTAGTGATATTTGTAGTAGCAGTGGTAGTAGAAGTTGTAGTCGAAGTATTAGTAGTAGTAGAAGTATTAGTAATTAGAAGAAGAAGTAGTAGAAGTAGTAGAAGTAGTAGTATCAGTAGTCGTAGTAATAGCTGTAGTAGTGGTCGTAGTATTTAATATAACAGTAGTAGTAGTAGTAGTAGTAGTAGTAAGAGTAAAGTCAGTTTTTGAAGTAGCAGTAGTAGTGGTACTAGTAGCAGTCGTACTAATAGCTGTAGTAGTATTAGTACTGGTAGTAGCAGGAATAGCAGTAGTAGCAGTTGTGGTATACTCAGAGTCTTCCTCCAGACTAGACTCACACTCTGCTGCTCTTCCACTTTCTTTCGTTGCCGCTTTCTTCGCCTGTGAGCTTCCTCTGTCTCCTCTCTGTTTCCTCTTCAGCTGAGGGGCTTTGAGCTGCTCCTCGTCTGCTTCCATGTCCACCTCACCACCTGTCTCCACCTGTCCTCCAGTACTCTCCCTCACCTTCTGGACCTCACTTGCCCCGTCCTTCATTACCTCTTGTCCCCCACTTTCCCTCTCTTCTCTCACCTCCTGTACCCCACTTGTCCCCTCCACCCTCACCTCCTGGGTCTCACCCGTCTCCTCCACCCTCACCTCCTGGGCCACACTTGTCTCCTCCACCCTCACCTCCTGTGCTCCACTTGTTCCCTCCTGTCCGTCCTGCTTGTCCCCTCTGCCCTCCTCAGTACCTTTCTGGTTCTGGTCTTTATTTGAGCCATTTTCCCCAGGACAAGCTCTACTCAGATGTCCTTCTTTTCCACAACTGAAGCATTTAAAATCATTAGTCTTTGCAAAGATGACATAGTCAAAGTCCTCTACTGTGATTTTGAAACTGAGGTTGACCACCCTGCTCCTGTCGTTGGGGATCATGAGGACATGTCTCCTGTGAGACACCACGTGCTTTAACAGTGGAGACTTAAAGCCAGAGGACACTCTCCTAACCGGAGATACTACTTTCCCATGTTTGGACAGCTCTTTGATTATGGCATCGTTTCTTATGAATGGTGGCACGTTAGACACAGTGACTTTCACTTCCGGTGAGCTGAGAGGATACGTGGAAGTGTTCACCCACCTCGATCCCGTGCTGCAACACCACTTCCGCAGTTTCTATAGTATCTAGAAAGATGACCACAGCGCTGTTCATCCGCGCTGCGGACTTCACGTGGCTGTGGCCAACAAGCGCACCCACTGCCAGGCTGCATTCCTCCACTGAACACCCGAAACGCGGCGGGATCTTCACGCCGTGTTCCCTGGTTAACTCGGTCAGGCCCATGGTGGCGTTTAGCACGCCGACAGCACGCGCTGCCCGGCTGCAATCCGCTCACAAAAAAAGACCCAAAAAACAGCTAAAAGTACACAAAAAAAACCGTGAACCCTACACACCCCACTACACTATCATATACAACATTACCCAGTGAAGAAAAATATCGAAAAATCGCTATTTATCGCTCTCAAACACGCTCCGCCAACTCCACACTCCTTCCACTAAGAGAGACAGAGAGACAGAGAGAGAGAGTAAAGAGACGCCTCTCCTTATTCGGAGTTGTTATACCGTTGATACTGTACTTGTTTACATTTCGCAGATAACAAACCGCATGTCGTGAAAAGAACGGAGGGGGGGCCCCCGGTGAATCCAAAAAATGTCCAGTAATGCCAGAGATTTATCGCAGAATATATGTGTGTGAGAAAAACATTTGTTCTCACACAAAGATGCTTTTCATATTTTATTGCTTTTTGAAAGAAAGGAAGAAAAAAAGCTCTAAAACTGTCAATGCTGCCTTCAAGATCATGATTCAAAGCCAACCCTCAGTGTTGGAGTGGCCTCTGACTTGTCCTCTGCGTCTCCAACATGAACAAGTGTGTGTGTATGTGTGTGTGTGTGTGTGTGTGTGTGTGTGACACATACTCACCCCCCCCACCACTTGGCTGTGTGTGTATGTTTGTGGGTTGGAAGTGGAAATTTACAGTCTCACATGTTGGTACCTGAGTTGTCTGTCACAGCGAGGCAGCGCCCAATCTCCACTTTGGATTTAATTGTCTTTAGCCAAAGGGGGCGGGCCAAAGGAGGCGGGCCAAAGGGGGAAGCTCCACTTCTTGTGACCCATGTCGGCATAAAGGCATTCAGTACAGAGGAATGGTGACAGCTGAGAGAGAGGAACTCTGTACATAGAAGGAAGGCCATGAAGGAAATGTAAGTTTTTCTAAAACTGCTTTGCTGGAAAAGAGATTTGATTTGTATTTTATCTTTTTTAAGGTTTTCTGCTTGAATGAATTTAAAATCAGTCAAATGAAAAGAAGTTGTAAAGCTTTGGTGGATATTTGTGTGTTTAAAGGTTAGATAAATAGAGGAAAAACAGAGCTGCAAGTAGATTTTATAGTTGTCTTTTGTGATTCATTCATTCATTTGTGACAGGATGAATGAGGATGAAGCAGTTTTTGTTTTTTTAAAGGTTAAGGAATTTGTGTTCAAGTATGTCTGGTTTAAATCCCAAGGACAGTTTGTCTTAAGTCTTATCTGGCCTCCCTAACACCATGCCGGCAGGTGAAAGCATACGCTAAGCAGACGAGGGGGAAAAGGGGGAGAAAAGAGATAAAGAGAGAGAGAGAGAGAGGGGGGGAGAGAAACAGGATGAGAAGCAGAATGGGCAAGAACTGATCCAGTTATGTAAGGAGGTCTGAGAATGGAAAGCGGTTCAAGTTGACTTGTCATGCATAACAGGAAGAGAGGGATCCTGGAAAATGATGGGACACAGTGTGAACACAGGGGGGTGGAGGGCTTGTGAAGCGTTGATGAAGTGAAGAGATGCGTATAGTTCCCTATAGGAATGTCTCCTTTTTAATGTGGGTTGTGGTAAAAATAAAGAGTCGGGACAGAGTCGGGGCATGCCTAATTTGGAAGCATTTTTTGCACAACTTGTTCTTCGACAAATAACGCGATCTAAGTTTATTAATTTATTTCTGTGCCTGCAGCCTTAAAGGTGGAAGTATTTGATGTTGCTCCTCTTAAAAGAAGAGGTAATTCCCCCCCCCCCTTTCAATTAATCCTGTGTCTTACAATTAATTACAGCTTTCCACATTGTCCTATCTTTTTTGTTCTTTGTTCTTTGCCAGCTGGGAGCTTAAGTCACAGTCTTGGCACGTCTTACACAGTTATTCCAGTCCCTATTAGGGGTTCTTTTCTCCTCTTCGGCTCATGCAGTTGGAAATCAGATGCCTCTCTATCAGTATTAACAAATCCTCAGATATCGTCAGATATCGTCAGATATCTGTCCACATTGCATTCAAAACAGCCCGGATAGCTATGTTCACGCCACCTGGCACTGCACACCAGTTAATCACTTTTGGAAAGAAATAACTGAGTCACTGTCTTCCTGGGCTGCCTCGTCCCATTATCCCCTTCACTGTGCTTACTAGGAGACATCTCAATAATACATCTGAGTAAAACAAATCGCAAATTACTCCTCGTGGCCCTAACTATCGCCAAGAAAACTATCCTCATGAACTGGAAATCAAGGAATAACACACACATCACACACTGGAGAAACTTAATGATAGAGTATATTTCAATGGAAAATCTAACCTCGTCCATCATATACAATACAACAGAACACCACTCCACCTGGTCATCCCTCACTATGTTTCTGCAAACGTGACACCACCCATCCTATTAATATTAAAATTTGTATAGTATATATATATTTTTTATGTATTTATTACGATTATTGATTTTTGTTTTGGTGTTTTTCTTGCCTGACAACCAATTGAAACCCACGTACATGCATACATGAACATCCATATGCACACATACTTACCTGTTTTTTTTTTTTCCTTTTTTCTTTTCTTTTTTTAATTTTTATTATTGTTATTATTATTATTATTATTATTATTATTATTATTATTATTTTTCTTCCATCTCAAAAGGCTCAAGGACATTCTCACACACACACACACACGCACATACACATATACACACACTGACTATATGATGTTTGCTAGCTTTTATCCCACTGTTCTTGTCATCCTCTTGTTGTTATGTCTATGTATTGTCTAATATTGTCTCTTGTCTTTCAATAAACAATTATAATAAAAAAAAAAAAAAGTATTAACAAATCCTGTCTTTCTTGGAAAGGCGGTTTACAGTGTCAATACTCAAGTGAACTTAAACTGTTGTATCATCTTGAGAGCAGCAGCCAGCGGCTCTAAATTTGGACTCCGGAGGGCCGACTCGTTGCTGATTCGGTTGCAAAAGATGAAAGCTTAAAGAGGAAACTGTCCCCCCGGGTCAAGCCAGGAATTCAAACATTCTCTTCTCTTTTCTTTCATGAACAATGTGACCCCCCCTCTTCTGTGCCTAAAAAAAAATACACCTCGAGAGAGTAAAAACTGGAAAGCAGAGAGCTGTAGTCACAATGTGAACATTCAGGTACTTTCAGGTGACGGAGGGAAGAACACAGGAAGAAGTTTTGATTGGTCAAACAAAGCAAGAGTAAAGTAAAATAATAAAAAAATAAATAAAAAAGTACAATAAAATAATAACAAAACTTTGGGTAATATTTAAGCTATATCATTTGAAGCTAGCCTATGAAATATAGATAAGAAACTCGGTGGGTATTCCTTGTTCAAAGCTGTGATTTCGCTGTCTGGTTTAAATCAGCTCCCCAAAACATTTCTCTTGTCCGAATGACCTCCGTGCATTAGATGTTCAGATTAACGAGATTAGCAACATAGTTCTGTGCATTGTGTACTCAGCGGTTACACCGCACACAGTAACGCAATCAGGAGACCGCATTATCTCCCTAAAGCTCCGCCCACATCTGTGTCTGATCCCGCCCTATCTGTGTCTGATCCCGCCCTATCTGTGTCTGATCCCGCCCACATCTGTGTCTGATCCCGCCCACATCTGTGTGTCTCTTTGTCTTTGTGTCCCTGCATCTTACTTGTCTTTTTAAAAATAAAAACATATGTTGCCGTCCACAGCATGGCACAAAAAGAGAAGCTCCAATGCTTGAAGGACTTCCACAAGGACACCCTGAAACCTTCACCGGGGAAGAGTCCCGGCACGCGGCCCGAGGATGAGGCCGAAGGCAAGGCTCCTCAGAGGGAGAAGTGGGCCAGCAAGTTCGACTTTCTCCTGTCCGTGGCCGGAGGCTTCGTCGGATTAGGAAACGTCTGGCGGTTCCCTTACCTTTGTTATAAAAATGGCGGAGGTAGGCTTGAAGATACAGGACAGAGTGTTAAGCCAATGAATCGTAAGCTGGTGATCGTTGGAGATGTCTCACTTCCTGCATCTGTCCCCCCCCCCAGGTGCGTTTCTCATCCCTTACTTCATCTTCCTGTTTGGCGGCGGCCTGCCGGTGTTCTTCCTGGAGGTCGCACTGGGCCAGTACACCTCAGAGGGAGGGATCACCTGCTGGGCCAAGATCTGCCCCATCTTCACTGGTCAGTCCAAGCACGCAAACGCTGCACGTATTCACTCATACAGAGAAACAGAGGCTCTGCATCACAGCTCAAATCATCCCTCACAGGATCATTCAATATTTAACGCTGAGTAAGAGCATCATTTGCCAAAACGAGAATCCCGCCCTGATTTTCTTCCTGTTTCAGTCCAGTTTTCATCTGTATTCAACATGCATTCCCTTCCTATGTAATTGAACCAGTTTTACTTCATTAGGCTGCTTTGTGTTATGTGAAAGACACAGTAAAGAAGGAATATTACGACTCACAATCAGCTTTAAGTATAAGTTTAAATTTGACTTGTTCATGGCCAAGCATGTTTGCACACACAGCGACTTTGTCTTTTTGATTGGTGCTTAACAATAAACACAGCGCAGTAGTACAAGACGTAATTACAAATAAAAAAATAGGAACATTTACAATAAAATATGATAAACAAACAACTAAAACAAGACTATGTTAAAATAAGTCTGTTATTAAAGAGTTAAGTGTCTATTTAAAGTGAAGAGTTGTTGAGGGATGTGTACATGTAAATGTGTGTAGCTGTCCTGGGGATATAAGAGTCAATAGAGATAGAAATAATAAAATAACAGTTAGGGACAAAAACAACAAAGCTGGACGAATAAACGTAAAGCACAAACAGGACTGTAGTGTAAAGCAAAATGGTGTAAATATAAAGATTATATACATAAAAAACACTAGTGACAAACATTCAAATAAGAAATAAACGTATCTATCATGGAGGATGAATGATTTTTACAAACACACACACACTTTTACGTAAATCATAAACACCACGCTCCAAAACACAAAGCCATCCTTGGATTACAGATTTTGTGGGTGTAACGACTTGATTGTGTTCTCGGTTACCGTTTGAACAGACCAGCGAAAGAAAGAAAGCCGCCTCGCGATGGGAACAGCAGTCTTCTGTCTCAACTTAAAGGATGTATGTCTTATAAATACCGTGATTGCGTTGTCAGTGTCGGGTTCTTTTGACCTGAGGTCACCCATAAGCTACTGATACTTTAAGACACTCAGAAGTACATTGGGACCGTCCGTCTCTTGAGTGACAAGCCGCGAGGCGCCACGAGGCAGCACGCCTTCAGCTGCCACCATCACGCTCTCGCTCATGTTCACAAACACGACATGAAAAGAGACGAAGCCGTTCCTTTTACCGGATCTCCAGCAGCTGCTGACGGTCTCCGCTATTCAGGGAGCGCTGAGGCCGCAGCACAAGTGGCCGCAAATCTGACCAATCACAAACCGCCTCATTGTTGTCGTCCCCCCCCCCCTCCACACACACACACACACTCCCCACCTTCACACACACACACACACACACACACCTGTCACAGCATTGACTTGTCCATCAGTTTGCATTTGGTATGTGGGAACGAGGCGGTAGGGGCGTCAGAGATGATGAGTTTAAAAATACTCCCGAGCAGTTGAAGAGTACCAGGGATTTCTGTGTCCAGGTTCGTGGCAAAGTCATCTAAAAATAGTGTTAAAACACTAAGGACATTATTACAGTAGATAGCAGAGTCGAGCTCAGGACGTTGATGAAGAGTTGGCTGTCATTTGTGTTCGTGATGGCTTTTAAAGTTGCTCGGCCATAATCTCCTGTAAAGAGTCATTTACCACCAGGCTGAAAATCTATACCAGGGTCAGTAGTGGGTGTGGTTGTGTGTAGTCAGAAGTACACTTCTTCATCACTGGAGCAAGGCCAACCTCCGGTTCTGAGAAGTGAAGCTGAAGTGTGTTAAACCTGCATTCTCTCTAATGTCCTTCAGGGGGCGACTCCTCTGGTTGTATAGAAGTCTATGAGAAAGTGACTCTACTTCTCTCTTGATTTATTACCTCAGTAAACATTGTAAACATGAGTTTATGGTCTCAATCTCTAGTTTCAAGTCTTCTTCAATACAGCATGATGTTCATTTAGTACATTATGGTCCATTTAGAGTCAAACAGACCATAAAGCAGGGGATGCTTTAGGACGAGGCTATCTTGTGATTGACAGGTCTCTACCACGGCGTTGTCTGTGTTTTCGTCCTACAACTTTAACCCTTTCACATCGTGTTTTCACTTCATGAAAGTTAATTGTTACATTTTTGGTCGCTTAAAATGTTCTTATTCAGTGTTCGGTTGGACTTGGCTTCACCCTCTTGTGTCACTTCTGGTTGCAAAAACCAAGATTTCAAATTCGAGGCTTCAAAACGATGGTCCACTAACCAGTGGGTGACGTCCCAGTGACAACGTCCACTTCTTATACAAAGTCTATAAGCAAGGCATGAAGTTAAACTTAATAATAAATAAAACAAGATTTTCAACTGCTGTTAAAGCGATATTATCACTTTTTGGATTACAAATAACAGCAGATTACGTGCCTTCTTTCCCGTCCCCTCTCCAGGTATCGGCTATGCCTCTGTGGTGATCGTGTCTCTGCTGAACGTCTACTACATCGTGATCTTGGCCTGGGGACTCTACTACCTGTTACAGTGCTTCCAGCCGGAGCTCCCCTGGGCCAAATGCAATCAGCCCTGGAACACAGAATTCTGCATAGAGGACACAGTCCGCAGGAACAAGACCTTATGGCTCGCAGCCAACATGACCAACTTTACCTCCCCCGTCACCGAGTTCTGGGAGTGAGTATTAACTGACACACATGCACACTAGCACACAAACTCGCGTGAATATACTAAAGTTACACTGCATCTTTATCTTGCTTGCAAAAAATGTGTTGAACAATTCTTACAAAAAAAGCACTGTTTACTTTTAGTTTTCTGCTAGTTTTCTGCTAGTTTATCTCAAACTGTATTTGTGCAGCAGAATGAAATTAAAAACGACCTTTTTAACCCTGAATTTGCAGGTAATTCATCACAATGAACGGCTCTAAACTAAAAATATTCATGCAGCATTAGACACTTCAATGTTAAAGCCTTGAAGCTGTCTTACCCTCCATATTCAGACGCTGGACAGGCCAGAGCAGCAGAACACAGCAGGCTACATCATGTGTCTGTTTGATCTCCACGTTTATCAGGGTTGTCACACGATCCCTTATCAAACCGCCATTAAGCTGTTGTGCGTCTCTGTCTCCTCTGCAGACGCAACGTCCTGAGCATCTCCAGTGGGATCGAGGACATCGGACCCCTGAAGTGGGACCTGGCCCTGTGTCTCCTCGCAGTGTGGGTCATCTGCTTCTTCTGCATCTGGAAGGGAGTCAAGTCCACGGGGAAAGTGAGTTGCTGAAACGGAGACGCGTCCTGTTTGTTATTGTGTTGCCTGGATGCTGTTTGGCCTTTACTTCTTCTTTTTTTTTTTTTTTCACCGTTGCTTCGAGGAAAGCCACATGCTCGGAAAAGCAGTTAATTTGGTTGATTTAGAGGCATGAGCCTCTGCGCTGTCCTTGAAGTTTCTTGTTGGCCAGACTCACTGTCGGCTGTAAAACATCGACTGCTCAACCTCCTCTCTGTTTCTGTCAGAAGCCGGGTCAGAGCCAACGAGACGAGCTCTGGGTGGAAAAATTCAGAACTCTGTTAATTAAGCTCTTTTTGTGGGTTTATTTTCACGTGGTACACAAGGTGCATTGTTATGATTAGTGTGCATTAAAATGATTAATCTAAAGCCAAATTGCAGTGAGAAGCCTTTATGCAGTGTAGTGTGACTCCTGTGGGCATGCATCTGAAACCCTCATCATGACGTCTGAAAACAGTTCCAGTCATGGAAAACACATGGAAAATGAGAGAAAAAGTAAAAAGTCCTGGAAAATCTTGTTTTGTCCTTAAGAGAATGAACTATTTGGCTACCTATCAGAGCTCCCCACATCGGGTTAATTCAGGATCATATTAACGTTCAAATGGCAGTTTATGTACGAGAGTATTTAGAACCGGCGGTGTCAGAATGTCTAAGCATGTGAGAGATGGTTTCATAGGTGAGTTACAGCCATAGACTGCACGTCTTTTGAATCAGACTTCCACAGAGATGAACA
This sequence comes from Anarhichas minor, assembly GCF_050575085.1. Lineage (NCBI taxonomy): Eukaryota > Metazoa > Chordata > Actinopteri > Perciformes > Anarhichadidae > Anarhichas > Anarhichas minor. The sequence goes on from NW_027466449.1 coordinate 17,206,331, forward strand.
TATAAGTGTATGGAGCGAGATCATCATTGGAAAAAGTCCTAGAAAAGTCCCGAAAAAAAGCGAACCGTCTCATAGTTATTAATAGTACAGTTTAAATAAATAAAAAACGTACTTGAAATGTCAAGTACAGCACTAATCCATAGTAACTACAGTTAGTGAAGTCATTTTGCATTGGGCATCCAGGAAAAAGTCACCACAAAGAGAAAAAAATGCTAATGATGTTGGGCACTTTATGGCTCTGAGAGGAATTATTTTCAACTTGAGGCGTTCAGGGTGCTCAGAAAAACCGCGAGGTGCTCAGCAATGCCAAAGCGGCGGATAAAACTTGCTACAAAAACAAGTACATTAAGGGGAACAACAAGAACGATGTTTCTCTTGACCTGCAGTCGGAAAAAACACACAAGTTATAAATGAGAACTTCAAAAAGGAAGTAGTGTTTTTACCCCATTATATATGTCAAGGGTGGTGAGTCATAAGTGCATGACAGCTGGTCAGTATTTTGGCTAATCGTTCCGTTGTCCTGTCTAGGTGGTGTACGTAACAGCAACCTTCCCATTTCTGATGCTGATTGTGCTGTTGATACGAGGAGTGACCCTGCCTGGGGCATCTGAAGGGATCAAATTCTACCTTTACCCCAACCTGACCCGCCTACAAGACCCAGAGGTAGGATCAAGAACTCTTCTTCTTCTCCTCTTCATCTGTGATAGAGTGCTGCAGGAATGAGTCCTAAAACTTGGACACGAGTCAGCGTGTGGCTAAATGAGAAAGTCATAACCTCGACTAGTAGCCTCGTTGTGTTATATTTCTTGCTGAGAGTTAAATGAGAAAATTGATACCACTTTCAGTTCTGTATGCTAAATATGAAACTAGAGCTGGCAGCCAACTAGCTTAGCATAAAACCTGGAAATAACTAGCGTGGCTCTGTCCAAAATCCACCTACCAGCCCCCTTAAAGGTCACTAATTAACAGGTTTCATCTGTTAATCTGTGCAACCAAAGTGTAAAAATGTTGCGTTGTCACAGTGACTTCAGGAAGTGGCCGCGCAAAAAAATGTTTTGACATAACCCCCGATAGAACCACAACGTGTCGCTTGTGCTTTTTTAGACAACAACCAAGATATAACGTGTTAATATATGTGTTTTGGATGCGCTGGTAGGCTGATTTTGTTACCTTTGGACAGAGCCACGGTAGCTGTTTCCCCCTGTTTCCAGTCTTTATGCTAAGCTAAGCTAACTGGCTGTTGCCTGTAGCTCCATATTTAACAGATGGATATTGAATCGGCATCAATCTTCTCATCTAATTCTCAATATCTAAACCACTGTAGTAGTGTAGATGTGTAGTTTTACGCGCCAGTGTTTTGTTATATAACTCGATTACATAATTTATCATGAGTGATTGGATTAATATCAAAACCAAGCGGGCATATGTGGATCGGCTAGCCCCCATGTGTCCTGTGCAGTTGGAAAGAAAAGACATTTGACTATGTTTCACAGAGTTAATGTTGTTCATGAGGTTTCAGATAAAATCAATGACATTGTCACCATGTCACCACTGCTATGTGTGCATTCAATGTTAATATTTTCTGTTTTGGACTCCTTGTAGAAGCTTTTGCCAATGTGGAAATTGTGGTAACTGTTATTGCAGTTGCTCTATCTTTATATTGGCAATGGATCACATGACTACTTATGTGTAAAAGCGGTCACTCGTACCCACAGGGAGTTATGACTCGACTCAGCTCTTCCCAGCTTTATAGCATCTTTCAGTGTTTGGTTTTCTGGTCTGCAACTTTACTGTTTTGGTTCCGTCTCGCCGTTCTCATCAGTGTCGTTTTTGGCTGCAGTGAAAGATCTCTGCTCCTCAGCACCTCAGACAGACACAGATATGATAGCTGCTGAACATTAGCTGCTTAAGAGGCAGATATCTCCTTCAGGAGTTGGATGAGACCAAAAACAGAGCAAAAAGTGGAGTAAATATTGGACTCCCATTCATCATGAAGCCAGAAACACGACTCCAAATTGAATGATACAGGAATGTTCCTCCACAAGCTTGACAGCTGTGAGTACTAACAGTAGCCATGTTGGTTGTTTACGTTCATGATGATAATTTTAGGGGGAGTGGCTTTTGGTGGCTGGCCTGAAGGGACGGGCTGTCAGTGCTGCAGACTTGCCGACTTTCTTGCTAGATTTAGGGACTTTTGGAGCTGTTAGATACTTTCATTGTAAAAGACTTGGCAACACTAGGCTGGGTTTTTCTGTTGGATATTTTTTTTAAATCTAGCGTACTCTTGCTAGTTTCTCAAGTTTAGCATCCTGAAGCCTTCGAAAGGTGATAATATGTCAATGTTGTGTTCACAACTTGTTTCTGCTGCTCCGAAGTGGACAAAAAACCCAGTTATTGCATGTTTAATAAAATGTTTGCCTTCGCGGTGTGAGCAATCACTCTTACGTTTGATTAGCTCACTAGCAAGGAGCTCGTGATAACATTTCTGTAGCATCACAGTCGAAATAACACAAACTTGGAGTGATGATCTAATGTAGTTATTCTGTTTAACTTCAACGACGGAGCTCATATGGGAAATTAAACAAACAGAAGGAACATTGAACTTCTTTTTCAATAGAAAATCAGCAAATTACACAAACAAACTCAAAAGACCAGATACAAACAAATACATTTAACAACTTGCTGCCCTCTCTAATGGAGCTAAACTCACATTATTATATCCCCGTTTGTCTTTATTACTTGGTTATCTTTGTGTTGTTTATCTCCGCCTTAACATTACTGCACTGTTTTCCTTTCCTTCCATAAATTGCGTCTGTCTCTTCAAAATAAAAGCACTTCCATGTTCATGGGAAATAACAAAAATAATGTAAACTTAACAAATTCACTACAGTCACAAATTTAACACGTGAACCACACTGTGCACATCGGGGTCCTTTAATATTTCCAAAAAGTATTTCATAAACAGGCTGACCTACTCTGGAAAAACACTGTGAAAACCACCTGTTCCTCTGTCTCCTCAGGTGTGGATCGATGCGGGAACCCAGATTTTCTTCTCCTACGCCATTTGCCTGGGAGCCATGACGTCGCTGGGGAGCTACAACAAATACAGATACAACTGCTACAGGTGAGTTGTGTTTCCGCTGGGGGGGCGGGGGGGAGAGAGAGTGGGGACTGTAGTAGTGACAGCAACTCGTGTCAGAGACGGTTGCGTGAAAAGAAAATGGGAACTTCAGTTCCGCCTGTGTGTCATTAACAACCTCCATGACATATGTGTGACATAGGGACTGTTTGCTGCTGGGAGGCCTCAACAGCGGTACCAGTTTTGTGTCTGGCTTCGCAATATTTTCCGTCCTGGGCTTCATGGCACAAGAACAAGGGGTGGACATTGCCGATGTGGCAGAGTCAGGTACGAGGGTCCAAGGTGACGGCAGCAGTGATGGTGGGCGCTGTTGCCAAAGAAAACAACGCAAAAAAAGAGAAAAAAAGAAAAGACCATTTTAAATGAGGAGAGGGGGGGGGGGGGGGGGGGTTTAGTTTATTCAAGTCTCGGAAACGATGATGCTGAAATGTACAGGTATCGGCAATTGCACACAATGAACCGTGCTGTCAAATAGCTTCACATCTTTTTGACCAGAGGACATTGCTCAGAAGATTGGCCCAGCACTGACTGTACTCTACTGTATGTGCACTGACACCCTGAGTGTGATATTTCTGACCAGCAGCACTGCACTGCAAGCCCAGTTGTGTTAACAAGCTGTGGATCTCCTGAGGTGGACGCCACACCGCTTCTGTTTTCTGCCTTCCTTTTACACCCTATGTGGACTTGTTTTTGAGGAGATGCATCTTCTTTCTGCATTCTCGCTCTGTTCACTTTCAAATTAAACTCTTGCTTTCTTTAAGAATGCAACTTGAATACAATCAAACTACAAAGTGTATGACAATGACAGGAGTTCTGTGATAGCATGTTAGAGTGTACATACAGGATTTTACATCATAAATGAAAACACAGAACAAAAATTCATTCATTCTTTTTTTTATGTAGAAATACATTTTGCTCAGCTGTTCAATTGAGGCACTAGTTAATGTGATTTCTGACTTTGTGCCTCATGCTCCTATTATTATTATTATTATTATTATTATGTTGATATGTTTCATTTGCTGCAGTCCTCGTCTGCTTTGTTTAGAGTCCACTTTATTGTTATTGCTCACAGTAAGAACCAGGAATGCAGATTAGGATCTTGCCAGATAATTAGAGTTAAATGTAAACACAATGTAAAGCAGCAGCATGAACAGGATGTAATGAATACTGTGTGCAGTAGAATGGTCTGGGTGTGTAATATTCAGTATAAACAGGAGGCAGTTATGTAATACGTACGATGTAAAAGAGACGATATGCAGAGTTGAATATGGTTGTTGATATTAACACATACGGGACATTAAAGCATGAAAAAAACACTATTTCCTCAAAGCAACTCAACACACAAAGCCAACAAAGAACAAACACGTCTTTAAATTCTTGGACATATCAATTGAACTTCAATGTGGATTTATTGGCATTAAAGTAAAAGAAAAACGTAATTTTTGCAAGTACACAATGATATTAATATGAATATTAACACAACCATAACATAACATTACAATTGTTATATAAATATAGATCTTGTAGATTATTGGCAGTAGCTCAGCTTCTCTAGCTCAATCTTTTTTTTTTTCAATCCTCTTTATGTCGTCCAAGCTGTAAATCAGACAGAAATATTAATCCCGTCCTTCTCCCCTTCTCCCCGTCCCTGCTGTGTCCTCCCTCCAGGTCCCGGTTTGGCCTTCATCGCCTACCCGAAAGCCGTGTCCATGATGCCGATGCCGACCCTCTGGGCCATCCTCTTCTTCATCATGCTGCTGCTCCTGGGCCTCGACAGCCAGGTCAGTAGCTTTCACATGGACACCTTCCAGGTCCCGTGGGTTAGTTGGCTCCTGCCAGCCCCGATGTGTAAAACACATGAAGTGTCTCTCTGATCCACATCTAACGTCTCCAAGGTATCCGATAACAGACAAGTAAAGCCGCCTGTTCCCACAAAGGCCTTTTAACTGTCACACTGGACTGCAGTGAGGATTATATCCCTTTATAATGCCCCGCAACACCACAAATTAAGTGTTTTTAAAAGTTGATAGGCTTTAAAAGCCAAACATTTAGTAAGTAGGAGTCATTATCATAGCTTGCATGCAAGTTTTCTAGCTTTGGTAGGAGGCAGAGCTTTGATTAAGACAAGATAATCTGCATTGACAAAACACAAGTGTACACCAGAGGGATTCGCCGGTCATATCACATTTCCTGCCTCCCAAGTGTAATTCTACTCCTGTGCTAACTCAGTCCTGTACAGAGCCAACTGCGAGATCAGGCTCTAAATTTGAGCACATGTAAATACACATGAGGTTATTTCCAAGAGAGAAATGCTGCCAGTTACAGTGTATGTGGGTGCATTTTTTTGACCATAAATTTCATGCAGATTTGTGGTCCTGAATGCTACGTATTGTCGAGGTCGCTCACACATACATGCCGCTGCCATGTAAGGGGCTTTTTGTTTGCTTTTTTTCCCCCCGGGCGCAACAAAGAAGCATGTTCTTTGTGAATAGGGACGATTTTGTTACGACATCATGTAGCTTGCGAGGCAATGAGGAGACACAGGGGAGCAGGAGAGAGGGACGGGGAGACGGAGACAGTGATGCTCTGTTGTTTCGTTTCTGTTGTGTCTTGGTAGCGACAAACCAGAGCTGCAGAGAGGAGCCCTGTTTAAATTCTCATTACTGCTCAACAAAGACAGCTCTCATTCTGTAATCACTGGTTTGTGGAGACAAAACAAGAGCTGCATGGAAACACAGGAGGAAACTTTTTTCTCCCCCCTTCCCCCTGCTGAGAACTTAACAGTTGCTTTTGTCCCCACAGTTTGTTGAAGTGGAAGGACAGATCACCTCCATTGTGGATCTGTATCCGAACTTCCTCAGGAAGGGTTACCGACGGGAGATCTTCATAGCCGTGATGTGTTCCATGAGCTATCTCCTGGGGCTGGTCATGGTAACAAAAGTAAGTTCACCAGCAGTCACTTCACTACTTCCCTCTGCTTATCCCGCTCAGAAAAAAAAAAGGAGAAGGGGGTCGGCGTGCTCGGATCAACGGCGGAGATAACGCTACAGACTTTCCACTCTCCACCGTCGGCTGTCCCCCATTGTCACGTCCAAATATGGCCTCCTATCCACATTCACCGCTCACGTCACATGTGTGAATGGAACAAATTTGGAACGCCGTTTTCCGTTTAGCAGTTAATCGTGCTTCAATGGCGTCTCAGCACCTGTTCAACTCTGCCTTCGTTGGTTGGGCGCCAGCATTCTAGCGCGCGGCTTTCAACGTGCACCATCCACTTTAATACCCACTTCTATCTGTGTGGCTTTCTTTGGTTCGACACACATCAGAGAGATAATTAATGTGTCCCCCCCCCTTTCTTTTCTCTTTCCAGGGTGGCATGTATGTGTTTCAACTCTTTGACTACTATGCAGCCAGTGGTGTGTGCCTTTTGTGGGTTGCATTCTTTGAATGCATCGCTGTATCCTGGGTTTATGGTAAGTGGAAGTAACTTGTGTGTCGTTTTTCAAAGTCATGATCGTAAACAGTTTAGAAAAAAAAAGAACAAATGATGTCTTTTGGTGGTAAACAAAGGTGTCCTTGTGGTTCTTCCCACATCAGTAGTAAATAACTTTAATTGCAAGAAGAGACGTGGTGAGGGGGGGGTTGGTGGTGTTGGATTGCGATTGGCTCTCCAGGGGTTGCCTCCCAACAGATTACATCCTAGTATTATTAAGAACGTTTAAACTAAAAGCAACGCTGCATCTTCCACAAATAGAAGTGTTATTGCAAAACTTCTTGATTCTGTTAATTGCAATAAATGATGCATCTGATGCATCAGTTTTTGTTTTTTTACCAGAGCAAAGAAAGGCAGCGATAGCCATGATTTCATTGTTCTTTTGTGTGCTTGTTTTTGGAGAAATATATGATAAGAAACACAAACATTTTGCATGGACAATGGCCTCTTTTGCCTGCGTGTACCACGTACCCATCGGGCGTTACGATTTTGTCTGGCAAATCGCCACTGCACTAAGTACGTTTCCCCAAATAACTGCTCAGAAAAACCCAGATATTTAATTTATTTTTCCTACTCCATTACTTCCGCTTTGAACTGGTCGCCACCCCCTACCTCTGTATCACTACCACTATCACAACATTCACAGGCTATAACACCATGACAGGAGTAACAATACTTCAAATACAAAATTCAGCCAATTATAGAAAGTTTACTCGAGTCATCTTCAGTCAATTGTCCCCTTTTCAGTCTTTTCTTGAATATTTGCTTATCTCTTGTGGAATACTGAAGAGTTTTACCTCTTCAGGACTCTAAAAATGACTAAAATAAACTACATGAGAAGTATTCACTGCCAATAGACATATGCAACCTATATGCAACCTATTGCAAGTCAAAACAGTTGTGAACCAGTGTCCCAGACTGTTGTTTTTAATCGTCTCTACAAAAGATGCTTCTGTAGCAGCATCACAGAGGACCTCACCAGCTGCTGCGCTTCATCCATAGTCCCTCGCCAGATGTTAAAAAGGAACTAAAAACAGAATAGAAGAACTTATTGTTAACAAAGGAGCATAATAAACATCTGCACTGCACACAACCCACTTAATGATGCCATAAAACACATCGTGAACTACAATAAACACGGAGGAAGTATAAGTGATGACCTGAGAAAGCCGAGACTGTTTGTACTTTAACAGTATTTCGTACGTGTCCCAGTGGAAATATATACTGCAGTTAAGGGCAGACACCAGAGATAAGAGGCAGAGATAAGAGGCAGATATGGAGGTCCTTCTGCAATAACAAAAAATAACACAGGAATAGTACAGACTGCTGATATCTTATCTACTGAAACATTTTTTATATTATGCTTGCATTCATGTAATTCTTTGTTTTGCAATAGGAGTGGATAAATTCTACGATGGCATTGAGGACATGATTGGCTACAGACCAAACGCATGGATGAAATGGAGCTGGACCATAATCACTCCTGTCCTCTGCATGGTGAGAGATGAGCGGCAGCTTTTCGTCATGTCGTTTTATTGCCTTGGACGAGATATTGTTGGAAGAAATGTTGTGTACAACTTGTACTAATGGAAGCTTGTGTTTGTTTTCCAGGGCTGCTTTGTCTTCTCCCTGGTGAAGTACAAGCCCTTGACCTATAACAAGGTGTATGAGTACCCGGACTGGGCCATCGGTATAGGCTGGTGTTTGGCCCTGTCCTCCATGATCTGCATCCCCATGGTGATGGTCATCAAGATCTTACAGTCTGAGGGACCCCTGATCGAGGTGAGCTCGATCTTTTAGTACTTTTAAAGAAATATAAATTTGCAGAAATGCATTTATTTGCTTTTTTGCAGAGAGTTAGATGATATTGCTCTGATATACCAGCACCCTAAATATGAAGCTCGATCCAGGAGATGGTTAGCTTAGCTTAAAGAGCTAGCCTGGCTCTGTCTGAAAGTGACAAAATCCACCAATCAGCACCTCTAAAGCTCACAAATTAACACATTTCTTCTTGTTTGCTTAATCGGTACAGAAATCAAAGTTTAAAAGAGTCACATGAGCAACTGAGACAGCTGTTTTCGGTAGCATTGCTAGCTAACGTCTACTTGTACAGCAGAAGGTAAACAGTGAAGAAGCACATAACACAACTGTTCTTAGACAATTACCAATAAAAAAATCTTGTTAATAGACCTGCAGTGGGTCTATTGTTTTGTGGCTAGTTATACTCTCCAAAGTTAGTAGTTATTCAGACACAGAATTGTTAGTTAGCTAATGTTAGCTAATTAGCTGAATGCCGTTGTGACTATTAGACAACAAATGTTTCTACTGAAATGTGTCCATTGTAATTCTTCTTAATTAAGACACATTGTCAAACCTTCAGCCAATAATGTAGTAAACATGCTAGCAGATTAGCTTGAAAGCGGTAGTGCTAGCTAGACTACTCCCCCGTTTGTCACATGACCCTCCCCTTCAATATTGTCGCTGTCTATGACAGTTATTATGCTAAGCGAAGCTAAGGTCTCCTGGCTGTAGCTTCATATCTAGCCCTCATACATGCACCTGGTGTCGATCTTTTCTTCTCAGGTCTTGGCAAGAGCAATTTTAAATTAACATTGAGTTTTTTTTTTGTACATTGCACAAATCCAGATGTTGAATTACGTTGTTTTCCACTTAGAATTTGAGCCTTAAACCGACCCCAGTTTGTGATGATCATTATTCTAATCTGTCATCTCCTTCCCTCAGAGGATAAAAGCAGTGGCAGCCCCGGCGAAATCAGGCGTGAGCTCTCGCCCGAAAGAGTACAACTTGAAGGCCAGCGAGCTGACACAGCCCCTGAACCCAAATGGGAACAATGGCTTGAACAAGCCCACCCACACCATTGTAGAAACAACGATGTGAGCGCTCTCTGTGAGAGGAATAAGATTGATGTGCTTTCTCTGTGTTATTATCATATTTGCTAACTTTGATAATAGTAGGTTTACATCGTCAAATATATTCACATTAGAGATACTCTGGTTTGATCTCTATGAAGAGTTATATATCATTGTTGTAATTTTTCTCTTGTATTTTTATTTTTTATTATATCGATATTGTTGATGTTACAATTGTTATTGCTGTAGTTGGCACTGATCTCGGTTAAATATTTTGAGATAGAAAATGTTCAATGTTTACTACCATTCTGTTGATTCCGGAGAAGAGATGAGGAATTTGATTTTTTAAATTGTTTTTTTTTGGTGTAATAGAAGAAATTCTCATTTCACATAAATTCAGTAAAATAATCGAGCAATTAACCACGTGAAAGGTAGAAGACGTCCAAACACCCTCACGTGATTGTGTGAGTCTTGTTGCCCAAGCTAACTTCTAATATCTTGTTGTTGTTGTTGGTCACCCCTACAGTGAAAATGAATGTACGTGAGCCACCCACGTCTCTTAGAGTACAAATCCGTAACACGTTAAGTGGCAATTATGCAGTGTAAAGAGTTAATCTTTGCTTGACATCCTTTAAGTTGCAAGTTGAACAAGGCCTTGGCCAAATACTGTGAGAAATGCATCCATCCAAATGAAATCCATTCTCAAAAACATGAGACTACAAAATGAAAAATAAAAAAACGCTAGGGAAGAGGAAGTAAGGAGAAAAGGGAAATGGCATTTTTAGAGTATTTGTACACAGCCTGTGTGACTACTAGTCAGTCCCAGTGCATTTATTGAAACCCCTCTTTGCACTTTATATGTCGTTTCACCTTTATTGTATTTGTGTTGATTGTTGCAACGTTATGTGGAGTTGCATTTGCAACAAATTTCAGGAGGAAATATTTTTAGCTTCTAACTTTTTGATATTGTAAAATTTGATATACAGTATCTAGTTGTCGACTTGCTAAGACAATGACGCAAAGAGAGTAGAAATCTGACATCAAATATTCTTAGAAGAATCTGTGAGAAGATCACTTTAAAAGTAAAAACGTAACTTTTTCTAAACATCCTGAACGCTCTCTCCATTGTGCTCATTACAAAAGCAGATGCGCTCTGCAGAACTACCACTGGATTCTAGTCTCTAATGTTCGGTTTCAGCATTTATATTGTAGAATTTTAATTGTTTGTAAATCACATATGCCTTTTTGTAACAATTTTATACTGATCATATGAACACCATCACCGTTTTACTGAAAACTCAGCAATTTGTTTTCTAAATATTAATTATGTTGTGAGCCAGGATTACACTTTTCAGCGTGCATTACTCATTGAAGCAATGGCATTCTCTGCTCGCTCAAAATGCACCATTAAATTTTGAGTATTGTTCAATAATTCAACAACTTGCACAGTTAGAAACAAAATCTGAAGCATGTGCAGTAGCCACAACGGTACCGTGCTGCTTTGTCTGTTAAAATCTTGGATTCAAGTGTACCAAAGTATTTTTGTCTCACAGTTGTCCCCTTTGAGATGCACATTGCATCATTTCTATTTAGATTACAAATAAACATTTTTTCTTTGGATTATGTGTTTTAAGAATTCTTTATTCTCTAAATATTAACATTTTCCTCGAATATATTTATTACTATTATATGTATTGTTTAAATTTGAGAAGCGGGACAGTCAGTAGAGTGCAGACCTTTGCCAGGTGTGTCTGCAAGGATCACTGTTGTATTGGGTGATTCAATTAATTAATACAACCCCAACATGAATGGGCTGTAAGGTCACAAAACACACTTCATTCAAACTGAAAATCAAGCGGTGCTGTATGCATGCAATTGGGCCAAAAACTAAATAAAACTCACCACAAACAGTGCGACACTTCATGTAGTTCATACTATAGAACTATAGGATTAGTATAGATTTTTGCTTATTACAGCCATGCTCGCAGCTCAGTGAGGCTGTAGCTAAATGCTAACGTTGCCATGCTAACACTCAAAATGACAACGTTAACATGCTGGCAGGTATAGCGTTTACCATGTTCACCAATGAAGTTAAGCACGATAGCATGCTAACATTTGCTAAGTAGCAATAAACAAAGTGCAGCTGAGGCTGATGAGAGATAGTCACAATTTTTGCAGGTATTTGGTCACAAAACATTTTGACAAGTTTAATGTTGACCTGATGATGAAGCTAGATGAAAAGTCAGGGCGACAAACATTTTACAAGAGTGAAACAAGACTTAAGCAAATTTCACAACAATCCATAAATTTGATACATTTCGGTCTGGTGGACAGACACTTTCGGGTCTATGTGTCATCCAAGTGGCAAAAGCCAAATAAAACAACATTAGTGCTTTGAAAGCCTAATCAACTATGGTTTCATGAATTTTATTCTCATAAAAAGAAATACATTTTAGTTTATAATAAATTAAATAACAAAAATAAAATCATGTCCAATAACTTTCAGATTCCATTGAAAGAAATCCTGACATTTTCAGGGAAGATGTGGAAATGAACTAAACAATGTGCGGCCACATTCAGTATCACACAGCTTACATGAAGATACGACACTGAATGTGCATTTACTGTAAATAAAAAAAGAACACTTCATACCCATGATACAGCTAAATAAAGACAATAAATTAATACAAAACCTTAAAAATAGGCCAAAATAGGCTTTTCCAACATGACATTTACTATAAAACATACAAAGAAAAGGTTACCGCCCCAAGGATTAATCAGTCTGCTCTAAACGGGACAGTGAAACCATCTCACATCCATGTTTCCAGAGAGGCAGCTGGATCAGCAGGCCAGATTTAATACACAAAAGCTTTATAAAAACACAACGTCATGATAAAAAGGGGGGGGCACTCTCACAAAGATCCTATCGGAGCAAACAAAGATTACTCCCAGTACCGTTTTGTTCTGAGGAAGAGCTACTTTCCGAGGACAAACCCTATGCATGCTACGTGATACCGGTGGGGGAAAAACAGCTACTCCAGAGAGGAACATCAATCCAGAGACAGATACGGAGTGAAAACAAGAAAATCATTCACCACGGAACATTGAAAAGGCATTTAATCCTCTTCTGGTTAAGGATGCAATTCACTTACCAACACATAAGCCATTCCGGTGTAATGCCACATAAAGAGATGCAGATAAAAACAGTGCAACGTGGGAAAAAAAGTGAGTTATGAACTGTGACAAAAAAAGTGTGTGTCAAGTGCAAATGCAGAAAGTGAAACTGAACCGACAGGAACAAAAAAACAAAAATGCAACATATCTCTGGAGTCTCTCTGGAACTATTGACCCTTCAAGGGACGCCCGCTTTAAAAACAGAAAGGGTAGAGTGTCTTCACAAGCATTCCTGGTATTAAGCCGTTAATGGCTTTAAAACACAGCTAATGAATATTTGGAAAGTAGCAGAGAGCATTCTGTCTATTTGGAGGCACTGTCCGCTCTCTGGGGCGGGCAGCAGTGTGGAGGAGAGACTGGAAACGAGGGCAGAGAGCCAAGTCGTGGCTGAAATAATGCAAATAAGCCCAATGTGCCCTGGACCTTGAGTCCACCAACACCCTGTGTGTGTAGATACGGGTGTGTTTTATATATACATGAAAATAATTGCATGTGCAGCTGTGTGCAGCAAAAAAAAGAAAGTTCTTTGCAATGTGAGCATCAAGCTCATAAAAGCAAAAGATGGTACATTTATGCAGTACGTGCATGTGTGTGTGTGTGTGTGCAGCGTTTGAGGCGTGAGCGTTGACATCCTGGCTCAGGCAGAAGCTATGATTCTTCCTGTTATATAACCCAAATGTGGCTTTGCCTCTGGAGAGGGGGGGCTGCCCTGAAGCCAGAGCCTCCTCTGAACTGCATCATGTGAGCACAGTGACTAAAACCGGCAGCGGTGAGCACATGCACTTTGTAGCCGTTTCTGTGAGGATGCTCTGCGTGAGTGTGACAAACATAACCCCGTGTGTGTGTGTGTGTGTGTGTGTGTGCGTGTGTGTGTGTGTGTGTGAGAGAGAGAGTGGTCCAAGTGCTTCAAAAGGGCTAGCGTCTGTGTTAGTGGGGGTCACAGGGCGATGCTGTTGGTCCTGTGCTCCGGAAAGCAGAACAGTGAGTTGAAGGGGTCGTCACAGTCGTCTGGCAGCACGGAGTCTGCTACTGCCAGTGGATTCCTGCTAATGACCAAGTCCAGGACGTCTCCTGCCTCTATAATTAGGGGCACGGTTAGACAACAGTCCAAGTCCCTGGTCCTGACACGGCTCACCTGGAGGATTGCAATCAAATAAAATCATTCATCATGCTACTGCATTCACATTTTCTATAAAAAGGCATTGTTTGACTTTTTGGGAAATTAGCTTAGGCTGTTTTTTTTTCTGCTTGAAGCTAAAAACTTTCACCAATAAAGCAATAATAATGAGCAGTTGTCGGTTTGAAAATTGTTAAATAGAGTATTTCTAATGTTATATAGGATTGTATTACAAATTTTGTACATGCATTTTATCTTAATTTTATTATTTTAATCTGCGATGGTTAAGGTAGAAGAAAAAAGTACAGATGAGTGCTGTATAGTTACGGAAAGATGAGAAGAGTGACAACGTTTACATGCACACTCATATTCCAAACATGACAATATTCAGAATTTGGTGATCTATAACAAATTCGATTTACCTGGAGAATGCGGTCGAAAGGTGTTAACCCGGCCTGGTCGGCGGGGCCATCGGGGCGGATCATGTTGACGTAAACCCCTTTCTCCAGGAGCCCGTCGGATACACTGAACCCAAAGTCATGGCTCTCAATGTCCTTCCTCATAGTCACCTGCAAACACAGAGGACCTTCATGTTACACAGTGCATGTATTCATAAATACTTAGAGGCTTCTACACACGTTTTTATATGACCTCCAGTAATTCAACATTTGAGGGACAGATATTTAGAAGGATGATCAGAAAATCAAGATAGCAGATGGCTAGATATCCTGACTTTTAGTCGAGACTAAAAGTTCTTAATGCCTGCAACCTTTGTTTGCTTTTATTGTTTTTTTTTATCATGCATTTCTTGTGTAATCTGTGAAGCAGTTGAGGTTGCCTCTGGGTGAGAAATGTGCTATATAAATAAACTTCACCTTGCCTAGATGAGGAGATGGCTACCTGGTCATTCACTATGAAGCTGGAGTCCGTTAGCTTAGCTTAGCATAAACACCAGGCTAGCCTGGCTCTGTCCAAAGACAACCAGGCGTATTAACTAACATGTATAAACGTGTCACTTATTGTGTCCACTGTCCACCCTCTGTTTACACTAAACAGTTTTAACAGCCACATCTTTCTGTCATCGGTTTCTATTTGGATATACCTATGCTGTAACAAGGTCAGCAGGTTTAACAAGCAACAGCTTTAAAAAGGTGGGACATCGGATGAGTTTCCATGATATCATGCAAGATGTGTTAACCCAAAACATATCAAATTTCCAAGCTGCAGGACGGTGACGCACTCAATTGTTGCCGCCTCATTTTCAGCCAAACACCACACAGACCCGGGTCACAGCATGTGCAGCTGCTGAGGGAACGCCGTTTAATGTGTGTTGTTTTTGTCGACACACGCACGCACACACTGCAAGTCCTGATTGGCCAGGTATCCACTTACACAGGAACAGTGAGTCCAATAAAAGATGCACACGGGTCCAAACTTCATAACGGGCAGATTCCCTCAGGACACTGTTGTTTATGGAATGTTCATCAAACTGTGAATGCATTTTCATCTGAATGAGTCTGTAACGCTTTAGATTACAGTAACACACACACACACACACACACACACACACACACACACACACACACACACACACACACACACACACACACACACACACACACACACACACACACACACACACACACACACACACACACACACACACACACACACACACACACACACACACACACACACACACACACACAAAACATTAGGTTATGTCTGGGAAGAGCGGTGCAGCTTTACTGTATCTATAAAACTATTTGTATGTTTTTAAAATGATGACGAAATACTGGGGAACAGAGATGTAGTTTGGGGGATCATTCTGATGCACAATACTCAACTTTATTTTTGTCCACAACAGGATTTTGGCCCCTGTCTGAACCCTGTAACTACTGGGCAATTTAAAAAAGCACTTACTGCACACAGTGTCTTTCTTAAAAGCAAATGTGTTCCTTGTGCTACTTCCCTCGTACCCACCAGTGCAGATACCAATTAGTAGAAGTATTTAAAATGTTTAGTCAGCCATTCCCGAAGAGCACTACCTTGTGCAGTGCCAGAGTGGTAGGGGACAAGACATCAGAGGTGTCCCCTCGGCCCCGGGACGGTACGTCTCTGCCTCCAGTCGACATGTTCACGTTGCTTTTGCTGTTAAACTCTCCGTGCATTCCCTCCCTCTTAATGGGACTGATCTCAGACTGAAACATAGAGTCGTCATTGGTCTTTGTTTCCTCGAGGTACAGACTGAGAGCGCTACCCGTCATGGATGCCTGAAAGAGCACAAAATCAGAAGGGATTATAAGAGTGTCATGAATTTAAAAAAGAAAGAATTTGGACAGCACAACATAATATCTGATGAAGTGTACACAGAGCCGGATTAGAGGCCGGGGCATTGCGCCAAAGCCTTTCCTGGGTCAGTGTGGCAGCAGGTGCCCAGCCTATCTTGTCAGATTTAATAACAGATTATACACTGGCGATTATCATAATGCTTCATCTGGCATGGTCATTTAGGCCGACACCGGTCTATGAATATATGAGTAGCACAAAGCAGATGGAGGAGGAGAGGAAACGGGAGCAGGAAGTGGGGGGGCGGACCACTGATGACGGGCGGGCCTACCTCCAGCTCCCTGAGAATCTCCGACTGGCCGCAGGTCTCGAGGTCCTGCAGAGCCTGGGACCAGAAGCTGTTCTCCTGGCAACGAGGGGGGCTGACGAATCTATGACAACGCAGGAACCAGAACATGAGAGCAGCCCTGCGGGTCTTGTGGCCGGTGCCCGCTTTTCAAAAGGCAGCATGGGAAATGTAGTTTTTTGGGCCGCCTGCTGGAGAATCCCAGCACCACATTGAGGTTTTTTTTTTTTTTTTTTTTTAATTTGTGGCAAACGGTGAGGAGTCCACTAGATTAGATAAAGCCTTTCAAAGAGTTGTACCCCCCCCCCCCCAAAAAAAAAGCAGAAAATTGAAAGCATGTGACACAAAAGTTCAGGAAGAAAAAAAAAAAAGTCAAGTGTGAAGACACAGATAAGGCTGATGTATCCTTGGGCGCTTTAGGTGATTTTTTTTTGTGGAAACGTTTTTGTTGTGGACAGAAGGGGTGACAGAAAAAGATGCGTCTATGTGAAACACCAAAGAGCTCGTGGGCAGTTAATAAAGCAGATGAGAGAGAGAATACCTGAGAAAGAAGAGAAAAAGGACAGTTTTGGAAAAGCACAAAACATGAAAGCATACAACACAAAATGAACTGAAAACAATTCAGACAGTGCAGTTTGCTTTCATCAATGAACCCAAAGAGGGGGAAAGAATAATCACAGAAGCTCTTATTTAAACAGTGGTGGAAAAGTACTCGGATCCTTTATTTAGGTAAAAGTGCCAATTCAACAATGTTTGGACTGTTCTTTAATCTTTGCTTTTATTGTGAAATATTGGATATTTTGACCTATTTAAGTCTAAAAGTAACTTTAAATGTAACAATTATGGAAATTCAAACTGCAGGCTGAAGCACTTACCCGGGTATCTTGTCCCACTCATCCTCAGTGAATCTCCCGTCATACAGCGCTGCGTGGTGGACTAGACCTGCAGAGCCGGAACTGGTGTGACTCCTGTGTTTTGTGCGTCGCCACTCGTGCGGATTGAGCAATATATCGGACGCTTTGTGAAGATACGTCCCTGAATAAACCACGAAAATACACCGACCTCATTGGATGCAAGACAGGAAACGGGTCATTTACAGAAAGTAGGCATGCGCCGGAGCTCACCGTGACTACTGTAGCCTGCGTCAAACCCCGAGCTATCCCAGGAGCTCATCGCAGAGTCTATGCTGGGCAGAGTGGCCGAGTAGACCTCCGAGTGTTTACTGGTCTTCTGGGAGTCGGTGAGGTCATCCTCTGGGTCACTTAAAAACCCTGCTTCTCTGTCTGCAGGCCGCTGGCCGTCAGACGCTTTGGAATGAACAGGGAGTCAAATCGTCAAAACAAGGACGTAGTGTACTACGTCCTACGCAAAAATAAAACATCGCTTTCACTGCTTTAAAGCCTCAGAAGAAGCTCAACCAAAGCGCATTTCTTTAAAGAAAAACACTTGCTTTCTTCATTTAACAACCTTATCTTTTGTGGTTTGTACATTTCGTCTCTTTGATTATGATACGCTCATCTTCTTTTTCTCCTCCTGTAAAGTGCTGAGCAACTTTTTAAGCACCGTATAAATGAATATTGCTTCCTCGCTTTGGCATCAAACTCTTAACTGCAAAGCGACATTACATACAAACTAAAACTATTAAAACTATATGACAAATGAAACCAATGAAACAATCCAAATGAAATGTGAAAAAGTGAAATATGAATGTTTATGTTGTGTCATAAGGCAACTTATTATCAACTCACCTTTTATTTGTTTTGATTTTATTCTCTATTTTTCCTCTTATTATGCCCGTTGCTTTTTGTCTCAGTTATGCAACTGTATTTGTAAGATCATTTTTGCAAACCACTGCAAGTTATCAAAAAGAAATAAGTGATGAGTTGAGACACAAAAGCACATACGGTCTGCTTGTTTCTTTATCTTGAGGGTGACGGACTCCCCGGCCACCTGCAGGAGATGGATGGCTTCGCTCAGTGGCTTTCCTTTCAGACTGACCCCGTTGATGGCCAGGACTCGGTCCCCTATGTGGATGGCCCCGGTCCTGCATGGTTGAGGAGGAGACAGAGTTATCAGAGTAAACCAGACAGTACCGACCGACCGAGCCGGGTCCCCTGTCAGGCTGCCAGGGCGCTGACTGGGACGGAAACAAAGAGGCTCCTTGTTATAGAAACAGATGAGACAGACATCGTTTATAGTCTTGTTTATTTTTAAAAATCGTTTCCAAAGGGGGCTGCTACAGATTTGACATGCCTAATGCAAGTGTCACCATCTTCTCAAATAACACTCTTTACTCCCGGACCTGTCCTGTCCGACCAGTTCCTCACCTCTCTGCCAGGCCTTTCCTGGTGAGGCCAGAAATGACGATGGGGTCAAAGGGCTCCTCTGTGCCAGAGATGGTGATGCCCAGTGGTCCGTTATACCGCTTCAGCTCAACGGTGTAGATTATGGAGCCCGACATCTCCAACTCATCTACAGCACATGGGTTGAACAGGATCGCATAAGACTCAAGATTATAAAGACATTACAAATCCTGTGAATATAGAATATATTTATATTAAAATATGTAGAAAAATCTGTGCAATTGGACAAATAACAGATCAATACCTCCGTTATTTCTCATTTTACTGTTTTGGAATATTGTTTGGCTTAAATAAAGTGATGGAAGAAGTTAAATTACCAATAAAACAATCTAAAATACTCAACCACAGCTTCTAAATGTCATATCAGGTTTTGGAAAATGTATTTTTCTTAATTTTCTACGATACATTTTTGGACTGTTGGGTGACAAAACTTGGGCTTTAGGAACCTGTGATGGACTTTGTTATATGTCCTATCATTTATATGAACAAGCCGAGCTAACGGTCGTGTTGGTGACGTACACTGTGCGAGTCGATGGATGTAGTTCACCGAGTGGTTTCACACAAAACTAAAATGGTCCTACAACAACTGTGACTTTCTACACGTGCCAAATTATCTTTAAAATCAACAAACTTATGTGTAAATCAGAGCGCAATTCAAACAAGATCAAAACATATTTGTCTCTCGCCATTGATGGCTTCTACTAGATACAGGTTGTTGTTTTTTTTGCCAAAAAGAGAACCGCTGGTTTCATCTTTGACAATGTTGTGTATTTTAAAAGCTGTCATATGTTTTCAAAAAGAGCAATATGTCCTTTAAATGTAGTGGAGTTGGAGTATAAAGTGGCATCAAATGGGAAAACTCAAGAGTACTAAATGAGTAAATGTGCTTGGTTGCTTTTAAGGGTTCAATGTACCGATGTTGTCCTCGTCTTTCTGGATTCGGAGCTTGACCATGTCCTCGGCCTGCTGCAGGACGTGCATGGCGTCCTCCATGGAGCAGTTCTCCAGACGCACGCTATCGATGGCCAGCAGCCGGTCCCCGGGCTCCAGAGTGCCTGTTCTACCGGGACACAAAGAGACGAGAGGATCTCAGCCATCGACTGGGACAGAGGGAGCTTCTCCTCCCGACACAGTTTGAGAATCCTATTAGCCATCAGTGTCTCAGTGGGATCCTCGAGGGTGACCGTAACCTCACCCGCAAACCTAATCAACACTGAGCCCTTCTGAAATGTAGCGGCTCTGCCCTTCTGATCCAGTTTTGGTAGCGCAATCCAATTAGGTAAATATTACACAGTGGAAACAATATTGTTATTGTTGAGGACGTAATCCCACATAAGCCTAAAAAAAACCTTCACCCTAAATGTAAAGTGTTGAGAATCAAATGTGACCCGAAAGCAACCGTTTTGTTATTTAATTGTTTTTAAATTTGCGCTGTGAGAACAATAACATGCATAATAAATGAGCTCTGTGTGCTGATGGGACATACCTGTGTGCTATGCTTCCTTTGCGGATGTCAGAGATGATGAGGGGCTTGCCGGGTTTCTTACTTGCTGGTAAAACAAACAAATATATTTTTATTTTAGGATGTATGATAGGAGGATAAAAGCATTTTGAAAGCACTGAACACCCTTTTCTTTTTGCTGCACTAATCACACACTGCTCCCCGTTTATTCAGAGCACAAATGAATGCCGGGACAGGCCGGTATTATTCAGAGGTAATGAGGGATGTGCCCTCGTGGGCTCGCAAGGCCGGGTTTTATGGATCACAGAACATTGATTCATTCAATGGGGATTTACCGTGTGCAGGTCTGTGGAGCATTATCGAGCAGCACTGCCCTCTGCTGTACATCTGGCTCATAACAAAACTCACCACTGATGGTGATGCCCAGCTCCACTTCTCTCCTCTTGGGTAGCTTCACGTGGAAGGTGCCGCTGCTGGGAACCACCGACTCTAATTGGAAGTTAAAGTGGAGGTAAAAATGTAAGTGTGGGGGGGGGGGGGGGGGACGACAAACACACTCGTAGAATAATCTACCTTCGAAATATTATACCTGCAACATCAAACTCAATCTCCACTGTGACCTTATTGGCCAGAGCGGAGTCTCTGAGCAGCTGGTGGGCTTCCTCCAGAGTGCCGTCTTCAGTCGGGATCCCGTTAATGCACAAAAGTCTGTCCCCAACCTGCAGCAGCCCACACCTTCACACAAACAACACACAAACCACACACACAAACCACACACACACACACACACACACACACACACACACACACACACACACACACACACACACACACACACACACACACACACACACACACACACACACACACACACACACACACACACACACACACACACACACACACACACACACACACACACACACACACACACACACACACACAAGTGGGAATCAATAAGATTTCAGTCCCGCTTAATTTTTTTAAAATTTGCATCTGTAATTCCATACTAACAAGCTATTTTTAGGAATTGCTTCCATTTATTTTGTGTATACAATAGAGAACAAACACGACAGCATTTGTTTCTGGGAACATCGCCACAGACACCTAGTTCATAATACTGGAAATATATATTAATACTTCAATACTTTCATCCGTGGGCCATCGGCTCAATCACCATTGTGTTGATAAATAGTGACCTCATAGACTTTTTCAATGAAAATCTTTTAGATTGACACTTTCAAGTTTAAATGAAGCTGCTGTGAAAGACAACAGTTCATATAATAACAATAATAATAAAAGAAATACAAATGTTTAGAAGAAATGCAATTTGGCTGGAAAAGCAACAGAATGATAAAACAAATATTAAATAAATAAAACGGGTCACATTTCAACCAGGGCTGCAAATAACGATTATTCAAATTATTGATCAATACTGTTTGTTGATTTTTCCCCCAAACAAAAAGTGAAAAATGATCACAATTTTTGCAGAGCCCGAGGTAACGTCTTTGACTTAGTTAAGCTTTATTTATTCATGCAGTCTCTTGAGAACAAATTACATACATACACTCTAGTTGCCAGTTTATTAGGTACACCTGGTTAAACGCATCAGTTCTGCATTAAGTGCCTTTATGAAGGTTATAATGTTCAGCTTGTATTGAAACAGAAGCTCCTGATTGTTATATTGAATATAATGAAGTAGAACCTTAAAGCTCCTCAGAAGAATGAGCGTCTAACTTTCCCCCAGATTCCATGTTTTGTTCAAACTGTTCAAAACGTAAAATTCAAAATTATACAAAACTAAAATATAACACATCAACTTGTCACATTTATGAGCCTTTGTGAGTTTGTTTTTATAGCGTACAGTGATCGTGCGATACTGGAACATCAAGTCACGTTGTAATAGATCTCAAATAAACTCATTCAGGTTCTCCCTGGCTCCTGTAGTACATCGGGTCTTTACAAAAAGGTTTTAAGTTAACTGGAACACGGACGTGGTAAATCACCACTACAGCCGACTGATGAATGGTTTCAATACGACCACACTAGTGTCAGCAAGGCTTGGAGTTCTGCTTTCGGTGAAAGCATTCTGACACATGCAGCTTGGGTGACACCACATGCCACATAGGCTGAATGTTTCAAATGCCACCTTTAACACGATATGGCCTCCAGGCTCGGCATGAGCACACTGAACACTTCCCTTACTTGAACTTTGAAAAATCACTTCCGCAAAGTGAGAGAATTCCTATATCACATATCACACACTGAATCAGACCCTTGATTACAAGGGCACACACCAAAGCACTGTCAAGTGATATTAATTCACTAACCACGGCTGCTGCTGCTGCTGTCCAACTGCTGCTGGACTAATCGTGTCACAGGACCCCGGGGGGGACACCGGATGGGCCCCGCAGTGCCGGCACAGACACCATCATTAATCTCACGGGACAAGGACGGATGCAACACACTGGCCCGATCAGAGCTGTGTGTTAATTAGGTCTGCAACATGCAGTCTTGATCAATACTACGCACCAATAACGGGGGGTTTCCACTATTTATCAAAAACAAAAACACTGGCTGCATCAATATGTATAATGTGTAATACATCTAGTACACTGGGGACAACTTACTGCTCCTTGAAGTTTGTCAGAAGCACAACCGAGACCAAAGCAACCGTCATAAGTTGCTGAGTACATCTGTTGACCTCATGACATTTAAGCTAAGCAAATAAACCGTTACCATGCAGAGGGTTGGCAAGCATCGACGTTGTTTTGGCTTGTGACCCCTCACAACAACGCAGGGGTGCCAACTAGAAGGAGACCGATATTATATCAGCCTTTAAAAAAAAACACGACAGTTTGAAGAAGGAAAAAGCTGATTAATCTGCAGATACCTATCAAGGAGCTGATAGTGTTTTATATATTCAAGAGATGACTTTTGAAGAGCAATAAACAAAACAAAAAAAAACGGTCAGATTATGCCCTCATTATGTGTATGAGCCATGCACCGCTGCGATGTAACGCTCGCGTGACTATTGTTTACAGTTTATTTTCTTTACTAAAGTGTGTTATGCCCTATCAAATGTTTAATATATAATAAAGGTAATTGGTCATGTTGCAAAATGATTTTGGGGCGACTCCTTTAAGTGGGTTTTACTGCAAGTTAAGTCTAAATGGAGCAACATTCTTTCTGATCACAGATGGTAGTGTTTATTTTAGTTATTGCCAGCAGAAGGTCAGTATTTGATAGTCGATTATTGCATACGGATACATTTGTTTCATTTTGTTTTCATGGAATAAACTACTTTTTTCACGCACTACGAGCCTCATTATTGGACAGCTGACCACGGAGAGTACAGCCTGCAGAGGAGCACGTGTGAGTCAGAACTCTTTACATTCTGCAAGACGAGGCGAAGAAGGTTTTTAACAAGCTGCCACTACACATCAACACAAAACTGATGTGGTTTGTGTGTTTGCTCATGGGCCTGTAGATACATGTCTGGTTGGTATGATAGGACGTCCCACAACCAGAAGTCTTTGTATCAGTCTACCACTGAAGGGTAACGCAAGACCCGTCGTTTTGTGGAAAATGTACGATTATATTTAATTAATCAAATATTTATTATAGGTCCACAGTAGTAGGAGCTCAGGTCATATACCCCCCCCCCCCCCCCCACAACAATATCTACATAGAATACATTACCAGTTATATACAGTATAGAGTTACAGACTAACTCTGTAACTCTCTCCCTACAAACTCTGTCCTCGCACTCAAATAGGTCCTGCTTGGATTTGCTTTGTTTCTTTTTTTTTGTTTCTGCTCGCACTTAGATTCATTTTTGCTTGCACAGATTTCCTGCGTTCTCACACTTCGGCTGCTTCCGTGCAGCTCGTGAAACATCTGCTTCAACATTTTTCTCCTATGTCCTTTGATTGTTTTTGTGCAACAACCATTTCAAAATTCCCCAAACCAATTGAATGGCAGGTGTAGTGTTGACCAATAAAATGATCCCTGCATCGTTGCGGGAAGCAGCCCAAGAGTGAAAAGATAAAAGCTGAAGTGAAGGAAAATCTGTGCAAGCAATAATATATCTGAGTGCAAGCACACAGCGAGAGCAGAAATACAAGTGCAAAAAGCAGCTATTTGAGTGTGAAGACAGGGTATCGAGGGAGAGTGTCACAAAATCTCAGGTGAAATCCTTAAGTCATGCTCACAAATTGAAAGCAGACACTCTTCAATAAAGATAAAAGGGAAAAAGCTCCATATTCTTTCTGCTGTTAATCATCTTGCGAGGCCCTTCTGTAGGTCAAGACCCCACATTTGGGAACCACAGCATGAGACAAATGCAGCTCTAATGCCTTCAGCTGAAATACTCATTTAGACAGGAGGTTAATATGATCCTTTAAAAAAAAATGTTTTAATGTGGCTGAATGATTAGCACTGGAGCCGTGTAATTCAAGGTGACTCCCTATATGATACTTGTTTACCCGTTAGGTGTCTTAGTGCGTTACCTCTCAGCTGGGCTGTCGGGCTCAATGAAGCGGATGACCGGGGGAGCAGACAGGGTTTCTGTGGCAAAGACACCCCCCTGCAGCTGGATCCCAAAACCTGTGAGCGGATCCCCCCTCAGGAAGACATCGCTTGTTTCCACATGAAAAACCTGCCCCCCTGGGCCGACAGAGCTGGACGCCAGAGATACTGAGAGACGGGGAGAGAGGACACATCAGGGAAGAGATATCAGTGGAGAGGTGGCAGATAAATGGAGCAAGAGAGGGATCGTGGGAGACAAAAAAAAAAAAAAGTGGAGGAGGGTAAGCGGAAGAGACATGCACCCACAGAGACGACAATGAGTCACTTCTCAGAGTTTACGTCAGTCGTGTTTTACGTCAGTGACCAGCGGAGTCTGTTCACGCACTGAGGCGGCAAAACAGGAGGGAAAGGTGTTTTAACAGAGCAGCAAAGAACAAGTTTAAGAGCCAGTTCGTCTGAATTACAGAAAGAAAAAAACAGGTGTACTTAATCACTTGCTGTATCTCGTCCTGCAGAAAGATTTTTAGCTTAATTGATCCCGGTTCTGAGGTTTGTGCCACCAATTCATTGGCAGCACTGCAACCCGGCTGTGTTCAGCTTAATGCTAACATGCTAATAATACATTTGCCAACGTACAGCTGAGGCTAAAATGCATAAATCAGCATTAGTTTGATTATATTTCCTGCAGTGCAAAAAAAACTAAAACATGATTTAGAAAATGAAATAACTAGAATTACCGCCTCACGGTTGTACGCCTCCTCCAACCAGTCAAGTTACAGTTTTGGGGTGAACTGTCCCTTTTAATATAATGGAAGTGAAAGGGATTTCTTTGTGATGTTATCAGCACTGAACATGTCTCTCCAGACATCTCTGTAATCAAAACACCTTGTCGTTACTTTTTGATATGAAAGGTTCAGTTGTGAAAATGCATATTTACATTTTTATACCTGATACAATTAATTGATTTTGGGGGAAACTGTCACAAGTTAAAGGCACTAATTGTATCAACATACTCTTAGCTGCCAGTTTATTATTTTGTACTTCTAGCTAAAAGTTATGCAGTCTAGCAATAAATACAGTGAGTGTTATTCAGCCTACCCTCGCTCATATAAATGGGGAGGATAAAATAATCAAATCAAAGGGTCAATTTGGTAGAAAAGACCCTTTAATTTGTTTTTTAAAAAGGGGGGGGGGGGGGGGGGGGGGCAGACTGCTCGTCATACGTGAGCTCTTGTGGTCCTTCTTCCTGTTCCTCCTCTTGCCCGTGGAGCCGCGGGGGCTGGTGGGGGCGACCGGAGGGATGGGGCAGGGCAGCGTGTTGCTCCCCTGGCTGCTGAAGCCGGAGGTGGCTGTGGAGGAAGGGGAGAAGCCACCGCTCACCAGAGCTGAAAGGAGACAATGGCACTACACGTATAAAAGAACAGGCTGGTACAGTTAGATTACACACGTTTTATTTTTTATTTTCTTCATTCACAGCAGGATGCGTGCATGCTGCTCGAGGGGAACATGCAACTAAAAGAAAACAACCGTGGTGGAGTAAGCCTCTTGGAGAAAAAAGATTTAACAAATGTGCTGAAGAGAAAGTCCTTCCTGCCATGGCGTCTCGCCAGCAGCGGTGCTGTCACAAGTGATAACTTACATTTGCAGTGGTCCTGCTGGTTGTGTGGGTGGCTCGGGCTGCTCCATGTCTTGCCGTGGCTGGCATGTGGGGGATGGCAGTAGTTGCCGCTTTGGTCCCAGTGATGATGGTTGCTCTTCTGCACTTTTACTGCAGCGACACGGAGGCAAACACATCCATTAAGTCGACCGGATCCACTCCGTTTGCACATTTGTTAAAATTCTACCCATGAAATCACGCTTTCATCCTCATGTCTAAATTTGTACCACCAACCGCACAGCGCCTGGAGGATGATTTCAGAGCGGAGTAATTGATATTTAATGTTTTGTCGTCACGGTACGCTAGATTAAACCTTGCAGTTTAATGCACTTTCATGAGAATCAGTTAGACACACATAGCTGAATGGGATGTTGTGGTCTTAAAAAAACAAACATCTTACTTTTACTAGCAAGCTTCCAAAAAGCTAAGTGCAAACTGGAGATCATCTTTACAAGTTAATTTTCAAAAGAGCCAGTAGGCTGAAGGAGAGTGCGAGTAAGTTGTCCGCTGGGCATGATGTTGTTGCGTTCAGCAGGAAGTGATACCGGCTGCTGGAAGGCATGTGGCTTGATTGGGCGCAGCTGAAAGCTTGATTGCTGATCATGCAGATGTGTTTCTGCACTTGATTGGCAGAGAGTTTGGTCTCAATGTGTTTTAATTTAATCCTGTGAGATTCATATTCACGTGCTTTAAAAAAAAACAATTCAATTCTGTTGACTTTTTCCCACTTTGTACAAAATGGAAAAGCACAGATTGTTAATTCTGAGAGGCATCTTATCCCTCATGTCGACACGTGAGCGTTCCGTCAAACGGTGCCTCTGAAGCACTCAAAAGGGAAACAACTGACCTCCTGTATGACACGTACCTCACATAATTGACTTCCCTTTTCCAGATTCATGCAGCTAAAATTGTCAAAGAGCGTTACATGTGACAGTAATCCTTGCTGCTTCATTTGCAGGCGTTTAATCTCCCAACAACTTGCTCACATGGATGGAGGATTTGCTGGAAATACGGATGGGCTGCAGAAAGGACTAAGACGTTTGCCATATTCATGGGAACATGGTTAAATCCAACCGCATGTAATCAGAATACAAGCGGGAAAGAACCCCGCGGCCCTTTTTTTTTCTGGGAGAACAGGTTTCTATCGGACTCAATCAAACCTGTGAAGCTTTGGCTCTGACGGCTTATGTTAAGCTCACCTAGGGGAGGCTCTCCAAGAAAATGGTGTTTTTGATCGACGCTGCATGGCGGAAAGAAACATTAACTCCCTAATCTCTTTGGTGGCCATATCAGTCTTATTAAATCCCCATAGGAGATTAGACAAATTGCATCTTATAATCATGCCTTATCCTGGGGGAGGAAAAAGGAGCTGTGCAAATATCACATTATCATAACGTCATGGCGCCTCATTCAAGGAGGGAGTCGTTATTGAATAGAAATTTCAGAAGACGAGACCTCACGCCTGAGAAGATGTTACGTGTGCTGCACTTCTCGGTGGTCAACAGGTGGAACATGCAGGTCAAGTATTTCACAGAGCAGTCGTGGAAAAGATTCATTTTATATGCCCTCTTCAGATAAGTTAATGTATGAATGTAAAATTAAACCAGTAAATAAGGAGAAAAAAGAGAGATGGAAGTTTGAAAAATAAAAAGGGAAACGCTGCCGACGGGATCTGACAAAAGGATAAAGAAGAATTCAGCGACTGGCAGAGACGAATAGACGACATGTTATTCCCTTTGTCACGCTGTTTGATTCGTCCCATGCTCACATGTTAAGGAGCCCCTGCAGCTGCTGACCCAGAAATAAGTCTGCAGAACATGATCTCTGATAGAGAAAGTGTGTATTTGTGTGTGTATGTGTGGCTTGTTGCTACCAACCGAGTGTGTTCCCAAAGGCACATGGACTGTGGCCGGCAGGTAGCACACACACACACACACACACACACACACACACACACACACACACATACCCACACAGGCCGATTCATAGTAGGAGAAAGCAGCTGGGAGGCAGCCAGGCTCTTAGCAGCTGTAGGTAGCAGAGCTGAGACTCCTCACAAAACATATGGTGAGGACAAACACACCTCCAGCCTGTTAACTGTGTATAGCCTCCACAATGTACACACCGACATAATTAAATGATTTTGAGACTATTAGTTATACAGTCAACATTGTCCACACGTGAACCATTTGCATGCCCCTTCATATTTGCATATTTGCACTCAAGCATGTACAAAATGTTTTTGTATGACACACAGCACTGTACATTTTGTATTTTTAACATAGTGAAAAACTTGACCATACACATAATTCAATATTATCTTACATACAGTGGTGTAAGAAGTACTCAGATCCCTAAAAGTACCACTACAACAACATAAAAATACTTAATTACACTTAAAAGTCCTGCATGCAATATCCTAATTAAATAATGGTATATCAAACTCTACTAAAAGGGTAACTGCACACCTACTGCGATGAAACACATCAATGTTGATGTTCATATTGACATTTCTTAACAAATTGATTTAAAGAATCTGTCATTTTGGGTTGAAAATGGCTCAAAAGGACGACTAATGAAATCAACACTACTCTTGTAAGGCCAATTTTTTGAGATAGAGTCGACCCTTACAAATTACTTTTGTTAATGTAACACTAAGCGATTAGTTAGAGAAATGTCTCTTTGGTGGAAATTAAACAGTTCATAGATGTCTGAAAAGTGACTCTTCTTGTGTAAGGGGATAACAGGCCGAACGGTTAGAAACCACTGATTCTACTTTAGTTTGTGATGGCTTGGTCTCTGGAAACGTGTCTTGGGCATATTCCACCATTTTCTGGCCCCAAAAAATAATTGATTAAAAAGGAGAACTCAACAAAACAATCAAAAATTAAGATAGTTTTTTCCGTTGCCGCCCTAAATGATCTCGAGTCGTATTTGTCTCTTTCTGACGTCTGATGTTCTGTTGCAGTATCTCACACAGTTGTATTTACGCTGCGTCACCTCCAGGACGTACCTGTGTCTTGCGGCCTGACAGGAAGTCTGCCCTGACTGGCCGGGAGAATCTCCAGCTTTACAACGTCACAAGTGCTGGCAAGTAGCTGCGTGGCCTCCATCAGAGAGCAGTGCTCTGCGCTGGTCCCGTCTATCGACAGAAGGATGTCACCTGCGTGCAGCGCTCCACATCTGGGAGAGAGTGAGACAGAGAGTGAGACAGAGAGTGTGAGGAAAGCTTTCATTTGACAGTAAAAGTGTGTGTGCAGCGGTATACTGTTAAGAGGTTTGGTTTCACCTTTCCACCACGCTGGCTGCCTTTATCTTGTCAATAATAATAACTTGTTTGCTCCTGTATATTGTCGTGGTGAGGCTGATCCCCAGGCTGGCTGAGGGGTCTTTCACTATCTCCACCAGCAGAGGGCCCGAGGCTTGTTGTACTGCGTCTGAAACAGATAACACACACAGATATGAGAGAGCACTGCAAGATTCCATCTAACGCATCTAAAGCCAAGAACACAATGTATAAATAATCTACATTGCACCCAATCTTCACAACCTTTCAAACACAAATGATTTGTATTGTCATTAATCTGGCATTAATATTTTTCATAATGCCACGAGTCATCAAATTGAGTTCATCCTCATCCTGATGAAACATGTAGTTTAGAGGTGCAACTCAATCATTTTTCAAAGACATTTACACCACAAGTGGGGTATCACAATTAGTCAATATGGTGGGGACAATCATATGCGAGAGAGAACACGACCCTCATACAGAAAAGAAGATATAAAAGAATATTATATATATAATGTGCTGGTTTTAAGCATACTGACACGAGAGGGCGGAGCTAAGTACAACCGAATGCTGAATAAGACATTTTTTAGGCGACTAAAAATGTTACAATTAACTTTCATGAAGTGAAAACACACTGTAAAAAGGGTTAAAGTTTTAAGACGAGGACACGGACAACTCTCAGACCGGACAACGCCGTTAACGACCTGTCAATCACAGTAAGCCCCGCCCTAAAGCATCCCCTGCTTTATGGTCTGTTTGACTCTAAATGGAGCATAATTTACAAAATGAACATCATGCTGTATTGAAGAAGACTTGAAACTAAAGATTGAGAACATAAACTCATGTTTACAATGTTTACTGAGGTAATAAATCAAGAGAGAAGTAGAGTCATTTTCTCATAGACTTCTATACAACCAGAGGAGTCGCCCCCTGATGGTCACTAGAGAGAATGCAGCTTTAAGGGACTTCAGAACTGGCTTCACTTTTATCGGAGGAAGAAGAACGGACAGAGGGAGGACAGAGCATACATGCTGCCTTTGAAGCATGCGGCAACCTCCGGTTCTGAAAATAGAAATGACATAAAGACGTACAATTTTATTGTCTTGTCCTTTGCTGCACTTCCTCAGACGTTTAACTGTCTTGACTTGAACAAAGGGACAAAGGGACATTATCCTTTTGTCTTTTGCAGGACGAGTGCAGTGCTGTGCTTCAGTACAAACTGATGTGATGATTTCTCTTTGTGTTTTTTTATGAATTGCCGCAGTGTTACATAAAACGGGTTTAAGCAATTAAGCAAAACTTAAGCTTGAACTGAAAATATCGTGTTTGTATATTTCACAGATTTTAGCTCCAAAATGTCTCTTGTTATTGTGAACCCTCTGACAGGAACAGTCTGTAGGCAGGAGGTCTGGATCCCAAAACTCCCACATGCAGAGAGGTAATGTGTGTCAAATGTCCTTGGTGACCTGCCCTAGTTTGCAAAGAGCAGAGTTTGTGATCTTATGGAGAATTAGTCACTGTGACCGAATGGAGGTTATAATCTGTAGTGAGTTCCTGTCTTCAGTGAGCATGTTTTACTACTTTCTGACCAAATAGTGAGGAGGCTTTTTAGCTCAAAAACAGATTGGATTCGCTGTGAAACGGGTCATTTGGCCTGTAGACGAGAGGGCACTTCAACATTTCCTAAAAACTCTGTATTGCACACCTATTAGTGTGCCATTGGTTAAGCTGCCTGAGGTTCGCTACTCCTGTGTTACACCATGCGTCAGCTAACGTTGTTATTCGGCCGTTTCATGTTTGTTGTTTACTTCCCCGGCCGTGTAGACTGTGAGTGTGAAATTGGCTTACACTAACATTACATTCTGCTGTTGCAGTCTATGAATCATTGCACTTATTTCCCCTTGCCCCACACTGATGCAAAAATACATTTGATTATCTTAGCTGCATATTATTCCAGTGAAATAAATCCATGTCATCACCATTTTAAGTTTTTAAATCTAGTATTTTTGTACACATAGAGGAAAGGGTTGCAAGATAAAGTGATTAAATGAATGTCACACAATCCTTCTGAATTTGAGGTCCAGTATTTTTCTGATCGGGGTCTATCATCTGGTTACATTTGTTTGTTTTTAAGAGAAAATGATTGAATAAAATATTAAAATATTAAATCAGACAAGTTTGGATTTGGATTTTGGATACATTTATTGTTTAGGAAATAAAAAATGTAAAAATATTTCGAATAATAAATAAATTAGTTACTAGATTAATCGACTAAAATAATCTTTAGATTCATTGATAAAAAAAATAATCGTTAGGTGCAGCCCTACTGTTTACTGATATTTACCAGTATTATTTTTTTTAAACCTGCCATGATTCAGGAGGAGAGAGAGAGATCCACACACTATAATAAAACACAGAATATTACCCATCTACCCTTTCCCTGTTGAAATGTGCTCTTGGGCCAGAGTGACTCCCCTGGTGGCGTCTCCAGCACAGACACACCCTCACATCCACGCAGCCAAACGGCCACATTATTTACCCTCAGAGCAACGCTGCCCTACCAAGCCTCCACATATATGTGTGTGTGTGTGTGTGTGTGTGTGTGCTCACCCATGACAGAGACGTCATACTCGATCAGGAACAGAGCTTCCTGGCTGCTCTGCATCAGCATGGTCAAAGCGTCAGCGTGCTTCTCCCGGTTTAAAGGCATCCCGTCTACGCTCAACACTCGGTCTCCGGCCTTCAAAGTGCCCTCTCTGGAGAAACACAGGAGGAGAAAGACAGGGAACAAAATATATTAAGCATCCGGCACATGATGCTCCAACAAGATGTTCAAACACCAGTCACAGTAAATCATTAAACAGTTCCACATGAGAGTTCCCTCCCAGGTGAGACGAAGGATAAACGAGATAAGCGGCCGTAAAAGTCTTTGATGGTGAATTATCTTTGCTCCAGTGTTTCGGTGCTCTCGTTTAATTTTTTTCATGGGGAAAAGTGCAATGTTGCATTAGCCGCAGGACAGAGCCCTTTTCTGCTTTGAAGATAACATATATGTGTCACAGCCTCAATTTCGTGCGCCGGCCTGAGCGAAGGCTGATGCAAAAGAAATAATATGCACGGAAACATACCACAGATTTAGAAGCCTAATCGTTAATAATATAATTCCACGCGATTCACTGTTGAATACGTTCATTGCAATTAGTAAAACACATGTGCATTAGTCCATACATCTAAATATATATAGAAACATGCATGCACGCACACATGCAATCGTTTGAAAAGGCTCATTCATGCATGATCGAGACATAGAAATGCATACAAGCCACACACAGCAGCACTTGTATACAAACAGAAACACTAACTCGTCCTTCGTGCCCTCACCTGTCAGCAGGACCTCCGGGCCGGACGTACGTAACCACCAGAGGACGAGACCTCCGCCAGTCCTCGTGGAAGCCTCCTAAATAAAAACAAAAACACCCACAACATAAATCAGTGCAAAGAAACCCAAAAAAGCTCATTATTTTCACTGAAGGATTTATACAGAAACATCCCGCCCACCTACCTCTCATGACAAATCCAAAGCTGTTTCCCTCCTTGTGTAAACACACCTCTATGGTTTTGGTTAAGAGTCCTGATGGGTTCTGGACTGAGAAAGGACAGATTCAGACAATTATTATTAGCAATGTAGAAAGCTTTTTACAACATTTTGATTACAGGGTCATCTGTAAGAGGGTTGAATCGTGACAATTAATGAAGCATTGTGGAAATATGTTAAATTAATCTCAGTGGGGAAATTAATTCCTTGTGTTTGACACACGCTAATGATTCAAGAGCAGTGAAAAGCCAAAGTGACCAACTGCCTTGATCAAGGAAACCCAATAAGTATCGATCTGGTGCTTTACAGGTCGAAAGATGTCCAATTAGAGATGAACTTGCTTCAGAATTTCTTGATTAGAGTCTAGGTAACCTAAATATGCTCTGTGACAAAGATGATGCATTATTAGCTTCAACAAATATTTGAAATTTGTATAACGTATTTATATTTTATCTTGCTATCATATTTACTCAGCTAACAGCCTTATTTAGCCTGAAGAAAATTAGTCAGCTGGAGCGTTCACCAACGCTATTGCCAGATCTCGTGAGGGTGTGTCCTCGAACAAAGTTAAATTTCTCCTGATTTGTGTTTAAAACAATGTCCATTTCAGTGTCAGAATGTTTGGAAGATATGTGGCTTGTGAAAAAAGGGTCCAATATTTACTTTGGTGACTGTGGAGCGACAGAATTGGTTATAATCTGTGTTCACGTTCTCCCATTGGAGTTAATAGGATCAGAACCAGGCGGAAACCTCTGGTTTAAAAAATGAAGCCAAAGCTGAAGTGCCTTAAACCTGCATTCTATCTAATGACCACCAGGGGGCGACTCCTCTGGTTGTATAGAAGTCTATGAGAAAATGACTCTACTTCTCTCTTGATTTATTACCTCAGTAAACATTGTAAACATGAGTTTATGGTCTCAATCTCTAGTTTCAAGTCTTCTTCAATACAGCATGATGTTCATTTAGTAAATTATGGTCCATTTAGAGTCAAACAGACCATAAAGCAGGGGATGCTTTAGGGCGGGGCTACACAGTGATTGACAGGTCTCTACTAGAGCCATATACGACATCTCTACGTCACTCCTCCACATTCCAAATATGGTCACCTCCGTTCACTGGTTGCAAAAAAACAAGATGGCGACGGCCGGAATGCCGAACAAGTGCCTTCATAACGGCAGTGCACAAATTTATGGATGACGTCACGACGACTCCGCCCGCTTCTTATATACAGTTTATGCTCCGGACCTTCCGCTAGTCTCCTGAAGGTGCCCTGGTGAAACCCACGTGACACAGAAACAGACTCTCGGTGGGCCGGGCAAATATGTAAATGCTAAAAAACTGTTTCATGTAACTTGGATGTTCAAAGAATTTTAACTTTTCCACAGAATTTGGTGCAGTTTTAACCTCGACATCTAGACTACTAAACTACCACAACTAAAACACTAATTCATTACCCATTTCCTCTCTTTCTGCATTTGAAAACACAAAAGGCATTTTGTTTCAGTCTCCAAACATCCGACCGTTTGTTGGTCAGAACATTTGCCTCGCAGAACTTCACCTACCGAACGGAGGCAGCTCGTACTCCACCTCCAGCACCACTCGCTCCCCGATGTTCTTCAGCAGGCTGATGATCTCATCGTGGCGAAGCTTCGACAGGTTGATGCCGTTCACTGACTTGATGTAGTCTCCCACATTCAGCTGGTCACTCCTGTGGAAAAGTCACAGACAGGCAGTCGAGATGAAGGCCGGTTTACTGACTGTCCCCTAAAAAGCTCCGGCTTCACTGCCTGTCACTTGGGTTTTGTGATTTGTCTACAAACATCCGTAACGTGACTCTGCGGAGCTCTTTAGCAACTTTTAGCTCATTTATTGCCTCTACCTCTCACATTTTTCCCTCTAAACGCACTGGACTCTCCCCATTTTTCCTACAGTTGGACCAAAACGACACCAACAACACAGACACCGACTGTCTGAAAGAGGCAGAAATGGAACTAACAAGTCATTAATTTGTGTCCGAACGGCACTAATAATCTGTGAGTCAGTATGTCGACTAACAGTGGGCGGGTGGCTGAGAGCCTCTTCAAACACTGACACAGATGATTGTACATGCCGTCTCACATGTGACGCTCTGAGTCAACACACTGCTCATTGGAGGGCCAATTAATTCAAATGATGTTCTGCCCTGCTCGCCCCCCCCCCCCCCCCCCCCCCTCACCCTTGGGCTACTGCCAATCAGCAGTGACAGCAGACAGACAGAGACGGAGAGAGAGAGACGTCTTGACCGGCCTGTCACTCGGTCCGGTGTCCTCGCTGCCAGTCTCTCTCTCTCTCTCTCTCTCTCTCTCTCTCTCTCTCTCTCTCTCTCTCTCTCTCTCTCTCTCTCTCTCTCTCTCTCTGTCTGCGTGTCTCCCCTCCCTGTGAGTTAGCTCGCACCTCCACACGAGCAATGAACTCGGCTGTGGGAAGACGAGCTGCTTGGAAGAATTAGCACGGTGTCTGTCTTTGAAACTCCTTGGATGTGACAGGCAATGACATATTTGGCCAAGACATTTTCAAAGAGGCTGTGTCATTCTTACAAAAGTGTGTGTGTGTGTGTGTGTGTGTGTGTGTGTGTGTGTGTGAGTGTGAGTGTTTGCTTAATCATTATGAAACGTGAGTCCTCCACCACTTTTTCCTTTTCGTGTGGTTGACGTCTGGGAAAATTAGTTTAATTAAATCTCGATCAAGCAGTCGTTGAACGACAAAGGGGCAAGCTCACAAAATATTCATATTGAATAATTACCACAATACAGTGAACTATTGTTGTGTTAATGTCGTGTTAATTTTATATTATTGTGTACTTTTTTATTTTAATGCTTTAGCAACATTTTTTTAACTTCACTGAACTCACGGTTGTTCACCTTCACCAGCCACTCACGTAGCGGTTTATATACACGTCCATCTAAAATGTCATCACGTCATCATTGTATCCTGTTAGATATTAATGTGAAATTTAGGGCTGGGCGATGTGGCCAAAGTCTTCTACCGCGATATAGGTTTCAGGTTTCATGTCTCGATAACTGCATTTATCAAGAAATAGCATGTTTTCTGCTAGTTAAATAAACAAATGTGAAAAGAACACATCGTGAAGCCCATTTTACTTTACTCCAGTGTGAATTCAATACTGTTGAATTTCGTTATGACCCTTGAAGTGAAAAGTATTTTCTCATTTCCTGAAGAACTTTAGTGCAAAATCCTCATCGTAAACCGCATCACAAGAGCAGGGATCTCACCTGGCCGCCAGCCCACCTGGCCGTAGGTTCGATACCCGGGGCTTTCCGTCCTTGTCGGAGCCTCCGGAGATGGTGAGGCCGAGGCTGCTGCCTTCCCTTTTCATCAGGTCCACCGTGGTCACTCCTCGGTGCTCCTCTGCTGACAGACACGGGCACAGATCCACAGCCGGCATTAGCGTCCGCTTGACAGATTCACCTCGTCTGAGAGGCGACTCAATCTTCCTCTCCTGCATCTCTCACATGAATGCCCTCTGACACACGGCCACATACTTTATTTTCTCACATTCCCTGTCCTGTCCTGGTTCCTTCAAATCTCTCGATCTGAGTGAATCTTTGTGACGGATTCAGGAGGAGGAGGACCGAGTCAGTTTTATTCATAGCACTTTAATACTGATAAAGGAAAGAAATTCAATGCATAATTATAAAAAAGAGGCACTCATTGAACTGCAGGCTTATCAGGTCATGAAGGGAATTATGTTGAGTTTCTTGACTCTGACGGATATGTGGCTCTATAGATACAGGGGGGACTCATTCTGTCTTGTGGTCCACGTTCTGCTGTGCTGTTAAATACGGAAAGTCTACCAAGTGCGGTTTAGTGCAAATGACAGGCATGCAACACAAGCAGTTTTTATTTTCACCTTATCTAAGCATTCAAAACAGCGCAACATCAAACAAAACAGACACATGCACGCAGACAAAAAATCTCAGTCAAAGACTTCATGACGCAGACAAGAGAAAGAGAAGTAGATGTCAGGTTTGACTGGGTTTGTACCTGAGAAGCTGCGCCTGCAGGACGAATGTGATTGGTCAGCTGCCCCGGACTCCTTGCCCCCCTTCGAGTACGGCCCTTCATCTGAGGAGACGGCAGGGAGGTAAAGGTGCTGTTACCAAGCGCTGCGGTGACATGAACACGACCATCCACTTTGACAGCGCATCGTGACAGCTGCACACATGTTAGTGCTTTGAACTGCACCCTGGGTAATGAGAGGTAGAGGTTCGACTCTTTTTTACTGACTCATGTTAGAATGAGTCGCTCAGATAAGACATTTGTGGTTTTCGCGTCGCTTACGTCACCGAGTGACTAATGTTAGCGGAGCGGAGCAGCGAACTCCAGCAGTAACACCGACACACACTGCAGCATTAAAACAACTTAAACCAACCATGAGGGAAAGAAAAGCATTCTGTTGGATTTCATGATTGGTCAATACAAATTGAGAAGTAGTAAACTATTAAATAGGCACAAATCAAAATTCATGGAGCGGCAGGGAGCGGGGCGGAGGGACCGTTAGACCCAGTGCTGCCGCTGCTAGCTAGCTAGCTAGCTATCGGAAAGCAGGCTAGTTAAGTAGCTTTCTAATTCCACCATGCTTTAATGCTACACTTGTTACAGAAAGTAAGCTGAACAAAGTACAGAGAAAAAAGGCTCTGTAGTCCAAACCAAAACAGCAAACTTTATTAATGCACACCGCATCTATTCCTTCCGATTTTGCCGTCACCATCTTGGAATACGGCTGTCGCTATCTCTGTTTTTTTGCAACCAGTGAACAGAAGTTACCATATTTGGAATGCGGAGGAGTGACGTAGTGACGCCGTATACGTCTCTGGTAGAGACCTGTCAATCACCGTGTAGCCCCGCCCTAAAGCATACCCTGCTTTATGGTCTGTTTGACTCTAAATGGACCATAATCTACTAAATGAACATCATGCTGTGTTGAAGAAGACTTGAAACTAGAGATTGAGACCATAAACTCATGTTTACAATGTTTACTGAGGTAATAAATCAAGAGAGAAGTAGAGTCATTTTCTCATAGAGTTCTATACAACCAGAGGAGTCGCCCCCTGATGGACACTAGAGAGAATGCAGGTTTTAAGACACTTCCGCATCTGCTTCACTTGGCAAAACCGGAGGTTGCTGCCTGAACCGAAACTGAATCAAAGTGATCAGCCTGAACACCCTGGAAGGTCTTCCCACTTTGTTTCCATAATCCTATTAAAGCACCTCTCTGTCTGCAGCAGAGACCCTTGAAAACCATTAATTTAACACTGGAATACATTTGCAGGACGAGCTTGATGTATGCAGCTGCTAAAGCATGAGAATTTTCCTGAAGGAACAGCATGCGGTTAATGGACTGTTCGAGGCACAGAGAGAAAATCATCATTTTCATGTCATTTACAGCAGCTGCTACAAAATAAGCCAGGAAATGTTCAATCTGCTCTGCAGGGAAACCGATGTTTTATTTTATTTTTTATTTTTCTTACTTATAGCGGAACTCATTGCTGACAGAGCACAGGCATGGGCCTCAGATTAGCAGATCCACTGCTCGGCCCTCTGAACCTGAATGCAGCCATACAAGCATGTCAGCAGTCACAGGGAAACGGACTTGGCACTTCTCTAATCCTGTCCACTGGATTACCTTTTTATCTGTCCGGCACAGTGATTGAACATCATATCGCAAACTTAAAGAGGTCTCCCTTTTTAAAGAGTGGAGGGGCCATAAGCAAGCACCACAAGCTTAAGTGTTCATGGTTTGATACTATGCAGTACAGAGACTTGCTAAAACCGTATTTTTCTAACACCCCTCATTATTCTCAAATGATTTATAAACCAGAAGCTTTAAAACTGTTCGGCACAAGAGACAGATGTGTCGGTAGAAATCGACAGGTGCATTCTGGTGTTTCAAGTAATTATGGTACTTTTACAGTCTTAAGCACCCGACGATTGGCGTCAAAAATAGTACTCCTTCTGTAACATCAAATTTGAACACACAGACATGATGCAGACATTTTAAAATATATTGTGAGTGACACTTCGCGATGATGTCATTAACGTCGATGTACAACGAAATAAACGCTTTAGACAGCATTGTAAAAGACGCTCCTTGCAACACCAGAACTTGCCTGAGAATCATCACAGTTTTTAACTTTTCGTTTGCCCATTGGTGCACAAACTTGTCGTTTGTGCACCAATGGGCACCATGCGATCAGGAACAGCTAATAGCTAATTCATCATCCTTTTGACGGTGCCAATTTGTCAAAAATGTACAGTAAGTTGCATCCCACAGCTAACAATATACTTCCTGTTCAGATTGACTAAAATGTAGTAATCTACCAGATAGAATTAAGACAACAACTAATTACTGGAGGGAGAAAACTGTAAATCTAAACATAACTTAAGTCACGTGTATTATTTTTACTTTTTTGTTTTTTGGGAGGGGGAGGGTGCTCTAAACCAATCGAAGACAACTAAAGAAGTTAGACCTGTCATCGTTTAGGAGGTGTCATCCTGGGGCTGACAGTTTATCGATGTGACATGAAAAATGACATCACCCATTCCCCCAGTTCAGCCTTTTATCTGTGCTGATTTGTAAAGACTGAACTGGGGAGAGCCGAGTCCTCGGAGGGCATCAAGCGCACCGCCTTCTCTCTGTCCACATCAAGTTTCTACATCTGAAGATGAGGCCTTCAGACAGCTGAGAGGCATGGATCCTTTGTCAAACCTCCTCTGACCATAAACCTCTTGGCGGGCCCTGGATACTAGCGGCAGAGAAGAAGAAAATCCTTGTGCACACAGCTGCATTAGTCAGACCTCCACTAATGGAACATCTTTACTGGACTTGGCATGTCATGGCGATGTATAAGGAACCTTACATATATA
The DNA here is from genome assembly GCF_050575085.1 of Anarhichas minor. Taxonomy (NCBI): domain Eukaryota; kingdom Metazoa; phylum Chordata; class Actinopteri; order Perciformes; family Anarhichadidae; genus Anarhichas; species Anarhichas minor. The sequence goes on from NW_027466449.1 coordinate 17,246,582, forward strand.
TGCATAATATGGTATTTCACACTAATTTACACACACATCCCTGCACCAATGTCCTGTCCAGTAGCTGGGAGGCACAAACAAAGTGAGGGACACATCACAAACGGGCCGGTGGTGGTGGGGGTGGGGGGGCATAATAAGCCTCGTATAGCCACGCGGGCTCCTGAGGGGCCCTGACAGTCCAGCAGCTGTCATTGCAATCAAAAGGCAACATTAGCTCTGGGTAACGCAGGGCACAGCACTCCGCACGTGACTGAGCGCTACTGTACCACCAAGCCATCCTCCTCCGGCCCATCACCATCTAACGCCTAACGGCCATTACAATCAGGACGGAGCTGATTAATAAACAGCCCCAACAATAAAAAATAAAAAACTGCCTCTGTTGTCTTTTGCATAGAGGAGGTCAGTTAACAGCTGGAGGAGGAGTTTCTCCACGAGGAGCCGCATCTGAAGGAGCTCGGAGCGCCGTGGCGACTGCAATAATAACCCGGTGCTGTGCTGCATAAATATGTGGCGAGTTAATTAACTCCTGGTTTAATACAGGGCACTGTGTGCCACCCCTAAACCAATGAGAATGTAGGTTAAATAAGGGGGGCGGCGCTCACAGTGACAATGAAATCATTGCTATTTTCAGATGTGAAACTTTATTTATAAACGTGGTGGTGGTGGGGGGGCAATGCCAGACCCAGTTTACGTTGCTATATCTGCCCCAATTACACATGGCAGGGTGGCATGCAGAGCTGGTGGCCAAGTCCACTGACATTTACAATCTCTCCCAGCCAATCACAGCCAATACTTCATGCATCATAATGATTCTACGGTCAGATTTAGCGTTAAATCCGTATGGATTACAGATTAGATAAGGAAACAGGTGATCCAAGTGACATAATCCCTCCGCTACAACCAATACGCACGACGACCCCCCCCCCCCACTCCACTCCACGTCGTGCGCGCTCTTACCAATGCTGTTCTTGGTGTCTCTCCTCAGACCACACAGCATGGCTGTAGTTTTTTCTCCGTCAGCGCCGCCCAGTAACCTCGCTGATCTCTAGGAGTGGAGGTCAAAGAGTCTCAGCCGCTCAGATGGAACACCGTCATCGTTTCTTCATCCCCTCCTCGCGCAAACATTTCCTTAACCGTTGTCCCCCGTTTAGAAAGAAAAAAAAAAACAAGTGAGGAATTGAGCTCCAGATGGCAAATTCTGACCCTCAGACGGTCTCTATAGTTCCGCTCTCTATTTAAACTTGGTGACACACACACACACACAAAAGGTGTCAAGGGTTCGTCTCAGTCCTCAAATATCTAAATCTAACAAGCTTGTTTTTAATCTATAAAATCCAAAGCAGCAGTGGTTCATGTCCTCTTCTTGCCGTCCAGACGTGGTTCCATTTTTGAGCTGTTCTCACTAATCGGTCGTCCTTTTCTTTCCAGAGGGTTTATCATCCTCTGTTCATACACTCACACGAGCTCACACACAACCTCCTCCTCTCTAGAGCCGGAGTGAGTGTGTTTGCGCTCTCTCTCTCTCTCTCTGCCAGAGGGGTTCAGTGAGGCAGGCACACACGATCGTCACTCCCTCCCCCAGCAGCACACACATACACACACACACACACACACACACACACACTCACTCTTTATCCATTTTCCCACTAAGTCAAACACTCCTCCATATGCACATCCTCAAACCCACCCACTCACATTCACACACACACACACACACGCACGCACACACACACACACACACACACACACACACACACACACACAGACACTCAACTCTCTGCACAATTAACACCACCTGCACATTCATTGTCAGACTGCACTGAAACACTTTTTTTTTTTCTCACGTAGAGACACTGCACCCATTTTTTTTTCTCCAGAGCTTGTATCTACATCTCTGTTTCTCAGACACACACGAGCACACAATGAGGAATTCCTGTGAGCAGCTGCCTGTTTGAGATGTGTGTCAGTTGAATATATTATTCATAAAAGTGCAGTTGTCGTGCACGAGGGCTGGGACGACAGAATCGACTCCTCATCAGACTGGGACGAGGAAATAGACGCAAAAAAAGAAGGAACATTTAGAATCTGAGTGAAAGTTCAATGCATTCCCTCTTTAAAGCCCGACATCTCATGTTCCCCCCCTTTAGGGGACCCTCTGCTTATCCGGGGCCCCGCTGAGGCCCCTCCACCCAAACACAGACGCTCTGCCGACTGACCCGTCGCCACACGTGTCTGACCATTTGCCACTCGAGCAGAAGCCTCGACGCCTGTCGCTTCCTGACCCCCACCACCCACCACCACCACCCCAACAACAACAACAACAAATGCCCTCCACCAGCTTCTCTGGCAGCCCCTCCGAGGCCTCATTTGTTTTGGTCACTGCGGACAAACTGTTTTCACCACTGAGACTTTGGAAGCAGGAAATGGAAAAAACAACAACACACAAACACAATTTGAAAGTCACAATGTGAAATGACACCTTTCTATTCTACAACTGCTTATTTCACAGGTGTGTAAAGTAATTGCAAACAAACATTTTCCACATTTCTACCCGCCGTTGCGCGGAGTCTAATTAGTCGGCAGTTCCAGTGGACACAATACTCTTCGGTGTAGATAATTTCCTCAGAGACTTTTGTCCTTAATACCCCATTTACAAAGTGACCGAGCGCAGTCTTTCAGAGCGAGACTAATTAATTTCCAGCAGAATAAAGAGAGAGAGAGAGACGTAGAGGTGTGTTGGACTGATAAAAAAAAACGGGAACAGGGCGGCAAACGTCGGGTTAATTAAATGAATATTGACTCTTTTGCACTTCCTCGAGACTAGATATCAGCATTATCGATGAAGAGCGAGTGATAATGTAATGATTAGATTAGAAATCTTCTATTTATTTTGCAGTAACCTAAATAGAGGTTATAATGCTCAAACAAAAAGGAAACAAAGTACAGCCGAATTTTTAAAAAGTGACTCAATAAGAGAATAGCCTGTGTTCACTATTTAGTGCAGGTTTCAATATTTACCCAATGTTTCCTAAAAATAACCCCTTCTGAAAATAGCCCTACTTTCCCAATAAACATAAACAACGTGGGGTGTTTTAGGCGGGAGGGGCCTGAATCTTGACCTTCTCCTCCCATCAAACTGGCCACACTGCCACCTTGTGGCGATCAGGTGCAGTTGCAATAGAAAAAAGTCTGACAAGCCAAATGACTAATTCAGTCGTCAGGCCAGCAGGATCAGTGTGTGACAAAGAACAGAGCCAGAGGATAAGGATGTGTCACACACACGCATGCTTCAGTGTCCACCTTTAAGGTCGGTCAGAAATAAATAGATAAATAAATAAACAAACTGCCTTTCAGCACAGAGGATGAGACAAAATCTTCTCAAATGAAATGATGATAAAAACAGAAGGTCTGGCTCTACAGAATAAGCCTGAAGTAAATCAATATAAATTATATGAACATATCAACAAGGTTACAAAAGTGGATTTTTTTTAGTATTATATATTTATTTTACATTTCTCATACTTGTTTTTATGATTTTTGTAATATGTTTAAATTGCTTTTACCATTATCAACTTTATCAACATTATCATACCTGTGTTATCGATTTGTTTCTCTTGTGAAGCCCTTTGAGCTGCATTTTATTTGATGAAAGGTGCTATATAAATAAAGTTTATTTATAAATATTATTATTGTTTTTGTTGTTATTATCATTATCATTATAATAATTATTATTGTTATTATTATATTAAAAGTTTAACTTTGTTATTAAATGAATTCAGGTAATGTATGTAATTTTGGAGGAATTAATCATACAGATAAACTCAAGTTATCACGTGAAAGCAACAAAACTCTTCTTTTCTAAAACTGCACACATTGGTGATAATTAAAACGTTCAAGTCTCCATATCTACCACATCAAAGACCTCAGCAGCACACATCAGCATCCCTCTAAAGACCACTCAGCCTCCTCGTTACCTTCGGTTCTCCCTCTGATGACGCCCAGCCGACATCTGAGAGAAAAGGAGAACATCCTCCTCTTTCCTCCTGCGGACCGGCTGCCTTTCCTCAGGGAGTCTGTCTGGGGGAAAGCGAAGGAGAGCTGCTGGGGAGTGAGGCGCCCCTTTCCAAATATCACCCTGGATGACATGTTCATCTTCTGGACCAGTGACGAGGGAAAAGGATGAACTGTGTCCTCTCTTCCTGACACTCTCCCCGTCTGTCTTGGAAGTCAGCCGTCCCTTCCTGGTCCTGCTGTCCTCACCGTCTCCTCCCTCTCTGGAGGACCTCCAGTCCTCTCAGGTGAGTCGCCCAAAGCCGCTCCAGAGAACAGGTGCATGCTCTGTTGTTTTTAAAAGAGGAAAAGATTCAGCTCCATCACTGTGCCGGATATTTGTGCATTGGTAACTCACTCCCTTCAGTTCCAAACAGCCACAAGCTGACTGGCTAAATAAATGTGATGTGTTTTGTGCATCTCTGGCGATGTCAGATCCGCAGGAGCAGATGGCAGAGGGCTCAGGGCTGTAGGGCACAGCTTGTCTGCCAGAATGCACTCGAAACTTTCTCTGCAGGGAGCCGACTGTGAACATCACAAAATAATATACGATCTGAGCCGGACCATTTCAAGGCAACGACCTCTGATAACCGTCTCTTTAATCTACCGATGTTACACCTGAACATGCTGAAACACAACTCCACATTCTAGAGCGTTCTCAGTAAACATAGGGTCTTAAATGTACATGAATATGACCTTCTAACCTTTTGTCTTATTTAAAGCAGTCGTCCACCAATTTTACACTTGGAGATCCATTCTCTTGTCATGTAACAGAAACATTTCACAGATGAGCGGTGGTGGAAGAAGTGATCCCATCTTTAACTAAAGTAAAAGTAGCAATACCACTCTATAAACTCATGTCTGTATTTAAAGTATTAAAAGTAAAAGTACTCATTGGGCAGAATGGTCCTTTTCAGAGTGTATCATTATGCACCGATTGATTTAATGTTTACTACTTTGGATAATTCAGTCCATCTTGATGCATCCTATTTTAGAAGTCGATCATGTTTTGTATTTAAAATCTTAATCTGCAAAGTAACAAAAGCTACAAGACACGTGTCGTGGAGTTAAGAGTACATTCATTCTTCTGATATATAAATATAAAGTGATACACGTGTATAAATACACCACACTTACTATAGTAGTATTGGAGTTCAATTGTATTTAAAAGTTGTTTAAATTTAGCACACATTTATACTTTAATACTTCTTTAAAGATTACTACATGTACTTAAACAGAAGCAGCTTCAGCAAGAAACTACAACCACCACAAAGTGCAGCATGGGAAATCCTTTCTTCCTTCACAACACCTACTTCACACAGATAGAGAGCAGAGACTAAGTAGTATTTGTGCCTCATTTACCCGTTTATTCATTTATGATCCTGAACATTAACCGTTTACTTATTGGCATTTTAATTTGCAGCGTCCAGTTTACATTTCTGGCCTCATGTACATTTTATTCTTAAACCTTATTGATCTTTTATTTGCACTCTTACCTACACAAAGAACTCCCCTCAGGATAAATAAATGAAGTTCCATCTTTACGTCTAACTTTGTGCTTTTCAAGATATTTTGGGTCCAGAATGTTCTTTGGCAGCAAGAAGCCGCACCGACTGTAGAAGCTGCTCTCTGAGATGCAACGCATCACATCTTGGAAGGGAAACAGTGTAATAACTTACAATGTGGGTCAACACTCTTCTTCAGGCATCTCTGCCCCTTTTGTTCCATTTCAGCATCCAGTCATCTGGAAGAGAAGTGAGGAATAACTCCCATCTACACCCCCCCCCCCTCCATCTACCCGAGGGAGAACTCAACCAGCTCTGGAGAGAACGATGAAGACGCCAGCGCTTTATCATCATACAAAATGAACTCCCAATTAAATATCATGCCCCAAACAAACTTTCTATTCATAACTCCCTGGCAGCTGTTCACACACGCTTTCCTTTTTGAAATCTGATCTCCCTCCACCAGTGACATTTAAACGAGGGTCAGAAGCAAACTTATTTTGAAGCTGTAAAACAATAACATCTGAACATTAGTAGAGTTCCAGTGTTACTAAACTAATGCGACACACAGGAGATTCTGATCGACTTAAGGCAAATAAAACCACTGTTTGAATAAACTCATTTCTGTTATTGGGTCTTTGAAATACAATCTCAGACAAAAAGCAACAAACTAAATTTAAAACTCTAAAATGAGCCTCTTTCATAACATCATCTTGATAATGAAACTTTCACACGCGTAAGATTTTCCAGACCCGAGCAATAAACTGCAGAAAAAAAAAGGATCCACAAGCCCGGATGAATTTTTAAACATTTATTGTGAACAACGAGTTTATTCGTTCTCCTCGCTCCTCAGCCTGGCGTTGGGGTTGGTGATCTTGATGGCCAGCTGAGCTGCTCTCTCCACGATCACCTTCCTGTTCTTTGAGGAGACGTTGTGGGCGATCTCAGCGCAGTGAGTCCTGCAGGAGGAGAGCGAAGGAAGGAAGAGTTAACGAAATGTTTTCACTGAATGTTTAGTGTGTTGAGGTTCCTGAACTACAAAGTTGCCACTAAATGTGACAAACTACAGCCAGAAAAACTTTAATTGTGACGCCTACATTTGAAAAACATTCCCACTGTACTGCAGCAAAGTCATGGTCACCACATCTGGACTCTCATAGTTTAATGATTTCATCTTCACAGAGCATTAGCTGCAGGGTGAACTGTGTTAGCTGGCTCACATTACACAGGTTTTAAGTTCTGCACATTGATTGAAATTGTCTAACCCTGTCCATGAACTAACTCGAGCATCCATTATCTCCCCGAAGTTCTTCAGAATACAGTTACAAACCATCTACTGGTGGGTTCCTATTTCGTAGGTCTGCGTTCAGTCAGACTCAGATTAAAGAGGTAGTATTGGATCAATCAATGACAAGAAGCTAAAGAATCTCGCCTCTTATTCACTGAAATGCTGCAGTCAAACACTAGACACGTGGTTTTAAACAAAAGGGCAATAACGGGAGTTTCCTGGAAACATTTTCTACAAGTTTAACAGATTGCACCTGTGTCACTACATACCTAAGAAACATGACTATACTGATCTTTAACCAGCCTCAACATGAATCTGCATGAAGTAAAACATCCTCGTGTTAACTACGAGGACGGCCATAATCCTTCAGCTCTTACAGACTCCTTCACTACTCAGAGCGGCAGCTTCTGGTTAAATAAAGGCACACCTGTTATCCAGGATTGTCAGCATCAGGTTGTTGTGAAGGCAGCTGAACCATGCTGGACTTTCTGGTAAAAAAATCTGCTTTTATGAAGCCCAAATATTTTTCTCAAGAGGCTCCTCTAGCATCCAAAAATGTGATTATTATTCCCATCTGATGTCAGATACTGACTATTAAGAGATATTAAAAGAGTAGTCTCTAACCTGAAGGAAGACGGTCATTTGACACTTCAGAGGATGTTTCTGTGTGTTACTGATCACAGTCTGAGTATTTACTTTATTACTAAGTCATTAATAGTTTTGAGAGGATTAACTAGTTCCAAGTCTCGCTGCTATTTAAGGTTAATTTCATCCACTTTGTCCTTGAGGTGTATAGACATGTAGTCATTCCTGTTTGCCGAGATTTGAGATCTCCGCTACCGAGACTTCTGCCACCACTTCCGTCAATCGATCCATTCAAAGCTTATAAAATAGAAAATGCATAATTCAAACTTAGAGTTCCATTCACCTCCATTATACTGAAGTTGCAGCTAAAGTCTCAGCAGATACCTCAAAATCTCTGCAAATAGAACAAACTTGGTGCACACCTGATACCAATCACTTTGATAGGAAGGGGAAAGTCATCTACATCACTTCACAGTGCGAGTGCACACACACACAACTTACCTGTTACTCATCATCAGGACCTCAAGCTCCTTGATGTTGTGCACCAGGAACTTCTTGAAGCCGGTGGGCAGCATGTACTTGGTCTTCTTGTTGCTACCGTAACCGATGTTGGGCATCAGCATCTGGCCCTTGAACCGCCTGCGGACCCTGTTGTCAATACCCCTGGGTTTACGCCAGTTTTTCTGTTGATAAAGATAGTCAGGGATTAAATTACTTGCAGGTGAACCGAGAGAAAGCAGCAGTTTGAGCATGGGGAGTATGTCGTATGGACTCTTACCGCAATCTTGACATATCTATCAGACTGATGGCGAATGAACTTCTTGGTTCTCTTTTTGACAATCTTGGGCTTTGTGAGGGGCCTGAGGGCTGCCATGGTGACTGAGGAGATGAACAAAAAACAAACGTTAAAAACCAAAGTTAGGTCCATGTCAGTGCTGCAGCATTACACCACAACGTGTTACGTTAGCGCCGGAAGACTCATTAGCGTTGAGGTACCTGCAACTCATTGACACATTTAAACACGAACGTCAGCTTACAAACTGTTATACATGCAACTAACTATGTGTACATCAACTTATGTTGTGTGAGCTTCAGGTAAATGTGTTTCTCAACGTCAGCTAGCTAGCTAGCTAGCTAGCTTCTACGGCGCAGTCAATGTTTAGTTAGCTAGCTAGCCATGCTACTCTATGTCAAACGTTTCATTTTTACAGTATTGTCCAGACATAAATCAACATTCTACATATGTATTGTGTTAGAAACTGATGGTTCTTATTTGACAATGCTCATCTGTGAGCCACGTTGTACGTCAGGCCCTCACTGACTGCTACAGAGAGCGTTAGCACCGCAGCGGTCGCTGTATTAGCAGCATTTCGTTCCAAAACAACAGATTAAAGACGGTTGACGAAGACAAACATGGCAATTTCATCCGATATATATTAAATGGACGTCTATGATCGTTAATCCACGTCAGGATGGTGAAATAGCGCCCTAAATCGCGCTGATGAACGTAGATTGCATCGACTCACCCGCCGATGTAAATCCAAAAGGGACTTCAACGACGGCGGAAGGAAAGAAAAGGACTTCCGTGACAGTTGCAAAGCATTGTGGGTACTGTATTTTATCAGAACCACTGTACTTTCCACTAGGAATTTGAAGTTATTTCTCAAAATCTACGAAATGAAACAACATGAATGTCGTAGTGTGTTGTTGTTGTGTTTGTGAGCTTTATGTTATTTTATTTTAAGCTTCACGCACAACCTGCACGCCCACTTAAAAAAAATCAGTTTACTGCTCATGAAAAGGAATTTGTGCGCACTTCCTGGGCAGATTGGACTTTTACTTTGGAGGGAGGCTATAACTGGTACTTCTCTAAACTGAGGTTTATCAGATTAATTAACAGAAGATCAAGCCCTCGAGCTGAACCAAAAAAACACACAAAAAGGTGTATTACTTTCTGAGAGAAGAGACGGTTGCTGACTTGCAAGATTCTCGAAAACGGTGGGGTGTGTGGTGTGATAAAAAGGTGGGTTAATAATACATTTGTGTCACATGATAATCGATGTTACGCTCGTCACGAACACTTGTGTGTGATTAGAGACCATATGAAGAGTTGTGTGTGGTCGTGCGGTGGTTGTTTTCCAGGGCTTTGACATGGAGTATCAGCCGGTGTTGGGGTGAGCGTCGCTTTATTGTTTATCATTTATAATTATAACTAGTTTATTTTGTGTATTTTTATTGTTTTACTCCAAACAAAATGTAGCGAATGTTGTTTGTTCTTAACTTTCGTTTCTCGGTTAGCAGCCACCAGAACAGAAACTACGGAATGGCCAATCCGGGATACGCACCCGCGGCGCAGGGAGCACCCGGTAAGCTCCATGTGGGGGTGCACTGAACTTTAAGCCTTTTTTTTTTTTTACATGGCAGCCAAAATCTTTTACAATAGTGTTGTAATTGCACACTTCCGCTTTACACACAAACCCACACACGCAAGGGTGACGTCATTTTCTACGTGTGGGTTGCTTGAGGTTGCTGTCACCGCCTAGCTCGTCGGGTGTTCTGTTCGCCGCTACTTACACACACGTTATATAGTTTGTTGAAGGATTTAACCCCTTAAAGCAACTGTAAAACACCTCAGTATGGATTATAACACGGAGGGGCAAGGTAAGTCTCTCTCTCTCTCTCGCTCTCTCTCTCGCGACCCTGCCTTCTGGTGTTGACTTGTAAAACAATATTTTCGCAACTTGGGAATTCCTTCAAGAATTCCGCTTAGAAAAAGAGACCCCCCCTTTGTGTATATACATGTAATCTACTCGTTTGTGTAATTCATGGAAGCTTGATTTAAAATGTGGAACTCATAGGCCGACAGCCATTACCTGAACTGGTTCTTCTGGTTTCGTTTAAGCAATGTTCGCCCCACCCGCCGCCGCTGCTGTTGACTTCTTGGGCCCCAGCGCTCCTCCGTCCAGCATGTTTGACAGCATGCCCGGCTATGAAGGCACCTTGGCAGGAGGAGGAGGTACAGTAAACATCCTTTACGCAGTGCTGTCATGTTCAAGCCCTGTCCGCTTTATTAGAGTACATCCATACAATCTAAACCCGATCCAGTAGTACAGCTCTGCTGCATATTCTATTTAATCTCATTTTTCAAGGCCTGCATCATATTGGAATCTGTTTATAATACTTCTCCCCCTCATGTTTACAAATGCGGGAGGCAACACAGTAGAAACCCCTCACAATATGGAACTACAACCACCATAATAAATATACAGTACATGCATAATTAAAACCTCTCTGACAGTGTAAAGCAAAAATGACCATTATCATCTGTGTAAAGGTGGAACTCATGGATGGACTGTTGGATTTTAAATGTGTACCTAATAAACTGACCACTGAGCGTATATTGTAAGTAAAAAAAGAAGAGGACTCTGAGTGATTGCTGTTAAGATGATCGATTAAACGGAACAACCAACGTTCTATATCTGCTGTAGGTGGGTATCTGCCCCCTCCGATGCCGGCTTCCCCAGCTCCCCAGCCTCAACCTGGACCTGAACAGCCACAGTGGAAGTAAGCTGAACTATTTCTGTTTTTCCCTCCTCAACATCCCTGCTGAGGATATTACAAAAACTAATTTCCATGATGTGTCGTAACATTAAAGCAGTACTAGCGCTCTTACAACAGCCACTTCCTCTTGAAATATTGAACTGAAATCAGTGATGTAATTACTTTTTTTTCCCTTCATGAGGCATTCTGGTTAAATATAATTCCCCAAAATATTCCTCCTACTTCATTAAATCCTCTTCTGTGCTAGGAGATGTGTTTTTATTGAAGTGGGTGTCAGGAATGCCGTAACTTCACACAGTGGATAAGTAACGTGTTCGAGTTCATGCCTCTCGCAGCTCTCAGCTTTTATTGAAGAGAGGAACCTTCTCATTTACAAAAACAACCTGGAGTCCTTTTACAACCTGATTGTTTACAAACAATAACAGCTGTGGTCCGATGTTTTATCTTTAATACGTTGTGTTTCTAGATTCCTGTTTTGTTTTGGCATTGGCTTCTTCACCTGTCAAATCTGTCAACCTGTCTATGTTTAAATAAAGATTAAACTCCGTCTCATAATGCATTTCATTCCCTCACTGCTGACAGCATCCCGTCTATAACTGAAGAAACTGCCCGGGAGGCGTTAGCCCTGTACGCCTCCAGCAAGTGCTGCTACAGTGCAGCGCCAGTAAAGGACGGTGTGATCACCAGCATGGACGCATTCAACACGTACAGGGTAGGAAGTCATTCTTTTATACGCGTTTGTGTGTGTTTTTGGAAAAGCAGGAAAATAATCAGTAGTAAAAGCTTTTGTCGTCGTTTTGGATGTTTAGTGCATGAATAAGAATTTCTCGTTGGTTTGGTGTTGTAGTACCGCCTGGAAACCTTCACTGAATCAAGATCTACAGAGTGGAGTCACGAGCCGTACCATGGTACAGGACTATCACCTTGTGCATTAAATACATGAGTTGAATTCTCTGTTGTCTGCTGTCAGTCTGCTATTCTCACTGATGATCTGGTATGTTTTATTTGGATCAGGCCAGCCAGTGGACGCCTTCTCCCAACCGCCTCCGGGTCCTTGGGACGTTCCTGTCAAAGTCCCCAGTTTCTTCATGGAAGACAAACAGATCATGAAGGTTCCCTACACGTCGTCCACGAAGGTGAATTATACAACACAAGGTTTGCGGATGGAACAAAGCTCCTGAAATAGCTTTTAGAGATCGTTCCTGATGAGAAATCTATTTCACGTACAGGCCTGCCACGTGTGTGTGGGAATGGGCCGAAAACCTTGCAAAGACTGCGCCGGCGCTGGTAATGTAAGTGAAGTCCACAGACCTCATTCAAAAAGGGTTTACTTCAAAGACCTTTGTGATCATCAGCTGATCATGTGATTTCTTTTCTTGCCCCCATCAGAAAGTCTGTTGGGTGTGCAACGGGTCTGGTTATCGCCACGGAGAAGATCGATGCCACCACTGCGGTGGCAGAGGGAGGGAGAAGTAAGAGTCTGATGAAGTAAAAGTGCAGTTTATAAACGGCACAGTTTTGGTGCTTCTCCTCAAAGATGCTGATAGACAGTCTTCTGTTCACAGTTGCAACCACTGCCACGGTCAAGGATCCATGCAATGTCCAACATGTCATGGAAAACAACAGCTGCTGGTCTACATCAGCCTCACTGTGAAATGGTGCGTCATGATGCTTAGAATGGTCTTTTCTTAACGATCTGAAAGTCATTAACTTCTATGGTTACTTTACAGCGTGGGTCACCGTGTAACTTTTGATGTTTATATGTTTTATGTTCGTGCTTGCAGGACCAACAACTCTGATGACTACGTTGTGGAACAGTCAAGTGGACTGCAGCTGGACAACCTCAGCAAAGTCTCTGGCAAGGAGCTTTTCAGGGACTCTCAGTACCTGGTAAGAGAGTGTTTCTCACTTTCTCAGGGGGTTCAGGATATGGGCATGGGAGGATTATGTTTTTTTTAATACAGAGAATGTGCATATTGCTTAGAATTGTCCTTTACTTAAATGTCTTTTTAAAAGCTAAGTCTACTGTATTCATTGTTCAAACTAAACACATTTATTCACAAGTATTAATAGTGAGTGCGAGAAAAGTTTTTCCATTAAATCTTGTTTATTGCAAGTTGGTGTAAGACTTCAGCATGTAGTGGAGTATCTACACACACAGGCTGTCAATGCAATGTTCTGATCGATTCAATGGTCTACACAGCTGACATGACAATTTGTTTTACACTTGTGCTTTACAAGGTTAACGGTGAGCTTCTTTTTAGGCTTCAAGTGTATTTTACAGTTATTGTGTTTTGGGGTCTGAGCACTGCCAAAACGTGGGCGACCACACAGAAGATCTGCGGCTAAACTCATCCTGTGTGACACTGAGGGAGATCTGCTGCTACTGACACGCTCCTCTCACTATGTGGCCCTCTTGTACTGCGTTGACATTGATTTGTATAGCACCTTTCATACATTTTAGTGCCGCTCAAAGTGCTTCGCAGACGACTGACAAGCCCAAAAAAATAAGACGCAACAAGTTTGAACAGAATAAACAACAGATAAAGCAAAAAAATTAAAGTAAAAAAATGTATCAACTTTAGACCAATACATGCAAGTCAAAAAAACTATAAAATGTAATAATTAATTAATAGCTATATTTACAGTGGTGGGAGTAAAATAGTTTTAAATTATAATAATAAAACAGACTGTTTCAGGAGCTAAAAGCTGATTCAGCAAAGGTTTCATTCCTGCACTTTGGAACAACTAACAGACTCGTGCCAGAGGACCTAAAACCTACTCTATTTATTCAGAGGTCATACGTGTCCCACACAAGTTTTGTAATCCTGCTCGATCCGTCAACAAATAAATGAAAGTCATCAACAGTAATTCAGCATTATTAATTATTTCTCTGTGCAGGTCTACCCACTGATGGGCTTCCCAGACCCTGTGGTGGTGAATGCTGCAGAGCGCCTTGTCAGTGAACACCAGGGCAAGTACTCAAGGACGTCACGCATCCTGCAACAGGTAACATCTACTTTATTTAAAGCCTTCTATTTGGATGCAAAATAATATCTTATCAATGTCAAAAAGCCGGACAATACTTGGGATCGAAGCCAAATTTGGTGTTTGCATAACATGCTCATATTTGCTCTCTTTGTCTGCAGCGTCAAACCATCGAGCTGATCCCCGTCACCAAGGTGACCTACTCTTGGAAAGGGAAATCACACATTTACTTTGTTTACGGGAATGAGTTCAAAGTAAATGCAGATAACTATCCTGCTACCTGTTGCTGTACTGTGATGTAAACTGCAACGGTTGTGTATGAATGTTTTCCTTTCCTTTCCTTTAGATATCAAAATAAGTTTTACATGCAAGTTGTTCTACTGATTAGTGGGTAGTTCCATGAAGTGGGTAGTTCCATGAACACGTGGGCGGTCAAACAAGGGCATTTTAAACAGTATGAATGCCTCAGAAGTTAGTAGAACTGATGAAGCATCTTAAATCGGCGCCCTTCGAGGCGACACAGAAAGTCTATTCACCTTTTGACTGTATGATAACTAATGTTTGGGAAATCATTTGTATTGTTACGTGCCATTTGTATGCATGCGCCACAGAAGAATGAATTGTTTACTGACTCAATATAAACCATAATCGCACTATATTCCCTGAATCTTATATGGCACCAATGATTTGTTTTTATCATCAGTTACGCAAACTATTTCCTATGATATATTTGCAGCAGTATTTTTGTTAAGTTGGTAATATGTATGTGAACTAATAGTTTTATGTGAATATAACTAATTATTGACTGTTTATAATCAAATGAGACAAAAACGTATAATGCTTTATTTTGAACTATCCCATACTTTCAATAAAAAAAATTTCTTTTTGTACAAGTACATAATGGGTATTTCGTAATGTTTTGCTGTTGTGTCGTTTCGTCATTAAAAGTGGACTGTCGCTTGTGAAATGACGTCGGGAACGTGTTCGCCATAATGATAATAAACTGGACACAAAGCTACAATAAAGCAAACTAAGCGTTGGCTGTGAAACGGTGATCGGTACGTAGATAGTCACCTAGGAACCATCCGGTCTGGACCGGTATCGGTGGATACAAGTCTCGGCAAATTTGGTAAAACCGGAGAAGAACTGAGCGGAACAACGAGGTAAAGTTAGCATGCTAGCTAAGTAGCCAGGTTCACCTGTGATGCTGCTAGCTAGCTACTCTTTGCTAACTCAGCGCTAGGTGGTGGTTACGCGTACAGGCAGCTTCCGTTGGTTCAAGTATGATTTTAATAGGACACAATAAACTGTACGTGTCTGTACAGCTCAGGCTTATTGCGGACTATAGCACAGGAAGTCAAAACAAAAGTGACCACTTTTAAGAGTGTCGCTAGCGAGCTGTGTGTGTTAGCTTCCTTGTTTAGCCACAGTGTAGCTAGCCAAACATCGCAACAGGCAGACCATTACAGTGATTAATGTCTGCAAGTAACTGAAGGGGAAAACATGCTGGTGGTGTTGAGTGTTGGCGCTTTATCTGCCAATCAAAGCAGACATTATGCAAGAATATTTGAATCTTATATGCTAACTTGAAAAGTAATGTTTTTGACAGTTGCAGTCCTTGGAAAGCGGCTGCACCTAAACACACACACACGAGTTGTTCTTAACTCATTGTTCTCCTGATTATTAGCGACATATATCATCTGACTGCAATCACGCTTTCCCTGTATTTGTGTCTCAGGGGTGTTTATGTTGACTTTTTTAAGATTATAAATAAATGCAAAACGGCAGCGCTCTTTGTTTTGATCCCCTGGAGTAGCAGATGAGTCTGGACTGGATGTGTTATTAATGGAATCAAATGATATTAAGTGCATGCCACCCTGACAGGCTGCGCCATGGCGTCGGCGTCTGCCAGTGTGGACTCCAAGGCAGAGCTGACTGCTCTACTGGAACAGTGGGAGAGGGAGCAGCAAGGCGGCACTCAGGAGCTGGTCAGCATCCTCACGAAGTAAGTAGCTGTGCCTCTGTGCTCATTTACAGACAGGTGTGTTTTGGTGGGTAAAGGTGGTAAATGTGCTGAAACTTTACAGAATCTCTGAGCTGGTTGAGAAAGAGACAGAGGAGTACCACAAAGCGGACCCTGACCCCTTTGATGACCGACACCCTGGTATGAAAATAAAACAAAACAACACATCATGTGAAGATTAATGGAGATTTTATTAACGTGTATGTGTGTTTTTGATATTTCTCTCTTGGCCACTAGGGAGAGCTGACCCGGAATGCGTGTTAGGACACCTGCTCAAGATCCTGTTCAAGAATGATGACTTCATGAACACGGTACGAATGGATAGAGTACAATGGAGACAAAACATTGAATGCAAAAGAAGGGGGGGATTTATATTCTCGTGTCTGAGTCAGACGGTGATTGGTTTTCTTTTCTTCCCTCTGTAGTTGGTGAATAGCTATGTGATGACCAGCAGAGAATTCTCCCTCAATGCAGCAGCCTGTCGCCTGCTTCAGAACATCATGCCTGGATTGGAGACGGCCGTGGTCTTTCAGGAGAAGGTGGGTCATTTCTGAGTTCATGATGAGATAACAGTGTTTAGCTTTTTCTCTGTTCAAACAACGCGTGTCGTTTATTTGAGCTGTAACGTTCTTGTAGTCTTCTAGCTGCACATCCAACATGTTGTGTTCAGAGGTTAGAGGTACATCAGGTAATACATGTGTACACACCTTCTACTGGGGACAGTTTGTATTGGTGTTTAGCGTGCACACATAAAGTAAACCGTCCCACAGCAAGAGGTATTCAGTTTTTTGTTTGTGGAGTCTCAGTCCAGCCTGCAGAGTAGTTACTCTTTGACTGTCGCTCTGTGAGGACAGAGGTAAACTTTCCCCTGATTCTTTTTTTTTTAAGTTACAAAATCTTTCAAAGGTTCATTTTGAAAAGTTAACAAAACCTACAATATCAATACTTTTTATTTAAAGCTACATCTAAACGATGGAAGCGATCAGAAAATAAGAACAACATACAGAATGTCTTCATGTTCTCGTTTCTCTACGTATTTCACCGTTCTCCCGTGTTCCTTCTCCTCAGGAGGGCATAGTTGAAAGGCTGTTTAAGTGGGCTCAGGAGGCCGAGCAGCCCCTCAGAATCTACGCCACAGGCTTGTTGGCCGGCGCTATGGAGAACCAGGACATCGCAGCCAACTACAGGGAGGAGAACTCTGTTTTGGTCAGTGTGGAATTCTGCTCTCACGTTTTACTTTTAACGAATGATGTGAAAGTACACAGTGACAGACGAGGCATTACAACAAGAGCTGTGTTATCCCACAATGCATCAGAGCAGTTTGCTCATCGTCACCAGGTGATGTGAAGGAGCGTCGTTCCGTCAACTTGTTTTTTTTCGTGCCTCACTCTGACAGGTTCCTTTGATGCTGCACCGGATGCGCGAGCTTCAGGATAAGGACGCGGAGAATAAAAGGGACATCAAACGCCCCAGCCCCAGGAAGACGTTGAGCGAGCCGCTGCTGCCTTTGGACGAGGAGACCGTCGACGGAGGCTTCGAGGAGAAGCCCTTCACACCGGGGAGAAACGGAGCGGAGGGGGCGGGGCCGGAGGAGGACGGCGAAATTCCCTTCTCGACCATCGAGCCCGAAAACGAGCTTTCGTTCCGACTCAACTCCCCCCATAAGACCAGCAGCCACGCCAACTCGGCCGTTAAGACCATGATGAAGCCCATGTCCGCCCCGGGGTCGCTGATACACCAAGGCGTGTCGGACGGCAGCAGCTACCTAAAAAGGAAGGCGGAGAGGGAGAGCGGCAGGACCCTGAAACAGAAGCTAAATTTCTCTCTGCCAGACCCAGACAGGAACTTCAGTGAGCTTTCCAACAGCAGCTGGTCTGAGACGAGCCCCTGGGTGATCGGCAACAATTACCACCTGTACCCTCTGACCCCGGAGATCGAGCAGAGGCTCATCCTGCAGTATCTCACGCCTCTGGGAGAATATCAGGAGGTTTGTCCCTTCCCACCGGTCTACAAAGTGTACAGTAAAATGCTGTTCTGAAGCATGCAAATGTGCTTTTTTAAAATCACTTATACATTTTCCTTGTCTTGTCACAGACTTACCAGTAGATGTCAGTCTTCCTTAACTTCTCACCACTCTGGCCCTTTGTTTGGAGGGCTTGGGGACAGAGGATGATAAGCAGAGATAAAAAGTCAACAGTAGACACCACATAGAAGTTATCTATCTGAAAGCTGGGAACATGGAGCTCAGCAGTGTGCGCCAAGTTGTTTTAGTCGTAAATCAAATGTATAAAATTCATTAAAATCATTTCTGACTGTAAAAGAGCATAGAACATTATGACGTAGGTATGTGATGGCCATCCCCATGCTCACTTATAGGTTGTTGCGTGACATGTTGGTACCAATCGATTCCATAGATATTCTAGTTTGATACGACACCCTACTCAAGCTTTTTTGTCTTCACCTCGTGCATTTGTAGTCTGTACAGGAAGAAGCTAAAGACACCATTGGTTCCAGTGACCAGCCATTTACAGGGTTCACCAGTGAAAACATGATTTCAGTGTTCTTGATGCTCCTCCTCCTCCCTGCAGCTGCTGGCCGTGTTCATGCAGATGGGAGCTCGTGAGCTGCTCATGCATTACATGGACCTAAAGCAGACCAACGACGTGCAGCTCACCTTCGAGGCTCTGAAGGTAAACCACCCCCCCCCCCCCCCCCCCCCCCTCCCGGTGACCCTCCATGGGGCCGAAGCAGAAGGTCCACAGCTCTTCTGACTTCTCTCTCTTCTCGCAGTACCTGGCGTCTCTGCTGCTGCACAAGAAGTTCGCTGCAGAGTTCGTGGCTCACGGAGGAGTTCAGAAGCTGCTGGAAATCCCCCGGCCGTCCATGGCTGCTACCGGAGTGTCTCTGTGCCTGTACTACCTCGCCTATAACCAGGACGCCATGGAAAGGGTACAGAACAGACCCACAGCATGCGAACACACTATACTCTGTGCCGTACATGTCAAAGGAAAGCTTGGCAGTTATACTGCATTGTGAAATAAGATATTGTCTCGATTTAGATAATGATGATAGTGTGATTTATCTCAAAAGTACCTAAAGGATGCTTTAAAATGTAATGATACAATTATGAACTGGTCTGTTGTATTTAAGTTAAATGAACACCAAGTTCCTCCACTTTTATGGTCATAATTTTCTCTTTATACGTCCTTTTGCTCAAAAATATCTTGAGTGTAAATGTGTTGCATACAACAAAACTGCATCTCTGCACCAAACGTGAAGTTGAATGCGTGGAAGAAAAAACGTATACAGTATAAATCGTTAATGTGGACACACCGGTGGAATAAGATCAAGTGATTACTTTAAAACAAATGAAACTGGATCTGAAGCTCTTTTTGTTGGGTTTGTATCCAGAGAAAGATTTATAGTGAAAGATCATTTATAGACCTCAGCTTGCTTAATGCTAAAAAGATGAATTAGTTTAGAAAAATATTCACAGAGCAAGCACTACTCAACGGATAAGACGGATGTTATCAAGCGTTCATTTAGAAAAGATAACTTGCGTATAAAAGGATAACGGCTTACATTCATGAACATATATGCAGGCCCTTCTTTAATTATGTTCAGGATTTAGATTTAACCTCTTAATCTCGGAGCCGTTTTTGAGGTCTCTGAGCGAAAAAGCATAGCCCTACAAAACTGACCATAGCTCTGTAACTACAAGGTCGATTTTAATAATTTTTGTTGATATAATCAGATCACAACACCTGTGACATAGTTTACATTGGTCATATTGTGAATATGTTGCTGGTTAATATAGAGAATAAGACATAACACAGCTGAAAGTGAAAATATTCAGCCTCGCCTGGGAAAAATGCACTTTCAGTGATAAAAGGTTATTGAAATAATGCAGCTAGCTCCCTGATTCTTTCCCAAGTCATAGCATAACTGATCAGTAGTTATTAAAAAAAGGTTAAAGTGGAATAAAGTGGAATAAAGTTAAGAATAAGAGGTTTTAGTCAGGCGAGGCATCATTTTCGAACCAGCTGTTGCAGCTCTTACATTGTACTTTTATACACTATATAACTATATATTTCACTTTCTTTATCACTCATATGATTCAATACATCCAAATACAGATAATAGGAATCATATTCATATTCATAACATCATCAGAGCCAGTTTTGGCTGTCATCTGTAGGATTTTCTCATTGCATGTGTGTGTGTGTGGCTGGATCTCAGCCTATCCTCGGTCGATTTCCAAAAACAACCCCTCTTTAGACGCGTCATCGTCTTAGGAAGACTCATGCCAAATTTGGTGGTGATCGTCAACAGATTTCATAGAATAAAGTTGCCAGAAGTGAGGCGTGTACCCCGGCGGAAATTTCCGGTCGCAGGCAGTCTGACCACTCGCCCAAGCCCCCTTGACCGCTCTTATTCTGGAAACAAGTCGGAAGTCAACAGTATGCAGTTGGCAGCAATGACTACAGCTTTGGAACGGAAATTCCGCGACGTTATTATCCATATTTTGAGAAAACTTGGGCGCATAACCACGATTTTTGTCGGCGAAGTTCAGCATGAAGGTACGTTTGATCATCCACAACGGGGTTAGTGCTTCTACGGATCGTAAAACAGAAGTTAGTTACGTGTTCCGCCACGTGTGCTAATGCTAATAAATGCATTGTATGACTGGGTAGCCGTTAGCATGAGGGTACAAACATTGATTTACTGTACTCATAGCGCCGATTTCGGGCCAGGATTTGGTGCTTTTATGCCACGATATTTTTGTGCTTATATGAGTAGCCTATAGTTGTCTTTGGAGTTTATAATAAGTGACTTATATGATGTTGTTGTCCACACGTTGCTGGTTCATCGAAAATAAAAAGTGGCCGTGTCCACACTACTGGCTAATGATCAGGCTATTTGCTGCATGTGAGTTTGAGGGGTTCTGAGCCCGAGAGCCCCCAAATTTGGGGGCGTCGTGCTCAAGAGGTTTTAACCGACGATGAAGTGAAGGACCTATTTCTGTGGACAGCGCAGTTTACCGAGCTTGTGGAATTAAAATTTTTCTTCTAAATAGTTGTTATATTTTGAATCTATTGCAATTATTATACTCTATTTTGCATAGACCGGCATTTCTAAAAACAGGCGGAGTCTTTATTTATTTTGAGTTAATGCAGCAACTCTATGTTTTTCATTGTGTTAAAAATAAATGAAAACAATGTTGCTATGCAAATAATGTAATTAATATAATTATAAAGAATTATATATTCATTCACAAAGTAATCGTGACATAAATATTGCGTTGTTTGCTTCAAAATGATATTAGTTTATTATCAGTGTTGCACATCTGTATTCTTAAGTGTGTCCTCTCCTCTCCAGGTGTGCATGCTGCCTCACTCCATCCTGTCGGACGTGGTTGGTTACACGCTGTGGCTGCTGGAGTGCTCGCACGCGTCCGGCTGCTGCCACGCCACCATGTTCTTCTCCATCTCCTTCTCCTTCCGCGCCGTCCTGGAGCTCTTCGACCGGCAGGACGGGCTCCGACGCCTCGTCAACCTGGTAGGACGGACCGGCAGTGCGCTGCATGCGATCCGCGCCGTAGCCGCGTAAACGTGTAACGGATGCTGATGGTGTGGGTGTACTAGTGTATGACGTGAACTGACTGTTTCCAGATCAGCACTCTGGAGATCCTGAACCCGGAGGACCAGGGAGCGCTGCTGAGCGATGACGAGATTTTCTCCAGCAGGCAGACCGCCAAGCACACCTGCATGGCCCTGCGCAGGTACTTTGAGGCCCACCTGGCCATCAAGGTGGAGCAGGTGAAGCAATCCCTCCAGCGCACAGAGGGGGGCGCCCCCATTCACTCCCAACCATACTATAAGGCAAGACAACGATCGGTGGGATTTCTGCCCCAAAATAGTAAAAATGATATGACAATTCAAAAATAACGAGTCTCATCTCACTGTAAGTAATCCGTGATCCCAAATTTTGGAATGGCAGCGTGAATTAAATGCACATCCGTTTGAACTCCCGCCCTGATCATTTGTGTGCTCGTCCTGCAGGCGGTCAGCTATAGCCGCGAGCAGGTGGTGGAAATGATGGAGTTTCTGATCGAGTACGGTCCGCTCAGACTCTACTGGGAACCAGCGGAGTTCTTTCACAAGCTGTCATGTGTCCAGCTCCTCCTGCAGCTCATTTCCATCGCCTGTGACTGGAGGACCTACTATGGCAGGTATGGACCAGGAAGTAACTCTCATTTCCTTTATTCCATGATGTGTTATGTGGTGGTATAATGATTTGATAATATATTATAATGTTTCTTGCCCTGTAGGAGCGATACAGTGCGTTATGCTCTCGACATCCTGAGCATCCTCACAGTTGTTCCAAAGACCCAGCTGTTGTTGTCGGAGGCCGTCGCTGTGCTTGATGAGGGAGGATCCTCTGTTTCCACTGTTGGTAGGGGTCGTGATGCTACTTACGTGTTTTATATTCTACATGAAACGACAACGTATACGACCAATAGTCGCTAACACGTTCAAGCAGCATGGCATTTACAGACCGTTAGGTCAGCCGCCATTATAATAAATCCTATTCACTCTACACAGAATGTAATAACATGCAGTGGCTTTGTATTTTGTATTTTCGTTCATTTCATAAACCCTGTGCCCAGCTGGTGCAACTCCCAAGTATTATTTTTGTGGTTTTTTTCTCTAATTGTCTGTTTTTTATGCTCCCTCAGGAATGAGTATAGTCCTGGCAGTAGCAGAGGGAGAGGTATTTGTAAATGATGCCGACATTCAGAAGTCTGCTCTGCAGGTCGTCATCAACTGCGTCTGTGCTCCGGACAAACGCATGTCCAGCATTGGCAAGTTCATCGCAGGCACCCCCCGTCGCCGCCTGCCTCAGCAGACCAAAGCCAGCGAGAGTGTGCTCACTAAGATGTGGAACGTGGTGCAGTCCAACAACGGCATCAAGGTACCGTTGAACGGTTCCAGGCTCTCAAGCCTTTGTGGTTGTTACACCTCTGCGCCGGGGACAGCCGTAGCCGGAGGCGTTATGTTTTCGGGTTGTCCGTCCGGTCCGTCCTTGTTCATCATGAACACCTTGATGGTGTTTCCTTTAGATTTGGCACAAACGTCCACTTGGACTCGAGGATGAACTGATTAAAATTTGGAGGTCAAAGGTCAGCGTGACCTCACAAAAAGGTTACAAATACAAGTTTTTCATTCTCGACCTCTGGTTCGGAAAAGTGAAGCCAAAGCTGAAGTGTCTTAAACCTGCATTCTCTCTAGTGTCCACCAGGGGGCGACTCCTCTGGTTGTATAGAAGTCTATGAGAAAATGACTCTACTTCTCTCTTGATTTATTACCTCAGTAAACATTGTAAACATGAGTTTATGGTCTCAATCTCTAGTTTCAAGTCTTCTTCAATACAGCATGATGTTCATTTAGTACATTATGGTCCATTTAGAGTCAAACAGACCATAAAGCAGGGGATGCTTTAGGGCAGGGCTGCTGTGATTCAGAGTATTTGTCCAGCTCGTATCATGACTGCGACTTCCTCTTTGTTTTGTCAACTATCATTTCTTAACTTCCCGTGTCTGTCCCGAAGGTGCTGCTGTCCCTGCTAACGGTGAAGATGCCCATTACCGATGCAGATCAGATCCGAGCTCTGGCCTGTAAGGCTCTGGTGGGTCTGTCTCGCTCCACCTCCGTCAGACAGATCATCAGCAAGCTGCCTTTGTTCAGCAGCGGACACATCCAGCAGCTCATGAAGGAGCCCGTGCTCCAGGACAAACGCAGCGAACACGTCAAGTTCTGCAAGTTCGCGGCCGAGCTGATAGAAAGGATCTCCGGGAAGCCGCTGCTGATCGGTACGGACGTGTCTCTGGCGTGGCTGCAGAGGGCCAGCGTGGTCGCCAAGTCCAGGATCTCCTTCCCTGAGAAAGAGCTGCTGCTGCTTATTAGGAACCACCTCGTGGCCAAAGGCCTTCACGACACAGCCACGACTCTCACAAAGGAGGCAGACCTCCCGATGGCGTGTCTGTCTCACCCACCACATGCGGCTTCTGCTTTCCCCCCCGTCGCTCCTCCCCCACCCGGCTCCCCTGTCGCCACGTTACCCCGCACGCCACGTCTGGCCAACGGTGTCGGGTTGAGACTCGTAAGCCATCCCGCTCACTCGTCCACCCCGGGGTCCAGCAATCCACAAACGCGTCCCTCCACGTCACAGCCCACCGTGTCCTCCTCCGCTGCGTTCCCCTCCACGTCCGTCACGCCGTGCACCAACGGCTCCCCGCTCATCGGACGGATCGTTTTCTCGCGGGAACGGCAAGCCGCGTGCGCCACGGTGAGCTGCAAGAAATCCCGGGTGCTGAGACAGAAGTCTGACCACGGCGCCTTCAGCCAGAGTCCGGCCATGAAGAAGCAGTTCGACCGTCACCTGCCGTCCCCGCCTGCGTTAGACAGCATCATCACAGAGTACCTGAGGGAGCAGCATGCGCGCTGTAAAAACCCCGTGGCAACGTGCCCGCCCTTCTCCCTCTTCACCCCCCATCAGTGCCCCGAGCCCAAACAGAGACGCCAAGCACCCATCAACTTTACATCCCGTCACACTCGGAGGGTTATATATCCTAAATACGGAGGGGTGGACGGAGGCTGCTTCGACAGACATCTCATCTTCAGCAGGTGGGTCGCTTTGTTTCCTTCCTTGAGCACAACGTGGGGTTTCTCCTCCAATCCTCCGCAAACGTTTCTCCACATTTATTTCTCCTCTTCTCAGGTTCCGTCCCATCTCCGTGTTCCGGGAGGCAGAAGAGGACGAGAGCGGGTTCATGTGTTGTGCCTTCTCAGCTCGCGAGCGGTTCCTGATGCTCGGGACGTGCACGGGGCAGCTCAAACTCTACAATGTGTTTACAGGCCAGGAGGAAGCCAGCTACAGCTGTCACAGTTCAGCCATCACTCACCTGGAGCCCTCGCGGGTTCGTAGAGAAACAGTTTTATGCTTCGTCTTGCTGTTGTTGATGTGTGTATTCTTACTTTCCCTCCATATATAAGATATTTAAAGTCCCTCTCTGCTCGAAAATGTGTTTTGCAATATTTGCAGGTTCTCAAATTATATTCATAAGTCTATTTATAAACATGTATGGAGGAGATGTTTAACCATCACATTTTGTGTTTGTAGGACGGCTCTCTGCTCTTAACGTCGGCCTCTTGGAGTTACCCGCTGTCTGCTCTGTGGGGCATGAAATCAGTCTTCATCATGAAGTAAGTGATGTTGATACGAGAGACTAAAGACAGATTTGTTATTTTTACCAGCTGCACACAAAGTCTGAGATATTGAAACATTTGCAGTGTTGCAAGACGGCATGTACGACATGAATACAGTTTGACCATAGACTGTGGATCAACCGCTCCAGTACATTTATTTATTTATTTATTTATATATATATATATATATATATATATATATATATATCTCAGTGTATTACCTACAGTTATCCCAGTGTGGAGAAAGATAAGATAAGATAATCCTTTATTAGTCCCGCAGTGGGAAACGGAAGCACTGTACTGCTGTGGACGGGGACATCATCAAAATATATTTCAGCCACCTTTAAAAAGGCCCATCCAAAAAAAAAGATCAATATCAGGTTGTATAAAGTATACATCAAGTGTATGCAGTATTTATAATATTTTTGTTTACTTTGCCACGAGACAGCCGTTTCCGTCGGGGGAACTAAATCGGTTTTATCTATCTGCTCTCGCCAGAGCCACCAGACTCCATTGACAAAAACAGTCATTTTATTTCCCAGAACGTGGCTGAGTTGCTGGTCGACAGCCGTCTCCGTCGGTTAGTTTGTTTAGGTCATTGTGGGACTTTGGTGAATCAAACCAAAGTCACACAATGACACAAACAAACCAATAAAGACGGCGGTAGACCAGCAACTCGCGTGTTCTTAAAGTTAGAATTAGTTTCTTTCAAAAGAGTCTGGTGGCTCTGGTGAGAGCATAGATAACGGCTTCTGTCTGAAACATAGACTGTACAGCTCTCTCACCGCAGAGTTACCCGATGTTCTGTACATTTCGGTGACGTCCCTCCTACCTAAGAGGGAGCTGCAGAAAAGAGATGACATGCTGTTTAATTATGCACGCTAACAGCCCGAGGGCTGCAGTCTGCAGTTCAGGGAACTCAAGCAGTTGGCATCGTTCATCCTTCCAGTATAACCAAGGCATTACTGGCATTTATGACGACTCGGCGTTTGTACTCACACTGGCTCCGTGTTTTTGATGAAATGTTGAAATGTTGCTCTTCAGGCATTCTTTTCTGGGCGACCATTACGTGGAGTTCAGTAAGCTCTCACAAGATCGTGTCATTGGGACGAAGGAACACATAGCGCGGGTACGTCTGTCAGCATTCTGTTTCCAAACATGATATGAAAAGATAAATACAGAAGAAACCACATTACCCATCAGTGGTGAAGGCTTACGTTGTGCTCTTCTCTTTGCCAGATTTATGACATCCAGACGGGTCAGGTAACTCTGAAGTTAAACAACCCGGACCTGGCCAACAACTACAAGAGGAACTGTGCCACCTTCAACCCGACGGATGACCTGGTGCTGAACGACGGCGTGCTGTGGGACGTGCGCACGGCTCAGGCCATCCACAAGTTTGACAAGTTCAACATGAACATCAGCGGCGTGTTCCATCCCAACGGCCTGGAGGTCATCGTCAACACGGAAATTGTATCCTTGAGGCTTCAATGCATGGGTTGATAAGAATGCAGTAGAGTAGACTAACTAAGCCTTCCAATACTCATACTACATACTATTTAGTACGTCCCAGTGTCAAATGCAGTACGCCAACAATACCCGGATGTCCGGTTGCATTTTTAAGCATGCAAGCCAGCATGCTTTTCTGGCTTCTCTGACCCACAATCCTCTGCACAACGAATATATGAGCAATGGAGTCAAATGTGCAGTGTAATGACGATGTAGTATGTCCCAATTGAATGCATACTACATTAAATAGTATACATACTTTGTAAGGTACGTAGTAACCTTACAAAGGTTGCTGCAGTACGTAGTAAAAGTACAAAGAAAAGGTATGTGGTGGTTGGAACGCAGCTTAATGCGTCACAAAATGCCATAATCACGGCGAGGTGTCCTGCACCTCCGACTGTCTCAAATACTCCACCGATAAAAGCACTACTTATAGTCTTGGAATTATACAAATAATTTGTCTTTAGACACTTTAGAAACAGGAGCTCTTAAATATCATCATTTGAGTAAATATTTTGCAGCAGAAATCAAATTGTTTAAACTTTACAGGATATTCAGCTTTCAACAAAGCTTAAGAGTCTACAGTGGGCGACTGTGTGGCTGGACTGAGGCGCGATGCTCTCTGAGCTCAATGCTAACGTCAGCATGCTAAGTCCCTTCACAATGACAATGCTAACGCTCTGATGTGTTAGCAGGTGTAATGTGTACCATGTCCATCATCTTAGTTTAGCATTAAAGGATCATCAGAGTTATTACAATCCATCCTGAAGGGGACATCACAAATAGACCTACATCTAATCTTTGCAACTAATTACTCAAATTAAAAGTGGTTGCATTAGTGCAGTTACAGACGGCTCGTTTAACATTAGACTTTAGTAATGAATATACAGCACAACGTTAAAACACAAGATCGTATCAGTGTTTAAAGTTGTAGTCGCTCCAATGATGGGATGAGCTTTAATTTCACTGCCAAACATTAAATATTTATTGCACTGAAAATTGATTTCATAACCCAGTGGATGGTTTTAATTGCTGTGTAATTAAATCCGAAGCAGATTGAGTTGATACAAATGAAAAGCGGTGTCATGGTCCTTAGTCGGAGGTTCAGTGGGATCTGCGGACCTTCCACCTCCTCCACACGGTCCCCGCTCTGGACCAGTGCCGAATAGTCTTCAACAACAACGGCACCGTCATCTATGGAGGTACGTACAGAAGCCGCTGCACGATGGGTAATCCACAGCGCCTGGCGTCAAGCCTGCAACTCGCTCCACAGTCGGCGCGAGTGTGTGAAAGGTGTGTTTTTAGCTAAAGGCGGGTAATTATGAAGCAAAGTGAGCATGTGTGTGTTTGTAGGGAGGTGTGAACGGAGCCTGTAGAGGTGCGTGCGCGTGTGTGCGCGTGTGTGTGTGTGTTTATGTGTGTGCACGCTTGATACCACCGTCACTCAGAGCCATATGGGCAGAAGGCTCAGCGTTGGACTTGCAGCAGAGAGAACCAGCTGGTTCACGCTCAATACGACGACCGCGGAGCCCCGACCTCACCGGTTTGTTTTTATTCACTCTCTCACTCGTACTGTGGCTCTTTGGCTTCTGCAGCGATGTTGCAGGCCGACGATGAAGACGACATGATGGAGATGCAGATAAAAAGTCCGTTTGGTTCGTCGTTCAGGACCTTCAACGCCACGGACTACAAACCAATCGGTAGGTGTCCCTCACCTCCCTTTCATTGAGTTCAATTAAAAAGATTAAATAATGAAGTCATTTATCAAGTCCTCCATGATGATGGAGGGGTTTTTACTTGGAATGTGTATATGTGTATATGCGGTAGTTGGTAATCCTGATTGATTGCTTTAATATTTTGTTTTTTATTGCAATATTTTCAGAGAATGTACTTCCTCCACATGTTCTTTGCTCTCTTCTCAGCCACTATTGATGTCAAGAGGAATATATTTGATCTTTGCACTGATACCAAAGACTGCTACCTTGCTGTGATTGAGGTAAATTCTCTTCACGATGTTGCTTTAGGTGTCAATGACTTTTTGTCTTTTTTTACAATGAAATGTCTTTTTCGTCCTGCGTGTCCCGTAGAACCAAGACTCTGTGAACACTGACACGGTGTGCAGGCTGTACGAAGTCGGCCGGCAGAGACTTGCAGAGGAAGAGGAGGAGGACGAGGAGGATCAGGTTCCAACTTTGTTCTTTTCAGGTTAAAATATCGTACCGACTCTGAGGTTGCTGTGATTCTGTAACTCACCATTTTCTTTCTTTGTCGTCAGGAGGATGACGATCAGGAGGAAGACGACGACGACGAGGACTCGGACGATGACATCGACACGGATCCTCTCATCGCCGAGCTGGAGAACGGAGGCGACGATGAGGACGACGAAGAGGAGGATGATGGGAACGACGAATTCTCTCCCTCCGACGAAGAGGTGTCACGCCTGCTTGAAGACGGTGTTGACGTCGGGGACGACGACGACGAGGACGACTCTGATAATGACGACGTTGATCTGGATGGAGACAACGGTGAGTAGAGCTCGAAGTGAGCGATGCTGTCTGCAGGTTCTTATTCACCTCACCACTGCATTGTGGGATTTGTAGTTTTACTTCCATTTTATTCTTTCTTTGCTCCGTGTCTGCAGCTTTATCATCCTTTATTTGCCAAAACTACTTTTAAAAAGCCTTAAAAATTGTTGTTTATAATTTTATAATAAATTAAATGAAGAACCACCAGTTTTAGCGATGGCTAACCAGATAGCTGAAATGTCAGTTGTTATTTTTTATTTTATTTTATTTTTTTATCCTGATAGTCTGGGGATGTGTTCTTTTTACGTGGTTAACTCAGTTTGCTTGATTTTACTGTTTATGATTTGACACAAGTCTAGATTGTTATTCAGATCTTGTCAGAGCAACAAGCCCCTTTAGCACAAACCTGCTAAAGTTCAGGTAACCGAACGCTGAATAAGACATTATTAGGAAACCAAAACTGCTACAGTTAACTTTCATGAAGTGAAAACACACTATGAAAGGGTTAAAGACCTGTCAATCACTGTGTAGCCCCGCCCTAAAGCATCCCCTGCTTTATGGTCTGTTTGACTCTAAATGGACCATAACTTACTAAATGAACATCATGCTGTATTGAAGAAGATTTGAAACAGAGATTGAGACCATAAACTCATGTTTACAATGTTTACTGAGGTAATAAATCAAGAGAGAAGTAGAGTCATTTTCTCATAGACTTCTATACAACCAGAGGAGTCGCCCCCTGGTGGACACTAGAGAGAATGCAGCTTTAAGGCGCTTCAGCGTTGGCTTCACTTTTTGGAACCAGGAGCTAAATATACAAATAAACACCTTTGACTGCTGCAGAGTTGGGAATGAATGAATGCCGACTGTGACCTTTTCCACTAAAGACAAAAGCAAGATGTCATTGTGTTCGTTCTACAGTGGGAAAGGTGGATTAAGTGATGCAACGAGGCCGATGTTTGGTCCAGTTCTGTGTTTCCATGCTTGTCTGGTCACCGCGAGGAAACGTCGTCTCTCCCAGCGGAATGTGAAAACTGCTGTCTTGGTTTATTCCAGAGAATGACAGGAGATGTAGTGCCCCCCCCCTCCCCCCATGTCTCTGTATCCCCATGTTTCTAAAATCTGTATTTGTCTGTCGCACCAACAGACAGCTCCGACAACTCTGACCTCGAGGACGACATCATCTTATCCCTGAACGAGTGAGGAGCCACCGGCGTCCGGGACCCGAGGATCCGGACGACATGTCGAGACCTCTGCCTCGCAGACGTTTGAGCTGCAGAGCTGCAGAGCGGAAGGCGAGAGGAGCCGATAGCATCAGCAGATGAGGTGGGAGATAACGTGGAGCGCTGCCAGTTTGAAACAGTAGGTGTCTGCACTCTGAGTGACAAGACCGAGGGAGAACAATCCCATAGAGATTTTCACACAAATTGACTTACTGGTGGGCCAGAAAATGATTGTAAACGCTATAGTTTTATATGTATAAAAAAAAAAGGAAAAAAAAGAAGTGTGGTTGATGAGGAGAGAAAATGTGCGGTGAGGAAAAGTTTTATATTTTATCACATTTACGGCTTTTTTAAGCGAGTCTCTTCATTTGGTATTGATTCACTCACTTTGTAAGCCTCTGTTTGGTCACAGATTAGTGTTTGTTGGAGGAAAAGCTCACTGCAGCGCTGTGTGGTCTGCGTCTGTGTGGCAAAGGATACGACGACGCGATCTCTCTCTCTCTCTCTCTCTCTCTCTCTCTCTCTCTCTCTCTCTCTCTCTCTCTCTCTCTCTCTCTCTCTCTCTCTCTCTCTCTCTCTCTCTCTCTCTCTCTCTCCGTGTTTTTGCCAGAACGCCCGGAATGATCACCAAAAAGTAATAAAGCTTTTGAATCAGGCAGCTAACCTAATGCACAAACACGTCGCCGATGGCGTCAAAGCCGCCTTCAGGTTTTACTCTTAAAACCGCCGACCAAAAAACACCCCACACACACACACACACACACACACACACACAGCAGTGCCATTCGTGAACGTCGCCTCTTGATTTGATTTATGTAAGGAGAGAAATGAAATCGGCTTGCTGCTCTTGTGTTGCTGAAGAAAGCGTAAATAACGTGGACACTGTAACAAACAACTATTGACACACCTGCTCACTGCCGGCACATGACGGACACACGTGTGATTCTACCAGGCTTCACTGAGCCGATGGGAGGATTTGGCCTTAGCTGAAGATGACGGGGCTTTGTGCTGTCGGTCCATCATACAGGGAACATCTGACTTTATCTCGTGTTAGAAAACTGATGAAATCGATCTTGCTAAACCTTGAAAGAGAGCTCACATCGAAATAGAAGACGTTGGTCAAATTTAGCAGAGTATTTTCATTTCAAACTTGACTTTCCTCCGAGTGACAGGAGGCTTCAAACTCCCAACATTGTGAAAAACAAATGCCTTCCACTTGCACACTTTTTTTTGAAAACGTTTGGATTGTTCCCATGTGTTCTTTTTGCCTTGTTTCTGTTCATGTTACCGGTTTCCTTTTTCCATGAGAAGACCTGGATGTTGAGTTCCTTGAGACCGTTTATGTACAGCTTGTATGTATCTAAAGTATTTTTACTATAAATAAAGACGGAAAATAATCTTTGTGTGCTTCTTTGATGACGTGTGAACGATGATCGGACGTTTCATAAGCTGATGCAGAGGAGTAGTGAAAAACATTTGTGGCAATCTCGAAGATTTTCATTTAATTAAATGTATTTTAAGTCACTGAAGGAGGTAACACTGGTGAAAGTATTGCAATATTTATGTATTTGCAGTATTATGATGATGGTGTCCTGAAAACAAATGCTGTCAGTTTGTTCTCCATTGAACACAAAGAAAAAGGGAACTTTGCAAACAACTGTGAAAACGTTAAGGTCACGCATCAACAACACAACTCCAGACTGATAAACTCTTCAGTACATTTCCTTTGTTTTCACTCAAATATACATTATAAGTCACCCAGGACTGAGATGATCAAGGTTCCACATTATAAAACAATGACATTTTCATGTCTTTCGATTATTATAAAGTGCTTTAAATACTGTGATTATTATTATAGTATTGAAACGCTCAATCCATAGAGAAATACCTTTAAACGAGCCGTCAGCATCACATCTATACAGTATAGAGACCGTGTCACAGTTTTAAACGTAAATGTTCTAAATTATTACAGTGTATGTCAACGGGTGAATATTCAGACTGACGGTATCAGAAAAATGTGAATATTAAAGCAAGTATGAGCCTGGAAATGAGCATCATATGAGACCTTTAAGGGTCCGCTTTAAGAGGAAGGAAGCGGTCAAATTAACACACAAACGTGATCGTTCTATCGGGTTCCTACAAGCAAGGAGCTCCTGAAGGGAACCTTTAGGTCAATATTTTGAACCAGATGGTGAACTCTGGTTTGATGGAACACAGGGGAACTTAAACTTGTCTTCACATAGAATCGTACACAGCACAACGTAGCTGCATCCAAGCCACCGTAAGCATTGAGGAGCAACTTTGGGGTTCAGCGTCTCGCTCAAGGACACTTTGACAAGCGGACATGAGGAGCGAGGAGGAGGAGGGATCGAACCCCCGGAACTTGTGTTTAAAGCACCTCCCTCTTAATAACCAAAGGGTTGGGTTTCATGCTTGGGCTATCGTTATGTTCTATCTACATTATTATTCCAGCACAGACTTATAACATCCACTTCTACACATTACTTGCATGTGAATAATTCCACCGTTATTGCCCTTAAAGTGTTTATATGCATCGTGTGTTTCTTAGAATTGTGCGTGCAGGGATTCGCCTCTAAATTTTCCTGTGCGGCCTCCCCCTCGTTTAATAATAGAACACCTTAAAATAGTTACCAGAACCACATTAAGACGGATCAAATGAGCTTTTTCTGGCACGTGTGTGTGTGTGTGTGTGTGTGTGTGTGTCTGTCTCTGTCTCCATGTGTACAGTCGGTAGTTCTTCGTACAGGATGCATGAAACATGATCCTGAGGAGTTAAAAGATATAAGATTGGTGTGTTTGTGTGAAGGCAGTGTGATGGATGAGTTGGGGCGGGGGGGGGGGGGGCATGCCTCTTATTGCCTCCTCGGCCGGCTCTTATTGCCTGCTAGCTCTGGGAGTGTTGAAACAGATAGCAGCTCTCACTGTGTGAGGCGGACCGGTGCGTCTCAGCCTCGGTGCTGCTGCATCACAGCTAAATGCAGCAACTGCTCAGAGAAGAACTTTTCAAATCTTTTGTCTTTTAACATACGCTCGGCTCAACGCGTCTCTGCAGCAGTGCTTTCACCAAGTACGGTGGAAGCTTATAATTTGTCATTCTTTTTTTTTCCTCCCTCAAATGTTTATTAGCTGGGATGCATATTTAGCTTACGAAACGCCCCACACTCCTCCAGCTTTATGTATGTGATTGGAACACCGCCCACAGTGTTCCACTTGAAGTAATAGACAGATGGGAGTCAGTCACAGCGTCGCTGTGATGGAGAGAAATTACCCTGCTGAATACTGCCCTCCCTCCCACACTACATCAAAGTCACTGGACGCTCAATATTCACAGAATCACTCTGTTTTTTTTCTTTTCTGCTCCTTATTGCCGTACAGGACAAGACAGCTTCATGCGAGGGGGGAGATACTGCACGACAGAGATGTTTTAAGATTAAAACTGTATATTCACCTGGTTTCAAACATCATGTTCTCTTCCCACAGCGCGCTGGTGTGTAAATGTCCAGATCAAGGTCTCGGTGAGACAGACGAACAGCTTCAAGGCCTGAAACGTTCACAGATGTGAGGCTGCGTTTATTGACGGTGTTCTATGACGTACTGAAGTAATTAGACAGGTTGTGTGGATGTAATAGTGATGACTCTTAACTCCACAGGTCTGACGCTTCACAGCAAAGTAATGCACGTTGTGTTGATCCCCTTAACAGTTTTAACAGCAGTGACTCACTTCATGATAAAACAGTGTTCACATATATAAACTTATTCACATCAATCAGCTTACAGGCAAACTGTTTCTTTGTGTTTTCTAGGCCCATTATTTTATTTTCGAGTCCAAAGTGACGTCACGGCCACCCACCGGCAGCTAATTATTCTACAACAGGAACAAATGGCGACTAAACTAAATTTCAGATTCAATCAGTTATTTCATGTGAATGGCATCTATAAAAAAAAACTGCCTGTGCTCTTGTGATGCAGCCTAATGGGGAAATCCAGAGTTTTATTGAATCCAAACTGGGGGGGGTGGTTGGCGGTTGGCCTTTATAGGAGTTATATAGCTGCATCTCATCCGTGTGGGAGCATGACTGCACTATGACAAAGCACCGCCGGTAGTGGGTCTGTTTCTTTTTGAAATGACTCAACCAACCAGGAGGTGCTTCCCCACATGGTCTGGCCTGATCCATAACACCGGGAGCTACTTTATGGCCCCCCCCCCCCCCCCCCCCCCCCCCAACACCCCCCCAAAAAGCAACGATTCACAATCAGAGGTGGCAGCCAGCCAGCCAGCAATCCAGCATCCTACAGCGGGAGAAAACGCAGTGTGTGTGTGTGTGTGTGATGGATGCATGCAACTGCCACGCAGAGAGAGAGAGAGGGCGCATATATTTGCCAATGATGCTTGACACATCGGTGTTGACAAAACGAGTCATGTGACGACCGTGAAAGATGGCGCAGCTCATGGTATATTGCAGGTTTCTCGGGGTTCTCTCGCGCCAGCTCGACAGCTCGGACATCGCGACCTATTACCTACTAATTACCGACCCGACGGAGCCCGTTCACGCCGGCTGAGCAGCCTTATTGTATTGGATCAGCCGGACTTGCGCGCGATTGGCTGCAAGAAACGAAATCGAGAGGACCAACAAAATAAATAATTAAATGAACAAGCTTTGAGGGGGGAAAAAACGAAACATTTTTGTTCCACTTAAAACGCGTCTGCAATAACACCTTTCTATTTTTTTGGAGACCAGAAAAACCGCTCACCGTGTGCGTGCATGAAAGCGTGCAGTGCCCGCTTGCTTGCTTGCGCGCGCGCGCGTGTGTGTGTGCGTTACATTAGGTGGACACGGAGACTGCATCAGACTGGAGACACACGCCGGGGACATAATAGAGCGGAGATATCGAGGCTTTGATGGTCCTTCCTTCCTCCCCCCTTTCCTCCCCTCCTATTGCAAACACACACAAGCGTCAGGATCCAGAATCCGGTCGAGACATGTAGTCCCATGTTCGAGCAGCCAGCAGAATTTGTAGCCTTCAGCTCCCATTTTTTTTTCAGCAGCATCATCTCACGATATCGACATAATGTGGCTTGCTCTACCGGAGGGGAAATAACCAAATATGTGGATACCAACGGAAGAGGAGAAAATCGGAGTTGGTGAGTCAATCGCACCCTTTTAATCTCATTTTATTAACGTCTGGTTTTCTAGTGTTGTTGTTTTTTAATTGACTTCAATCATACAGCGTGTATGATGGCAATTCTTTTGCACGAGAAACACCCAATGTTCGCTCATCGACACCCGCATAGGCTCATCCAGCCCATGTTTCCTGTTATTATGCCCATTACACCCAGTGGAAAAACAAAACACATACACTTCTAATGGCTGGTGTACACGCGCAGTGACTGCATAGAAAGGGGGGAAATTGCGTGGGATGATACACCACCTTAGAGATGCTATCGCAGTCTGTACACAACCGCGGGCGGTGCTTTACATCAGGCTCCCACTCTGAGTTGTGTGGTTTTGTACAAAAGAAAGAAAGAAAAAAAAAAGAAAAAGAAAAATATGCGTCAGTGTAGCATTTTAGCCCTTTTCTTTTTATAAGCATATCTGAAGGGGGGGTGGGCGCGATTCGTGTTGAAACCACGAGGGGGCATCGTGACTGCGTCCCCTCCAACAGGTGTAGGCTGGAGTGAAGATGGAGTCTACCTGTAGACGGAAAACTGCCCTGATGCTGCTGCAACGACAGGAGGACTGCACCGCACTACATCACCCCCGAGGAAGAGGTGGTGGAGTGCATTATGAGTGTTTCACCTCTCAGATTAGCCTCTTATGGGGGGGGGGGGGGGGGGGGTTAAAGGTAAAAAAAAAAAACAGGCAACTATAACACCATCAGACACCACACGGTCTTATTAAACTGAACCCCACAGCCACGACAAAGAAGTATGATGATCCTAAAGAGAGGTTTTTCATCAGGGCAGTGAGTCATGTCCAGATGCTCTACAGCTGGTTACTTGCAGGTCTACTCACGCTGGCTTGCACACACACACACACACACACACACACACACACACACACACACACACACACACACACACACACACACACACACACACTTAAACACTTTGTTTTGGAGGCGTTCAAATGTATCATGACCGTTTCATAAAGACTGCAGGATGAGAGCACCTATTCTTGTACTGCGCTGTGCAGTATAACCTTATCTTCATCCGCGCATCCATTTATCCGTCATAGAATCACTGCAGGTGTTTCTGCTTTCTCTCTGTTTTCTTCTTTTCAAGCGCAAATTCATCATTTGGTGGGTTTTAAACAGGGGAGGGAGGTAGTTTGTGTGTGTGTGTATTTGTGGTGGTGGTGGGGGGGGGGGGGGGGGGGGAGAGCGAGCAACAGTTCGGCGCAGCCTCCGCGTCAGTTATAGGTCCGTCGGTGCGGAGTGACCTGGCGCTGTCCACGGTGCTGAAAATGTGCAGACGGCGCTGTCCATGGTCCTGAAATGCGGGGAAGCAGAGCCGCCGTGTACACAGAACGTACTGTACCCTTGCAAAAGTATCCCCCGCGTTACTCTGGTACAACCCCCCCCCCCCTCCTCTCTCCTCGCCTCGTATAACGGGTTGACATGGGTTCAACATTTCTCCAACGTAACCTTCCATCATTTATTCTCCCTCCCCATCTGTGTTGTTATAGTGGCACCATTTTGCACACATTTTTTCCCCCCATCTTCTTTGCTTATTTTGCCTGTAAATTGCCCTCTCACCAATATTGCCACGCATGGATGTGAAACTGCGATGTGTGTGTGTGTGTGTCAGCAGACAGCCAGGCCTTTTCGTTTTTTTATTCCCATGTTGCCTTAATGGGCTCCGTCTAAAACGGGGGAAGCAGCTGGAGACCACCTCATGAAACGTTAATGCCTTTTCTTAGAATCGCTGCCTCTTCATTATTGTGTTGGTTTATGCAGAAAGTAATATTAGTTTGTAAATTACATGTAGAGTGGCAGCAAAGGTCGCCCAGCTCTGTCCACCCCGGAAGTGCAACTGATAATCATTTCAATCACCAATGAATCTATTATTACCCTTGTTTGATAATTAGTCTTTAAAATGTCAAAAAGTACCAAAACGTAAATACTCACCTTGCAGTAAAAACGGAATATAAGCTGATTGTGATATAAATTGTTAATATTTTGAATTAAATTTATTAAATTGTCCAAATTATAACTATTATAATAAACCCTTAGTCCAGTGTTCTTGGGATGTTTCTTATTTACAAATGACTCACTGATGGATTTCTCTCATATTTGCAGCAATATTGCAAGAATCTCTCTGCACCTTTATTGGAGAGCGCTCCGACTTTAAGTCAGTATACCTGCTCACATGAGAGAGAGAAATGAATCAGCCATCTTTATCGTTTTGCCACAGGACGTGGCTCAGACGCAAACTGCTACTGTATGAGCATCAAAATAAAAAATACACATTAAAATAGTATGAATATTAACACAACATTTACACAACATTACGATTGTTGTATAATAATATCTAAATACAATATTACAATTACGTTTCAACAAACACACACGTGTTTTTGTTCGTGTGTGTCTAGGTTATTCACTGCTCAGGTTGTGGCATGTTGATACAGACGTTATTAAACTCTATAAAATCTGGAATTACAGAGTTGAATTTGTCCAAAATAAATGTTCCTTATCTCATTGACCGTTTGACATTTTAGGAGGAAGTGCGTCTCTGCCTCGACCTCTCCTGTGGAACAGTGACCACATATTCTACCGTGATGTTTTTGTGTCTTTAGCAGCACATGAAGATAATCAAGCAGGCGGTAGGCCACCGTTATCTGAACTGGACAGCTCAGAGGATCAAACGTGTTCACGGCAGAACAAAAGATAGAGCTGATGTTCAAACTGAGGGTGGGATTAGAGAGATTAATGTAGTTTCTTTGTGGGTTTTTAGCGATGATTTTTAGTGGAAAATTTGCTCAGCTTCGTTTTGGTGAGCACTTCTTTGGACTCATCGTTGGCTCTGGATCACACGGTTCCTTAGTACCTGAACTGCACATCAGCACTATAAATACACCTATTGTTTCATTTGTAATAGTTGTGAACTTGGTCCTTTTAGAAGTGCTTTTGTGATGAAGTCGTCGTCTCGCTGCTACCCGGACCCCCTGCAGCTGGTTAGCGTGCCTAGATTTCCGTGACACTGATTTGGGATCAGGTTTAGTAAAAATGTCTCCTGTGCGTCGGTGGCAGGAATCCCTACGTTAGCAAGACTTCAGCGCAGTAATGTGTCAGAGTAAGTGAGTGTGCATTCGAGTCGTGCCGAGCAACATGACTCAGTGGGCGAAGCCCGGAGACCGCTTGTGTGAATTTTTTTTCAACTTCGCTGGATCTGGGACAGGACTACTCAAGCAGGACCTTCGTGGTTCTCATGCTCACATTGCATTACTGGAAAGGGGTTTAAGGATTCACTCGGTAAGCAGCTCAGCTACAGTTGTACCAGTCACGATTGAGACTGGAACAAAAAAAGGACGGAAAGAAACCCCAAGGAAATTTCAGTGCTGCGGTTTTAGAGGAGCGCAGTGTCGTCTTTAATACGATGTTTCTCAGTACAAAGGAGCCAATAACAGATAATTCATAATCCATATGTAGTGTTTACTGTTGTACTGGCAGGTTTTTGATGACATCTCCCCTCACTCTGCAGAATATTTCTCCCCTGTGAGCCGTTGTACAGTCAGTTGACTCTCACGGCCACTAGGTCATGCGTGTTTTAAGCTTCACTATATTACATATAGAGAAAACAAAAATCATCTTTCAAGACATGGCAGCATGTAGGTGATACCTGTCTCTTCTCTGCTTTTTTTTAACGCAGGATATAGCTTACATGTTGGATTTGGCCTGACTATAATGGCAGAGAAGGACAGGAAACAGCAAAGTGAAAGGTAGACATGGGAAATAGGTCAACGGTCACCGTCAACAGAGTGTCTTTAAATACATCAGACTGGCTTTCTCTGGACATATGTGCTAATTCTATCAGTGCTTTTTGATGTGCAGGAAATACGGAAGACAGCAAAGACAAAGTAAAGTGGCTTGAAGACATTCTAAACTTTGCTAACAAACCTTTCTTTCAACATATTAGGCGCCATGTTTGTGGAGCTACAACTCTCTGTTTTAACACCTCGGAGGGCTCTGAATCGCCACATCTTCTCTCGCAATCATCACCGTTTGTCTTTATATTTTGTTATTTTTTTACATCGCAGCACTGCAGGATTCAATCAACAAAGTTGAGTTGGAGGGTTTTAGTGTTCACTCGTGTTTTTCCTTTCCCCAACACACCGTGCGTGGCAGCACTGCTGGTGAAGAGCAAGCAAATTAGAACAGAGGAGGAGTGTTATTAATTCTCACTGATGCTGCTCCGATGATTTTAAAATGTATTTTACAATTATAGTTTATCTCTTGTCTCCTGAGTCTAATGCTTATTTCAAACCACGATGCTTGAAATGGTAATTTTCCTCCTATGACTCTCAGTATTTGTCAGACTCGAGTGACATTGTGTAGACGTCACGGCTTGAATGTCATAACTTCTGCATATTTAAATCCAGCAATGTTGCTGCTTTGGTCCGACAGGAGCTGGTGGTGGTATAGTTATGAAGTGCTGTCTCACTTCACGCCGACACAGAAAACTGGATTCCTAAGAGACTTTTGTCAGACTTTAAAAACGTTTGGTTGATATCCGAAGAATAATTCAGAACAGGAAATAGAGAATATTGTGTGCTTTGAGTTTATATCTTTTTCAGAGTAAATATGGACTCTGGTGCTATTCATTTGTTTACTTTATTAAATCTAAAACATTTAAAGTAATAACACTTTTTTACTTTGTGATGAAACCTGTCTGGCTATAAGTTGTATTTCTGCTCTATACATATCTATACATATACATATACATAGATATGTATATTTGTCATACATGGAACAATGGAAGTGTGGTGAGGTGAGAGGAAAGCGGAGGACAGCAGGAGCCTCCTCCTGTGCTGAAGCCCCATAATTCCTCCCAGTGAGTTACTGGTTACACAACAGCGGCCATGAGATGCCATGTGGACTCTGTGGACTCTGAATGTAACTAAATAGAGAGACAGTCTGGACTGATACACCGTTGCTAAGTAGAAGTGTTTGCGTTTGCCAACATTTTCCACTGCCTGTCCCGTCAGTCCTTCCAACATCCTACGTTCAACATGTTGAAGAAGTAGAAAGATG
Organism: Anarhichas minor; assembly: GCF_050575085.1. Classification (NCBI taxonomy): domain Eukaryota; kingdom Metazoa; phylum Chordata; class Actinopteri; order Perciformes; family Anarhichadidae; genus Anarhichas; species Anarhichas minor. Next base: position 17,287,383 of record NW_027466449.1, read on the forward strand.
AATTTTGGTGTGTGTGTGTGTGCGTGCGTGTGTGTGAATATGCAAATGCTGAAAGCTTTTAGGCACAATGAAAGAGTGTTTACACGGCTCGGAGTTTTTTTTGTGCGGGTGGACTATGAAAATATAAGCCTGCTCGATGCGCCCGTCTCTCTCTCTCTCTCTCTCTCTCTCTCTCTAGAAAACATGACAAGCTCATCTTGTTCTGATGTGGCCTCCGCTAAAGAGTGTTTCAAACGGTGTGAGTGCAGGTTTTTTGCAATTCAAATGAAATAGAGGCCATTAAAGAATAGCACTCTCAAATAGGAAATACTTAGCCCTGGCTGGAAAAAGGTGCCCGAGGCAAAAAAAGGTGACAAGGAGGCTCTTTAAAGTCGATCCGTCTCTCCGACTCTAATACATGCCCAATATACGCTTGACTTGAACTCCAGTGCCATGCAGCATCCAATAAGCTTTGCCATTTAAGAAATAAAAGCCCAGATCCCCGCAGCAGCTACAGTGAAGAAAGCCCTCCAGTCTGTAGATCATCTGTTGCCACAGTTACCCGAGCACTCGTTACCCTCAAACAGGCAACTGGAGCCGAATCCCAAGCCCCTCCTCCTCTTCCTCCTCCCCCTCGCTGGGTCCCCTGGCTAGTTCATTAGCATAATGATTCACACCAAACTCTCCTTGAAGGGCCACCATTTGTAGGTTTAAAAAAAAGAAAATCGGCAGTAGAGCGCTGTCGTCGTTAAACAAGTTTGTCTTCACTGAGTGTTACATCGATGCACAGAGGCAACGCTATTGCGAAGGCCTTGTCCTGTGGCGTCCATCCCTAAAGGAATAATCATGTTCTTAATCAGAGTCACATGATCTTTTTTTATGTGCAAAAGCAGGTGGCATGGAAGATTTATGCTAATACCGACTTATGATAAAGCAGCGTTTACTACTTAGCAGTTTGTGTGGGCTCTATTTTGGGAGACAGTTCAATTAACTTCACACTGCAGAAAAAACAAAATCAGGCCGCTTAAAGAATTAATTGCCTATTAAAATGACTACCCACTTCATGGTGGGAGCTTGTTTACAGTTTGCTAAGCAGTGGTTCCTGTGTGGCTCTGTGTTCAGATGCATTGAACAGCTTATTAAGAGCCACAACCCCAAAAACACAAGCTGTGTGGAGACACGACAGTGTAAGGGAGGCACGCTGCTTCATCAGAGGTCTCACAGATTAAACCGAGCATGGACTACTATAAGGTCAAATATTTGGTCTCATGATTGTTTTCTCTTTCTTTTTCTTTTTCTGGCACAGTGATCTGCAACTTCCGGTCGTCAATATGCCAGGCCCTGGTTCTGGAGATCGGGGAAACTGTTCAGATTCTGGAGAAGAGTGAAGGTAAAAGCAGTAAGATCTCCTATAAGAATGCATACTTGTGATAAACTGAGGCACGGCTATTGTGTATCAGGTACGTAACTGTTGTCACTCAGGGCCTCAACGTCCGCCTACGTATTTTATTTGGGGGTAATCTACATTCAGGTAAAAAAGTCATTCTAGTATTTACATTTGGCTACTTTTAGGCCAAATAAATGAATAAAGATTTCTGTATTTGTCCAACCAGAACTTGTCCACCACAACTTTATTCCTAGCAACACGGAGAGGGCTTTGAAACCGCATTTTAACATTTGTGTTGGAAAATAAAACTTAAAAGTCTGAATGGGAGTTAGAGTGTCTTCATCTTCTCTACTGTGAGTTTTCTCCTGTGAAACGGAAACATTTGAGTCCCGTACAATAGAGTGCTTCCTAACACCAGATGAGTCAGTATTTCTGCACTTCTGGTTCCCTCGTCTCTAAGACGATGGGTTTTTTGGTTAGAGGCCTGAAATAAGGTCTGTGGTTAACACAAGCTTAAGAGATTTTCTTCTATAAAATGTGTCAGTAAATAACCCTTTTATTTTAGATTGTGAAGCTTTACGTGTCTTAATAAAGAAGGTTGCTAACAAGAGGCTAAATGAGACAAAAAAAACGTGATCACACCGACTTCACCGCCTCGTGTTTATACTCGCGCTCATGTGAATTGTAGTTTATTTATAACCTAAAAATAGTTGTCAAGAACTATATGATGGTATTAATAATAGGTAAAATAGAGGCAATACTCTGAAACACATTCAATTTAAATACAAGATTAAATACAAAAGTAAAAATACAGATAACAAATAAAACAATTAAAGTGTATAAGAAGTGATACTAACACCAGTACTATTGCACATGATGTGGTTACTATTGTTCTAAGAGTACGAGGAAATTCAGGGTGAACCAAAACAAACTGTAAACTTTGATGAACACCAGTTCTGACACGCTGAGCTCATGTTATGTAACGTTTGTTATAATGTAATCTCACTACTTTTCCCAGTCCCTCCAGTGGTATCTAGAAAGCCACTAGCGTTATCTTTTTATCCATCATACTGGTGATGTAGCCGAGCTAACTGCTAGGTTAGCTTACAGAACCCCGGCTAACGGGAGTGCTGCCACTATCTCTGTGTTAGTTTGTGGCCAATAAATGAACGCTAACTGACTAAGAAGTATCCACAGCATCCTTTTAAAACGGCATGTTTTGCTTTTGTTTGTCAAAAAGACTGGTAGTCACGTTTAAATCATTTAGTTTCAGCTGTTGTTTTGTGGATATCTTAGCACCGCTAAGCTAGGCTAGGCTAGTCCAAGCTAGCACTGTCAACATGAGTGAAATGTGTATATTTTAAAACCAGGTTAGCTATTATGTTAAAGGCAACGTTTTAACAGCAGAGAACGACATTCACACTGACATTTAAAGTAACTGTTACAATTGGATTTGATGTGGTGAAGAAAACCAGGCTGGTGCACTTCACCAGCCTCTTATACCGCGATAAGTACAACATTGTGTAATGGCACATGTTGTGTACCTTAATACTTGTCATTGTGAGGTTTTCTGATGTGCACTTTGCTCTTCCTTTAGGTTGGTACAGAGGCTTCTCCACCAAGAAGCCTTCTATCAAGGTAATTATAACACATTGTGGTTTGACATTGTGTGGAGACATTGTTGACTGTCGACACAATATTTACTATTTGGATTGTAAATAAAACCTCTATTGTATTTAATAATGCTACAGACTGTTAACAAAACTTGTTGGGCAACCCAGAATTTAATGAAGGTGTTTTATTAAACACATGAAGAGTCACCAAAACATCTGTAAAAGTGGTTGCCGTGGTAGGAAGGTTTGATCAGAGACGATACATATTTGTGAATGATAATGTGAAGTGAGAGATGTGCATCCCAGAAATAACTCCGTCTAGACAACAAAGAGCTTAATGACTGATTAACTTATTGAATAGAGCTTTGATTTGACAAAAATAGAAATCTCCTGACCTGTATTTCCAGATGTGCTTAAAAAAAAAAATACCAAGTTTTGACTCCACAGCAAAAAGCACAAAATGTGTTGTGTTAATGTGCCATCTTCAAGATGTTACTCACAAATGGTGGATTAAAAACAACTCCACAGCAAATATAATAAAAATATCAAATTAAAAAGTATGTGCATTGCATTACATGCACACCTTGGTGTGAGGCACATGCCAGCTCTATTATTTCATTTAATATGCAGAGCATCATGGACCCACCACTCTGACTATGTGCAGAAATCTTTGGAAAATCCAGATTTTGTTTTCCTTTCAGCCAGCAGATGGTGCAGTTAGAGATCTGAAAACTATTCTTTTTTCTTTTTTTTTTACCAAAAATGCTTTTTAAAAAGAAGATACAATAAAATTACAATTTAGTTCTAATCCGTAACATCAAAGAAATTGTATTCTTCAGTGACTTCTGCAAGCGAGATGCAGCACACACTCGTACATCTTTGATCCAGGCAGAAAGAAAGTTAAGGTGGAGGGAAGGATGGAGACATTGAATCCAAACCTCTCACTTAACAGTCTGTGCATGCAGCATCATTTTGATAAATCCGGCTCAGTAAGAGGAGAGACCATAGGTGCAGAACTCCGAATTATACAACACCATCACCGCTGACAGAGATCAATACTCTGCACTGCAGTAAGTGGTTATTATATACGACTGACAAATCTGCTTCCCATGGCATTGATTGTTCAGTAAAGACTGTTTATGAGAGACTCCATTCCTGATAACCTGTAGCGGAGCTGGCGAGTCATTAAACCCTGTTGGAGACTTTGCATATCCATGTAGGCAAACAGTAGTAGCGTCAGAAACACGAATAGCAGGCATATTATTAGAAACATGAGAGCAGGTAATCTTTTGCTATTTCGTAGGTCCGCTCTGCTTTAAACTGAAATGTCAAAAAAAACCTGAAGTGTTATGTGATGCTGCTGTAACGTTTTCAAAGAAAGCACAAGAGCTGTCCAGTCCTGGTAAATGTAGGTGTTAGTGGCTACATGCTGTCCTCCTCTACTCTCGTCAGCTATTTACAGTTCTTACTAACACCCCTCCATTTTGTTATGTACTCTGCTGCCCACATCGCCCCCGTACTCTCTCGGTGCTGAGAGGAATTAGTTGTGCTCAATGTGGCCAATTCTCCACATCTGGCAGATTAGAATAAGAAAGATGAACTGCAAGGGTGGCAGTTGGCACCACGCGGTCTCTGGTGGCCTTCCCCCTGCTAAGCCAAGCCACAACAGGGCTCCTGCACGTTGCTCTGCCTCTCGTCTCTGTGGTCTGTGCAAACAGCATCTTCTTTTTTTCCCCCCTCCCTTGCATGGCAGAAAATGTCAGCACACAGCAAAGCCGACATTGTCAAAAACACGTATAAAGGAAGCGTGATCTTGCATTTTCTTCAGCACATAATGTGTCGCCAGCAGAACTGTATAATCTCCACTGAAGACGGTCTAGGTTTTTTTTCTACCTAATAACACAAACACAATACTGTACATTTTGGTTCCATGTAGCGGGAGAGTAAAGAACGTGATCCTGTCACACTCTGTAACGTCTCTGCTCCTTCCTCTCTGTCCACAGGGTATTTTCCCAGTCAGCTATGTCCACTTGAAGAAATCCACAGTGACCAACAGAGGGTAAGTTCTATGATGAAGTGTTCTTATTTGAGCTTGCGCAGCATCGTAATTGACCCTCGGCTAAGCCCCGCCCCCCGCTGCTCCTCCGTCAAGCTGTCAGAGCCTCGTTACCATGGAGTCCACACTGTCACTAACTGCACTCCCTGAAGAAATATGATCTAATATTTGGAGAAACGAAAAAAGTGATTTCAGAGAGAAGCAGACAGAAGGCTCTACGATGTCTGTTTGAAGGATGAATCCAGGATGTTAAGCTGATTCATCAGTGAAAACACGTTTTAAAGATAAAGATAGAAGCTAAAGCTAAAGGTGAACCTCCACATCACCTGGACATCCAGACAGAAGACAGTGAAATTCAAGAACAACACTGTTCCTGTAAAGCTGGCTCGGTCTTACAGTCATTAAAATGCATTCAGTAGACCTTCAGTAGCTACCGTAGCATTGAAGGGCTAACGCCGGTTAATGATGTGCTAACGTACCCTGCTAATGTTAGCTCCACAGGTTTTTATGTGGCGTTTTAGTGACGTATATCTCCTTCCAACTTCTTCGGGTAACGAGTATACACAACGTTTAAACACGATGAGCTCCAAATCCACTAAACCCGCCTGAACATGAAGACAATCTGAAACGATTTAATGAGCGTCTATGAAGCAGAGCCGCATAGTTGTGGGAGCCTAGTTATCGCTCTCCGATTGGCCAGTCTGCTTTTGAGGGGGGAACTTAGTAAAGGGTCAATTAGGGATGCACTTGTCTAACTTTTTATGATTTATTTTCTACTTTTTATCTATCTACCCTACCCCCATATATCCAACATACGATGAAAAAAGAAAAAGGTTTGCCAGACTAGCAAATAATTGTCCATGCATGCCCAGATATGCTGAATAGAACTGAGAAAATGCTTGCTGCACACGTAACATTAGGCATTAGAGTGTCAGGATCCCACAGCTCCCCCGGTCTTCCTGCTGATTCCTCACGTCTTATTGCCCGTAAACTTAGTTCTGGATTCTTTACCCTGTTGGTAGTGAATCCCACTACACAGCAGCTTTTTCGCCATTTGTCTGTTGTTTGCATGCGGACGAAAGTGATAAGGAGGCACCTTCACACAAAACAAAGTCAATGGACAGCGATGAATTGTTTTCCCCTCCGGTGTGGGCGGGACTTCAATGCGCTCCATCTCTATGTGATAGATTTCGCACATGTCGCACCTACAACCAGTCTCCGTCACACTAAAATTAGAGTGAAGGAACACCTCGCAAATATGCAGGGAACGTTCCATTATCTGAATTTATTATTAAGTAAACACAGCAAGCAAGCAAGTTGAATTTATTGCAGACGCAACAACATCAGCAGTGGTTTCTCTTTACAGATTCATGGGTGGTGTTATTGAGACATATTGGAGGATGATATGAGCAATGATGATGAAACCGTTTTGTTCATTCCATACTGGTCAGGAGCTCCGCTTCACTCATCATACATGGAGTCTGATACAGATTGATCAAATGTCAGAGCATGACGATCTGTGACGATCCAATCTTCAAGACAATTACCACCGGACGGCTGCTGACATGCATGCACACACACACACACACACACACACACACTCTCTAAAACACACACATGTGCGCACAGTGGCGGTCATCTACAGTTCCCGTCACAATAGCCGTCCACGGCTGTAGAGGCCAGAATAAAGGCGAGAACAAAAACCGGCAGCAGAGCTCTTTATCAGCCTGAGCTCGTGGATTTTAACTCTGCACACTGGGAGCTGTGGCTCAGTGTGGATTGGGAGTTTTGCTGTTATGTCACCACCCTCCAGTTGAGCTACCACATCATAGCAGGAGGACTCTCGATTGCACTCAAACAATTAAAAGTGCAGACTTGGAAATTGACATTATTATACTTCCGCGCTCCGGGAGTTGCACTTTGGAAAATGTGCTTTGCTGTCTCGTGGAGTTAATGAGGTGACACACCTACTGCATATCTGTGGTTCTCCCAAAGCATCACCCTGACTCATTGTGTAATGGATGGAGATGCTTCCATTGTCGCAAAAACAAGGATAGAGTATTAATTCTTTGCAGCACAGGAGAGCAAAAGCTCTCACAAGAGATCTAACCTTTGGTTTAATGTTCCCCTATGAGTGTGGTCACAAAGTGACAGGAAGGATGTGTGTGGTGTTTTCTCTCCATTCCTAACTGCAGCCAGAGAAAATCTCATTACTCTACATGCTATTATTTTATTATTTGTTATTTCATAGCTCTTACTGCTTTAAAAAGTTGTCGTAAAGCAGCGGCATTCATCTGCGTGGTTTTGTATTTCTGTATTTAGAATGATTTACATATTACTCATTTAAATAAAGTGATAACATTACCTATTACTTAACAGCAAAAGTAACCAGTGACATTACTTATTACTATACTTTCATCCATCAGCTCAACGCTAGTCCTGAAGGCGGCTAACCGCGTCCCCGCACCAAGCTAGCACGTAGCTAACTGCTGACGTCACACTGTATTCTGTGAGCACAGTGTTCAAAGGGGCTCCCCTATTGTGTTACTTTGTACAAGCGGTTATAGCTTTTACGTTATTCAGTATTTAAAGGACTAATATGCAGGAATATATATAAAAAACAATGCATAGACTCATCAGTTATGTTGCATTAGAAGTGTGCGTTGTTGTGTGTATCCACAGAGACCCTGCCCTCTGTATTTTCTCTTTACTTCTTCTCAATTTCCTGTGTTCGGGACATTTTTTGGTGTCATCAAAGACTCTTTGGGCCTCGCATGGAGGTGTATAACAGCGTGCAGGGTGTGCTGCCTGTTCAGGTCGTCCAATACCGCCGCTTCGTTACACCCTCGACGTCTGATACTGAGGCACAAGCATCACGTCCGTGTGCACAAGGCCAGCTTCAGCTCTGTCAGATACAAAGTGGCCGTATTTGTTCCTCGTTCTGAGTGCAGCTCTCGGTGTGTCAGTTTGACCGTAAGCAGCATCGAGCCACACACACACTTTAGTCTTTAAAGACTAGAATAATACACAAAAGAGTCTATCAGGGATCAGCAGAAGTACCTGTCCACCGAACGGACAGAGACCAAACTGATATCAAACCGCAGTCAATGAGCCAGTAAGACGACAAACAAGTCGACCCCCAAATTGCCGAAGTAATGGAGCATAACTGGGATTAGCAACTGTGATGTAATTACTGAATTTCTCATTTGAATCCCTCACACTACTCACTACTGTTACTTGCTGTTATGTGGTACAAAGTATTGCATTACTGTCCAACGCTGATATTTGTGCATGTGTTCTTGTGTGTACTAACCCTCATGTACCTGTTTGTTTGTTTGTTTGTGCTGCAGGCTGTGCGAGACTGTGGTGCCCCTCGAGGACCCTATTATCACAGAGACCACCTCCACACTTCAGGAATGGGGGGTCTTGTGGAAGCAGCTCTACGTGGTCAGTAGCACTACATAACAATATCCATCTCACTCATCTTAGAACAAAACACCAAGCAATAAATGTGAGGCTGAATCTAACTTTACCAAGATCTCTACGGGAGGAAAAAAAACAAAAACAGCTTTTCGCAAAAATAAATTGAATCCAATGTTGTTTCATTTGCATGCTCCTAAGGGGGTTTTGGTGGAATAGGCTTTTCTAGTATGATTCTCCTCCCTGCACCTAATTCAACACCTTCTAACCAGTAAGCATCGTGAATAGAGATACAGCCCAAAGATACAGTGACAGCTCCTTATGATACTTCCCCGTAGCATTCTGAGTGTCCCCCCCCCCCCCCTATATTTTCATATACTAGATCTATGCAGGAACAGAAGTGGTGGTTGCACACAGATAATGGCCTACAGACATGTCGTATGCAATTTCATGCTGTGTCATTTAGTCCCTGATTGTTTTAAGCCATGCCTCTCATAGCTTCTGCGTCATCTTAAGATCCGGCTCAGCTCGCCACCTTCAGTCCGCCTTTACTCGCCGGGCAAAAGTGATTACTGGGATCCTAAGGCATCCTTAATCCCGCTACGTGTCGAGGGGGCAGGCAGAAGTGGTTGGTAGGGTTTTGAGTCGGGAGCCGAGTGGATACGTTGCAGAGCTGGCAGCCAGTTTTTACATAACCTCTCACTGAGGACTGCTCATGCTCTGAGCAACCGAGGAGCCCGAGGCATTGGTGTGGTGATGTAACGTCCTCTGAAGCTCGACTAATGTGAAGCGCTGATTTGACAGTGCTCGTTTTCGGTGCTCACCCCCTGTGTGATATGGGCCGTGTTGCCACAGTTGCCTCCATAATAATGGGATGTAGCATTGGCTGGATGTTGATACATTTCACCTTATTGTTGCCAATTACAATTCATGTTATTACTTCAGGGAGCAATGGCCTAAGCATAACTGTGTATCTGTTATAATGTAGGTAATTAGGCCCGCAGAATAGACACCCGAAAGGGCTCATCAACCCCGACAAAAACCTTTGTTTTCCAGCAGCCTTTGAGAACATGCAGTGTTTATCCTCATTAAATTTACATGGGCATTGTGATGCCGCTTAATCTTTTGCATTTATGTAAACAAACCTGGGCGGTAATGTGGACTTGTCATGCCATTAGAGAGAACAGAAAACGCCTGAATTAAAAGTGTCGTCCTTGGTTTATGAGGAACGGTGATGAAATTCATTACCGTGAGGAGGTCAAAGCGGGCTTGCGAGGGGAATTCTTTTTTTATTTTTGGTTTCATTAACAAAACCAGTGGGCTTCTGACTCTCTGTAGCAACACATATTTATTCTGCACGGGCTGGAAGAAACGGTTAGAATGTGATTCTACTTTAACTAAATGTAAAATACGTCACCTGAGTCTGATATCTGATACCTGCTTACAGACTCTTGTTTTCTCACTGTCCAGCTTTGTAGTAATAGTTATACTTTACACTAAACACAGCAGATGAAGTCAAGTACATTCTGGATTTCATTAATAAAGATGCTGCAGAAGAAGGAGATCACATGTCCTAACTAAAGTCTTTTCTTTTTGGCTGCTTCAATAGAAGCACAAGGTGGATCTGTTCCATAAGTTGCGTCATGTGATGAACGAGCTCATCGACCTGCGGCGGCAGCTGATCCAGGGTCACCTCGCCCAGGACCAGACCCGGGAGATCAAGCGGCACATCACCGTGCGGCTCGACTGGGGCAATGAGTGAGTTACCCTCGCACTGAGTGCATTGCGTCGAGATTGGCTCCCAAAGAATACAATACTCCTTTGGCACTGGAGAGAGATCTACAGCGCTGGATGAGTGGGTGCGAAATAGCATCCGCTATGATGTCATTTTATGGTCATTTAGCAGATGAGTGAATCTCAAGCGGCTTAAAGTCAACGCACATCCTCCCTGGAGGAAGTGTAAAGTCATATTCTAACTGTTCACTCCCTCCGACTTGAGCGGTGACAGGCATCCATAACAGAGATAAAGATGAGATGGCTCCAGCTCGGCCGAGGAAGGGCTTTTATGTCAGTTTAGTGTAATATTCATTGCACATACAAGTACACAGAAATTCACTTGAACTATATGTATTAATGTAAAAAAAAACTCAGAAGTAGAGTCTGTAAATTCACTGTATTTTGTCCACCATGCGTGTTGAAGCTCTGTAGTGCACACTGACCTGAGAGCTGTAGTGATCTAATTTCATGGTCAAGAGATCACAGCAGCGCCGATGGTACTCCACGATGTGAGTCTGCACAGTAAGATATACAGCAGCATGGACCAGAGGTGTGAGGAGACATTTACTCCGGTGCTGTACTTAACCCTGTTTAATTTGATGGGTCGCTTTAACACAAACCCATGTGTGGAGTGGTGAAGTACTTTTCAAACCCATGAATCCCAATTACAGATCCAACTGTTTCCAAAGTTTCCAAAAATGTTTTATGCACAAAACTAATCTAAAAAGCGTGTTTTAGATGTGATGTCATGAATTGTGTGTTTGAATATTTCTGCTGAAAGTCCTGGAGCGAACCGATACAGAACAGAGTTTATATGAACAAACCTTTAAGTGGTTTTAAGTTTAAACACTTTTCTTGTGTATTTCTATTTTTCCATTGTATTTTTACTCCACTACATTTACTTCTAGTGTCAATACTGGACCCCATCACATTCTTCTGACAGCTAATTGTTTTGCAAATCAAGTTTGTTCGAGGTGGAAAACTGCGTTACATTAATAGATTAATAGTAATGATAGTAATTTCATGATGCATTTCTGGAGTTTAAACCAATTAACAATATATTATGATAATAACAAATGTACTCATTATGCAGAATGGCCCCTTTTAGTATTACATATACATGACATCATTAATTATTGAAATGATGCATTCATATATTAATATTAGTGTTTTAATGTTGCAGCTATTCGAGGATAAGCTACGTTCAACGACTTTAAATACCGTTGGGTTGTTGCTAAACCTGCGACAATTCATGATGTTTGATAGTTATTGATAAGAAATCCTGTGATTTGTATGTGAAATCTTAAAACAAAAGTTCAACATTCTGAGAAATACGTCTATTACCACTTAATCGTGGCCCTGAGCAGTTTCCAGGCAACCAGCGGAGACGACAGGAAGTTACCGTGCTTAGCCAAGAGATAGTCTGGCACATGAAACCCCCAGTACAACAGCAAACAGACACTTTTACACTCCAGGTTTTTGTGCGAATTAAACAAACAACATATAACGTGTGAATTTGTGAGCTTCAGAGGTGTCGGTGGGCAGATTTTGCCACTTTCAGGCAGAGCCAGGTTAGCTGCGTCATCCTGTTCCCAGTGTTTGTGCTAAGCTAAGCTAGCCGGCTGCAGCTTCTTATTTACAGCACAAACATTTAACTTCATCTAACCCTCTGCCAGAAATCAATAAATACATTTCCCCGAAATGTCAAACTATTCCTTTGATATGCAATCTACTAACTACAACTGTCAGATAAATGTAGTGAAGTAGAAGCGCAATATTCAACATATTAAAAATGTTAGCATGTAACATTAATACTATTATTATACCTATAAGTACAGTGAATGTACAAAAGGATGTGTATAAAGAGATGTGTTGAATAAGACTTGTTTGGACGATTCTCATCATCTTTAAAAACTACTCCGATCCGATGCTTCTGTCTCCAGGCACCTTGGATTAGACCTTGTTCCCAGAAAAGAGTTTGAGATGGTGGATCCCGATCAGATCAGCATATCAGAGCTGCACAAACTGGTACGTTGGGCGTGAATGTTCTTCAACCGATGCATGCTGTACAAACTCACGCCATGAATTATTGAATACAATAAATTAATAAAGTAAATGTGCATTCTATGGCGGATAAAAATGGAATTAAATTCTGCTGCATGCTTATATGAACCACATATATCTATTGCAATGACCCAAATGATGCTGTCTTCACACACTATGAGCTTTCTTTTGATTATTGCACAGCCTGGTTTTACATATAAGAATGTGTCGTCGTATGTGTAGGGACGTGTGAATGTACCGATTATCAAATCATCCATAAGAAGGTGACTCACAAGAGAGCGATTCAGCTGTCGGAGCTGCCTCATGGTGACCTGTTCTTTATGCTTATCTTACCGCCATATTGAGCGTGTCCTTCTTCTTGCACGCATGTGACTCTCACTAGCGTGATCGCAGACATGATGCACAGTTACAGTCCTGGCTGAGGCTTTGGGAAAATACATACAAATCTATTTTTTATAGTTTAAAAAGAAAGAAAGAAAATTACATATTTTAGTTTTGGTTGCTGTAATCCACCAACTAGACTGGAGACGTATTTCCATAAATACATAATACCTCAAATGTATTTTGGCTTCATTAACATGGGACTTTCAAACATATACACACACACACACACACACACACAGGGAGAGAGGAGAACAACTGAAGCAGATCTAATTTTAGAAATATGTGATTACAGCACAGATGTTATGAAATCTATTGTAATACTGCTGGAGACTGTTCTCTGGGAGGGAGATCCTTTCTGGTCATAAGCTCAAGCTCCATATGCTGATGAAAAACACTCCAAAAACGCCCCACAGCCTCCCATTATCCCGTCGCAGTGTTTCTCAGCTTTGCGCGCAGAATGTTTGTGCACCGAATGCTCCGTCCAGAAACAACGGCGTGGCTCTTTCGTGCCAAAAAGCCTCCCGACTCTGTCCATGAAAGTGAGCTTGTTTTTTGGCAGGGCGCGAGGGCCTTGGCTCCTCTTCAGGTAGGGGAGTAGAGCAGTTCTTTTTAGGCTGCTGAGCAGAGAGGTGCATGTGGGCGATACTGGCTTTGTCCTCTCCTCTCCCACACGCTCACGTTTCCCTTTCAGCGCTGCAGCAGAGTAGCCGCTCGGCAGCATGCGTAGGTGAAAGTGTTGTCAGATTTGAGGCATCGACAGAGGCGTCGCTCAGGTGGTGTGTGTCTGAAGCTGCTGCAAGGTATATGAGTTCAATGCTGTGTGGGAAGAGTATAGAATGGACCGACTGATCTGACGTCTTTGCTTTGTACTCCGCTCTCTTTTAGCATGTATCCAGCAGACACTGTGGTCAGCAAAGCACAAACCAGGTATCGTCTTTTCAGAAATAATCATCCGAACCTTTCATACTGAGTCTCCTCATCTCTCATTTTGTATTTCTCTCTGTTCACTCTGGAGCTAATGAAGTCAGGGAACTCATCACCTTTAGACCTGGTCATTTACAAATGATGTGTTTTTGTAGGCCAACCCCGGAAGTTAACATCGCACTGGTTCCCTCCACAAATAAACAATGAGGATTTTAGATTACTACAGAAAATAAGCTCTGTTGAAAACAAGGGTTTATGATACAATCCCCATCAGTAAAAAGTTAACGTCAGCCTATAAGCAAACTACACCACGGTCACATTGTGACTACACACCACGAGGCTGTAGAGGCAAAATAGTCGGTGTGATGATGTTTAGTCGCCTCATTTAGCCTTTTTTAAGACACGTAAAAGCTTCAAAACTCCTGACAAAATTGCTGACACATTTTATGTCATAGAACAAAACATTAAAATCTCCTCAGCTTGTGTTAAACACAGACCTTATCTCAGGCTTCTAACCAAGAACACATTAGAAAAACCCATTGACTTTGAGACAAGGGAACTGAAAGTGCACATTAGCTTGTAGGGTTAAAAGCCTTTGATAGATAATTAAAATCACAAGGTGTCACTGCCGTGCTCCGTAAGAAGCTCACACCAACGCTGCCTGCGTGTAAAGGTTAACTCCGCCTGGGACCACATACGCCCCAAAATGTTTCACAAATGGTGCTGTAGGGCTCTTTAGATCGAATTTCATTTGTGCGGAAACACCGGATTTAAGACTTGTTGTTGCATTTTGAATCCATTCAGGGATGTAGTATTCCATGTAGACCCTAGTGGATCTTCCATAAGCTCACATTTACTGATAGAATGCCTTTAAAGAATAGTTGTCTGTCTATTAAAGAAGAAGCGACCACCAGAAGCTAGTTAGCTTAGCACAAAGACTAGAAACACAGAAAAGCTGGCGTGGCTCTGTTTGAGGGTGACAGAATAGTTCCTCTAAAGTTCACTAATTAGCCTCCTGTTGAACCACGATGGGTCGTTTGAACAACAAGATGTTAATAAGAGAGTTTCAGAGAGGCTGAACCGTGGATTTTGTTACATTTTGACAGAATAAAGCTGACTGCTTCCTCCTTCATTTAACAATAAACAATATTTAATTAGTTTTAGAACTGTCACCTTTGTCATTTAAAACAATATACCCAATAGTCCAACAAAATATGGCACTAAAATCAGGATAAATTAAGGATAACATTGTTTTTTAAATGGCAGTAGTACCGCAGATTGCGATCCGTTTAGGGACCCTGGAAGATTGGGATGCACATAATCATTGAAAGCTTAGTGTCATACATGATATAAATACAGAATGAAAGCGCCCTCCTCTAACAACAAATACAGACCCTCCAGAGCTGCAGCATCATTCATTCATCACTTCTTGTAATGTGCATGTCTACTCAGTCTACTGTAAATAGCACGTACATGTGACAGGAAGAAATACTCTGCAGAGCATTTATCAATGAATTATTCACCTCTTACAGTACCCCCCATTGATCTGTTAAATAAGCTTATCCGTACACAGAGTGGCAGGTACTTGGCCTGGCTCGCAGTACCGACCCGTCTAGTCACTTTCCTCTCCGTTTCCCAGGCTGACAGCACGAGACAGCGGCACGGTGACGGGTGCCGTGTCCCCGTGTCGCACCACCTCTTCATCAATCTGAAGAGCTTCACGTACAACAGCATCAGCGAGGATGCGGACGTCTTCTTCTCTCTGTACGACACTCGCGAGGCCAAACAGATCAGGTACATGGGGGGGGGACAATAATCCCACAATGCTAACTGCGTGCATGCAAAGAGCAAGCACACACAGTATGTCCACACACTGTGTCTGACCGGCAGATTGGCCGAGGCCTTCTGTGGTTGACAGACACTCTGAAACTGTGAACTCGGTTCTTTTTTGCAGCGAGAAGTTCATGGTGAAACTGAACAAAAACGGAGGACCAAAGAATCCAGAGAAGGTTGATCGTCTGTGTGCTCTCTTCACGGTAAAATATTTCCCCCTCGTAGGCATGAATAGACAGACGGAGTCGCACGTCCTCCTCGAATGTAAAACATGCAGTGAAACAAGGAACAAATTCAACTCTGTAATCCCGGTTTAACAACCTCTCAAAATTAGAAATACAGAAGGAGAGAAGGCATTCATTTCAAGGCAAATGTAATTGTCATACTCAATATATATACAATTATATAACATTAGTAATGTTATGTTACTATTTATTACTTTCATGTCAATAAAACCACATTAAATTGAATAAAAACACTATTCTGTATTTCAACCCTTTTTTATACCATTTCTCTTCAGGACCTGAGCAGCAAAGACTTGAAGAGAGACCTGTACATTGTTGCACATGTCATAAGAACTGGTAAATAAAGTACAGTGTTTAATAACAGAGTTTCTTTATTTATTTATCAGTGCTTCTTCTCAGTGTGTCCCTCTCCTTTTTTTGTTTGTTTGTTTCCAGGTCGCATGCTGCTGAACGACTCAAAGAAAGGCCCGCCTCAGGTGCAGTACAGACGACCTTATGGCTGCGCTGTTCTTGCCATGAGTGACGTTTTCCACACCATCACGGACCTCAAAGAGGAGAAGGACTTCGTGCTCAAAGTTTACACGTGAGTACACACATGCGAAGCCCTCGATTATAAATACAGCAGTAGAAAAAGAGAATTCCTCTGTCAAAAGAAGAAGATCGTCGTAAAAATGTTCCTGTCTACGGCTGTCGGTGTAATTGTTTTTTTAGCTGCGTGGCTTCTGCACTTCTGGAATTAGAGTTAAAGAATCTAAGCAGCGAGGCGGGAATGTTCTTGCAAATGTCGTGCATGACAACCTAGCGCTTCAGCGTTGATGCCTGGTGTGTTTTGACCAGAATGATAATGAAGTGTCCTCTGGAAAATCAATAGCCGCTCACCCCGGGCCTGAGATAGGGCACTTGGCGTGTTGTGAATCTGGCTGCTTCTGTTAGGCCTCGCCACAGAGAGACACTCCTGTACGCCGGCCAACCCAGTGAAGGAGGGAGACACAGAGAAGGAGAAGGGGACAAGAGAGAGAGAGAGAGAGAGGGAGGGAGAGGGAGGGAGGAAGAGAGAGAGAGAGATGACACTTAGATAATGGAGCAAAAGTTAGAGGACGAAGAAGAGAAAACAAAGAAACACCGAGCTCAGCATATTCTCTTGTCAGTCAACAGCTAGAACGTCTCCTTGAGTCTGTGCTGTCCTCCTCAGCGTCCTCTCCGGGTCGGAGGTCACTCACACACTTGGCCATCCTGTTATGTGTGTGTGTGTGTGTGACAATTTTCTCTCGTGTTTTCAGGATAATTTTACAGCTCGGTGTGAAATAAAGATTTCCAGAATAGAAAGCTGTCGTTTTTATTGGATTCCTCTGCTGAGGCGAAGAGCTCTTCCCTTAAAAAAAAAAAAAAAAAAAGCAAGCAGTGATTCAGTGCTGAGCTGCCTCCAAACTGTCGGCTCCTATAACGCTCCAGTCTGTGCATTTCCCCATGCCATCCCAGGGGCCTTCGGGCCCACAGTAATGAAAAAGGCTGGTAGAGAGCTGGCTGTCAGGTTTGCTTAGTGAGCTGTGCATTTGGGCTAATGTGCTGCTTGATAGCGCCTCCCCCTGCTGCTACCTTTTCTCCAGGAGGAAATCGGCTCTGGGACACATGCTGTTCATGTAGTCCCCGTGCACTCAATTCCGATCCCTCCATCTGGGCGCACTAATGGGTGCGTTGTTAACCCCCCCCCCCCCCAACTGTCTTTTCTCTCCAGGTGTAACAACGAGAACGAGTGGCACCAGATACAGGAGAACATCATCCGCAAGTCCAACACCAAGTACTCAGCTCCCAGCACCAACTATGGTGAATATGTTTGTCTCCACAGACCGGCGACCTGTTCATGACCCAGTGTCTTGGGTCATGTGACCGCTGATAGATAAACAGTATATTGGCTCAAGAGAAGGATGTGCAGTTATGTTTTGGTATCTAAACATACAGACAGTTTCGATGTTCCTGCCTACTCATTTCTCTTTTTTTTGTAAACATTGAAAGTCTCTCTAGACGCAGCGTCATGGTCAACATGCTGTCTACAGTGTTCATAGGAATTATTTCCTTTGTTAACATTAGTTCCAAAGATAATTGTGTCTGTCGGTTATTCTGACAAAACAGGATATTGTTTCTGGAAAGTGTCTATTGACGACTACCAATGATCAATAATATGCCTAAAAACATAACATTTTTAGTAAATAGTGTCGAGTTCACATGAAAATATACACCATGAGAAGATTTATTAACTTTAACTATCCTACGAAACTAATTTTCATACACTGAGGAAACTATTCCCTTCACATCTCTGCTTGTATTACCTTATTGCGGTTTTTGTACGTGCGCTGCGATGAAGGACTTTGCTTTTTCCAGATATTTAAAGGAATACTTCGACATTTGGCATTTTCGCTTTCTTGCCGAGAGTTAGGTGAAGAGATCCGTAAACCACTCTAGAATCTAGAGAAAGCCGCAGGTTAGCTTAGCACAAAGATTAGCAACAGCTAGCTTAGATCTGCCCGAAGGTTAACAACAAGTACACCTACCAGCAGCTCTAAGACTCATTAGTTAAACTATGGTTTCTCTTTCTTCTTTTTATTCCAAACAAAAACGTGAAGACGTTGTGGTTTTACGGGGGATTATGTGAGGGGACTATTTCATGGCTCGCTGCTCGCGGCCAAGAAACAGAAATTGTCCTTAGGTAAGCTCATCGACTTCGCTTCGTGTTGAAAGGACAAATTAGAGAGTGGCATCAATATTCTCATCTAACGCTCGGCAAGAAAGTGTAAAAGTGCTGCAGAGTATTTACTCAATTAATAGTTTGGTCCATAAAAAGTAAGAAGTGACGTCTTCAAATTTTATATTGTTTGAAAAAACAGCCAAATATTCACATTTGAGAAGCTTTCAGAAGTTCTGTTTAAGAATTGTCAAATGATGATGAATTGATTATCAAAATTGTTTGCTTGTTATTTTTCTGTTGATCGACTAGCCAATTAACCAATAAGTACCGTATTTTCCGCACTATAAAGCGCACCGGATTATAAGGCGCACCTTCAATGAATGGCCTATGTTAGAACTGTTTTTATATATGGGGCGCACCGGATTATAAGGCGCATAGAATAGAATAGCGTCGTAAGCGTGTCTCTTGAAAGGTGCCATTTTGGGGTCTTTATACACACAAGTGGTGTTGGACTAGGAGTAAGCACAGTACCGGTGTTTACCGCGGTGCGGCTTTGTAGTTTACCAGTCGTACTGAAACATTTTGACAGAGCGCCGTGTACAACCAGTATGGATCAACCAATTAACCAATTGATCCATATATAAGGCGCTCCGGATTACAAGGCGCACTGTTGTTTTTTGAGAAAATTAAAGGCTTTTAAGTGCGCCTTATAGTGCGGAAAATACGGTAGTCGTTGCTGCTCTGAAAGCGAATAATTAAAATCCCCAAATGTCTTTGATTCATTGGATCAGACAAAAACAGACGGTCCCCTCTGATTAATGCATCTAGAAATGTTTTTAAAATTCCAGATAGCAAAGAAACTACTCCCTGATTTTTTATAAAAATCCATTAAAATGACTTCACAGCATATCGTCACTTTGTGTCTTCGGTATGAAACAATCTCGCCGTGTGGAGTTTTTCAAAATGGCTTCACTGTCGAGGTGAACTCTGCAAATTCACTTTTACTTCTCTTTTTTTTTATTATGAGCATCTCACAGTGTGATACGTGACTCATTCCTCACAAACAAACTAGAGTCACTAGATTTGTGTGGTAGCCTTATTTTTTCTTGCTTCTTTGCGTAATTCCCCTACACCATTTCTCCTCCCTCCCTCCCTCCCTCCCTCCCTCCTTTCTCTGTGGCTCTTATCACATCTCACTCTTGTGTCTGTCTTCTCCTCCCCCACATTCTGACTAATGTCCTTTTTAATACCCCCTCTGTCCCTCCCATCTCACTTCTTCTTCGTCCCTTCACTGTCTTTACTTCCATTCCTCTTTCCACCCACAACCCCCACCCACATTCCTGCCCCAGGCCTCATCATCTCCCTGCAGCTGCTGCGGGGTGAGCTGGAGCAGATCAGACGGGAGAACCAGGCTGTGTTCAACAGGGCCCTGGCTCTCACGCGCAAACTGGGTTTCCCAGATGTCATCCTGCCAGGTGAGGAGCAAAGAGCAGTGGGCGGTAATGGGGACAAGGAGGTTCAAGGAGGTGAGGAGGTGGAGACCGGAGGCCAGATGGCTTGGAGGATACGAAACGAGGAGACGGTCACAGATGAAGGCACAGAGGATGCAGATGAAAGAGGAGAGGGAGAAGGATGTAGGAAAAGCCAGAATAGGGGTTAAAGATGGTATAGAAGTACTGTACTTAAGCACGACATTGAGGTACTTGTACTTGGAGTATTTACATTTGATGCTACATTATACTTCTATACTGCTACAGTTACTAGTTACGTTTCAGTGACATTGAAAACAGTCACTAAGCTGACGAAATACAACATTTGTACTAAATTAGTAGAACACTAGTGGCCTCTTGTTACACATCGATGTCGATGAGTTGTTAAAGCTCCGCCCTCTAAACTTCTCAGATGATGTCATTCAAACGACTTCATGAGGCTCAAAGAGGTAAACATATTTTAAACGGCAAATTAACTCATTTACTGACCCATCTGTTTTATCCTGTGACCCTTTGAGGGGACCCGACCCCTAGGTTGGGAACACTAAACTACTGCATATAAAGTAGTTCAAAGTAGACACACGGCAACTAGCTACAACAGCAAAATACCAGTTACACAGTGACTACGTTCAAGTATATTCAAGTTTTTGCCCTTATTCTGAAAAATGATAATATTCCTAATAAGCTGTTTACATGGCTTATGAATATTCCACTAATATTGCCATTTAAATGCAGCCTTGAGTACACTTATTAACGTAAAACGACCCCATGACGCGTCCTCACCACCGGGGCCAGTGAATCCCACGTCGACGCCGTTCTCGATTCCTGTTTGACAGGAATCGAGGCCCAAACACGAAAATATAGAAATGTGAAACAGCAGGAGCTGCGTGTGCCATTTTGCTCCTTTGCATCAGAATATGTTCATAAGTTTATAATAATATGTTTTCCACCGGTGGCGGCCTCCCTCTCTCATTCCTTCAACCACCTTCTTAAAAGGTCGACGTTGTGATATGTGTGCATATCACAAAAAACTGTCGATATCCAAGTCCTTCATAATGTTTAAAAGTAGGTGTGTCTCTCCTTCTTTTCTCTCGGACATGCATCTCTACTCCAGCTTTGCAAACTATTGGCCAGTTGGTTTGTGTTCAACACACAGAGTTGGTCGTAAACAGGAGAGAGTCTGTGTGTCGCAAAGTGCCATAAATAACTCTACTGAGACTCATGTTCTGAACGTGCTGTATACATGTCCAAAGAATGCTCCTAAAACCTGAATAATGTCGACATATCTCACGTGTCTTTATCAGAAAATGCTCCATTCAGAATATTCAAACAGAATATGATGTTTACATGAGCCATATCAAATTCTAAATATTGTCATATTCTGAATAGTAGTGGAAGACGAGCATGTGGACGTAGTCCTTAATGCATATTAAGATGTTCAATGCAGGATGTCTTTAAGGGAGCATTCTTAAATGATTGTATTGTTGCTAGTTCTTCTTCCACCGCTGGTATTTAGGAGGCTCTCAGGTGTGTCACTCCCTATTTGTGTGAGATCAGGATTTAGGTCAGGTGCTGAGCAACTTATGAAGAGCAGAGGTCTTCAAAGATAACTCAAAGAAAGGGAGAGAGAACGGAAGAGGTGTGTGTTTATTTCAGTAGATTTCATCAGATAACATTGTTCTGCTTTGAGAATGTATGATCCTCTCTTCTTTTCTCTCCTCTTCTTTCCTCTCCTCTCCTCTTCTTTCCTCCCATCTCTTCGCCTGTCCTCTCCTCTCCCATCCCCCCTTCTCCCATCTTCTCTCATCCTCTCCTATTCTCTCCTCTCCTCTTCTCTCCTCTCCTCTCCTCTCCAGTTAGCCTGAAATACCTCCCAATATCACCTCTTGTGACTCATCCGTCCCCAAGGAAATGACTTGGATATAAATAACTATAATCTGATTTTATAAATAACTGCAATATCTTCCTCCACTGTTGCCGCTGATATTTATTGCATTACCCGCTGACCTCACAAAAGGTGCCGAGGCAGTCATGAGCTACAGTGTATTACGACTCAGCGGGGTCGTTTCTCATCGCCGAGAACGATGACGTGCGGTGCACGTCTTGGTCTTAATTTATGTTGACCACTCGCAGTTCATCTGTGAAGCGGATGCTGAGATGTACATTATAACTTATTAACATCGCCGAGGCAGGGGGACATGTTTGTTCTCATAGTCTGGGAGTTTGTGAGATGTCTTTGTCCTGTTGTTGTCTCCAGCTTGAGCCTCAAGAGGGCAATGACTTTGTGCGTGACGTCTAAGTTGGCGTGTGTAGCTTTAAAGAGTGCTCCACCGCTTTAGCATTAGCATTAGCATCGCACAGGATAAAACTTGATGCCGCTGAACCAGAGAGTCTTTTTTGTTCTCGTCAAAACCTGACGCCTACATGACCCATAATGCAACTTGGTTAAGCCTCACTTCTTTCTCCACACCATGGATGTATTATTAGAGCTGGATGCGGGGCAAATAGCCTTCCTATAAATATCACCTGAGGCCCAAAGACTATTTTCCTCATAGACCACTATTATAAAAGAGTAAAGATATAAACAAAAGAAGGTTTTTGAGAGATACAGGGATGAGGAAAGAGTCCTGTCTCTCTTGGGATTGTGACGCTTGTTTTTTGATGTTGTTTTTATTTTTTTATTTCATTATTAAGATGATTTTCTTTAGGTGTTCATGTGATAAACATTAAATTTGCTATTTAAATTATAGAAAGGGGTATCATTTAGGGCTGGGCGATAATTCAACATGATGATTTATCTTCTTTAAGTGGAATCGTATTGTGAGAAATCATATATCGAGATATCGTGATACACAATAACTGTAAAGATTTCCCAAAATCAAGAATAAAAAAATATTTGTGTGATGTCATCAGTTGTCTATGGGCCGAGCGGGAGGGAGCACGAAGCATTAAGGCAGCAACACAACAGCTAAACCTGGAGGATAGTACATTTCTTTGCAAATCATTTTCATTCAAGCAACTGATTGAATCGGCATCCAGTTCCTCTAACACGTCCAGGCTCCAGATTCAAACTGCAACTTCCCAACTGGAGTTGCCTCAAGTGGAGTTGCCTCAAGTGACACTTCAGGCAACTCCAGAGGGAACCACAAAGGGCTCTAAACAACTTGTTTCTTAATGTGCAGTAGCACCCACCTGTAGACTGATTTTGACATGTCGGTGGAGTTTCCCTTTAACTGAAGTTCCTCCTGTGTAATGTGTTTTAGGTGACATACGCAATGACCTGTATCTGACCCTGGAGCGGGGGGAGTTTGAGAGGGGCGGCAAGAGCGTCCAGAAGAACATCGAAGTCACGCTCTATGTACTTTATGCCGACGGGGACACACTCAAAGTATGACACAGACATGAGTCAGACGTGTGCCATGCATGAGTCATGATCAGTGTCACCTCCCCCCCCCCTCTTCCCCATTCACCCACACATTCATATAAATTTTGTCACTAAAAACAATCCACCGTGCTCCTTTTTGTTTCCTCTCAGGACTGCATCAGTTTGGGCAGCGGAGAGCCCAGCAACAGCGAATATCGCTCATTTGTCCTTTACCACAACAACAGCCCTCGCTGGAGTGAGATGGTCAAGCTGCCCATTCCCATAGATCGTTTCAGAGGGTCCCACCTACGCTTCGAGTTCAGACACTGCTCCAGTGAGTCACTAATGCGGCCCGTCCCTCAGCGCACGCGTTTGTTAGGACGGAGCGGGTCACGTTCTGAGGTACACAAGTAGTACAGATACACCGTGATGATGCATGATATTCCTTCCTTTCAGCTAAAGACAAAGGAGAGAAAAAACTGTTTGGTTTTGCTTTCACTCCTCTGATGAGAGAAGATGGGACCACACTGTCAGATGAGAGCCACGAGCTGTATGTGTACAAGGTATGTACCGGTTAACGCACACATTTTTAGATGTACGCTGTCTCTTTACCTTTGACCTTTTGTGTCCTTTTAAATAATCAAGTCGAGTGCATTAAAGTTACCCGGCTGTCTCCGTGACTTTAATGTCTTTTCTCAACAGTCTGAGAACATGTGATTTAATGCATTATCCCTCTTGTTTGCTCTCCTTCACCAAAACATGTGCAGAAGCTACACTGCGATAGCTGAGTGACTGAGCCACCGATACAATGAAAAGTGTTTTGTCCAGAGGCAATTATCAGAGTTTTTCTGGCCTATAATTCCTGTTTTTAGGCCCTAAAAATCCAGAGGACCAAATCTCTGTCTCATTAAAAAATATTTAAAATATGATATAATCCATCATGGAGCTTGGAGGATGTAAATAATACGTCTGTGAGGATTTTTTGTCTGCATTTGGAAGCGAGGTCTTTCACTTTGCACTTGAAATGACAATGTACTGTATTTCAAGCTTGATATATAACTAGCATTGATATATCTATCTTCTGAACCTCCTGTGAACCCAAACTCTGCCCTACATTCATTAGCATATCCCTGCCACACACGCTAACATTTAGCATGCTAGCAGTACGTGTGATCAACGAAGCTGGTTGTCAGCATGCTAAAGCGTCACCCTCAGGAAAAAACCTTTTTGTGTGGTATCGCAGCACATTAGCAGGCAAGATTAGCCAGAAAGTTACTCAAAGTATATTGTGCTAAGATGCTAAAACGGTACGCCAAACTTCTTTCATTGGTCGGCGTCTGGCCGGTCATTCTGCTGCCGCCAATCAAATATCTCTCAGTGCATGTCTTAGTAAATCTCCTCTTCCTCCAGTGTGATGAAAACGCCACCTTCAGTAACCAGGGCCTGTACCTGAGTCTGCCCTGCTGTAAAGAGGACTTCAACAGCTGCCCCAACCTGCCGGCCAACCTGCCCTTCCAGAGAAGCCCCAAAGAAACCTTCTGGGTCTCCACGATACTCTGCTCCACCAAACTCACACAGAATGGTAGTAAAGCACCTTACATGCTCTTCTTGTTATATATTTTCCCCTAGGGCTCAGAATGTGCTTGTTATTATCAATTTAAACAATATAATTGTGTATTTCATCAACATACGAATCCATTTACAGACGATAAATCATCATTTTTGAGTTATCGCCCAGCCCTACTTCCCCATACTATTTCCTTCAACTCTGTGTGCTTTCACTCTGTTCTCAGTGGACCTTCTGGCTCTCCTGAATTGGAAGGCCCATCCCGACCGGGTGTTGGACATCCTCGGTCGATTGCGTCAGATTAGCGGAGAGGAGATTGTCAAGGTCGCTGTCATCACATTATTTATCTGTCGATGTGAACGATGCACGAGTGTATTTACCGTCCGTGTGGCTGTAGGCTGAACT
This sequence comes from Anarhichas minor, assembly GCF_050575085.1. Taxonomy (NCBI): domain Eukaryota; kingdom Metazoa; phylum Chordata; class Actinopteri; order Perciformes; family Anarhichadidae; genus Anarhichas; species Anarhichas minor. The sequence continues at coordinate 17,312,573 of NW_027466449.1, forward strand.
CCATAACACCAAACATTTAGAACAACACGAGGAAAAGCTGAGTAATACATTTTCAGTTTGTTAACGTATAAACTTTAAGTGTAACTTTATTGATAATAGGTGAAACTATAATGTTATTCTTATATATTGATTAACCCGATTAGATATTAAGCATTTACAGCTTTAAATTGTTCACGTGCTTTTATGTTCACACTGCATGTTGACTCTTTTAAGTATTTCACTGTGTGAAACACATTTGATTCTGTTTTTTCATCTCAGAATTAAAAATAGGTTTTATTGCCATGCTTGGTGGATGAAGGGGCCTCCCTTTGTTTCTATTTTAGTCGGGCCTTTCATGCGATGCTCGTGTTGGGTGCTGTTCCTTTCTCTCCTCACAGTTCCTGCGAGATGTCCTGGATACGCTCTTCTGTCTCTTAGATGACAACACTGATAAATATGGGCCGCTAGTTTTCCAGTCACTGGTAGGAAGATGAAACAACTATACTATGTGATTTATTTGCTGGTGTATTGGTAGCGGTAATAAGACTAACATCTGTGTGTGTGTGTGTGTGCTTAGGTGTTCATCATTAACCTGCTCAGGGACAGCCGTTTCTACCACTTCAGACCTGTCATGGACTCCTACATCCAAAACCACTTTGCTGGAGCTTTGGCTTACAAGTACGAGAACAAAGCAAACGCAAAAGTCTGAATTTAGATACCTGCAGAGTCACACTTGACATTGAATTGACCCTCGTAATTTCAAACCATCTGTCTGCAGAGAACTGGTTCGATGTCTGAAGTGGTACATGGACCGCTCGGCCGAGGTCGTCCGACAGGACCACATCCAGGAGGCCATGAGGGTAAAGTATCACACACACTTCCTCCTGGTCCGTCCTGGCTCCCACTACTGGGAGTCATTAGTAGGAGATGGTAACAGAAGGATTTATGCGATGCCCTTATAAGGCCCTACTCGCCTGCTGAGAGAAAGGAAGTTATGTAAAGTCTCTACAGATATTGACGTGTTCTGCAGGCCTTCACACACCGGGGGCAAGACGAATAAATGATACGACAATGCAAAGTACTCGGCTGTGAATATTTAGCATGTAAAATATTCATACCGGCAGCGATGCAAATTTGTGACGGCTGCAACAGTTTTTAAACAAGAGGTTCCAATAGATTTGTGCAGGCGGAGGACCAACCAGCAGGATCCTAGTGACCCCGGCACAACGTGATTTTCTTATTTACGTAAATGAAAGCGTTTATTTGTGTTGTGCACTTGCACCTCAAGCTGCTGCTTGATGCTCTCATTTGTACGTCATCATTTTTATTTTGTAAATCTTTTAATCCGCAAAGCATTCTGTGCTTGAGCTTGAAAAGTGCTATATTAATAAAAGTATTATTTTTATTATTATTATAATTATTTTTGTCAGTTCAGAAAATAAATGACTGCTCTTCTTGTTCTGTGTGGAAGTACTTATGACAAAAACAACAGTTTGAACAAATATGTTGATGTACGAATAAATCGCACAAAAGGAAGCGCCCTCAGCGTGCGAAGGCATGAAGAGATTTTCCACACGGTCTTTGAATTTACTTTTCTGATGAGAGCATGTGAGGAACATTTCTTTTCATGTATTGATTTTCTCCAGATGATCAAGAACAAACCCATTCAGAGCTTGATGCTGACTTTATTGTACGAAATGATGCGAACCTCCGCTGACCGGATTGTCTCCGTTCTTCCCCTCAGGCTCTAGAGTACCTGTTCAAGTTCATCGTCCAGTCTCGTATCCTGTACTCGAGAGCCACCTGCGGCATGGAGGAGGAGCAGTTCAGAGCCAGCATCCAGGAGCTCTTCCAGTCGATCCGCTTCGTCCTGAGTCTGGACAGCCGCAGCTCAGAGAACCTGGTGTTCACGCAGGTCGGATAGTTCACCCCGCATGACAAACGCCGTCTACCGCTCTGACAGTGTGTCACCTGCTCTGCAGCCTTATTTATTTTTAATCTTTGCTTATGAATGTTTTTATTTTCTCTCTTATCCATCCTCATAATTTGCATTCATGATTCACTGATTATTTTTTGTTTGTTACTGTTTGTAACTTATTTCACTTTTCTTTATTTCACTTGCTTCACGTTTCATTTTGTGACTGACGCCTCAATCCCTCGCTCCCCCCCTCCCCCCCCCCCCCCCCCCCCCCCATCCTTGTCTTGCTCTGGGACAGTTTAGGGGTGTGATCAGCTGCATGCCTCTCTGTGGTTATGCCTCTGGGCTCTCGTCCATCTCAGTAAGTCACAGCGCCCCCCTGTGTTGGTTCCTCTATGCAGCAGATGCTGCGTGTCCAGGATGATGTATTCCTCAGTAACTGATATGCAGCCAGTGCTTTAGATAGAATCTGAGATTATTTATGGCTGTGGAAAGAGATAAATGGTGGAGCTCTTTTGAGATCTTGCTGCTCTCTTAAGAAGATAAATAGGTTTCATTTTGGGCTATTTTGTTTTGGATCAGTGTCACTCAGAAAAAAAGCATATTGTTTGTGATGTTTTAATGTAAGTGTGTCTTATTTGAAACATGTCCTCATGTACACTACATATTCCCTCTCTTTGTCCTTTGTTTCTCACCCCCCCCCCAGGCAGCGCTGTTGAACAGTTTCCCTGATATCTTTGATGAGCTGCTGCAGATGTTCACCGTTCAGGAGGTAGCCGAATATGTCAGGGGCACCCTGGGGAGCATGCCCAGCACAGTGGACATCGGCCAGTCCATGGACGTAGTCAAACTGCAGTCCATTGCTCGCACAGTTGAGAGCCGCCTCTTCTTCTTCCCCGGTGAGACAATCGTTGCAAAGTGTTTTCCTTTCCCTGATGATACCAAAACAACCATACATGTAATCCTAATGTGCATACAAAGCTTTTCCGCTTCATCCTCACTGTTTCTCCTTGTTTTTTCTTTACTCTCCTCCCTCAGAGTCTCGCAGTATTCTGCTGCCGGTGGTTCTGCATCACATCCACCTGCACCTGCGCCAGCAGAGGGAGCTGCTCATCTGTTCTGGGATCCTTACCAGCATCTTTTCCATAATTAAGACTAGCTCCATGGTACAGTACATTTTACCGTGACTTAAAATCACATCTCATCGCAAAAAAAGTTGCAATATATATATCATTTCTATTTCCTTTTGAAATATATAGGATTATGATAATGCAGCTGAAACACTAAAGCATTAAGCAGCATGTCTGCATCTCTGTGTCTCCTCAGGAGTCTTCTGTTCAGGAGGAAGTGGAGATGATGGTGGAGAGCCTCCTGGATGTGCTGCTGCAGACTCTGCTGTCCATCATGAGCAAGTCTCACTCTGTGGAGACGGCCAGAGGACAACGCTGTCCCCAGTGCACCGCCGAGATAACGGTGAGCTTCCACTCCATGTACCTCTTTGACGTGCAGTAAAAACAGTCTGGAATATGAGTTGATTAACCTTTTTAAATACGCGTGGCCCTACCTGTCATTTTCCTTCGTGCAGGGGGAGTATGTTTCCTGTCTTCTCTCTCTGCTTCGGCAGATGACAGAGCTCCACTTCCACCATCTACTCAACAACTTCCATAGCAAAGAGGAGCTGAAGGTGTGAAACCGTCTGAGTCACATGATCACAGCATTTTGCCGCAGCCCGCTTACTGCATACCTTGACTGCATACGCGTTCTTATTATATTCCTTTGCAGGAGTTCCTGTTGAAGATCTTCTGCGTGTTCCGCAATCTGATGAAACTGACTATCTTCCCCCGAGACTGGAGCGTCATGAGGCTTCTAACTAGTCAGTGAGTCTGCTTTTTTCCATTTCTGTCACGCAGTCTTCTTTGTCCCAGCGACGGTAAGGGAATACAGCCGGCCATTAGATCAGCCTCTTCCGATTATCCTGCTCCAAAGGTGACGCTTCTGTTGAAAGTTTTATTTTTTCATCTATTTTGGGCTGCTACCTCATTTCATAAACTGACGGTGTAACGTTTGCTTTCTGCAGTATCATTGTAGTGACAACACAGTTCCTGTCTCCGGCGCTGCACAAGAACTTCTCAGAGGTCGATTTTGATTTCAAGGTGTGTGTGTGTGTGTGTGTGTGTGTACATTTAGGAAACCCAGCACACTACGAAGCCACAAACTGGGTGAAGCTTCTCCATAATTCAGTTTGTTGAACTAGTGTTAGTGGTTCAACGGGGCATTTATTTCCTCTTGTTTTGGTCTGTGGTGTGTTTCAGGTGTGGAACTCGTTTTTCAGCCTCACTGTTCTGTACATCAACCAGCCCAGTCTGCAGCTGGAGGCGCTCGGCCCGGCTAAGAGAAAGAAAGTCCTGGACAAGTAAGGAACAGCCGTATATTCATCAAACGCATTCTCTCCATTTCATCCAGTATTTAACGATCTTTCCATGCTTCACTCTCCACTCTTTTTAGAAATGGAGATATGAGGGTGACGATGGCATACGAGCTCTTCAGCATGTGGCAAAAATTAGGTGCGTCCGACAACCCAACTCCACACACACACACACATGACACGTATCACTGGATGTTTTATGAAATTAGCGAGATCAAAACGTCTCCTTTCTGTGTGAATCTGTGTAATCCAGGCGACAACAAGCCCCACTTCATCCCAGGAATGATGGGTCCCTTCCTCGGCGTCACCCTGGTGCCTCAGACCGAGGTTCGAAACATCATGATCCCAATTTTCCACGACATGATGGATTGGGAGCAGAGAAAAAACGGCAACTTCAAACAGGTCACTGTCACATTGTTACGTTATGAACTACGGATTGTGTGCCGCTGTAGAAAAACAGCTTTTTGTCACATAATATACCCTCATCTTTTGGCTGAATGTGTGTGTGTGTGTGTGTGTGTGTGTGTGTAGGTGGAAGCAGAGCTGATGGATAAGCTGGACAGCATGGTGTCGGATGGGAAAGGCGATGATAATCACAGAGAGCTCTTCAGCCTTTTGTAAGCATCAAACCTGTGTTTAGTGAGCCTGGAGAGTGATACGCAGAGTGATGCTGCTCTCATCGTGTTTCCCTCTAACGTTCTTCTCTGTGTTGTTTGGCTGTCTCACCGCAGGACCCAGCTCTTTGGTCCTTATCCAAGGTGAGGTGTAACGCTCTTACGGCTGAGGCGAAGAGACGTGCGATTCATATCTACTTACCTCCTGCGCTTGTCACCTTTAGTAAGAACATCCTACTGTGTTTTCTCTGTGCAGCCTGCTGGAGAAGATAGAGCAGGAGACCTGGAGGGAGACGGGGATCTCGTTCGTCACGTCGGTCACAAGACTTGTCGAGCGATTGCTGGATTACAGGTATGATGACATTTAGTTGCACATTATTTTACTTTTACCGGCCCCGGGGCCACATAGCCTGCTTGAGCGGCGTGTGTAGGTTGTGTAGAGATTTGATGTCTTGCCTATTTTTTTCCCTTCACAGCAAAAACAGACTGTGAAAATGAGTTTCGATGTCTGTAGAATATGTCACAGATGTGAGAAAAGGTTCATGTTTATTTTTAACTCAAAGGTTCCTGTTTTTTGTTTCAAAATAAAAGCCCTCCAGCGTCTTTCTGTGGACATAATCTCTTCATTTGATAACAAGGCTTTTATTCTAAAATATTTGCGGGACAGTGATGTGGAAAATGCAGTGAAGTCCTCCAAAGAGAAAAAGAGTTTTTATCATTTACAAATGAGCACATGCAATGAATTTATTCATTTAGACTATTATGCAAGGCGAACCTTATGTTGAAAGAGCAACAAGAAAAAAAATGTAATTTTTTTTATTTTTAGGGACTGCATGAAAGGAGACGAGATGGAGAACAAGAAAATTGGTGGTTCCGTCAATCTCATGGTGAGACATTGATGGCGGTGTTTTCAGACTTCAGAAACACGTTCATGAACAATCCCACACATAAAATAAGATGTTAACCACTATTTTTTTAATTCAACCCCAGAACTTCTACAAATCTGAGGTTAACAAGGAGGACATGTACATCCGTTACATCCACAAGCTGTGCGACCTGCATCTCCAAGCAGAGGACTTCACAGGTAACAGAGACTCGGGGGCGTTTCTGGCTTTGTTCTGCCTTAAGTGGCATTTCTTTACCTCTTCCTTTCATTGTTTTTTTTTTGTAGTAGAATAGATGCGGGAGAGAAAGGTTTAAGGTGGCAGGAAGAACAGGATATGTAGACCCGGAGCATCACCGCGGCTGTATTTCTTTTGGTTAAAGGCCACGCACACACATGGTCCGCCCACACAGGTCCACAGGCCCACAGCTGTTCAGCCGATTAGACGTGTTCTCAAGGTGCCGTCAGACCAGAGTTTCACTTCCCATTGATTTCTATAGAAGAACGAGGTGGAGCTTATTCACACCATCTTTTGCTTCGTGCAGAGTCTGATTGAAAATCACAAGGCCAGTTTGAGGGAGGGGTTGGGATTTACTTTTCATTCAGGAAAACATCGATCGTTAACAGCCTCGGTTTTTTAAATGCACGACACAATATTAACAACACAAACAGCCGAGAAAGAGGGGCGCTGCTCGGCTGTAGTGGGTGCAAGGACAGTGACAGATAAATTATGAGAAGCTGTATAATTCATTCTTTGTGGATTGCTGTTTCTAGCGTGCTAGCTATGCTAACTCGACCATTAATCTTTATTATTCTTATTAGCACATGGAGCCCGATGACCTCCCATACTTCCCAGCATACCTCCACCCACCTTCACCCTGAGTTGAGGTTTAATTAGAGAGAGTAACTGAAACTGTGTGAGTGTGCGGGGGCTTCAAAGGTTCAGGCCGGGATATCTTTTCCTGCTTTCTTCACCGGCGACAGCTGTAGCCGATGAATTTGGTGTTCAAGTGATGACACTTTGGCCAGACGTTGGTGTAAACTGCAACACGACTGGTTGGCGGAGGAACACAACTTCGAGGCGGTGAATGTAGTGTTTTTAGCAAACTGTTCTCTTTTAAAATAAGTACAACAAATTAAAAGAGAGAGTCCGGCGGCATCATCTTATTACAACTGGTGAAACTCCACCGCAGCAGACTGGATGCCCTGTTCAGCCGTACATTAGGACGATAACAGATATGAAAATAGACTTAGAGTGTAGAGACGGCACCGTCAAGCAAACTAGTCACATGTCAGGTAGAGATGCAGATACATGTGTGCGTGTAGTTTAACATGAAGACATTACACTGTTGCTTCCGGTGACTTGTATCACATTGGTCCATTTTTATATTAGAAAAGGGCAAAATACGTTATTCGGAGGGCGATTATGGTACATTTTAATCAGGTCTGGTAATGTGACACTCAATCATGTCAACGGGAAATTAGAGGAAGTCAGTCAGTTAATGTAATGGTGTAAATGGCTTTAGTGCTCTTGCTCCACTCACATTATTGGCAGTGGTGGCTTTATTGTGTTGATGTAAATGTGGCCAAACCTGAGTAATTAAATGCAACCTTATTCACCGGTTACGTAAAACAAACAAACAGGCGGCTGGCGAGATAATTGAAAACACATTTCATTGTTCGGAAGTCGGCTGTGAGTCGGCTGTGATCGCACATGTGGTTATTGTGTGAATCATTGTCTAAAAAACACCTCTTCTCATCGTCAAAGATGTGAATTCAACATAGAAAGAGGCATCTTTTGTTTATTCTAAGGCTGCAACTGATGACTATGTTCATTATTGATTACCTTTTTGGTTAATCTATAAAATGTGAGAAATTAGTGAAACATGCACATCACAATGTCTGTAGCCTAATCAGCTGTTCCCCTGCACCGCAAAGGTTTAGCTCACATTTCTGATCCTGTCGTCAGAAAGAATATTGTGTTGAAGTGGAGTGTTACTTTCTGTAAAAGTGTCTCTTGTGTAGTCTGTATTAAAAAAACTTAATTCAAAGTTAATCGTGAGTTGATCCCGCAAACAGATATTTTCAGCAGAATTGCACCTCATCACGTAAACCGGTGACTGGTCGGCCGTTATCGGAGCCCAGTTCCACGGATAAGGACAGTTTGTAAAACGTCATATCTGCAACGATTAATCAGCCAAACCGATTAATCAGTCCAGCGATACTTCATTTTCAAAGTAAGTACTCCATATGTGAGCGTAATGTAAAACAGAAAATGCAAAAATAAAATAAAGGGAAGACAAATGTCTCAAAACAACAACTACAAATTAGAAACTGTTGAATGCAGATTAAACTGTGTTCACTGGCCAGCTGAGCAAAACTGAAAACAGGAGAGAGAGCAGCTGATGTGATTTAAACTGTGCAGGTGCACTTTGCACCTCTGGACACCGATACACCAAAACATACCCAGCATGCTCTGGGCAACTTGTGCTTCATGCAACTGACCCGCTTTGTGTCACTCGCCATCTGCTTCACAAAAACTGGACCCAAAAATGTATTCATCACCGTGGCCAGACGGTACAAACTATTCAGCATCTGTAGCTTCACTAGACGGCAGATAATCCACTTTTATACTGATGACATTTGACCTGTACCCCTCCCAACGACAGAGGCAGCGTTCACCCTGCTGCTGTACTGGGAGCTGCTGCAGTGGGAGGACCGGCCCCTGAGGGACTTCCTTCACTACCCCTGTCAGAGCGAGTGGCAACGAAAGGAGAACCTGAGTCGTAAGATCCTCCACTACTTCAACAAGGGCAAGGCAAGTGGATCCTCACGGCTTCGTCTCTCACTTCCTGTTTGGACTGACTTCAAGCCAGCGCGTGCTGCACAAAATCCACATGAAGTTTTATAGCTTTCTTATTTTTGTATTTCTTTTCTACCATGTTCACGTGTCTGCAGCTGTTCCCAAACTAAATTACATTTATTACATTTATCCTTCATTAACATTAAGAGTGAGAGAGAATCCTCAAGTGTTTCTTAAAACCTTTCTCAAAGTTTTAATTACATTTTACATCGAAACTTATTAGTATTTGTACATAAACTAGATTTATACCGTGGTAGAGAAGTGCTTTTTTTATTTACTTAAAAATACTACAGTATAAAAATCTAAAGGGTTACTTAAGTAAAAGTATCAATACCACAGTATAAAATACTACAGTATAAAAGTAATACTACAGTATAAAAGTATTACATTCAAAGGGTTACTTAAGTATAAGTATGAGTACCACAGTATAAAATACTACAGTATAAAAGTATTACATTCTAAATGTTACTTAAGTAAAAGCATCCACACCACTGCATCATTTATTACAAGCCCATCATTTGATTATATGTAAAATCTTAACTATAACTATAGCAGGACAGATATTGTGAAATAGGTATAAAGTAGCTTAAAAATGGAAATGCTCAAGTAAGTACCTCAATACTGAACTACAGTGCAGAACGTGAGTAAATGTACTAACACCACAGGTTTAACAGCTTTAAAGTAACATCCTTTCCACACTGTTCAATACCGGTTTGTATCAGGAAAGAGTTTTCTGCACTAAAGCAAACCCTGCATATCATATACTAGAGACACAAACAGGCAGCCTTTGCCCACACAACACTAATACTCAGATGTCTGCTCAAATGTGATTTGCTCCCCCGAATCGTTCCTCCCTGGCTGGTTTTCCTCAACAAAATGAAATTAGCGGACTGGTCTCTGAGCTTCGGAGAGGACCGTGCCCTCTGGACTCTGGGAGCAGCTGAGGAGGAAATAAAAGTGGCCTCCATCATTAACTCTTTGTCATCTCTGGTTTTTATGGCTGCTCTGTAAGTGGTCTGCACCGGTGGAATCCCCTGTTACTGTTACCGACGTGAAGATTCTTCCAGGACAAATAGAAATCTGTATGTGTGCTGAAAAGCAACGTGCAGGTTGGCGACCTCGCGGAATTCATGGAGGCAAAATGATGTAGAAGCTGGACTTTAAAATATAAGTATGTATGTAGTACACAGCGTGTTGCTTCCCTTTTAACTGCACACGCAAGAAGTATTCTAACATTAAGTTGCAAGATGTTATTTCTTATTTTGAAAACTCGGATAAGATTTTCGAAGATGAAGTCAATTTTATTATCTTATTAGAAAATTCTTGAAACAGTAGATGAGTGTGAATGTGATGTGACAGCTCCCCGTTTCTCCTCCTTTGAACGTGATTCATCTTTTAACTAAATGAGTCAAAATTATAACAAAAACAAGAAAAGCTTTCCACAGTTTAAAGAAATTATTGAACAATTTCTTTCTTTCTCTTTTTTCACCCTGATTAACATCACCGATATATCATTTCTAACTCATATCTTATCTTTTAATATTTGTTATTCTTGTTCTTATTAAATACAGCTCGGCAGGCAAACAGGACTCGTATAGACCCTGAAGAAGGTTCCCCCCCCCCCTCACTTTGCAATGATGGGGCTCATTTAAATTCTTTTAGTGTTTAGGGTGACGCTGCATAAATGATGATTCTTCCTGAGACATTTGTCATTTTAATGATTAATTCTCTTTATTGTACAGGATGACTTAAGCTTCATTTATCTCATTTATGACTCTGCAGTGCTGGGAATATGGAATCTCTCTCTGCCGGGAGCTGGCGTTCCAGTACGAGACTTTATACGACTATCAGAGCCTCAGCTGGATACGGGTAAGTACAGTCCTGCCTGCTTCCTGTTATTATCGAACAAGCAGTCCTCTGTGATGCTGGAAAGTGAGATCTTCAGCTCCCTCTGTCATCGTCATCCTCGTATGTGGTGCGATGGCGTCAAACGCAAAGGTCCCGATCAGCTGTGCACACCCACACTCATCGGGGGAAAGCAGAGGCTTCAGTAATGTGCGTGATTAGAGCATTATTCATCATGACTCTTTTGCACGTTTTATTATTCTGTGATAGAAAATGGAGGCAGCGTATTACGACAACATCATCGAGCAGCAGAGGATCGAGCCGGAGTTCTTCCGAATGGGCTTCTACGGCAGGAAGTTTCCCTTCTTCCTCAGGGTAAATCCAGTCTCATCTTCGTCTGCGCTGACACAGTTGTGATTCTGCCGATGCGTGCAGTTACTCCGCTGCAGAAGCTCGTTGGAGAGCGAAAGAAGGGATGGGCAGTCGAATTAGGAGCTCTACCAGCCATCTCAGCTGGTGATGTCATGAATGTCATCATATTATAACAGAACTTTATCTGTAAAGTTTGACCGTTGAAATCCATCTACCTCCAGATAAATATTTACCAATTTTGATGACGGTGCATCATCATAAAATATAAGAAAATGTGCCCACTACCGTCTAAATATCTCATTTCAGTTAGTGGCTTAATTAGCCAATTCCGAAAAATAACAAACCTTGATATTATATATCTTTATTGATTGGGCCTCATATATTTCATGGTGGTAGATGCTATTAGCACCAAGGGAGTACGTAGCCAGCAATACTATTCGCACCTTGGCGAAATACACCCGGATGCATGTGACATTGCAGAGACACCAAGATGTCAACACTGCTGACGGAGGCACACATTAGATACTGTATGTGTATATGTAGCCTACTGCAGGCAGTGCGTATGTTTCCTAAACCTAGCCAAGTAGCCTCAGAGTCATGTGCAGCGGTTCCTCATCAGCATGTCACTGTCAGCCTTGAATAAATCCAGCTGTTGTCTTCCCCCCTTTTTTTTTGCAGAACAAGGAGTTTGTCTGTCGCGGTTACGACTACGAACGACTTGAGGACTTCCAGCAAAGGATGCTGGGGGAATTTCCACAAGCCATCGCCATGCAGCATCCCAACCAACCGGACGACACCATCCTGCAGAGTGACGCTCAGTGTATCCGACTCGGCTTAATAAGGCTAAAAGCAACAATTATTTTCATTAGAAAGTCATGTGTAATTTATTCATTTTTATTAAGACTGTTGGTTATTTATCCTCAATTTTGAGGAGGTAAAATTACTGAATATTTGGCATTATTGCCTGATAAAAGTTCATTTATGTGTTTCATGTATTGCTTGTATATGTGTTAAAAAAAGAGGAGCACTGTATGAAACGTCGAGGTTGATTTCCATTCAGGCAGCGAGAGCAAAACGCTCTCTGTAAGCATTTCCTGTGAATATCCCCCCCCCCCCCCTTCCTCCTCTGTGAGTATGCGTGTCCGTCCGTCTGTCACTTCCTTGACACTTGGCCCTCTCAGACTTGCAGATCTACGCCGTGACCCCAGTGTCAGACATCACCGATGTGCCTCAGCTGGAGCGTGTGCCCGAGAGGATCAAGAGCTTCTACCGCATCAACAACGTCAGCCGCTTCCACTATGACAGGCCGTTCCACAAGGGGCCCAAGGACCGCGAGAACGAGTTCAGGGTACGGTGAGCCAGCAGCCCCTCCCAGTCCATCTCAGCATCACAGTTTAGTGGGGTCGAAGACTTCCTAAGACCCAGATAAGAAAAACTTAACTCTTCCAAAACGGATGTGTAGAGAATAGACCAACATAATAAAATGACAGTCTCAACAATCAGGAGGACAAAATTCAAGATAGATTTCAAACGAATATAAAGAATCGATCCTCGAGGACGTAAAAACAACTTCCAAGTGCCACCGAACAGATCGGACCTGAGCCACACCACCTTCTATCCATCATGGAAACCTGGAAGAGGACAGAATACACAAACACACGAGAGGCACAACTCAGACAACAGAGGGAGAGGGAGAGACGAGGAGAACATGCACATAAGGGAGAGAGGGAGAGAGACGAGGAGAACATGCACATAAGGGAGAGAGAGAGACGAGGAGAACATGCACATAAGGGAGAGAGAGAGAGACGAGGAGAACATGTACATAAGGGAGAGAGAGAGAGACGAGGAGAACATGTACATAAGGGAGAGAGGGAGAGACGAGGAGAACATGTACATAAGGGAGAGAGAGAGAGAGACGAGGAGAACATGCACATAAGGGAGAGAGAGAGAGAGATGAGGAGAACATGTACATAAGGGAGAGAGAGAGAGATGAGGAGAACATGTACATAAGGGAGAGAGAGAGAAACGAGGAGAACATGCACATAAGGGAGAGAGAGAGAGACGAGGAGAACATGTACATAAGGGAGAGAGGGAGAGAGACGAGGAGAACATGCACATAAGGGAGAGAGAGAGAGATGAGGAGAACATGTACATAAGGGAGAGAGAGAGAGAGATGAGGAGAACATGTACATAAGGGAGAGAGAGAGAGAGACGAGGAGAACATGCACATAAGGGAGAGAGAGAGAGATGAGGAGAACATGTACATAAGGGAGAGAGAGAGAAACGAGGAGAACATGCACATAAGGGAGAGAGAGAGAGAGACGAGGAGAACATGCACATAAGGGAGAGAGAGAGAGATGAGGAGAACATGTACATAAGGGAGAGAGAGAGAGAGACGAGGAGAACATGCACATAAGGGAGAGAGAGAGAGATGAGGAGAACATGTACATAAGGGAGAGAGAGAGAGACGAGGAGAACATGTACATAAGGGAGAGAGAGAGAGATGAGGAGAACATGTACATAAGGGAGAGAGAGAGAGAGACGAGGAGAACATGCACATAAGGGAGAGAGAGAGAGATGAGGAGAACATGTACATAAGGGAGAGAGAGAGAGACGAGGAGAACATGTACATAAGGGAGAGAGGGAGAGAGACGAGGAGAACATGCACATAAGGGAGAGGGAGAGAGACGAGGAGAACATGCACATAAGGGAGAGGGAGAGAGACGAGGAGAACATGCACATAAGGGAGAGAGAGAGAGACGAGGAGAACATGCACATAAGGGAGAGAGAGAGACGAGGAGAACATGCACATAAGGGAGAGAGAGAGAGACGAGGAGAACATGTACATAAGGGAGAGGGAGAGAGACGAGGAGAACATGTACATAAGGGAGAGAGAGAGAGAGACGAGGAGAACATGTACATAAGGGAGAGAGAGAGAGAGACGAGGAGAACATGCACATAAGGGAGAGAGAGAGAGAGATGAGGAGAACATGTACATAAGGGAGAGAGAGAGAGAGACGAGGAGAACATGCACATAAGGGAGAGAGAGAGAGATGAGGAGAACATGTACATAAGGGAGAGAGAGAGAAACGAGGAGAACATGCACATAAGGGAGAGAGAGAGAGAGACGAGGAGAACATGCACATAAGGGAGAGAGAGAGAGATGAGGAGAACATGTACATAAGGGAGAGAGAGAGAGAAACGAGGAGAACATGTACATAAGGGAGAGAGAGAGAGACGAGGAGAACATGTACATAAGGGAGAGAGGGAGAGAGACGAGGAGAACATGCACATAAGGGAGAGGGAGAGAGACGAGGAGAACATGCACATAAGGGAGAGGGAGAGAGACGAGGAGAACATGCACATAAGGGAGAGAGAGAGAGACGAGGAGAACATGCACATAAGGGAGAGGGAGAGAGACGAGGAGAACATGTACATAAGGGAGAGAGGGAGAGAGACGAGGAGAACATGCACATAAGGGAGAGAGAGAGAGAATGGAGGAGAGGCTGTATATTATCTTGTTGCATTTGTTTGTTTTTAATAGAAGATGATTGAATACAATATTGAAATATTAATCACACAATGTATTAATGTTATATTAATCAGGAATAAAAAAAAAAAAATCTTTTGAATAAGCAATAAATTAGTTGTTAGATTAATTGACCAATCGAAAACAATTATATTTAGATTTATTGATAGAATCATCGTTAGGTTGAGCCCTAATAAGGAACACATCTTCATCTTGAGGAGCAGGAAATGATTCATGTTTTGCATTTTTCCTTCAGAGATGAACGATTAAAAGATAATCACAACGTTTTTGTCAGAATGGATTAAACGTTTCAGCAGTTATTGTGTTGTACGTCTGTTTGTTTACATTCTCTTGTATCTAGTCCAAGTCCACAGCTCACAGTGCTTCAGAGACTTGGACCAGACATGACACTGTACTGTCACAGTGACCTACATTTGGAATCAAACCACACCAGGATTTGTACTCCTCACTGAACTGACCTACATGTACACGCTACACTAAAAACACTGTCTTTCCCATTCTTGTTATTTATCTGTCACACACGGTCAGTTCTCCAGCAGACCTGCGCGATGTCGCCAGATGCGGTTCACAGCCGACCGCGTTAACCTCTGTTCTCTGCTCTGCATGTTTTCACAGAGCCTGTGGATCGAGAGGACAACCCTGATCCTCTCCCGTCCTCTCCCCGGGATCTCCCGCTGGGCCGAGGTGGAACGGAGAGAAGTGGTGAGGAGCTCAAACGTCACCTTTTTTTACGGCACACGTAGATTGTTATACACACACACACACACATGCTTCCTTCTATCATGCGTGTGTTTGTTTCCAGATGGAGGTGAGCCCTCTGGAGAACGCCATTTATGTGGTGGAGAATAAAACCCAGGAGCTGCGGACTCTGATCAGCCAGTACCAACACAGACAGCACCATGGCAACATCAACCCGCTCAGCATGTGCCTAAATGGGGTCATCGACGCTGCTGTGAACGGAGGCATCGCCAGATATCAGGAGGTAGTGACACTGGAACTAAGAATTGAATGGGTGGACGTGTTGACTTTGTTTCACGGTGTTGCGATAGATCCTCATCTCTCGGCTCCTCCTTTGCTCCAACAGGCCTTCTTCGATAAGGACTACATCAGCAGTCACCCAGAAGACACGGAGAGGATCACGCATCTGAAGGATCTGATGCAGGAACAGGTCCGACTCACTTTTGAATTGAATCGCATGCGGTTCATGTGATAATTCGTGTGAACATCCTCCTCCTTTTTTTTCTTCTTGTCTCTGATTTCACGTCAACAGGTGCACATTCTGGGAGTGGGGCTGGCTGTTCACGAGAAGCTGGTGCATCCGGAGATGCGTCCCCTGCACAAAAAGCTTGTAGACCAGTTCCACATGATGAGGACAGGTTTACATCATGTGAGTAGTTCAGCATGGGGCTCAGATCCATCAATTGTAATTACGCCTCCGAGACGGCGAACGCGACGTCTCAGAAGCGATCTTGAGCCAATTTCCTCACACATTTTTGACCATAAGTCAAGAATTCATATGCTAATTAGACAATTTCTCACAAACATCTAATAGGATAGAATCAAGAAATGATGACATTTTAGACAGACGGATGGATGTAAAGTGCAACTTGTTGTGATGCCTGTGAGAGCAGTGTGAATATTCAGAGCAGTATATGGTTGGGTCCCTGCAGGGCGTGCCCGGCGTGGATCGATTCGGCCCCGCGGGCTGCCAAGGGGTCAACTCTCCCAGAGGCATCCTCTCCTCCCACAGCCACATGAGCCCCGAGAGTATCCGCCTCATACACAGACACAGGTCAGACACACACACACACACACACACACACACACACACACACACACACCTGTAACCACAAACCTAGACTAGCATGTCCAATCTCAACACAGAATTGACCATGAAGAAATGTGGTCAGGTTTTCAAATTAAAAGTAAGTATTTTACGTCCAATCATCCATTTTCTAAACTGATCATCCAGTTCAGGTGACCCTGAACTGGATATCCCAGCATGCATTGGGCCGAGATGTCGCCGCGCTAATACAGCACAGCACACATACAAATAATAAACACCTTCACCCTAGAATTTCTATTGGGCAAAAAAAAGCCTAGATATTACATAAATATATATTAGGATATAAAGCACTGATAGATGGATGATTGATAAAGTGATTGAAAACTGGTTCATGAAATCTAGCTACACACACACACACACACACACACGAACACATGGAGATAAGTGATTTACAGTCTCCAACATCGTCTCCGTCCCGCAGCCCTCTGAACCTCCAGGGTTCGATCCGTCACTCGTCCTCCTCCCTGTCCTCCCACACGTCGAGTGAGGCGGGAAACCTCGTCATAATGACCGACGGCCTGATGGGGGAGCACCCCGAGGAGGCGTTACACATGCAGGTAGGACTGGAAAACAACAAACACACACCGGCATGAATGTAGTGGAAACAAGAGGTCGACAATTGGTGGACTCTTAAAGGTCGACTATTGCTTCTGTTGTGCGTCCCGTTGCACGCTACTCTCACAAACCACTAATGTCGGTGCATACTCCTGGAGTGAGGAGAATCATAAACTGCATATTCATTTGATGAATGGCATGTTGGCGAGTAAGTTAAAGTAACAGCTGAATGAGAAATAAACTGTAAACGTGTTGGATATGAGATGAATACCACTTGACTGCTTCCCGCAAAAATAAGGTTTAGTCCACATTTTCTACCTGTTAACAAATGTTTAGATCATTATCAGGAGTTAATCACGTGCACAGATATCTTTTAGCAAAGGTTCCTCCGGTAACGATAGTTTGTAAAACCTTTTATCGATCTGCCAAACTGATGAATTAGTCGAGCTCTAGTGGAAATGGTATAAATCTGTGTTGTACTTGTAAGTTTAACTTTAACTTGTTTCAGGATGTAAAACGTATAAAACTACTCGGATCATTACCTTTTGTGAATTTCAACATTGATACTGTAACTTTACTGGGACTTTTATTTATTAAAAAAAGACTTCTTCAAGTTTTTGTTCCATTAAAGATATGTTTGGTTTTGCAGCCGAGCCCCTCCTCCTCCAGCCTGAGCTCGATCCGCTCCAACTCTTCCCAGATTATTAACTCTGCTCCCTCGAGTGCCAGAGGTAAGTAAGAAGCTCACATCAGAGGTGGATACACACTGAAATGCTTGAGAATTTGGAAATATCTTTCATAGATATATCTCATAAAAAGTACGTCGAAGAAACCGCTGCCGGTAGAAATGTTCAGATTTCCACGTCTCTTCTTCTGTCCAGGCTCTCCGTCTCTGCCCGATAAGGCCAAACACAACCGAGAAGTGATGATACTGTTGCCGTCTCATCGTGAGAGGGTCAACAACTCCTTGTACTACAACATGGCGGAGAACGGACAGGTGGGACAGATCAGTGTTCTAAACACACCAGATGACAAATATGTTGGTAATCATTCAAATCAATGGGTGTTAAAATGTTCATATGAGGTTTTGTCATTTGTTTTAACGCGACATTAAATAAAAAACGTACTACCTTCTAATGATACACTTCTGTGTTACAGAACAACCACATGCAGCGTGCCTTACTTCAGCAAATTAGCCCCTGTAAGCCGTGTGCCGATCCTCACATCAATCTACCAGATAAATGTAAGAAAACGCAAACAGGTGGACATGTTCGGTGTTATATACATGAGACGTATCACAGTGTGTGTTGACCGTAGACCGTTAATAAGAAGTGGACACGGTCACCGTGATGTCAGCCACCGGTTTGTGGACGACAGTTTTGAAGCCTCGAGTTTGGCTTTATGGCCGTAGCCATCTTGAATATTTAACCGTCGTCATCTTGCTTATTGGTCGCCGCCATCTTGGTTTTCGACTGTCGCCATCTTGGCATTTTGGCCTTGTGTTTTTGCAGAGCTAAGTACAACCGAACGCTAATGGTTACCAGGTTTTTTTATTTTCTAAATGAACATCATGCTGTATTAAAGAAGACTTGAAACTAGAGATTGAGACCATAAACTCATGTTTACAATGTTTACTGAGGTAATAAATCAAGAGAGAAGTAGAGTCATTTTCTCATAGACTTCTATACAACCAGAGGAGTCTCCCCCTGGTGGACACTAGAGAGAATGCAGCTTTAAGACACTTTGCTTCACTTTTCAGACCCGGACGTTGCCGCCTGGTGTTGACATGTTTTTGTTTCCCCCTCCAGTGTTTCCGAACGCTCCCAGCAGCTGGAGTCTGGATGGAGAGAACAGGGAGCAGGTGTCCTACATGCCAGCTTCTACTGGAGGTGTAATCATGCCACCTGTCCCCCCCAGGTCCTTCCCACCAGGTACCTTATCCTTTTTACTCCACACTCATCGTTTTTTATGGGGTTTAGAGCTTTTTGAGACGTCGGCTGGATTTTCGAGACCTTTACGTAAGAGCTTAAGCAATGTATGAATTAATTATCTCTCCATATGAATTTCCATTTGCAGGACACTTCCTGATGCACTGTGATGCGTTTCACCACCAGAACAGCGACCCTCCCCCCGCCCTGCCCGTCCGCTCCCTTCGAAAGGTACCGCCATGAGAGAAGCATTATACGTGTAGTCATAACATATCAGACGCAAACAGCTCTGTTGCCAGATTATTTGGCTTTTCTTCCTCAATCTACATGCATCCCTCATGTAGAGATGATGATGACACTGTGATCGTAGCTTTGGAAAACCTATTTCCAATTTCCTAAATGATACTCTTCAGTCTTTTGTCATGGTAACCCTGTTTTCACAGAAGCTTCCATTTCCCAAGTTGTCAACTCCCACACGTTTTCTTCACTTACAGTCAATTTGTTGAATGCACACCAGAGCAAAGCCTGATGATGGAGCGCAGACACACATTTGTTTCACTCCAGTAGTCGACTAATAATTACAAAGCCATCTTCAAGTGCCTCAGTGTTTGAAATACGGACAACGTCAGAATGATGAAGTAGTTGTTCTTTTACTCACAACTTGTAAATCCAGTATTTCTGACAGCATGTGAAGGCGAGTAGAGATGACACCAATGACACCCACTCACTCTCTGACTCTTTCTCTCGCCAGTCTCCTCTCCACCCGATCCCCGGCTCCCCCACCAGTCCCCAGTCAGCGTTGGGTGGCAGTAACTCCACTCTGTCCGGCAGCGCCAGCAGCGGCGTGTCCTCCCTGAGCGAGAGCAACTTCGGAGGCCAGTATCCAGACCCGGGCCCCATCAGGAACGACGCGCTGGAGCCCCTCCCCAGCCACCTGTGGTCCCCGCCTGACGAGTACCTGGCCTCCCCCTACCTGCACATCCACTACGGGGGGCCGGAGATCGACTCCGTGGACCCGGTCCGCCCCTTCCACTACCGCAGCCCCGCCTCGCACCCGCACAACCACCCGCACCCTCACACCCACGCCCACCCAGGGCTGGACGGCCACTCCCACGGGCCGCCGCCCCACCACCACCCCCCCATACACGGCCCCCACCACATCCCGTACCGCAGGCCTCAGCCTCCGACCGTGCCGCCCAAACCCTACCTGAGGGAGGGCTGCATCCCCGAGGAGGACCTGCCGCCCCAGCCCATCCCGCTGCCCCGCAGGATCTTCCACTCCCCCCACGGCCACCGGGAGGACCAGGGGAAACACCCCTGGGAGCAGTGCATCAGCGAGGAGCACGAGGAGACCCAGTGATGAGGAGGCTCCAGCTATATCTCAGTTAGAGCTTTTTTTTTTACTCCTTGTCTCCCTTCATTTGCACTGAGATAAAGCAGCAGCAACAGGAAGGAGTCTCACGCGAGGCAGAGTGTGTTCAGTCGCCCCCGTGATTTAATCTCAGTGCACATGAAGGAAAGAGAAGAGGGAACCTCGATGAATCTCCAGCACAGCTGCCGTCACTGCTCCGCGTGGCCTCCTAGATGTTACTAAAAGAAACGTGTCGAACAATGAGACGGATTAACTTTGTTCAGAAATTGATGTTGATTGTACACAATTGTACAACTCGTCTGTGAGCATGTTTGTTTCTTTTTTCATTTGAGAATAATACGACAACAGTTTTGTGAAATATGACAACCGACATGATGCCAGGTGCAGCTTACGCTCTGAACTCCCTTCATTTCTGCTCTTCACGGCATTTTCACAACGCGAGGCGACGGCCGCCGGTTATTCACAGCTCAGTGACTCCTCTGCTTTTAAATGCTTCATATATATATGAATCCTTATTTTGATAAATAAATACATAATACAAAATACATTATAGTGTTTTTAAAGGCTTATGTCCATTATGTTTTTCAAAACACTGTTAAGTGCTCCTTAATAGTGAATCATATCAGATGGCGCACTCTCAACACGTGCTGCTGCCGACATGAACTTCGGTCACTGACGATTTCCCAATCCGCACCGCTGCGTACGGAGAAACCTTCGTGAATGTATTCAGACGAGATGTTCTATTTGAGTTGCACAAGCTGCAACGCGGTTATTTTGTTGTTGTTTTTCTGTTTAAGTGCTTTAAGTTCAGTCTGTGTCGGGGAGAAGAAGAAAAAAGTCTCCATCTTGTCTCTTTTCGTGTGACAAAGAAATCTGGAGCGGAAGGAGACGATGGACGATGTTTCATGTTCACGGTGGAGGAAGACGGAACAGGAACTCTCCACACCTCAACCACCATCCTCCCTCTCTCTCTCTCTCTCTCTCTCTCTCTCTCTCTCTCTCTCTCTCTCTCTCTCTCTCTCTCCCTCTCCCCCCCCTCCCTCCCTCCCTCCATCTTTTTTCCTTCCCTGTGAGGATGTCAGTAAGCAGTGAGGGCTGAACCTGGACAGCTGCAGTGGACACTGTTTGTTTAGACCCCCCCACACCCCCCACCACCCCACTGAGGAGGAGCCCACACTCAGACAGCGTTGGAATCGCCTACCTGCCTTAAGTGCACTCAAATGCAGTTTGACCTCTCATCCAGACTGTGAGAAGCCGTTCTCCTTTTCATCCTCCTTTGCTCAACGCTCCCCCGAAGGACACAAACAAACAAACAAACAAACACAAAAAAAAAGAAGAAGATATCTACCTAGTGATGTTTTGTATGGTTTCGTCCCGCTTTGGTTTCAGGTTGTCGTTTGGTTCGTATAGCGCTAATATTTCTTATTCTGCCCGCGGCTCTTCTCTCGATCACCTTCTGTCGAGTGGAAACTAAAGATGTGTTTCACAAAGAGCTCTGAAGCCCGGACAGAGAGAGAGAGAGAGGTTTTACTTGTTTTTGCGGCGCAGAAGAAACAGCGCTGTAGTGGGTTGGAAGGATATAGCTAATATTTTAACAATTACTTGTTTTCCTGGTTGTTTTTTTGTGTTTTTTTGTGTTTTTTTTGCAGGTGGATGCTTTGTGTTACTGTACATCGAGTTGTCAGCTGACTAGACAACATCTATTTTTGTATGTGAGATCATCAGTTGTGTGAACATATTTCAGAAGGCAGGAGGGTACTGCATCAGCTGTTGTACTTTGTATGAAGGTGAACCTGAAGTCAGATATATATCGCCTACAATATGTGAGTATCTCTCGTGAGCCGGGCGGCGCTGAGGATAACTGGTGACTGGAGCGATACTCAAAATATAGGTACAATAGAATTTTTCAATGTAAATTCTGTTATTGTACATACAGCAGTATTGTGAAATATTTTTGAGAATTATTGCAGACGCCCCAAAAAGGTTTATCGTCGTTTGTTGTGTATATACGTGTACTCCAGAGATCAGTGTAATTGATAAATATCTATAATCAGTGTTTGAAAAAGGACAAATCCATTAGACTGTGGCGGTCTCCACCGTTCTTGACTTCGAGTCTTCTCATATAAATACTTTATACACTTTTCAATGTGCTTTCCTGTACATATGGTGTTAGCATGATCAAACAGTGTTTGGTTGTAAAAGTGGTTTTCCTACTCCCATAACTGCTGTGGTATGGAATTCATTAACGATGCCAAACATTAAAGACAATCTTTTATCAGCGCTAACTCTTCCTCCTTACCTTGTGCTGTGCTGTGATTGGTGGAGCGGTGTGTCGAGTGGACGGTAGAGGGCGCCGCCGGGCATGGAAATACACGGAGCACACGGCAAAGTGGTGAGAATGTAGGCAGGCGTGTGTGTGTGTGTGTGTGTGTGCGCGCGCTTCATCTTTAGTTAAAGCTGTATTTACAGTCGACATAATGACAACAATGAATCAGATGTGAAAGGGGTCGCCTGTAGTCATGAAGCTGCAGAGAGTTATCACCTGAATCTGCAGCTCTCTATAGTTTCAGCTCATTGTTCAGAAATCCGAAGCACAAATGTACTGTTTTGTTTTGCTCTTGTAGCCTTTTGTTCTGGTTCTATATGTATTTGTTTTTTCAGCAGAAACGCTCTTAAAAGGAGAACTAAACAGCAGACGGACAGTCAGACACTAGCCGGTGAACGTAGCAGAGCACTTAGCAGCTGAAGAGACAGATATGTCCCTCAGAGACCACAAACAGGACTAACAGAGAGTAATTGGACTTATATTCACCAGGTAAGAAACAGCAAGTACTTGTCAGCAAAAGTAAGAAGACAAATGTAGTGGAGTCCGAGTGTAAAGTAGCCTCAAATGAAGTAAAGTGCAAAGGAGACATACTCTCATTACCAGGTTGTGTTTTGGGTTTCTACTACGACATGTTTGCATGCTTTAACGCAGTGTATTTCATACCTGGGCCTTCAGTGCTGTCCTACTACAGTTGAACCACCTCCTCATAACCTCATTATGACGCCAGCATGACGGGATGCTGCGTCATTAACGGACAATGCATAGAGTCAAAATCAATGTAATTAACACAATGACAAGAACAAACTCACAAGAACCAGTCACATATATTTGTATGACAACAAAGCAGGTAGAATAACATAAAACCCAAATAACACGATTCAACAGGCCTCTGCACATACCAGGAACACGTATTCCGCCACACACTGAAGAGCACGGGCCAACCAAATATTATTCACATCAGAGGGAACAATATTAACCACATCATAGAAACGACACG
This sequence comes from Anarhichas minor, assembly GCF_050575085.1. Lineage (NCBI taxonomy): Eukaryota > Metazoa > Chordata > Actinopteri > Perciformes > Anarhichadidae > Anarhichas > Anarhichas minor. The sequence continues at coordinate 17,336,046 of NW_027466449.1, forward strand.
ATAGAAAAATGAACACAGTAGTAACGCTACTGCAGATGTAAAAACAAACGCAGCTCACTCACCAAAGCTGCTGTTCACCATTTAAAGACAAAGTCCGTCCTTCTTTCTTTGTTGCCAAAGAGTTTAATGACGCGGTTGTTCAGTACATCGGTGCGGTTCAGTTCCAGCCAGAGGTCCTCGATTCAATTAATGATGACGTAGTTGTAGGCCAACTAGAAGCTCTGACATGTTAAAGAATACGCCAACATGTCAAACTAAAGATCTGATTGGTTGAACACTATGACAATCAACAATATCGTCCCCATTCACTTAAACTGCAAAGAGATTCACTTGTGAGTCTGAAGGTCTCGGGCAGATTTCTTTTACTTAGAGACACATAGAGGCTGAATCTGATTGGATAAAAGCTCTGCTTAAAACAAGCTGCGCTGGAAGCAGAGCAACTGATGAAGACAGTAGCTGTGCATTGAGATAATAAGCTGATGGGAAAATATTTAGAATACATGTAGTGTATTTATAAAAAGTAATTCAATTATAAAATAGCTATAACTTTGTGATTCTGTCTAGGTGTGTGAGTGTGTATATGGAGAAATCAGTGTGTGTGTGTGTGTGGGGGGGGGGGGGGGGGGGGGGGGGGGGGGGTAACAGCATGTCACACAACCCCTGGGTCCACCACAGAAGAAGAAAGACCACCTCTTCAGCTGCAGTGACAGCTAAGGCTCCTGCTCTGAGCAGCTTCACACCGTCGCCAACGTTGTACTTTGACATTCAAACATTTCTTTGGTTTGTGAAAATACAGCTGGAGTTTAAGTTTTATTCGTTCATAGAAGGGAATCAATAGCGTGGTCTCTGTTAGGAATAAATGTATGAGCTCATTTTTCTGCAAATATGATGAACAGAGATGGTGGAGCTCAGTAAGGAGCAGTGACATGTGGCCTACAGGTGGCACAAGTCACCCATTTAGAGCTCCTGTAGGATCCTTAGAAATAATCCCAAACTACTCTGTTTATATCAGAGCACAGCTGATATAATACAACATGATTATATCAGCTGTTTATCTGTTTATTTATGATTTTATGTTTGATGGAGAGACGGATTGATATATAGATAGATAGATGGACGGATAGATAGATCTATCTATCTATCCGTGCATCCATCTATAGATAGATGGATGCACGGATAGATAGATAGGTAGATAGTTGGATGGATGGATGGACAGATAGATAGATGGATGGATGGATGGATGGATGGATGGATGGATGGATGGACGGATAGATAGATTTGAGCCTGGCTACTTGTTGGACGTCAGCTGATTAACACTGACGTTGTTGGCGTTGTGTGTGTGTCTGTTTTTCTCTGAAACGTCTTCTGTAACATTGAGGACTGAGCTCTCTGCGTGTCTCGCATATCCATGACGCAGTCACAGGAAGAAGAAAAATACAGAACAGCAGAAGAGTTGGGATGAAAGGATCCTCTCCAGAGGATGATGATGCCGTGGTGCATGCCGATGCAGATACTGAATTTCATTTTAAACAGCGTCACCATGGCTCCTCTCCTTTCTACAGCTCTCTCTTTCTATTTGTTCCCCTCTTCTTCTTCCTCCGTCTTCGTCACGTCTTAAAGTCTCACTGTGTTTTGTCTTGAGGGACTCACAGCGAGTGTATTCAGTGTAAAGGTGTGCTCTCCACACTGGATCTGCTTTTAATCCGTGCACACTTGCATGCATGTCAGTGGCAATGCGAGCAGAGCTTTCCCCCCCCTCCCCCCCCCCCCCCCCCCCCCGGTTGCATCGGTGTCATTCTGCTGTTATTGTTTCGGGCCAAAAGTGTGACAGGCGTCTCTCACACGTTGCTGCACTGACAAGCTGCCATGCAGCCTTCTTGTTTGGAAGAAAAACAAAAAGGAAACCTGGTATCTGGTGTCGCATCTCTTTGTGTGCACCGTTTCCCGGCTGGATGTGTGTTTTTGTGGCGCTGCATTCATTTGACACAGATCCAGTTGCCTGTGAAGCAAATGAACAGACCTTTTGAGCACCAGTGTGCTACAAATAAAGGTAGAAATGTATATATATATATTTCTTTTTTAAAGTAGAAGACAAATACATCAGGAAACAAAGATTTTTAATAAATGAAACAATACTAATAAATAAAGATTAAACAAGTTGCACATTCAAAATAAAATCCAACAAAAGGAACATAACACTGAACAGTAAAGTACAGTACCAGAGCACGGATTATTACAAAAAGAAACCCCCCCCCTCTCCCAAAGACATTTACAAATTTTCTTAAAAACTTCAAGAGGCAAACATAGACGTTGTATAAAAGCATCATACAGTAGAGCATTTGTCATCCGAGTATAATTTACAAATTTATTGACGGATAAATACTTAAAGCTGATCCTTAACTTGAGACGCACACGTGACAGCTGTGATGTAAACATGTGCTTCTCAGGTGAGGTCCCAGCCCTTGTTTGTTTTTTTATTACTTTTTAAACTTTTTTTAGTGATCAATAACAGTGATGAGGTGACGATGAAAGCAGTCCATCAATTCATGGGAAACAAATGATCTATAACCGTAAATAAGGAACAGCTTTTTGTCCACATCTCCATTGGTCTCTTCTCTGTTGGTGCATCATAGAATAAAAGTCAGCGGATATGGCTACATCGGGCGTTTGTTTTAATGTGTGGAAGAACACTGCAGCTGTCCGTCCCCTGACTCCCCCCCCCCCCCCGGACCCGGAGCTCATCAGTAGGGAGCGAACTTCTGTCTCTCTGGCTTTTTGATGCAGTTGGCTGAGGAGATTTTGGCGGTGTAGGCGGCCAGAGTGGTGTGGGAGGGCGCCGCGGTGACGGCCACGGTGGGGCCATGGCCGGACAGAGTCAGAAAGGGGACGGACTTGACCCCCAGCAGGCCGGAGAGGGGCATGGCGCCGTACGGGTTGCCCAGCATGTGAGCCGGGGTCAGGGCGCCCATGGTGGCCATGGTGGGTGCGGGGGAGCCGGCGGGGGAGGCCGGCTGGGCGAAGGCCATGTTGAGGTCGACCGTAGATGCCATGGAGGCGGCCTGGGCCGTGGATTTGGCTGTCTCTAAACTATGAGGGCCGAGGGAGACATGGGGGGAAAGGACAGAGAACGAAGATTAGAGGATTATTCTGTTGCTGCAACACTGGGTGAAGGGTCTGGAATTTTTAAACTCCACGGATTTTACACATCAAAGCAACTAAATATATTACAATTTTGAGGTACTTGTACTTCACTTAAGTATTTCCAGGGAAATATTGCCATTTTTTTAAACTCCACTAGATTTATTTGATTACTTTTCAGATTCAGATCGATGATACAAAACAAAATCAACATATTTTGGGCAAAGATGAGACTTAAGACATCTGCAACGTTAAAGTGATCGATGCATTAATATCCAATAATATAATAAGGATTCTAAAATAAACCATTCTGCATAATGAGTAGGCTGCTTTTACATTTTTACTTAGTTGATGCAAATACTTTTGTACTTTTGGTCTTAAGTATAATTTGAATGGAGTAGGTTTTTAACTGAAACAAAGTTGTTTTTGTGAATATATTTAATTAATACATCTACCTTAATTAATCACTGGATAAACGCTCCGTCCGGCGGGCAAATCAAACGCACCTGTACAGGTGCACGCTGGACGTTGCTAACATGCTAAATGCTAATCAGGGGGACCCTCCAACTGAGGAGATTTTCACCTTCACTTTGCGGCGTGTTTGCACTTTCTGCGCAGCGGGTCAGAACCGGAAGTGTTCGATGTTAACACGAGCAGAGACATGATCGCACCTGGAGCAGATTGAGGAGGACACCGCGGTGCGCGTGCGTTCAGGCAGGTGAGTACGAGCACACGTTTAAAACGATGAGAACAACACAACTCCGTGTTCGTTGTAGCTCGGCTCTCTCCGTGATGCATCGGTGTTTGGGTTTCGCAAAAACTGCGCAGCTTCCTCGTGCGTTTGCAGCAGCTGTGTTGTTTGTTCCTCTGTCTTTAATTGTTGATTCTATAAGAAGCGTTGGCTATTTATTTAATCGATGTGGCTTAATATTGGTTGTTGCACACGCCTTTGTGTCCATAGCTGTTTTTATTTATTGTTTATTTTTTATTGTCTGTGTTTTGTCCTCTTTTCTATATTTAATTGTATAGAAAGTTGAAATAGTTGGTTTGGACAAGAGGGCTCTCTGCCTCATACAGGATGCAGTACAGCCCGGTATTATTTTTTGCATACTGCATATTGCATGACATACTACATATAGAGACATACAAAATATGTTTCTGGCATACTACATCGTATGGTAGTATGGGTACTGGAACACACAGACGGTCTTAAACTATGGTGGTCAGGCTGCTCTCCTCCAGCATTCGTAGCCATACCTAAGAAAAATAGCGCTCTGCTATTCGTTGGTATCACACGAAGAAATGTATGAACGTAATCATGAATAAGTAAGTATAAAGACCTCAAAAGGCCGGCGGGCATGAAGGTGGATGGGTCCAACAAACGGTGATCTTCCATCCAGGAGACGGCGGTTTGTTCTCCAAGTGAAACGAGAAGTCAACGTTGAATTAACTCGTAACTTGTGTAGTTCAGTAACGGCATCTCAGTAGTTATTTCAACCCAAACGACGATCTTTTCCTAAACACAACCAAGTAGTTTTGTTGCATAAACCTAACTAAGTTGTGTCTTGTGAAGATGGAAGTTTATTTTGAAAAGACCGTGCCCTTTGGCTGTGACAGAACATTTTGTGTGTTTGAAAGGATGGGCGACCGATATCCAGTAGAATGTCCTCAAATATAAAACGTTAGTACGAACTGCTTTTATGTGCCCAGACGTTTTCTGTCACCTGTTCTTAAATGATTAAAAGACTTTTCCTCTTGTTGCATTGTTGGAAAAAGATAATTAAGAAAAAGATTCCGGAGCTTTACTGCAAATACTGAATTCCAATAAGAAACGTCGATACCACCAGGCTTTCACCCGTTCCCCCGAGGCCCATTATCCCAGCAGCACAAAGACATGCCTCGTAATCACTCATCGCTCTACGGCGTCACCTTTGACCCTTTTTAGAATCTATGCATTTCTGTCAGGCCTGCACATGAGGTGGATCATTAGACGGCCGTACACCGGGCCTTACCAGGAGGTAATGAGGTACTGCGCCAAGTTGATGCTGACCGGCGTTCCTGTGATGGTGACGTGGCGGTCGCTCGTGCCGTCCAGCTGGCTGCCGATCTTGATCTGGGCTCCGGACACCTGCCTGATCTCGTTGATCTTGGTGCCCTGACGGCCGATGATCGAGCCGATCAGCTGCAAAAAGAACAAGAGGCAGAGACGGTTTCGCTCAGTTTTGACGGAAGGAGAGGGTTCAATAAATCATCTGCTTTTGTTTCTTATTGTTGGTTGAAACTGATCCTGAAGAAAAGGCCAAAACACTGGAACAATAATAATAAAAAAAAAGTATGCGGTGATGTGGGGCAGACTTACAGTAACGCTGACCACTCTGAATATTGCACTTACATTATCTTCAGTGGATTGGTCATCCATCATGCATGTCAAAAGCACTTTTCTCCCCCCCCACCCCGGAGTCTCCCTTAATTGCTACTGCGTGTGCACCGGTAAAAGAGACGAGAGAAGGCACATTTGCCTCTCATTAATCTGAGTGGCTAAAAGGTTATTGATTCCTCAGAGTGGTGATGACTTCCCAAACAAATCACTTCCCAAACACATGCCAGCTAGATGCATCTCCGCACTAATGGAAAACATAATGGGGAAAATAACTCCAGTTCATAACGGTACAGTCCCGTCGGCTCGGAGCGCTCTCCCTCCGCCCCGAGAGTGGATGAGACAATGACACGGGTTTTTATTGCATTTCCAAATACATTATCACTTTTGTTCATGCTTTCATTAGCCAACCTGGACCCTCGGCCTATTAGCGGCAATAGATATTTAACAGAGCCGAAGCTCGGGGGGGTTTGGGGGGTTTGGGGGGGGGGGGGCTGCTATCGGCTCAAGTGCAGGGCGTCGGGACTCAGCGATGGGGGTTATGCTGCCAGATCTATAGTGAGTGAGACAGACGGTGATGAAGTACTTGTAGTATGCGTGTGTGCTGGCAGCTTAACAGCGGCTGACGCATGGGTAGGAAATACACACAAACACACACATGGTGCTGCACTCGCATTCCTATCCTGAGAAGTAAGCAGCCTGTTCCACTGTGTCTGATTTGTCACACGGCGACCTGGTCGCTCCGCCTGGCTATTATTGGCTCAGCAGTTTATTCGGGGCTGGGGGGGGGGGGGGGCACACACACACACACACTGAGAGCTGCCAGCCTAAAGAGCAACTCCAGAGACAATGGCCACTACACACCTCAAATCACAGATAACGTGTCCACTGTCCACTGAGACATACGACTCACCAGAGGACTCTGGCCACCAGCTGTCAATAGACACCAGCTGTCAACAGCTACCCCACCCACCCACCCACCCACCCACCCACACACACACACACACACACACACACACACTTTGGTGTGCATGACCTCAGACAACGACATTCCTCTGTGAACAACCTTTAAAAAAACAAAATGCAAACCAGATCTAAATAAATGACAGAGGAGACACCGCAGGTATGCCTGCTGTGTTGATTATTGTTCACCACCGGTCTTCAACTATAAGTGGCCTACATACTGTTGGGTTCCTGCTGAGGCAGTCATTTGAAAGGACACACACAGGAAGAGGGATAGGATGGCGGAGGGTGCAGCCATTTTTCTTCCGGCTAAATCTTCCTCGCGCAAGAAGTGCAGTGCGTTCTGCTGACTGGGTGTAAGCAGTTTCTCAATGCATCTGTGTGTGTGTGTGCGTGTGCGTGTGTGTGTGTGCGTGTGTGTGTGTGTGTGCACGCACAGAGCAGGATTGTGTGGTTGGCCTGAGGCGGGGGGGCTGAGGAGGCTCAGTCATGGCTATAAGTCCTCTCTTCTGGAACAATGGCTGGAGCTTACAGCTGTCCCTGTCACGTATGGCGCTGGACTCCCTCATTCCTCTGATGCATTGTGCCAGTCTTGGTTAATAAAAAAGCCTTCAGGCATTTGAGAAATGTTGTCGACGGGGCTGTGGCTATATATTCTGTACAGTACAATGAAACCTGCTGGATGAGACCAGGCAAATTAACTTCGTCTGAAACCTTTCCTTTTTTCCAATGCTTGTAGTTGAAGTAGTTTTGAACAGCACATTTGACAGAAGCATTTCAGATCATGAAGTCCAACTTCGTTTAATTCCCAAAGACTCATCATAGATTTTATTAGTGTCGCCAAATACATTAGTAGAATTTCTACCAACATCTTCTACTTAACATTTATATCTGCAGTACGACTTTGAGCCACACGAGGGAGGGGATGTTCTTATTGTTCTGATGATTGGAGCCAACGTACAACATTGAATCAACTGCAAAGTGAAGCCAATGCTTCATGTGTTAAAGCTGCATTCTCTCTAATGGCCATCAGGGGGCGACTCCTCTAAATGTATAGAAGTCTATGAGAAAATGACTCTATACGTCCACCTCTTATATTCAGTCTATGAATCTAATATAAAAGGCTGGTGTGCATTCTGGGTATTTTTACAGACGAGAGAAAATGAAAAGAATGAGATAGTATATGTGACGTATAGGTTTCCAATAACACATTCATAAAACAAAGTTGTGATTCATCAAACGTTAATCTCTTAGAAATGTCTGGTTTACCTGTTCAAGATAATATGAGGTGATGTGGAAATGGCAGTAAAAATGGGCGGGAACATTTATTTACCCACAAATTTGCTCTTCTCATGATTTCTAACTATACGGCCTGTTGTGAAGTGGGACGCAGCGGTTTGTCAATTTTTAAAAAGTGAATCCCCAGAAACACACACACTGGTTTAAGGATAAGACTGGCAATTTTCTATATTTTTCGTATAAGTAATAAATCCCTTGAAAAGACCAAAGAACAGTTAAAACACAGCAGTGAGCTACACTGGGGCACAGCTTCCTGTGCTGTGTTTTATTTAGAGTCACTATCCTGCTGCTGTAAAGACTCCGACGTGTAAAAACCTGCATTTGAAAATGATCCTCAACAAACGCACCATTTACCTTTTAACTTTTGCTTACAACTACAGCGACCAGCTGTTGTTTAACAAATGAACCTACATGTGTGACTCGATTGTAAAGGATTTACGTCCTCGTTAGGAGGTTATGAGCTTGAGGAAGTCATTTGAGAAATGGACCAACACACTGCTTTGTTTTGGTCCTTTTCAGAGGATTTGTTGATGCCGAGATCCTGAACGACGTTTCATTCTGTTTTTTTAAAATGTTTTTACAAGAGCTGCAAATTAGATCATGCATCATAAATTACTTTAAAACGAGAGCTTTGTCTTTCTGTCATTGTCCTAAATGAAATCCAATAAGAAGCGAATCACAATGTGTAGCCAAACCATCCAAACCAAATACTACAGGGATCATCTGAAGGTTAAATGTAGCCCGACTTTATTTTGAAGAGAATCTCTGCGTCGTGATTTCTGCTCAGATTTGGAGAGACGTTTCATCAAACCCCGGCGGAGGCTAAGTGAGGAGGGAGAGGATCCTCGTCTGCTTTCTTATTGGCTGTTTTGACAGCAGACAGCCTCTAAGTAGGTCAGGGAACATGAGAGGACTTACTGAGCACCCATGGGAGCCACTCTAAGACACTGCAACTGCAGCCCCGACAATAATGCGAAAAGGGATCCATATCGGCTCAGAATCCCTGTAACCTTGGGTTAGTCTGAGGTTAGAATAATGAGGATAATTAGGAAGCTGCCGACATGTTTCTCGTCTCTTTTTGAAGCCGCAACCAGACGTCTCCGCAGTCGCAGCTACCGCACGCGAAGTCACCTGCTCCTGTGCATCAGCGCCGAGTTCCTTGTTGTTTTTTCTCGTCGTTCAGATCGGAAGGAGGGGGGGGGGATAAAACAAGAAACCATGAGGAATAAAAAGTTGCTCTTGCTTACATCATTGGGAATAAGCAGCTCCTGAGATGTCTGACAATTGGAGTCCATCCCTGAGAGAGAGAGAGAGAAAAGACGAGCATCGACTGAGCAAAATTGACATATCTGACATTTGAATATTCATTCAACTTCTTTTACTTAGTGAAGCCACACAAACTGTCACTGATATGCCGGGCGGGGGGAGCGGGGGGGGGGGGAGAGCCCTTTGAGCGGGGAACTGCTAGATATAATAAAGCAGTTAATTTCCATTTTAATAGACCGGTGTCTAACACGGCGCTCATTCTTCTCCGTGTCCCAGTCCTCTGACTCTGCGGAACGTATCATTTCGCATAATGGAGAGCTGTAAACCCTCGTCTCCTCCCCCCTCACTGACCTCGAGCACATTACCCGACAGCCAGCTTTTTATTTCTCAGGTCTAAAGGCAGGTTGAAAATCTAGTTACAGACGGAGGAGCGGAGACGGGGAAAACTCTGCAAGCTGCTTAATTTATGGGATTTATCATCCAGAGCAAACGCAGACTGCTGCTCTACATACCAGGCATGATAGTCGAAGCCTGCTGGGCGATGGGACTCAGGCCTTGCTGCATTGACAGCTGATGTAGCTTGGCCATCTGTAAAGAAACAGAAAGCACAACGTAATGCACTAAAACCATAAACTACTCATCTTTATGATATTTCCTGAAATGGTCACGCTGTACCTCTGAGTGTGGAATGCCGTATTGGTTTTGCAAAGCGTAGGCCTGCGAAGAGAGCATCCTGCATTAGGTAAATTACAGCAATAAAACATCACACACAGGCAATACATCTGCAGCCTCTTAATGGAAGTGCTTCACTGTCGATACACGCATGTTTTTTTGTTTTTCAGAAGCAGAGAAATGAGCGTTTGTAGTTCAGCTTAACACACTTCCTGATTTGTCCAGGCTTTGAGATGTATCCCTTTCTGAGAGTTCTGCCACCACACCCCCGCAACAATAAAAGTGAATTGAATTTTCCTTGTGGTTGTCACAACGTTAAAAATGACATCAAATATTCAACAAGAACATCCCTCTCCAAACACGGGTTGAGCCGAATAATCCACAGTGTGAACAGTTCTACGGACTGTTAAGTAGCTCCTGTGAGCTGGACGACCCTGATAAACCTTTACCTCCCCAAACAGTTCCACTTCTTTGGATTGTTTTCTCTTGAAGTACCCTTTCTTTGCTAAACTTGGCTTACATATTTGACAAAGGTGATGAAATGGATAAATTACTTGTTTTTACACTGAATCATTTCCTGTTTTATATGTTCTATTGCCAAATAGAATATATAAAATATGCCAAATATTTTTATTTGCCAAAAAAAGTAATTCACAGAAAAAGAGATGTATATGTTTGTTATCCTACATAGTGACGTTACTGATGTTTTGACTCAAATAGACCACAGAGAAGTTTAACTCCGTTAGACCTCTAGTGCTGCGTTCAATTTCTGAAATTTCAACTGGAACGCCGCCCGAAGTCGGATTTCTGCCACAGAAAAGTCGGACGAACCCCACCAACCCCAACCTCAAAATCCAAGATGGCTGCTTCACGTACAAGCTGTCGTAACATTCTGTTTGTTAGCACTTCTGTCTTAGTTGTGTCTCGTTAAATCAGTTGTGCACATCGTACTGTCAAGCTTCTATCTGTGTTGCTACAGTGCTTCAAAATGTGCAAAACACCGGCATCATGCGTTGTTGTCAACTGGTATTGCTAACAATTGCTAAACTGGCTGGAGTTGAGAGACGGCGTGTACGACCGTAGCCAGTTTACAAGCTACAAATCATGATCAGACGATAGCCAGTGGGTTCCCAGATCACATCTCGGCCAATACGTTCTGCCTCGTTTGCTCTCCACGAGGACCGTCTACCTGCATTCAAACAAAGCCTGCTCCAACGCGATTGGTCAATACTACTCGGACTACAAACCAGACCGCTATCAAAATATTGCCTCGTCTACAGATTCTACCTGTGAATGTGCAGATAGCTGCATTGGGTATCGGTGACAATGGGCCGATCTCAAAACAAATATCTCAAAACCAGGACTAGAACGAGGGGAAATGTTTCCAACTGTAATTTCAGAGACCTGACCCTTTTTTTTTTTTTTTTTTTGATTTGCTAAAATCTTTTAATACTTACAAATATTTTTCTTTCTTTCAAGTTTTTAATCTCTTGTGTTGTAACAAATTATTTGTTCAAACCTGCCTGTTGGCTGCCTCACCCGCCCCACCCACCCATTATCTTAAGCAGACTCCCAAATGTTAAGCCCCCCCCCCCTCTCACTCCACCCATAGATACTTACTTTAACTTAATTTTCTATCTGTCCATCTGTCTATCTATTCTAACTCAATTCTGCCTGACGCCAGCTGTCTGGCTTCTATTACCAGTGCATCTTATATGGTCATAAACGGGAGAGGCCATTACAATGCATTAGAGCTGCTGTTTGTACAGGAGAGCACAAAGAAACACCACAAATTAGCAGCAATTATCTTTCAATTTACAGCACGAGTGATCTAAATCCTGAAGTCTTGATATATCATTACCCACGATTATTTTTCTTTTTCTCAATCTGGGGCTGATTTGTCAGAAGCTGCTGTTTCTGTTTCTTATATAATGAGAGTATCTGCTATTGCTGCCATGGGAGGAATACTCCTGAAGCCGAAATGTTTCTGGTGCAGAGCGAGGCAGGACTAAAAAAAGAGACTGGTGGTGGTGGTGGTGGTGTGTGATGGCATCGAGTTTCAGGAGGGGTTACAGCTCTTCAGACGGGGTAGAACAATAGCTGCAGCTTTAACGCTCAGCTGTTCTTTTAAATGCCTCAGGCCAGATGATGGACTGTGTAAATTTGGACATACCGCACAACCTTCAGATCCTCACAGCCCCCCCGAAAACCCATTCCTGCCCTCTGCAATGCAGCTGAAGAGCAGCTTCTGGAGGTATCTTTTTATATATTTAGAAGAATGGAGATTATTCCAGTTACCTGCTGGAGGTCCAGGCCTCCCTGGGTGACGGAGTACAGAGGGTGGGGTGCAAAGTCGGACGCCTCGTACACCTGCAAACACACGAGGGAAGCACAAAAAGGGAAAAATGTGCAGCTCATTACTGAAATATCTTCATGTTTATGAAGTCCAGACACTCATTATTTTGTGATGTTTACTGAGTTTAAATGTGTTCTTACCAGCTAGAACCCTCCATGTAAAAAAAATAATGAATAAAAACTTCCAATTTCATTTCCCCCCTGCTCTTTCACTACAGATCAAATTTGGTCTGCGGTGGGCTCTTGAGGCTGCATTTCTGACACTTCAACACACCTAACAGGCTTATGGGCCATGACTCATCCGCAGTCCCTTTCCCCATTCCACTTTATTTTCTCCCCTGACCAATTATACAAACATCCCTTATCGCTGTGCTGCCTTCATTAAAAGCCATCTCCCAGTGACCAGGACCTCACTGCGGGTTTAATTTGATAGCTTATTATGGGTAATATCAAATACACAAAGCCATTCCGTAAATTGACCAGAGTCTGAGGCAGCGCAAACGGCGTCAGAACTGCTGACAGCTATGCAGAATATCTGACTGCTGCTGCATTCGGAGGAGACAGCAGGCCTCCAGTCTCGCTTGCTAATCTTGCGACTTGCTCCGTGGGAGGGAGGGAGGATATCTGTCCCTTCTCCAACAGCAGCGTCTCAAACCACTCATTCCCCCACCCACTACCTGGTTGACATTTGTAGAGTGAAATGTCTTTCAACTTTGATTTGTAACCGTGTGGCAATCTCCGGTTATGAAGAGTGAAGCCAATGAGGAAGTATCTTAAAGCTGCATTCTCTCTAGTGTCCACCAGGGGGTGACTCCTCTGGTTGTATAGAAGTCTATGAGAAAATGACTCTACTTCTCTCTTGATTTATTACCTCAGTAAACATTGTAAACATGAGTTTATGGTCTCAATCTCTAGTTTCAAGTCTTCTTCAATACAGCATGATGTTCATTTAGTACATTATGGTCCATTTAGAGTCAAACAGACCATAAAGCAGGGGATGCTTTAGGGCGGGGCTACACGGTGATTGACAGGTCTCTACCAGAGGCGTATTCTCTGCGTTATTCCTCAGCATTCCAAATAAAATCAATTCCTATCACTGATTTAAAGAAGAAAAAAAAAAAAAAAAAAAGATGGCAACGACCAAAATGCCAAACTCGAGGCTTCAAAGCAGCAGTCCACAAACCAGTGGGTGACGTCACGACGACTACGTCCACTACTTATATACAGTCTGTAGTAGGGATGGACAACTTCTATCTCCAACACCACAAAGACGTTTCTTTTATTTCAGCACAACTAACACTAACAACTAGCCGTTGAGAAGACGTTTTTGTCTTAAAAATGTAGGACTTCCAAATTCTTGGAATATTACCCCCTTCTCCTGCTCTGTAATGATTTCTTTTTTTAACCTCAAATTGCCCAAATACGCCGGCATAGAGAACCGCGGTTCCAGTCCATCATAGATAATCCTCCCAACATGTGTGGTCAAAATCTCTCACCTGGTTCCCTGCGATGAGGAGGGCAGCTGGTGAGGGGCTCGGTCGGTAGGGGATGGTAGCGCCCTTCGGGGGAGACTGAGTAGTCAAAAACAAGACGAGAGGCTTAAAAAACAACATCTTCATCATAAATCTCATGGACGTGAACAAACTCTCACATCCACTCCGAAATGACAACAGCACTTCTGTCAAACAGCGAGACACTAAGTGCAAATGGTGCACAACTCTTTGGTACATTAAGATACAATAACACTTAATGATGAACTAAACTGCTAATGACACTGACATTATTCCCTTCCTTGTTTTCCTTTTGATAATATTAGTCATTCATTGAATTATTGAAGCAGTGCAGCGAGAGCTCTTTGTTGATAATGGCTCTGAGCTTTAGTTTGCTTCGGAGCTGCAGTTGTTTTCCCTCTGGATAAATCAAGCATCCACGGACGAGGAGACATTTGAAGATAAAATTCTTCAAACGCCAATGAGAAAAGGAGATTATCCAGAGTACATGACACGGTATATCTTATCGAGTCACTGCAATGTTGCCGATACAGTTTCAGCTTTCGGAATGTGGAGCATCTTTTCTGCGGGAGCAGTCACAGCAAATTCCTTGTATAACTTTGCATAATTTAAATCTCGGAGCCAAAAGCGAGAAGCCGCTGGTACAGAATCCTAATGAAACTCGCAAGCCTTTGAAGAAAGCCCTGGAAAACTGGATCAAACTAGCAATTAGTCAGTCAGGTCCAGCTGCAGCGCTAAAACAAAAAGGACTTGTGCACTTCCACGAACACACAGGGAGAAACTGTGCTTGGGGTTGTTTTCTTTTTTTTGTCTGTCTCTCTCATCTCATCTCCTCGATTTTCTCAAGAGAGCCGTTGTCTAAAGGTGGACGGATTTTGCTGCAGGCCAGTTTGTTTCCTGTAAGCATCTCAGTGTCCTCTCCAACAACACTGAGCTCCGACCTGAGAGCAGCACCTTACTTTTGTCTCGCCCCGGCAGTTCAAACCGTTCAAAACAGGGAAATAGCTGCACACTTCCTCCATGTTTCCTAAGTTAGATGAAGATAATGCTACCGACACACAGTTTCATAACACAAGAAGGCCAACGCAGCATACTCAAAATGCATTAACTTCTTCTGCAGCGGAATAGACAAAAAACTGCAGACTAGTGAAATTAAAACATGCACGTCAACAGCAATAATTCTCTTCATGCAGCTGCAGCTGCAGAGCTCCGACAACGTGTCAGCTGTAGGTATGGAGTGAAGAGAGGAATCGTGCTCTTCCTACCTCCAGGATTACTGTGCAGATGAGCCTGACACACTGGATTACAGACTCCTGATTCCCAGATATCGTCACCCCTCGCTCAGTGGAGTTGGGCAGCAAATCCCCCGCCACCTGTATCTGAGCTCCGGTGCTCTGCAAAATGATAGGGGTTTTAAAGAGAAACAGATTAGTTTGATTCCAGAGATAAGACGAGTCGTTATTACTCTCCTATCCGTGCCTCCCTGATGGCTTTGCTGACCTTATGTTTTTAAACCGATACTGACGGGAGATCCGACCGTGCTGTGGTGTGTTTAACGTCGAGCCGTGACAGGTTAGAGATAAATGAAAAGTCACCCATGGTCAGCAGACGTATCTTTTCCCAATTCTAGCTGATATATTCCCAATAAAGCACGACTGCAGGAGAGGAGGACTGCTTTTAAAGATGTATGCTGAGTTTTTTTGGACGCCATTGTTGAACAACACGCATCTCAAAATGCTTCTGTGAGTAAGCGTGTGTCCTGTGGCAACCAAACAAGACAAAACAAATCTGTAACCGAAACCAATTTGGGCGATAAACACGGCTCGAAAATCCGTCTAACCGCAGAAAAATCAGCTGGATGGCGTTTGTCGGCGAAGGTAAAATTAGAGCAACTCTATTTGTAGATCGGTACAGAGCTAAAGTTACAGTGTCAATCGTCTCTGGCAACAGATGCGACGCCTTTTAATCCTATTGTTTCAACTGGGACTAAATGTAGTCGGGAGTTTTTCCCCTTTCAAAGTTGCTGAGTCAATGCTGAGTCATAATGTTTGTTGGGTTAAGTGATCTATCCGGACAGCATTGTCTCACTAATTTCCTGCCTTAATGGCCTATATCCATTATTGTTCTGGTGCCAACCTACATGTAAGTGCAGATACCATCACTTTGGTCCAGACGGAAATATCGCCGCAACTATTAGATGGATTGACATGAAAATCTGTTAAGTCACGGTGCCCAGAGGATGAACCCTAATGACTTTGGTGATCCCCTGATTTTTCCGCTAGCAGCCTTTTCAGGTCAAAAATGTAACTTGTGCAACGCTTGATCATCAAATACCTACAAAACTAATGACATTCCCATCAGCCTCAGCTGTTTTTTGCAGCTGCAAGTGTAGCCTCACAGATCTGCTTGCATTGTTAAAGAAACTTTGTCTTGTTATTTACGACTTACTAATACGGCCAGAACATCTTAACATATATATATATATTATTATTATTTTTTTTTTTTTTAATGTTAATTCTTCTTTTTGTCATGTTACTCATCTGAAGCTCTATTTGTATTCTAGCGTTATTACTTTATACCATTCTGTTGCTGTAGATGAATGTGATCACCACCTTTCTAACTGAATTATACTGCGATACTGATTAAGAGCATACCTAAAATGTATCGGTGTAAACAGGAGGACTTACATTAATGTGGCACAAAACGCAGCAGGGGAAAAACAAAACAACAAACAACAGCAGAATTGCGGAAAATGAAATATCTCTCCCTTCCAGCTGCAGTTAATTTCCCCTCGTCTCCAGAAGCAGATTTGTTCTCTTCATATTTCAGTGTTCGGCCAGTCCGTGCAGCAAGGGCGGGGAGGATGGGGTGGATTTGTGTTCTGGCTGCTCACCTCTCTGATCTCCTTTATCTTGGCCCCTCCCTTCCCGATGAGAGAGCCACACTGGCTGGCAGGGATGACCAGCCGCAGGGTGACCGGTGGCTTGGAGCTGATGGTGCCGTTGGCCACCAGGGCATTCAGGTCCTGGAGGGAGATGAAAAAAAATGTGGTGAGAGTCGGCAGGAATGAAAGAAAGAGAGGAGGGAGAGAGAGAGAGAGAGAGAGAGAGAGAGAGTCCCCGTGGGAATGATCAGACAGCAGGGGTCAAGGTGGAAATGGGGAGAGAAAAAAAAGCCACTGGAGGGTTTTATCTCCATTAGGACTGAAGAGGCTTTGAATTTGAAACCACTTCACTTTATCGGCCACTTTAGGATTCATATTCATATAAGCACACTTTACATTTGTATCCATAGTCCTTACTCATTAAGTTACTTTGCTGAGTGTTTTGAATACTGGGAATCAAACAGTAGAACATTTGTGAAATTTAAATCTCCCCAATTATACCATGTGCACTTATACCTCAAAATGCAAAACTATGAAGAGCAAAGCAGTGGCTGAGTTGGGACAAACCAATCCCAAAGTAGCCATTCTACCACATCAACCATAAACTCTATTATATATGTGTATATATATTCAATATGTATATAAGAAGTGGACGTAGTCGTTGTGACGTCATCCATTGGTTGGTGGACAGCTTCTTTGAAGCCTCGAGTTCAGCGTTTTTGCCGTCGCCATCTTGGTTTTTTGCAACCAGTGAACAGAAGCGACCATATTTAGACTATATGGAAGAGTGATGTAGAGATGCTGTATATATCTCTGGTAGAAACCTGTCAATCACAGTAGCCCCGCCCTAAAGCATACCCTGCTTTATGGTCGATGTTTTTACTGAGCAGGAAGCAAACATCCCGTGTCTGCTCTCCTGTGGGTGGAGATTGAGCTTTTAATGAATGAGCAGCGTGTCTCTGCCAGCCTTTTGAAATGTAAATACGCTGCGCTGTCCCTCTTCCCATCAGAGTTCAACCCACGACAAAACCGCGTGACAGAAGGCAAAGCCCGCTGCTTGCTTTTAGTGCGACTTAAGAAGGGACAGCGTGGCACGCGTCACCTTTACGGAGCTTTTCCAACGACTGTGAACGCCACGTTTGAAAAGCATCCTGTGACGCGGCTCTCGCGCCTCTCTGCTCCGCGTCTATATTTAGGGAGGCGGATCAGGCTCTCTGACGTCTCGTCTCATTAGAAGAGCGGCTCGTCTGCACAATCAGGCTCTGGGCTTCATTTTCCTGATTTGATCTAAACATACGAGTCTTAACAACTGTGAACGTTCCCATACTTCTCTGTGACAGTGAATTTGAAAAAAAACCTCAAAGCGAATAAGAGGAAATAAGACGGCGCGTTACACGAGCACTGCTCACACAAAGAGTTGCTGTAATCCTCATATTGTGTTGTTTGTGGGATACGGACTCCCAGCGCAGACGCATTATGTGGCTTTGCGTGCATGCTGCGCCTCGACACCTGGGAACAAAATACAAGTACGATACCGTAGAATGTGTTGTGCTATTAGAGCATTCCTCTCAGGTTATCACAGCGCCTCATTTGCATGAATGTTTTCTGCACTCTCGCGGCTACAGTCGGTGACAACTTCCTCCATTAAAACACAGACGGAAGCTCACACGAGCGATGAACTGTCAAATGAAAGAACTCGTGTGACTATATTGAGACAGTCTGATACTCCAACAAAAAGCAGATTATTCCCCTTTTTGTTTTTAATTAAATGTGTCGCGCGTACAATAACTCAGCTGCGGTGGAAGCGGCGCGCGGTGTGGGTCAGCCGACGCG
Organism: Anarhichas minor; assembly: GCF_050575085.1. Lineage (NCBI taxonomy): Eukaryota > Metazoa > Chordata > Actinopteri > Perciformes > Anarhichadidae > Anarhichas > Anarhichas minor. The sequence continues at coordinate 17,354,344 of NW_027466449.1, forward strand.
TTGCCTTGGAAACTCAAATAGTTTGAGGGGTTGGGAACAGAGGTGGGTGCGAAAGAGCTTCTAATGAATGCTGCACTGTGCTGCCAGCCAGCGCGTGTGTGTGCTGAGCGCAGAGTCTCACTGTGATGCTAAATGTGAGAGAAGACGGCATTCCAACACGTTCATTAAGGCAGTGATGGACAGACACCGCGGGGGGCTAATAGCAGGAGGAACCTGCCATCCACAACTCATTATAGATGATGTCGAGGTTTATAAATCCTTCTAATTTACAGGTACAAATTAGCATGATTTGTACTTTTTGTATGAGAGGACTGAACATATGTTGTTTTTATATGACGTGGCCCTGACAAATCTATTCAGTCTGGCTTTTATGTAGTGTTTTATCATTTTTGTATTATTATGCCATATTATTACGCCTGGTTTGATAGTGTTTTTAGTAGGTACACATATTTATTTCTTATTTTATGTTGCTTTATTTCACTGTTTTACCATGATACATTTATTTTTCTTAACTTTATTTGGTGTGCATTAGTCTCTTCACCTTCTCTCTTTTCTTCGTATAGTTAATCATTTGTAAAGCACTTTGAATTGCATTTAATTTGATTAAAAGGTGCTTTATGAATAACACTTGATTGATTGATGGGTGGATGCCCCAACAAACGGCTATGTAATCTAACAAGTACATCATTTTCTATCAAAAAAGTCAAAAATGGTTTTACAACAAACCACTTACACCAAATCTTCATCTGCAGTGTGATCGTGTCTGAAAGCTAACATTTTGCCCTCCGTCTCTTCACTTTAGAATATAATCGATAGCGATAAAAGCACATAACCGGTAATGTTGAGAGCTCAGGAAATGCTTTCTTGTAAGTTGTAAAATCGTTTTTGGGGTTTTTTTGGCTCCACAAAGGCGTCTGAAAGCTTGCCACATATGACGTCGCACCCGGATTGTTTTCCTCTGTTTATGGGACATGACGACATGAGCTGATTTCACTGGTAATGAGTGGCGCGCAGCACAGTTACAGCTACCTCCTCCAGTTTGTACGTGATCATGGTGAAGGCTCTGAAGACGCAGTCTGTGGAGCCGGTGATGGTGATGATCCTCTCCGGACAGGAGCCCTCTGAGATGTTGACCCGGGCGCTGCTCTGTGGGGACAGAGGTCAGTTAAAGGTCAACATTAACACAAGAGTTTGATGTTTTTTTTTGGTGCAAAATACACTTATTTGCTTTCTTGCAGAGAGTTGGATGAGAAGATCGATATCACTCTTTGTCCTTTTTAAATATGACGCTATTGTACAGCCAGCAGCTTGTTAGATTAGCTTAGCATAATGACTGGAATCACGGGGCAAACAGCTAGCCTGGTTCTGTCCAAATGTAGTGAAATCCACCTCCCAGCACCCTTCATAAAACCACAACTGGTTGTTTTACAACATACTAACTGGGAGGGAAACAGCAACATCCAAAGGTAAAACAAAAAATCCACCTACCATCACCTCTAAAGCTCATGAATTAACACCTTATATTTCATGTTTCATCTTTATAAAACACAGAATGTAAAAACGACTGGAGGTGTTGGTAGGCAGATTTTTACTCGGCTTTCGACATAGCCAGGCTAGCTGTTGCCCCCGTCTTTCGGTCTTTATGCTAAGCTAAGCTAACTGCAGTGTTGCAGTCAAGACCACTTAAACTTTGAGGTGTTGAGACCAAGTTAAGTCCCGCCCTGCATGACACACAGTATTCGATTGGAGCATTCAAACCAGAGTCACTCCTCAAACTGATCTGAAAGATCCACATTTTGCGTCGCTGAGGACTTTGCGTTTTTAAAGGAGCGCCTCAAGCTGAAAAAAATTCAACTCTGAGCAGATAAGCGCCCGACGTCATTAGTGTTTCCTTCTCAATGTGGTGACTTTTGCTGGATAGATCTACTGTATATGACTTTACCAGCCATAGCAACTGTGATCTGAACAGAACACCGCAGGAGGTAAAGTAGTAGTTGTTTTTCATTAATCTACACTCTATAATACTCTATAAATATTATGTACCATAGCGTACAGCTCATCGTTCGTGTGAAGCAGTACAGCCAGCACACCCGAGGGAGGGAGGGTGAGGAGAAACCGAGAGCACATCTCTGTATCTCAGACTGACAATGTAATAGTTTCGTCTCGGGGCGTTTGGCATCGGATGACAAATCTCCTGCCCTCCTCTCCCGTGTCCTTGAGTCGAAGTCACGTGATCAGCGGACGGACGGCGCTCTGGAGCCGGGGCAACGTTTTCTCCAGTCACTCCAGTGAGTCATGCTCCCACTGTGACTGGAAGGTCCTGACAGCAAGAGGCTCGTGCAGTGGGGAAGTAACAAAAGGCCAAAACTGGCTCCTGGATGAATGGTGACTGACTACCATGAGTGAGTGGTTCATCCAGCAGCTCTGCAGGGCTGCATTGTCCCACGACCTCGCTGTTCCTCCGTTTATCCATAAAAGTACAACGTAAAACCTCAGCAGCCGGCGAAAGAGTCAATACAAAGAGTTAACCAAGCGGCATTAGTTTGGTTGCACCCTTGAGATTTAAAGAAAAGAAGAGGTAACGCAGGAGCACACAGAGAAGAATGAAGTTGTTTTCAAGCAGGAAAAGAAGGATTTGGTGGGAGAGCAGCAAGAAGAGGGGAAGTGAATGAGGATTTAAATTGAAAAGGTGCCGTTATTGCCCAAAAGGCATTTCGGACAATGTCCGAGCTCTGTGTTTATTATTAATGCATTCTGAAAGGAGGCCCTCTGAGATAGAATTATGTTTTCTCTTGACATGAACCGGCTTGTGGTCAAAGAGATGTGGTCGTTCCTTGTCTTGTGTCAAGTTTTACTGACAGCTATAGTCACACACAAAAAAACACAAAATCAAACAGCACAAAGCATCACTGATGAAGATGATGAAAAGTCAAAATCGTGGACACAGTAGGCCTACCTCTTCTCGTATTCGTTTCACCGTCTCTCCTTTCTGTGAAAGAGAAGTTGAAGGACAGCTTTAAACAGAATCACATGTGCTCTGTCTGAGACATCACGGCGTCCTCGACCGCTTAAGTGAAACCGGCTATGTCGAACCACGAAAGTCTGATTGGAATTTAGCGGAGCAAATTGCAGCTCGGGTTTCAAATGCGCGACGCATCGCAGCGGCGTCCCCCGCACTGCTGTCTCAGAGAACAATCAGACACATCGGGACGTACACCTGCTGTATGGCTGCATATGCAGTGTGTGTGTGTGTGTGTGAGGACCTCCTGCTGGGGACAAAAACATTTTGTCGGACTTGTGTCACGCCGCAGCCCATCCTCTGCTGGTTTATAAGATCCCCCCCTCTCCCCCCTCCCCCCTCCTCCATTTCCTTTTTGGCTTAAGTCCATCCAAGCTGTCACAGCTCTGTTCACACCTTCGTGTGCATCCACTGACGATCAAAAGCTGTATCATCTCGCTCACTGGGCTTCACTCTGTTTCATGTTTTATTGCAGGAAGGCGTATTCTATGTGGCGCATTGTGATTCTGGCGTCGGCCTTCTATCGATGAGATAAACATGAGAGGTTTGGCAAAGAGACGGAGTGGCGAGTCATTAGTCCGAGTACTGCAGATCAAGTGCCTCTCTCTGTCGAGCTGCACGGTGTGTGTGTGTGTGTGTGTGTGTGTGTGTCGAGCTCGTCTCTCTTCCCGTTCCCTTATTTTCTTTTACATATTTTAATTTCTGCAACACACTGCGGCATCCACGGTGACTTCTTTCCCAGCACTCTTTATTTTCTGCATTTGTTTTCCTCGTCTTCCATCGGTGTCTTTGGTGTTGTATTACGAAGGGCGCGCTAGCTGGAGCTACTGGTGCAGCGCAGAGGAGCCAGGCCCGTCCTAACAGACACTTTAAGTGCCCACAAGGGGCCGACGGTAATATGTCTTTGGTGCTCGGTGTCAGCAGGAGGCTTGCAGTCGATGCACTGATGCTTTTGTTTGATGGATTCTTTGGGGGAGAGCTATATGGGTGCGGCTGGTGGCGGCGGCGGGTTTGGTTTAATGCAATTACATTTCGGATGGGACATTCTAAAAACAAGAATTTTCTTTGTTAGAAGGAAAATATTCCGCAAAGACTGATTATGAATCCACAGAAAAGGCATCAATAAGGTATATGGCTGAGACCAGTGATCGACAACTGGTGGCCAATCAGGCGATCAGATGTATAGCTCATCATGAATCACACATTTGCCTCAAAGGATGTTATACAACATCTTCTGTGCTTGGACCCTCGCATTGGAAAAGGACAAACTCTCCAAAAAACGAGGAAAAAATAAAGAACTGAGGAGGGATTCCTCTCCCACGACTATGAATGAATTCAGAAAATGTGTGGATATCTTTTTTTTAATCCCTATATTGAAGCAAACCTTAAAACAATTGGGAATACATTGTTTAGCAATGATTTAGCAACCCCAAATCTATGACATGATATCCGCGGTCACTAAAGACGTTATAAATCTGTCAGCTTATTATTAGCGAGTAGACACAACCCGATGCAGGAGTCGGGCCCACTGGACTCACAAAGCTGTGCTTGCGTCGCTGGTTGTTCACTGAATAGCAGCCGGCAGGTGTAGCTGAAACAAATTCCCATCTTTTCTGAATGTAATGTGGGTTGTGCTGTATCTAAAGTCTTCTGTAAAGGTGACGCCTTTTGCATTCCACTGCAAACGAGGCATAAAGGTTGACTGAAAGTTGGCGAGATGAATGCACATTTATCAGGTCATTCTTCACTAAAGCTGCGAGTTTCCACATCAACTTTTCTCTTCATGATCTTTGAGAGTGACTTTACCTAAACCTGATCTGACAAGTTAAACACTCTGTTCTTCCTGTGAGCGTTCTCCACCAATCAGGACACTTATTGATCGTCAAAACTGGACTAATCTGTTGTTTTTCGTCTAAGTTTTTTTAATGCTTTTTTGACAAGAAACCTATGAACACATCTCTAGTAAACAACATTTAAAGTGGCTCTTTCGTGTGATTCTTTTTGGAGTAAGTCCGTTTGAAGATCTGGAATTTGTTTAGTTGAGGACAGCCCTCCCTCCTTGCCGGATGTCTGAGTGCAGTTAAGTATGTTTATCATTGTGGAGTTACCATGTTGTTAGGAGATACACTGAAATAGGCAAATGAAAATATATTAATTCGGTAAGAAAATGAAAATATCAAACAATAATAGGCTAATTAAACCTACTATTTTTTTGAAAGTCCGACCCTCAGAGTTTCCGCAAACATATTCTGTCCCTTGAACAAATGTAGTTGATGCCCCCTGGCTTAGATCAATAGAAAATAAATCTACATTTACATTAGATTCGTCCCAATCAGTCAAAAACATCTGCCAAATGATTAATACCTTCATACATATATGTAGTATTTTGTGTAGAATCATTTTAAAAAGGTAATTCTCACCTTTCCTATGATGCTGCCAACCTCCTAGAATACAAAGAGAAGAAGGTAATTACATACTAAATACATTTATGAGACGCTGACCAATCTTATGCTCAAGAAAGCCCCATTAACTTCTTCCGTCATTCGTACACAGCGTGAGCTCGTATACCTTTCCATGCATGAGCAGTCGTAGTGTGAGAGTCACTCCCAAGCCCCCGTCTGCAAAGTCCTGCTCACAGTTCATGGTGATGTGGGAGTGGCTCGCAGGGAGACGCATGAACAAGGCTCATCCGCTGGTCACACAGTCAAACGAGGGCCAGCGCTCGTTCTCCGGCTCTCCGAGGTCCTTCACTGCCGCTCTGAGAGAGAAAAAGAACGACGCAAAGTCAAATTGTCGGTCGTTTGCCAAAGAAACGTGTGGATCAAGTCACAAACGTATGCATTCATTGTTTGCACTCACGATGTAGCTCATCTGCACAAACACGAGAACTTCACTGACATTATTCACTGAACATTGTGTGCCACTGTTAAACTAACAGTCGTGTTGTTGTTGTGCTTAAACTGCATCTAACTGTTGTTGTTGACTGAATTCCAAAAGAGCACAGACGTTCAGATGTGCATAGATGCAACATTTATACCTTCACACCAAAGGCCTCTGAAAGAACATTGAAATGAGGAACTTCATCAACTTCATCAGCAAGACCGTCGAGTGTGCAGCGTATTGACCAGAAGCACCAGCAGTGTCAGCGAGGTTGCGTCTCCTGACAGTCTGTGGGCGGCCATCGATGACTAACGCACTATCTGTGCGTCTCCATTAACTGACGAACAGTTTCTCACAGAGTGAGTTGAGTGATTTGTGAAATTGGATAAAAAAATAAATAATAATAATAATACAAAAAATTAAATTTCCTGCCAGCAGAGCGTGGCGTGAGTTTAATGCAAAGTTAATCAAATTCAATTCCAAACAGTTCTTATAAAACTGTAAAATGTTTGGAGTTTCTTTGGGGACCTGGTTTCTATCTGCTCCATCACAGTAAAGAAACGCTTCTCAGGGCAGGATTTATACCGTGAGAGCAAACGAGGAGCATCTGTGCCGATCCCAGAATGACAATGTGCCTACGTGCCTGTCAGTAATGTGACGGACCACATACGGTATGATGATTAATGTGCGAGTCACCTGGCGGCTCAGTGTCAGCGTGATGTGTATTATTAGTTCATGGAATCATTCGTGTTTCCTCTTGACAGGGGAAGCAGATAGATGTATATGTGATGCATAACTATAGCTGCAGAGTAGATGCTGCGTGATGAGCAGAAGTTAAAGGCAAGAGGAGTGTCATATGTTTTTTCAGAGGATCTAACAAATGCTTACAATTAGGGCAGCCAAAAACAATCATTATCATAATCTCCACCCGGAAGATCCTGCGATCGGTCGTGTGTGATTGTGAGTGTGCGCCTCTGCGTCCGTCCACAGCTAATCTTGCATTCTGCTGCAGCAAAGTGCATAATATTTTTGGGCGTCCATTCATGGCCCCATGCTCAAGGACCTCTTGTGGTTGCACAGAGTCACACTTTCTCAAAACACCTTTCATTGCCGGTTTTATATTCCCATTGACTGCCTGCTGACTCATCACTCACTACTCTTAACCAGCTGGTCGGAGCCGCTTGTGATAACGAAGCTGAGTGCATCGCCACTCTGCAGCCAGAGACACAGTGGGGGGGAAACGACTAACAACTAACAAAGCTACCAGTACACACACTGACGTACTTCTCTGCCACTCAGCTACCGCTAAGCGAGCAGACACCTTGGTGAGTTTCATTTAGTCTTTGAGAAGATTGTATGAGGTGTCTGACACAACAACTTTGAGCCGATTGCCTGCATACATCGCTGCTTGTTTTTGAGTTTGAATGAAGTGTTTTAAGACGCCTTACAGCCCGTTAGTGTCTCGTCGCGGGGGTTAGCCAATTATGGATTGTATTCATTCAATCACACAATACAGCAGTGGTACATTAATAAGAGGATTACGTAAAAAACATATATATATCATAGAAACCTATGGTACGGTCTTCAAATGTCTTGTTTTGTTCAAACAACACTCCAAAACACAATAATTCACAATAATTACAAAAAAATCATAATTCAAAGAAAAGCAGCAAATTCTCACATTGGAAAAGCTGGATCCAGAAAAACAAATACAGGATTTTCAACCAGGAGGTTAATGTTTGAGACTGTAGTGTTCATGGCCCAAACTGGGGTGTGTGACGTATGTGTCTTACTTTTTTTCGTTTGGCATATTTTACAGACTTATTTTAAGCCTAACCACGATGTTTTTCTCAAACTTAACAAAGTGGTTTTGTTGCCTAAACCTAAGCAAGTGTTTTTGTTTGAACTCACAAGGTTAATCGAGATTTACTGCGACCGAAGTGGAGCATTATAGTTTGACGCGTTACAGAAATGAAGCGACGTGTTCTGGTCATGCTGATGTTTGCAGGTAAAGTACTTGGGGATGATTGAATACGTCACCGTCCATTGATGCCAGCCATATATATATATATATATATATATATATATATATATTTACAACATTTTGCACCAATCCATTTGGTGGCTGTTGAGATATTTCACTGGTTATCATCTGGGGACCATGAATGTCTGAACCAAATTTTGTGCCAATCCATCAAGTAAATGAGATATTTCAGTCCGGACCAAAATGGTGGACCAGACGAGTGATCTACGTTTTCCATCTCTAGAGCAGTTGTCTGACTCATCTATTAGTTGACTTATCGTGTCAGCTCTGCTTTCAGTTCCGTAATAAAAAGCATTTGATTTCAGCGATGCTTTTCAGATATTTGAGATATCAAAAGGAATCCTTTGTCGTCATGGCTCATGTTCTGCATCAACACGGTAACACACTCTGCCTCTCCTTTTTGACTCATCAAGGCCACTTTTTGTTTGTCTGCCAAGTGCATTCCAACCAGCCCACAGGGCCACTGTGTCCCAGCCCACTGCTGCAATCCTACTGACGCCGCCTGGCACAAGCGTGTCTTTTTTCTAAATCTGCATGCTGTCTGTAGATTTGTTGAGCTATGCCAGGAGATCATGTTTAATAAATGGGTGTTATTTTAGATGAGATCCAATTCCTGAGAGACTCGTAGGCAGGTTTATTGCTTTTGCTTAGTGCACAAGGCCAACGCCGCTTCGCTGATTTATTCATGCACTGGATGCTTGCAAAGCCACGTTAGAATGCTCGCACACATCCCTCTTAAGATTCTCCAGAGCTTGACTGCCTGTGTGGGTCGTTATATTCTCCTCCACGGCCGCGGAGCTTGATCGATGCATCCTGAACACATGCGTTTATCGCAGAGCACATTTGTGCAACCCCGCGGGCTAACTTCGTTACGCTTAGGCGCTGGAGGGCACGGCTAAAATGTTGGCCCTTTATTGCATTAGGAGCTAATGGTTGGAAGGATCATTATGCGCTGCTCTGTGGGTTGATAACAAGGCATGTGTGAGGGCGGAGAGCCTCTGAACTCCCTCATTTCCAGAATCCCAGAAGCAGCAGCAGCAGCTCTCTGGGATGAACAGAGCCCCTCTGTTCTAAATTAGACCATGCTCACTCCGAACAGGGAATTAGCAAAGTTCAGACTGCAGCGGCAGGCTGCCAAAAGACACGGTCGGGACAGGAGGGCGAGGCGGAGACGACATCCACTGTCCTGCTTCTCTGTCCCGGACGGTGTCACCTTGGTCCTGCTCCGCCTGACTGAATCCGGCACGCAGGAGCTTCTTCATTTGAGTCACTGCTTGTATTCATCTTTATTTTGCTTGCTTTTACTGATTATTATATTCGCTGAATTAAAGGGACGGTTCACCCCAAAATACAATATAAAGAATCACTGCTTGACATTTTTAGTAGGCGACTGTCCCTGAAAGCTGTTAACATTTTGTTCCTTTTCTCAGTCTGATGGTCATTTCTTTCTTTTGGCTGCGAGTCAAAAGAAAAACCCACAAAGTAAGTGAGTAGATATTTTACAGTAGATACATTCACACCATTTGTTGCTGTTATTTCCCAAATGTATGATGAGAATCATGACTTCCAGCAGCTGCTTGAGTTTCACCAAATTTTAAAGGGACAGTTCACCCCATACATCTAAAATGCTGTGAGTGTTTGAGACACTGGCTGCAGAGATGTCTGCCTTCTCTTGAATATAATGGGACGAGATGACACTCGGCCTGTGGTGCTCAACAGCAATTTCTCTTTGCAGAAATAATGACCCGGTTACTCAAAGATAATCCACAGACCTTGGTGTGAGCAGTTTCATGTAAGAGCTATGGTTGAAAGAAAATAGCTGCTTCATGAAACTGCTCTCATCAAGGTCTGTGGATTATCTTGAGAAAGTGGGTCATGACGTCTGGAGAGAGACAGTGTGTGTATGTATGATATGTCAAAGTGTCCCAGAGCGAGACCTTGACTGAACTCCAAGTAGCTCCCCGGCACGTCACAACAGCCCACTGCTCCTAAATGCTTGGGATGGGTTAAATACAGAGGTCAGATTTCATGTGTTTGTGTGTACAAAGACGATTTTAAACAACAAGCAGAGTTCCTTCATAATGAAGAGAAGGCAGACATCGTTATGGCCAATGAATCCCAAACTAGGCAACTCACACCAAAACAATCTAGATTGGATTTTTGGGGTGAAATGTCCCTTTAATGGTTTGTAAGGGTGCCTTTTAACAATGTCAATGCGCAACAGCGGTAATCAGCCGAATAATCGCCTATCGGCTTTTTGCTGCTCCAAACTATCTTTATTATGTCGAATCGGTCGACCTTAAAATACAAAAGATATGAAACTGTTGTATAAAGTTCACTGATATTGGAACATGTTGACGTATGTAACGTGGTCAACAATCTACCAGAAGTGCTTAACTTGCTCTAGTATGTTTAAAGTTATGACAAACTGGCATCATGCCACCAATTAAAAATAAGCTTCATTACAGACAAATGTAATAAACTGTGATACAAATCGAGGTGTTTTTCTTTTTTGGTCTTACTTCCATGAAGCGTACATCAAAGATGTCACAGATAAAAGCAACCAGCATACATTGCTTGCCAGCAGTATAATTCTTTTTTTTTTTCTTGCCATGTTTTCTGGAGCATCCACTCCAGAGAGACAGTGGAGATGAAAGGGATGTTGTGCAACCCGCTTGTCCCGAGGACCGGACACCTGCTCGGAGGCAACCGTGTCCCTCACACAACCTGGCCAACAGACGGCCCCCACCGTGGTCCCCATGGTGAGGGATAGAAACAGGGTCCCCCTCTGCCTATAGCACATACAGGGGGGGGGGGGGGGGGGTATTGAGTGTCTGCTCGATAAACACAGAGGCAGAGAGGATAGGGTGTCCCCCGGGTGGGCACATATAGAGCGGTAAGTGAGAAGGTGTCAACGTGTGCATGGCGCATGGCAAGGGCAAGAGGTGAGAGACCATTCTCACACACACACACACACACACACACACACACACACACACACACACACACACACACACACACACACACACACACAGACGGCGACATGCACAGGTCTGTGTGCACCAAAGCAAAGCAGACACAGACATACAGCTGCTGGGATGAAAGAAGGCAACAATGCGCACACACACACACACACAGGCAGAGATTGTCCTGTTGAAACACAAGAGCGAACAAGCTTTGATCTGCTGAGAAGCTCCACAGGAAGAATCTTTTTTTTTTCTGCAGCGATCTGTCATAAACTCTCAGTACATATGACACAATGAGAGCGTCATTTCCTAAGATGGTGATGAATGAAAAAAAACCCACATATAGTATAAGAGAAGAGTCGTCTGCAGCAGTGTGTCCCAAACCTTTTATTCTGGTGACCCACTTTAACAAAAAGAAAAGAAGACAAACCATCGAAGAGCAAATTTGAGCGTAAATGAGCGTTCCTGATCAATTTTACTGCCTTTTCTGCTTCTCACCTTTTATTATCTCGAATAGGGAAATCAGCTATTTAGAAGATATATACATTTGATAAATCACAACATAGTTTTATGCATATTATTAAAAACATATACTCATGTTATATTTAAAATGAGACCAAATAAATGCATTTAGGAGGAGTTAACAGGCTTGTTTCTTTCCTCTCATCAGTAAAACAAACAGAATCTCCTTTTAATATTAGATTCCATGTTATAAGTCGGCTACAATCATCAGAACAATACGAACATTCAGGCTCTCATGCGATTCAAAGCTGTACTGCAGATATTAATGCTGAAGAAAAAGCTATATGGAATTTTATTTTATTTATTTGCTGACCCTAATATAATACCCAGCGGGCCTCCTGTGGGTCCCGAACCAGTGTTTGTAAATGACTGATCTACAGGCTCCACACAAACGCATGTAAACAAACCATTATGAGTTTCTTTCTATGAATCTTTCTGCACGCTGTACCGAAGAGCATGCGTAGAAGCTCTAAATAAGGGAAAAGTATGTAACACATCTAACGACTGCACGTTTAAAAGAATACTTGTATTTCAGTTGAAATACGACTTTATGCAGATACTTCTTTGTCAAGATGAACTCAATTCAATGTGAATGAAATGTTCTCAGAGGGGCTGCATGTTTGGATTCGGTTTAACAGCATCACGGCCGTCAGTCACGCTGGGATTCATCAGTGATATTGTTTTATGAGCCGAGACTCACAGCAGAGAGAAGACTGTATATGCAACTGACTCTGTGTGTGCTCCATCAGCTGTAGCTGTAAAGTTTAAAGTTAGTGTTTAATTCTCAATGACTTGGTGTGAATGATTCGACAGTGCTGGTAACTTAATCAAACAACCCCACAGCTGCCCTCCGATTTTCATTAAAATATTGTTAAATTCTGATTGGTGCAAGTGAATAAACACAGACTGTACGTAAGAAGTGGACGTAGTCTCTGTGACGTCACCCATTGGTTTGTGGACGGAGGTTTTCAAGCCTTGAGTTTGGCATTTCAGTCGTCGCCATCTTGTTTTTTTGCAACCAGAAGTGAAAAGAGAGGGCGGGACTAAGTATGAGCGAATGCTGAATAAGACATTTTTAGACGACCAAAGAGTTTAAATTAACTTTCATGAAGTGAAAACACACTGTGAAAGGGTTAAAGTTCAGAGACGAAAACACGGACAACTCCCAGACCGGACAACGTTGTGGTAGAGACCTGTCAATCACTGTGTAGCCCCGCCCTAAAGCATCCCCTGCTTTATGGTCTGTGTGACTCTAAATGGACCATAATGTACTAAATGAACATCATGCTGTATTGAAGAAGACTTGAAACTTGAGATTGAGACCATAAACTCATGTTTACAATGTTTACTGAGGTAATAAATCAAGAGAGAAGTAGAGTCATTTTCTCATAGACTTCTATACAACCAGAGGATTCGCCCCCTGGTGGTCACTAGAGAGAATGCAGGTTTTAAGGTATTTCCGTATTTGCGTCACTTTTCAGACCCGGAAGTTGCCGTCTGGGAATATGTGACTATATCACTTTTTCCCAACTGAACCCCGCCCACTTTAAAGCCACTAAAAGAAAAAACACAAATGTAGAAATTGTTTTGAAGCAAACCTTTGGCAAACAAATTAGAAATATGTTTTCTTTAAGTTTAATTTACATATCCTATAGCTTTTTTTTATCTAAAAATGGACAAACAAAGCGCACAACTTCAACATTTATAAGCACTTGACTTAAGTACGCAGAAGTGCAGCCATAAAAGAAACCTTGTCAATCTCTTCACTGAGACAGGAGGAGAGGGCTTTGGTTGTGAAACAGGAGAGGCTTGAAATGAAAGAGCAGTGTTTCATCTCTCAGCGTGTCTGTCTCAGCTCTGTCACGTATAATAGGAGGGGGTCAGCCCTCGGGGCCAGAGGGGACTGTCCTCGCCCATCAGCCCCCGGCTTCGTCTGGTGTTAAAGCATAACCGTGTCAGCCTGCAGTGCGAGTCGCCTGTCACCCACCGCGCCCCAGAGAGGGTTATCAGACCCCCGGGCCCCCCGGGGCCAGCTCGGCAGAGAGGAGGCCAACAGCCGAGTTCACTGCAGCCGCTGCACCGAAATGTGGGCAGGCGCTGATAAGATTACCCCAAAGCGGTGTGTTTTAAATTCATAATCTGTGGCGCTTTAAAGAACCAATAAGACTACAAGATCTCCTGCAGATTGTGCTAACAAATCTGCAAAAAAATTTCGATGAAAGTTTCTAATTCAAAGTGCTTTTTAAGCACCTTCCAAAAACTGCTGGGTTTCTGGCTGGCATGAACTTACAATCTTGTCAAGAATCTGCATAATTACGAGTGAATCCAGTAGCTAATGAACAGCCATGTAATTGACCCTCCATTGTGGCAGTCTACCCTAATCAATCAGTTTCTCTGACGGTCAGGATGGAGCAGTATTTAGTTAGCTCTGGCTAAATAACACCCTTGAAAGAACACGGCCACGACTGCGAGAAACGCGCATTGATCACGTCTTGTTTCCACAAAGGATCCCGTCTCCTCATTAGGTGAACCCGAGTTCCTTCCTCCTCCTCATTATTGCCGGCGGGGATGAAAAGAACACAAACATGGAGATAATGAACCTTACGGGGCCATGTTTTCTGGGCTGTCGATTGTTATCTCCCAAGTGGCTGCTGGTTCCAGACACACAGTGACACCGTCTCAGCCTTTGTTTACACTGGCTTTAGTCTTAGCATGGGGACAGAGCGGCCCGAGCCCGAACACTGTGACTGCACACAATCAGAAATCATACACGGTTTTATTGCCAAGTACGTTACACATTCAGCTTTCCTTCTCTCACTTCAGAGCTAATGCTAACTTTCATCGCTGATTATTCTGCAGATTATTATTCTGATGATTTGTTTTGTCTGTAAAATATCAGAAAATATTGAAAATCGAGTCTAACATGCACACATATAACCAAAAGTATCTATATGTGCATATACGTTCATGCCTGCATCCAGTCTACAGATGAATATATTTATCTAACTTTTATTCTATTTATTCATATATATTTTTCTTTTCCTCTTTTTCTGTTTGCATCACTAGGTGCATAAAATACATATGAAAAAGAATGATAAAAAACAATAATAATAATAATAATTGAACTAAATCATGACATCATTGCGATAAAGGTTTAAAAAAAGTAGAATATTTCTTCGGTGTCATCTATAGATTTTATGTTTTATCCGACAATCTGTCCAAAAAAAGGAATATACTCAAATTGCTATGAAATATGACAAAATTGGACATTTTGTGGATGTACTAATTCATGACTTTATTGCAATAAAGGTATGAAAAAGAAAAAAGAAGAATATTTCTTCGGCGTCATCCTGAGATTCCATCTATCCAAAAAAAACAAATGAAAACACATTTAACAATCTAAAGCCAAAGAGAAGTCGTTTTGTTTTTGTTTTTTCTCGATCTCTTCCAGTACATTTAGGAGCTTCTCTAGTTGGCTTCCTGCTGTTTTCATTCGATTACACAGTTTGACTTTCTCCCGAGTGTTTATCCCTCTGGACTCGACGCTATAGAATTTTCTGGTCATTTGCCTTGACTTACAATGGCATGCTTCTTATTATTAGAGAGCTCCTATTATAACCATATATCATTCTGAATGGTTTTTTTTGGCATGGAGGAGAATACACTCTGGCAGGGTATTAACTCCAGCTTTTATCCCATCCCTCTCGCTGGATGAAGGTCACTCTCTCTATCTGCAAAATGACTTTCCTCTCTTCTCTTTCATCCCTGCTCTCCTCCCATCCTCCACGCCAGGGCATGAGTCAGAGAATGTGACACCTCGGGAGAGGAGAGAGAGAGAGAGAGAGAGGAGAGGAGGGGGGGGGGGGGACAAATTGAGAAAGAAAAGGGGGACAGTTGGAGGCAAAGAGAGAGACGAGTTGATCGATACTTTGGAGAAACATGTAACCTGAGAAGATGTGGCCTGGCCCTGCTTCCTTGACGAGCAAAACGCTCTATTCAAAAAACGCCAATTGGATTAAACTGGAGCGCAGATGGCGCAGGAGTCCTTGTACACAACACCCCCCATGGTGGCGTATACAGTACGGCTGCAAAGTCACATTGTCTACAGCGTCGCTGCGCTTAAGTCGGCCGAGCCGCTGGCGTTGCTGTTTGGTACGCAACAGCACCCGTGCACGCTGAGCCGAAACTACATATTACATAAGCTCCTCAACAAACCGAGCACAAGCCCAAAAATAGTGCAGTCCCTGTTAAATATTTCAGGCACTCGGCAGCTGAAGAGGGGGATAAAAGGCTTCTCTCCTCAGTCGCAACACAAAAAACAGATACACACACACACACACACACACACACACACACACACACACACACACACACACACACACACACACACACACACACACACACACACACATTGATGCAGATGGCCGATTGAAAGAAAACCTCCCATTTAGTGTAATGGAAAGAGTCTTTTAGCTTCTCCGCTTGATATACTGGACTGGAGTGGTCGTGCTAAGTGTACACCTATCCGCATGCGTCTCCAGTCGCTCTCCGCACGGTGCAGACAGCCGCGATGAAAGCCACTCTTTGAGGCCTAACTTCTGAACTAAAATAAATCACGCTCATGAGACACAACAGGAGAGTCACAGGGGCCAATCTTTTGGGAGCCAAACACAGAGCCGTCTTTTCATAGCCGGGCAAACGGCCCGCGGCTCTCTCAGACACCGGGTCGGTCTTAAGAACAGCGGCGAAGGGTCACATTCTGCCTCCGTAAAGAAAGGCCTCCCTTCATAAAGCAGAGAGAGAGACGGTCCAAAACAAAACAATCTACACTGCTCACTTGGAACGGGAAATCAAATCATCTGATTTTTTTTGTTTCATGCCTTTTCTTGCACAACAAACGCCTACTTCATGGTGAAACACGAGGGTAACGAACTGACGTCTCTACTGCAATCAACAAAAGCTGGGAAAGTGTCGGGGGTTGAGCCTCGAGAGTCTGGAGTTATTAGATAGCGACAAGCACACAGGTTAATTGCCCAAATGCAGGTTAATTGCTAGAGGGGATTTGTCTCAAATATTGGAGAGGAAATGAATTTGCACTCCTGTGACGACGACGTCTAAATGAACGCCCGAGTGAGGATGATGGTATGACTTGCCTCGTAAAAAGCACTACAAGTTATTACAGGTTTTAAGTCGACATGGTGTCGATGAAGCGCGGGAAACAATTTAGGACTAATTTCATATTGGCGGGACTTAAGTAATCAAGAGAATGAAAGATGTTTTCAGGACGTTTCCGACAATGGAAGCAGTTCTCCTCCCTCGTGTTATTAGGGGCTAAATTATCCGGTAAAGCTCCTCTTGTTCTCTCCTCACGTCAGTAAAAGGTGATTGAACATCCGCGGTCTCTCTCTGCAGAACAGTTTAATAGACCAGAGCTGCTGCACTGGGCTGCATTAACTTGATGACTGCAAACTACAGCATTTTAGTAGATGAGAAGGATTATTGGCAGTTCCCAGACGTTGGAGCAGCACGTGTCGGGTCTGGCTTCTGTTATTTATGAAGCCTCTCAGCCCCTCGCTCTGCAGCAGAGATGCAGGTAGGAGGGGGGGGGGGGGGGGGGTGCTTTCATTATTGAAGATGCTCTTTCACTTCTTATTAGATCTCTGACTCTCAGTCAGAGTGCATTAAGGAATTGCATTTGGACAGAGAGGCAGCAGTGCACGATGGTCCGTCTTTGTGCCCCCCGGAGTTCCTCTAAAAGATGTGTGTGCCTCTAACATCAGCCAAATGGTACGTCCTATTCCATTTTCAGGAATAAAAAGCGTACTACACTAAACCAGACGCCCTCATCACCACACACACACACACACACACACACACACACACACATGCAGGATAAAAATGTTGTTCTTTATTGATCTCTGTTTCTGAATCATGTTCTCCTACTTCGTCACATGATGCATTCCACCCTAAAAAATGAATGTGTGATTCTCCGCTTGTGTCCTATTTTTCTCTCCATGTTTGCTGCACATGCAAGATTCATGAGCGTCTCCAGGCACCAGGAACATGATTTCCTGAATCAATCAGCTGGTCCACTATCAGCTGGTCTTTTTTGTTGTTGTTGTATTGATCCTTTAGTAGTGAAGTGTGATCAGTCTTTTACATTTCATTCGGGCCTAAAGTGGATGAATTTAGGCCATGAAATGCAAAACATGAGAGTGTAATAAAAAGTGGGAAATGGAAACAATGGAGATCATTCATTTCATTCCAGCTCCTACAATGTGAGAGAAACATCAAGGCTAGTTTGTATTGAAGCCACATTGGTGCCAAATGAAAATAATCCCTCAAACTACTGTGAATCAGCTCTGGATGTCTGCAAACAAAACCTGGAAATATAACCGTATAGACACATAAACATCTACAAAGCATGTGTATTCATGTACTTCACTTTGCCAAGAGTGACTCTTAAATCTAACAGTAGAATTGAGTAAAACATGTCGAGTCAAACAGCATCTGCACCGGGGGGGGGGGTTTGGTTTTCATTTGGCTCAGCTTAACAAGACAGTTTTTCTATCCGGTGTAAAAAAAAACTAATGCAATTAGGCTTTCTGGTGAATAATGGTGCTGTCACACGCACACTCGCTGCCTCAGCACCAAGCAGGCGCCCACAGTACCGGACTTGTTGAGAGTGATCTTTGTGTTCAGGACCGGCCTGGCCAACGGGAGTCCACTTTCATTATCATAAAACACACAAGGGACCAATTGTCTCACTGCCCCCCCCCCCCCCCTGCTCATCTGGTGACTTGGTGCCATATGCTGGATCTAACAAGCCAGTCACTTTATGGCTCCATTTAATCAGCTTTATGAAATCTAGCATCTCGTACTCTTATATAAGACCATAAGAATAGTATTCTCATTTATAAGAGAATAAGAATCTTATTCTCATACATAAGTACAAACATAGCACACTGCTGTAATGTAGAAGGACAGTAGAATATAAAGAGTTAAAAAGGCCGGATTCTAGCTATAATTCTGTGATTGCTCATTAAGAGGAGTTTTTAGGCTGAATAAAAAAAACACATGCCTCTCTGTTAGAGGATCACTAAACATGACAACGACCACGAATGGCACCTGTTTCAAGTTAGAGCAATGGGAACATGCTGTGCCCTTTATTTTTATTTTTTATTCCAAATATTCACTCACCTGTTTTCATGTAAAAGGTCGCGGGGCTGCAGTTCCCACTAAAGTATCCCCATGGATGTGTGTTGTGACCGGGCTTTGTATCCACATAGAGTCCAATGACGCGGACGTGTAGTGCGGACTGTCCTCCCGGTGTGTCAGCAGACTGAGGGTGCAGGGCGCCTGTGCGCTGAGAGGAAGGAGAGAGAGAGAGGGGGGGGGGGGAGAGACACACACACACGCGCCCGCACGCGCGCACACACACACTGAGAGACGTAGGCGGCGACCAACCCCACTCACCCTGATCACCTTAAACCGGAGGCAGCTCGTGGGCAGCTCTCTGGATTCAAAAAAAAGAAAAGTCGGTTTGACTCAGTGTGTGTGGATCCCCGCCCCGGCCGGTGAGCTGAGCTCCTCCCGTCCCCCACAGGACCTCCGCTGGGGGGAGCGCAGCGCGCTTCTCCCCTCTGCGTCGCACGCACCGCAGATTGACACGTGCGCTGATCGTCGGAGCCTCGGCGCGGTGTGAAATCATGGCACGAGCCGGGAAATTGCATGTGCGGAATCAATCAGACTGTTCGGTAAATTTGCGACATTACCACGTCTCCATGAGTGTTTAGTGGAAACATTTGCAGTACGCTTCCTCCACGTACATCCTTTTTTTTAACGCATCTCGGCTGCTTTATATAAATCGCCTATAATCTGCTATTTATTTACTATGTATGCATTAAACTCCAGGTGCAAGTCAAACAGGCCACCTGTCGAGGAGTTCCCTGTTCGGCTATAGGTGAACAGAACATGTAGATCTGAGACTAATCTTGATCCAAATTATAAATTGTACAAAACAACATGCGTTGGCTCAATCAAATGTACATTTAAAGCTCGTGGGCATTTTCTCTATACATTTTTGGTGTGACTGAAATCAGTATTTTTCTTTCACATAGCGCCATCTAGTGGATTTATCTTCGTGTTGCAAATGTTCCCAAGAAAAAAAGAGGAATATATTCATGGAGGTATAGGTTTGTAACATTATTCATAATTGTTCTATATCATCCTGTACAGGGTGTGGATCCTAATATTCTTGTAGATTGCGTATCGCTCATTGATTTATTTTATTTCATGCCAAACATTTGGCCACGCGGGATTACAAAGACAAAAGTATTTTTGATACATTTTCTGGTCTTGCATACACAAAGCATGCAGAAAGAAAACAGAAAGACAAAACAAAAACAATTCAATATCTGCAGATTATCTCCAGCTCTTTTCTCCCGTGTTATATCGGTAACAATATAAAGTCCAGGTAACAAAATGTCTGAAACAAACAACATTAAATAAAAAGAATGACGT
The DNA here is from genome assembly GCF_050575085.1 of Anarhichas minor. Lineage (NCBI taxonomy): Eukaryota > Metazoa > Chordata > Actinopteri > Perciformes > Anarhichadidae > Anarhichas > Anarhichas minor. The sequence continues at coordinate 17,374,298 of NW_027466449.1, forward strand.
GAATCAGTCTTCTTCACGCCAAACTAAATAATGTGATGAATTTTCACTTGACAAGACGCCTCATTGATTTAAAGACATTGAAGGAAGACGTCTCCAGCGCTTCCTTTATAGAGGAGGGAACGTCTGGGTAATGATGAGCGTGACATCTCCATCTATTTCACAAATTATCTCCGTTGTTTCCCAGGTGCCTCTCATTAACGGCGAGAGGATGGATGTGGACTCGTATTTTATTTTTGTAAATAAAAGGCCTCTATTCATCACTACTCGACATTTTTAGTGGGCGATTGCTTCTGAAAGCTGTTACGTTTTGTTCCTTTTGTCAGTCTGATGGTGACATCTTTTCTTCTGTCTGCGGGTCAAAAGAAAACCCACAAAGTACATAAGTTATTTACAGCAGATACATTCACACTGTTTCTGTTATTAGCTGTTTATTTCCCAAATGTATGATGAGAATTATGACTTAGATGTCTGCCTTCTCTTGAATATAATTATAATTCTGTGGTGCTCAAAGCGCCAAAATAATACATTTGATAAACTTAACAGCAATGTCTCTTTCCAGAAATCAAGACCCGGTTACTCTTGTTGTGAGCTGTTTCATGAGGGAACCAGGGTTGAAAGAAAATAGTTCCTACATGAAGAGATCGCTGGTAAGAGGGAAGAGATGTATTTTTGACTTGGGGGTGAACTGTCCCTTTAAGCACTGGCAGGCTGTTCTCATCTGGCACTTGTAGCTGTAGCTATAAAAAATAATGATGCCCCGTGAAGATATCCTGCAAAATCTTTTCCTATGTTATTCAACAAAATATCTTTCACTCATGAGACGGCTGCTCGTTGCACATGGTTATTTTAACCCAAACTATGGACTTTTCCTCAATGTAACCAAATAGTTGTGTTGCCTAAACCTAAGTATTTCACCATCTTTTACTAAACCTAACTAAGTATTTCACCATCTTTTACTAAACCTAACTAAGTATTTCACCATCTTTTACTAAACCTAAGTATTTCACCATCTTTAATTAAACCTAACTAAGTATTTCACCATCTTTAATTAAACCTAACTAAGTATTTCACCATCTTTAATTAAACCTAACTAAGTATTTCACCATCTTTTACTAAACCTAACTAAGTATTTCACCATCTTTTACTAAACCTAAGTATTTCACCATCTTTAATTAAACCTAACTAAGTATTTCACCATCTTTAATTAAACCTAACTAAGTATTTCACCATCTTTTACTAAACCTAACTAAGTATTTCACCATCTTTTACTAAACCTAAGTATTTCACCATCTTTAATTAAACCTAACTAAGTATTTCACCATCTTTAATTAAACCTAACTAAGTATTTCACCATCTTTTACTAAACCTAAGTATTTCACAATATTTTATTAAACATAACTCAGTATTTCACCATCTTTTATTAAACCTAACTAAGTATTTCACCATCTTTTACTAAACCTAAGTATTTCACCATCTTTAATTAAACCTAACTAAGTATTTCACCATCTTTAATTAAACCTAACTAAGTATTTCACCATCTTTTACTAAACCTAACTAAGTATTTCACCATCTTTTACTAAACCTAAGTATTTCACCATCTTTAATTAAACCTAACTAAGTATTTCACCATCTTTAATTAAACCTAACTAAGTATTTCACCATCTTTTACTAAACCTAACTCAGTATTTCACCATCTTTTACTAAACCTAAGTATTTCACAATATTTTATTAAACATAACTCAGTATTTCACCATCTTTTATTAAACCTAACTAAGTATTTCACCATCTTTAATTAAACCTAACTAAGTATTTCACCATCTTTTACTAAACCTAACTCAGTATTTCACCATCTTTTACTAAACCTAAGTATTTCACAATATTTTATTAAACATAACTCAGTATTTCACCATCTTTTATTAAACCTAACTAAGTATTTCACCATCTTTTACTAAACCTAAGTATTTCACCATCTTTAATTAAACCTAACTAAGTATTTCACCATCTTTAATTAAACCTAACTAAGTATTTCACCATCTTTTACTAAACCTAACTAAGTATTTCACCATCTTTTACTAAACCTAAGTATTTCACCATCTTTAATTAAACCTAACTAAGTATTTCACCATCTTTAATTAAACCTAACTAAGTATTTCACCATCTTTAATTAAACCTAACTAAGTATTTCACCATCTTTTACTAAACCTAACTCAGTATTTCACCATCTTTTACTAAACCTAAGTATTTCACAATATTTTATTAAACATAACTCAGTATTTCACCATCTTTTACTAAACCTAACTAAGTATTTCACCATCTTTAATTAAACCTAACTAAGTATTTCACCATCTTTAATTAAACCTAACTAAGTATTTCACCATCTTTTACTAAACCTAACTAAGTATTTCACCATCTTTAATTAAACCTAACTAAGTATTTCACCATCTTTAATTAAACCTAACTAAGTATTTCACCATCTTTTACTAAACCTAACTAAGTATTTCACCATCTTTTACTAAACCTAACTAAGTATTTCACCATCTTTTACTAAACCTAAGTATTTCACCATCTTTAATTAAACCTAACTAAGTATTTCACCATCTTTAATTAAACCTAACTAAGTATTTCACCATCTTTAATTAAACCTAACTAAGTATTTCACCATCTTTTACTAAACCTAACTAAGTATTTCACCATCTTTTACTAAACCTAAGTATTTCACCATCTTTAATTAAACCTAACTAAGTATTTCACCATCTTTAATTAAACCTAACTAAGTATTTCACCATCTTTTACTAAACCTAACTAAGTATTTCACCATCTTTTACTAAACCTAAGTATTTCACCATCTTTAATTAAACCTAACTAAGTATTTCACCATCTTTAATTAAACCTAACTAAGTATTTCACCATCTTTAATTAAACCTAACTAAGTATTTCACCATCTTTTACTAAACCTAAGTATTTCACAATATTTTATTAAACATAACTCAGTATTTCACCATCTTTTATTAAACCTAACTAAGTATTTCACCATCTTTTACTAAACCTAAGTATTTCACCATCTTTAATTAAACCTAACTAAGTATTTCACCATCTTTAATTAAACCTAACTAAGTATTTCACCATCTTTTACTAAACCTAACTAAGTATTTCACCATCTTTTACTAAACCTAAGTATTTCACCATCTTTAATTAAACCTAACTAAGTATTTCACCATCTTTAATTAAACCTAACTAAGTATTTCACCATCTTTAATTAAACCTAACTAAGTATTTCACCATCTTTTACTAAACCTAACTCAGTATTTCACCATCTTTTACTAAACCTAAGTATTTCACAATATTTTATTAAACATAACTCAGTATTTCACCATCTTTTATTAAACCTAACTCAGTATTTCACCATCTTTTACTAAACCTAACTAAGTATTTCACCATCTTTTACTAAACCTAACTAAGTATTTCACCATCTTTAATTAAACCTAACTAAGTATTTCACCATCTTTAATTAAACCTAACTAAGTATTTCACCATCTTTTACTAAACCTAACTAAGTATTTCACCATCTTTAATTAAACCTAACTAAGTATTTCACCATCTTTAATTAAACCTAACTAAGTATTTCACCATCTTTTTCTAAACCTAACTAAGTATTTCACCATCTTTTACTAAACCTAACTAAGTATTTCACCATCTTTTACTAAACCTAACTAAGTATTTCACCATCTTTAATTAAACCTAAGTATTTCACCATCTTTTACTAAACCTAACTAAGTATTTCACCATCTTTAATTAAACCTAACTAAGTATTTCACCATCTTTAATTAAACCTAACTAAGTATTTCACCATCTTTAATTAAACCTAACTAAGTATTTCACCATCTTTAATTAAACCTAACTAAGTATTTCACCATCTTTAATTAAACCTAACTAAGTATTTCACCATCTTTTTCTAAACCTAACTAAGTATTTCACCATCTTTTACTAAACCTAAGTATTTCACAATATTTTATTAAACATAACTCAGTATTTCACCATCTTTAATTAAACATAACTCAGTATTTCACTGTCTTTTATTAAACCTAACTCAGTATTTCACCATCTTTAATTAAACCTAAGATGGAAGTTTATTATAGAGAAGACTTTAATTAAACATGTTACTTTAACGAAGAGAAATTGACACGTGTTGGTGTAACTTATCCTCACATACGAACCATTGTATGAGGATACGTTGGATAACTTATTGAGACGAAAGAGATGCAATTATTTAATATTATTACCACAACCCTAACCCAGTGCAGTGCCGCTGAGTGAATAAAGCTTATATATTATACCTTATACCTCGAGGGACACGTTGCAGTATTAAGTCTTATGAAAACCTAACTTTGAAGAAAGCTATAGAAGACAAATATGGCCGATTATTGTTTAGTCTGTCACCCATGCAAAAGCAACTCTATTGGAGCTTCACGACACCCTTTGAATTGATCACTTAACCATAAAAAAGGTTGACGGAGTAACTTCCTGTGGTCCATTTGGTCCAGAGTCAGAGTGATGTGTTGGTTTTCAAACAGCAGGAGGTGCTGTGTGATTCCAAATCCATCTCACAGAGACAGGCTGCTTTGTTATTAAATAAAAAAAGGAAAGACAAATGCAACCACTATTATGGTTGTGTGGGTCAGACCGCTGCCAACCATCTGTCATGTTGATGTGGCTTTAAAACAGCTAAGGTGCACTGTCGGATATGACAACAGCCATCAACTGGGGGTCGGGAATTGTGATTGCATCAATACACTTGGCACACGTAATGCAGGGATGTAATAAACACAGTGAGATCTGCACTGAATCACTGCTGGACAAGCTGAGGGAGCGACACTGTGTGTGTGTGTGTGTGTGTGTGTGTGTGTGTGTGTGTGTGTGTGTGTGTGTGTGGAGTGGAAAAGGTGTGAGGGTAAAAGAGAGGGAATTACATGTTCATTTTATGGTTTGAATCCAATTTTTAGTGACTGAACGACACGTCGGAGGCACGCAGATTTATAATTTAGTCAGTTTAAGCCTGAAGTGCTTGCATGTGTTTTCATTGTCATGTGATAATTTCCCAAAATCAAATCAAGCTGGAAATTAGATAGTGTTGTCAAATTCACAAAAGCGCCGATTTCAGCCGTGGAATACAGACCCCACCCCCCCCACCCACCCACCCACCCTTTGGCACACACACAATGTATATCACCCTGCTTGTCTGGGAGCATTGAAGCTCAACAAATGCCTCTCACACTAAATGGCACTGAAACAACGAGAGATGACACAAGGGCAAACAACCGCAATTACTGAGGCGCGGAGCGTCTCTCCTCTCCTCTCCGGTTCCTCCCGTGCACACAAAAACACGGCTCAACGTTCTCTGCGTCGGATCTTCACGCTGACGCTTAGCTTTGTCCTGACACATGGTGATTGAAGACATACTCCGCTTTCGTCTGCGCCTCAGAGCTCGAGAGTTTAGGTCGCAGGACGAGGGTGGCCCTTTCATCAGAGCTACTTCTGCGGGGGCTTGGTCTCCCTGGAAGCCGCACAAGTCTGTGATTCTCCCTCAAGCAAAGGAGCAACGGTTTGACATTCCTTCTTTTGATGTCCATCAAACATTCCTCGTACAAACTTGACTATAACTTCCTTTTTTTAAGAAGTCACAGGATAAAGTCTGCAGAATCTACAAGTGTTTCAACGTCTGTACCGGCTAAAAGAATGAAACATAGAAATACAATGTGCACAGACACACAGCGGACTGCTGTATAGTGTGTTTACCTCTGTGCCAATGATTTGCATTTAGATGCAGAAGGGTGATGTGTATTAGAAGGCACATTTCCATAAATCTTCCTTTGAAGACATATAGCATTGCTTTGAAGTGGGTGTATTATTTTGAACAATGGGTAAGATGGAGACTTTGGACAGAACAGACTGCAGTTGGAATACTAATATGAGATTTAATATTAAATAGCTTACAGAACACAGATTGTGTTCATCATGCTCTCCAAATGTTGTGCTGTTTGTCGTTATGGGCACTGAGGATGATGAGTTACTATATTTACCACATTTCTATTTATTCAGTGTATTACATTTCCTATTTCATCCACTGCGTCTTTTCCGATCAGTCAATGACACATCATTAGTGCTGTTTGTACAAATACTGTAAAAAAAGAAAGAAAGAAAAAATACAAATTGAGTCGAGGAAACACGATACCGCAGACACAGAATGATCAAAAGTAAACCGAATGAAATAAGGAAATTGATTGACGTTTTTTTTTTACAAAAAGACGAGGTTAAAGCAGAAACATCTTCGACAGCTTAGAACAAAGTGATGAGCTCCCCTCTGAACCGCAGGGGGGATGTTCCATCTGATTAAAGGCACTTTTAGTTGTATGTTTGATATTTATATCAAAGCTGAGATCACTATCCAAGAAAACCCATCTGATATTCATCACAGCCTTCAATGTTTCACAGCTGTCACTGAACTCCTCCGTTTGGCCAGTCGCTTAAAGCGACTATAATCTATATTTTTGTAAAACTCGACATGTTGCCCGATCTGCACCAAATATATCTGGTGAACATAGCGGAGCAGTTAGCCAGCTAAAGAGCCAGATGTTTCCCGCCCTCAGCAGTTGGCACAGAGAACAAAAACAGAGTTTAAAAGAGAGTGAATATTGAAATTTATTTATTGCAGGTTAAAAGGGACAGTTCAGCCCAAAATACAAAATACATATTTTTCCTCTATTTATCAACCTAGATTGTTGTGTTTTTTTTTTGGAGATATCGGCCACAGAGATGTTTTGGCTTTCTCTACAATGTAATGGAACTAGACGGCACTCTGCTTGTGGTGCTTACTCATCATGACGTCACCCGTTGGTTTGTGGACTGCCGTTTTGAAGCCTCGAGTTGGGCGATTTTGCCGTCGCCATCTTGGATTACGGCCGTTGCCATGTTGTTTTTTTCACAACCAATGAACATTAGTGATCATATTTGGAATGTGGATGAGTGATGTAGGGACGCCGTATACGTCTCTGGTAGACCTGTCAATCACCGTGTAGCCCCGCCCTAAAGCATCCCCTGCTTTATGGTCTGTTTGACTCTAAATGGACCATGATTTACTAAATGAACATCATGCTGTATTGAAGAAGACTTGAAACTAGAGATTGAGACCATAAACTCATGTTTACAATGTTTACTGAGGTAATAAATCAAGAGAGAAGTAGAGTCATTTTCTCATAGACTTCTATACAACCAGAGGAGTCGCCCCCTGGTGGACAGTAGAGAGAATGCAGGTTTAAAGACACTTCTGCATCAGCTTCACTCGGCAGAAACAGAGGTTACCGCCTGGTTGCAGATCAGCTGAGGAGGACACCATTAATGTTTCCATCCGGTACAAGCCTCTGGTCCGAAAGTAGATGCATGCTTATTTCCTGTGGGAGTTGAGTTTTTTAAACGTATTTATTTGGCGCTTTGAGCACCATAAGCACTGCATTCTAGTCACATTGTATTCATCTCCATCTGCAGAACTCAGCAACTCACATCAAAACAATCTAGATTGATAAGTAGCACTGCAAGTTAAAGGAAAATCATGTACTTTTGATCTGTGGGTGAACTCTCTCTTTAAGTTCTGCTCTGGTTACTGAAGCCTTATCTCCGTGATTTCCGTCGCTGTGCTACGAATACTAATGTGCTAATCTTCTGACTGATGCAGTACTAAACTGATGTTGTATTTCTTGAGGAATGTGACAGGAGCGATCACAACTGTTTGCTTCACAATGCACAAAAATAAGAAAAGATTGGATATATCAATGTGTCAATGTAATCTCCTTGAGCTCTTACGTCTTCTGGTTTCTGAAGAGCAGCCTGGTTACAGAGACGCTGACGTCCTAGCATGGCCGGTGAAACGTTCTCCCCTCAACACTGCATGAAGGTGTATCTGTAACTGGGTCCACTTTGAAACCAGTAAACACATTATTCACTTGTCACATTTCCGCCACTGCACCGTACAGATAATAAAACAATTAATTGCAGCTTTAAAAAGTGTCTCCGCAGATCTGAGATGACATTGATTCAAGCAGCAAAGAAATCCTTTGTCTTCAGATCTAATCTCAACTAAACAGCTATGACATCACTTAAACCTAAAGATGGGACTTTAAAAGGATTGTTTCAGAGCGCAGACTTACTGTAAGACACTTCATAGTTGTATTCTAAGAGACAGATCACTACAGAATGTCTCTTTCATTTAATAATAATGAGTCTCGTCCTGCAGCCAGATAAGTGAGACTTCATGCAGGTCCTCTTCTCCTTCTTTTTTTTACGATCATGCAGCAAAACCGAATGTGTAACTGTTAAATGTCTCGATAACAAGACCTCAGCCCTGGGTTGAAGGTGCCTTGATTCCAACTGTGTTTTAACTGAGGATGAGATCATGGCAGATGTGAGAGGACGGGCTCCTCCAGGCTGTGTCTGGAACAGACCAGATGATAGTGTTTCATCGGCAGGTGCACAACTATGCAATGTAGGCAACATTATGACGGTATGGTTTCATGTGTTGTGGTTGGGAGCAGCCTGAAGGCAGGAACCTGATCTGATGAGTACGGTGGGAAGTCCTGGCTTTAGTTTCACTGAGGTGCAAAAGAGGGAACGAGAACTCACAACTACACAAAGAGAATTGGAAATAAGAACCTGACTTTGGTTTTCAATTCTGCTTTATTAGTTCCTCAAATATTCTGACTACTGTTGAGGAAAATATGGAGCAGATTAAATATTGTAACTCTTTAAGGGGAGACTCAGGTGAATATAGGGTAACGTTCTGAACTAATAGATCTGCATGAAGCTCAGATTACTCAGACAATTATTTTTTTGTATTACAAGGTTTCCTGAAAATGTGTTTGAATATGCGAATATTTAATATTTAATATGTGCTGATTTGCATAAACTCCCAGAACAGAAAGCCAGGCTCACATCTTGTTTCATTTTGTTAACATATTAAAGTTGAAGGTTTTTAAAGAGGGAAATCAACAAAGCAGTCAAATGTTTTCCAAAATGTGTATTTATGGAAGCAAAATAGCCCCAAATCTCAAACTTGACCAGTAAAGAGAAGCAATGCTTTTGTCTGCAGTGTCTCGCCTTAAACAGAAAAGTGTGAAATTAACTTTTAACAGAACTTACTAATAACTTCCTGTCGCAGGGCCCCATCAAAGCTCTTGAACTTGAGAGACGGGCTATCTGCTGAGTCTCATGTATCAGGTATGAAGAGTACCTTCAAACAGCTTTTGATCTTGAAAGTGCACTGAAGTGGGGAAACAGGTAATGAAATCTGTGCTGGAGCACAATACTGCACTTGTGCACAATACCACAATAGTGTGGAAGTAAATTCTTTAGAATGACTTTGGAAAGTACTGAAAGTTAGCGGCTGAACCATAAGAGAGCCTTCATTTGCAGACATTGAAAGGAAATATGCATTCCAACATTTAATTATGAACATTTTTGCAACTTTAAATGACATGAGATCTACAATCCAGCAGCTGACAAATTAAGTGTTTTTGTGTTGCATTTATTGAGAGCAAAGGTACGAACGTTTTGTCCCATGTCAGACCTCCATCAGTGAGGAGGACATAAAGGATGAAGGCAGAATGTTTGTTAACTACGCAGCCAACAAAAGGCCCAAAAAACAATCACTGAGAAACACGAACGGGGAGTTGGTTAGCGTGCCAGTCTGTGCCTGTTCCCGGGCTTTGATTATTCATCGGTGGTTTTTAACCCTTCACTGTCCCACGCACTATGTTGCTGAGCATGTGCATTCAACTGGAAGCTAACTAGCATAGCCACAATATATACTGCTGTTGGGAACTGAGCAGCATGGCTGGCGCTGGGTGTTCAGCGGCAAAATGTTTCTGTGACAACTGAAATGTCTCCGTAGCATTGAGCGTACTTCTTGTTTCATTTTTTTTTTAAGTTTTATTTAGACAACATTTTTGTGTGGCTGCTGGCGTTTAACATTTGAGAACTTTAGTTTCTTTTATTCAACTTTAAAAAGCTCAAAACACTGCGTTGATGATGGAGGAAAGACTGCTGACCCCCACTGACTTGATGTTTAAGATAACAGAATCATTGCATATATTCTTTTGAGCCCTTAGAGGTCTTTATATTATGCATCCACCCATACTGTAAATACTCAGAACCGTATTTTGTTAGACACAGATTAACTATACTAACAGAGAAGTGTTAGCACCAGCATTAGTGTGCTGTTTGGAGCTCCGCTTGTTTGCTTGGTATTATATTTTGTCAGTATGAAAAGGAAGCGTTGACTGTGATTTATAATATCTAATACTAAAAACAATTCAGGTAGATAAATAGCACAAATACATTGTGATTTAAATTCTGTAGCAGTGCATCTGAGCCTGAGGGGATAAAGGAAAAAGATCCTGGAGGTTTCTGTTCGGCTGCACATGCCCATACACATTCGAGGAATGCGTAGAATGGCGAGCGAGCGACAAGAGAGGCCTTGTATTCGTAGGTCTATCTCCTGCCCACCCTGTAGATTAGCCTCTTATCTGTTAAATGAGACGCTGCCGACGGATTTGGATAACAGGACTTTGGCGTCGGCACGGCGCTCCCTGCACTGAGAGAGCTCTGCGGTATCACAGAGAGAGTCGCTGTGCCAGAGCGGAGCGGCACAGACAGCCTTGGACCAAGCAGTGGGTGGATACGGGGAGCCACATAATAGGCAGCTTCAGATGCTGCCATTACTTCTCCTTGAGCGCAGCTGATGTTTTTTCTTTTCTTTTTTTTATATTCTTCTCCTGGTTGTCTCTTATCATAGATATGACTCTAACATGGGATTATGAGTGATACGCCCCAGAGTCTAGATTCATTTCACACTTTCCCACACATCACCTTGGATGGGTGTGTGGCTGTGATTCCTGCAGCCGTTGACTCATCCTAGCTCAGTCTGTGGTGTTATCATGTGACCAGCACGGCAATGAGGCAGGCTGAAATGCATCCTCCAGCACTGGATCGTGATTTGATCTGACTTGTTGTCTCCCTCACCCCGGGCCGGAATTGATAGGTGGCGTTAAGTGCACACCTGGGACCCGACGTCGGGTCTCCGCGCGTCCTCCCCATTTCCAATCGCCCCAGAGCCCGGGGCCTCAGACGGATATTAAGCAGGAGTACCGATCCACACACTCGGCAGCCCACGCAGACTTAAAGAGACGGAGCTGCCTGCCACGTTTGGCGTGGGTGCCAGTCACCATCAGGTTCAATGGACGAAACCGGAGTACATTCCTGCGACCTTACGCATTGCTTGCTAGTTAATAAATCCCTTAGACCCGCCGAGGACAGAAAACACAGGAAGGTGATGGTTGTCTAGATCAGAGAGGTAACAGGAGAGGACACGGAGTCGGGTTACACTGAACAGGCTTGTCACTCTGTGCAGGGACTCGACTCTCACAGACTCATCCAAAGTGGGTCATGAATGTCTGAATCGTGTTTCATGACGATCCATAAAAATGGTTGTTAAAACAATTCACGAAAAGCAAGTATCAACTTCATGTTGGCGCTATAGAGGAAAAGCCAGAAGTCAGTAGGCTTCATCCTCTGAGGACCATCAATGTCTGTACCAGATTTCAAGGCAATCCATCTTATAGTTGTTGAGATATTTCATTCTGGAAGTGTTGGACCTACGGACGGAAACATCCTTGTAATCCTGCCGGTCACTTCATTCAAATCATTCCTTTGTCATTAAAAGAAGAATTACAGCAGGCCGGTTCTGAAAAGTGAAGTCAATGATGAAGTGCCTTAAAGCTGCATTCTCTCTAGTGTCCACCAGGGGGCGACTCCTCTGGTTGTATAGAAGTCTATGAGAAAATGACTCTACTTCTCTCTTGATTTATTACCTCAGTAAACATTGTAAACATGAGTTTATTGTCTCAATCTTTAGTTTCAAGACTTCTTCAATACAGCATGATGTTCATTTAGTACATTATGGTCCATTTAGAGTCAAACAGACCATAAAGCAGGGTATGCTTTAGGGCGGGGCTACACGGTGATTGACAGGTCGCTGCCACTGCATTATTTGGTCTGGGAGTTTTCCGTGTTTTCGTCTTACAACTCTAACCCTTTCGCAGTGTGTTTTCGGTTTATCAAAGTTATTTGTGACATTTTTGGTCGCTTAAAAATGTCTTATTGAGCATTCAGACTTAGCTCCACCCTCTCATGTCACTAAAAAACAAGATGGTGACAACCAAACATGACGAACTCGAGGCTTCAAAACCGTAGTCCAAAAACCAATGGGTTCTTATATACACTATGAATTACAGTCATAACTGAAATAAACCATATGTTTCTAAGGAAATTACTTTTAGACTGATTATAACCAACTTTTTTTGTGTAAACAGTGTCACAGTTCTTTTGTCAATCAGTTGTATTTGTCTTTTTAATATCTCAAAACTTGTCCGGTTAAGGAATTGATGAGAACTGGTAGTTGAATATAATATCATAGTTTGAATGTGCAAAGGTTTTATCAGGACATTACAGCGATGATAGACTGTGTTAAGGGTATTTCAGGCAACTGCTAAAGACTCTCAGCACACATTTAGGGGCTAATGAGTATTCAGTAATCTGGTTTTGATTTGATATCTGCTCTTCATTGGGGTCACCCTTTGGCCATGCCAATTTTCCGATTTCAATATTTGCTTATGTCCCCTTGATGTGTTTCATAGTCATTTAGGCCTCTTTGTCTCTGATAAGAAAACTATTACCCCAGTGACAGAGCCCATTAGGGGCTTTTCCTCCAACTAGCATTTAGCTCGAGGTCTCCTGAAGAGCTGTGTGTTTACTCTGTAATGGACTGGCCTGATCTGCCACCGGTCGAACGTACAGGACTGCTAATGTCCAATCCTCCTGTAATTGCCTCCGGGGTCTCTAGTGGTGGAATAATTATGCTGTGTAATTGGCGAATTATCAGCTAACTTGCCTCAGCAAAGACTTGGATGGGTTTAATTTACACTGAGATGCATGTAAATATGACAAGATGAAAGTACATGTTCCAATTTGCTTTTTCAATAATGTTTTGTAAGTATTAGGGGATTTAGTTTTGTAACACTAAAGAGGATGTTTTCACAGAGCTGTGGCTTGTTGATCTAGTTCAGTATGCACCAGTGATGATGGTAGGTCTTGGTAACCCTTATTTGTGCTGAGCAGCGAGAACAGATAATTGGGGGCAGACACAAACAGGAACAGTACTCTGAAACCAGGAGCTGTGCTGAAAGGAAATCCTCCTTCTTGCTGTTCTATTATCAGCTCGACAGAACAAGTGACGAAGTAAGCAGACAAACACTGCAGAACCAAAAGCAAAACAGGTGAGTGATGAGTTTCTGGAACATTCTTTGAGGCGTTTCAATGACCCTGCAAATTACTGTAGCCTTGTGGGAACCAAACAAAAACTATTACAGGGCAAATATTTTTGAAATATGAAGGTGACAAGAATTGTGGGTGAAGAAGAAAGATCCTTGAGCGAAGCAGAAAGGGTCTTTCCGCTTGTTAATGAGTGAAACCGAGGAGGGTTGTCTAAAGTAATCTACCATTGTGAGAAAGGGGGAGATTGGCTCCGTTGAGGGTCTTACTCAGCCAACCCCCCCCCCCCCCCCCTCTGCGGTCCAACAGTCCGCTCAGAATAACTCTTCTAATAAGTCACTTGGAAGAAAATGTGGGGAGTCAGCTGATTTGTAATCCGCTCTCTTTCTCGCTCTGTGCTCACACATCAAGAGTCAGATTGATAAGTGCAATCACATGAAAGCCCCAAAACGCTGGTGGGGCTATCATGGTCTAGTAAACCTGCAGGTGTTTTTTTTGTGTCTATATGTGTGTTTTGGCAAAATGAGAGCCGGCTGGAAATCCCTCATCCATAATATGCCTCAAGTGTAAACAGCAGGTCGAGGGAACGGCAACTGCTGGGAAATCAATGCATTCTTCTGCGCTGACGTTGGTGCAATTTACATATTAAGTCTGTGCTGATGGTGTATTCGTTAGATTTAAAGACGATTACATACAACACAATTACAAAAAAAAAGGTTCTTGTTCTCTCTGAATGTGTTGTGTAATGTTTGAAAGCAACCTGTGATTAAGAAAATGGAACATCTATCTCATAATAAATCCTTTTATATGTATTTAGAAAGTAATTTAATTGCTTGTGCGTGTTTACTTTGAAAAGAAGATTAATTTAATGTTCAGTCTGTTCTGTTGTGCAGATACAACATGCTCTTTCTTCATGCTGTCGCCTTGTAGGGGTGAACAAAGAGTCAGGGGGATTCGGATGATTGACAGGTCTGTGAACTATTACGGACAGGCCCTGTATCTTAAAATCCTAATCATGCTTGCCAAGGGTTTTATTATTATAGGAAGGCTCTTTCTTTGTTGCCATGACCGTTGAGTCACTTTTTGCTCCGAGATATTCACACAGTTTATAGTTTATGATAATGCACGATGATGGCAGAGCTCAAATGTATATTTCACGCAAATAGTTTGTGTGGAGCAAAAAGACATCAAATCATTTGTTGGCTAAGTGAACGATAAGAATGCCCATTTCCACAGACACATTTGGCAGTATAATGACATCCGTGATGATTGTTTCATTTTCAAGTTTATTTATTTCTTTAACTGTGCTGCTTGCCTCTTTTTCAACACTGGCTGTCGGTCTGGGAGTCGTTCCTCTTTCCTTTTAACTGTTCGTTCCTCCTTAAAGTCGTTCCCAATAGAGCTCATGCCCTATTTAAAACCATATTAATGCAGGCTAATACAACCATTCATATCGTCATTCATACGAGCTCAAAGAGATCTTAACAAAGAAATGTCACCTTCTTTGTGTGTCTCTGTTCGGCTTTAAAAAGCGGAAGGTAGAAAGTCATCAAGGTGAGGAAAAGTAATCTGAAGGCAACAAGAGCAGGACGTGGACTGAATGGCTGCTCCACAGATTCACAAACCAACAGGAACATGAGCATACACATTATGTGTGAACTGTTTCTATAATATATTAAAAGCTTCATTAGATGTCATATTATCTCCAATATTGTACTTTTCACTCCACTTAATTGACAGCTGGAGTTTCAAATGTGACAAAAAAGTACAAGATTCATACAATATAAATTCATTATATTTAATACATGTTAAAGCAGCCATAATAATATTCCAATAATATGATATGTAAATATAGCTCTCTGAAAGGGACTATTATGCAAGAAGTTTACTTTAATACTTTAAGTACAGTTTGCTGGTAACTTTGACCTAAATGTTGAATGTAGGTCGGTAGCTTTAACAGTTACATACAGTACTGTACAGAGTATATTTGCATTGCATTGCTACTTTTCTTTTCAGAAACTCCCACTGCAGGTCAAAGGCTGCAGCAAAGTGTCTGTCTGCGGTGGAGTCTGAGCTGTCGGAGTTTCGGGTGAACCTGCATGATGTCATGATGTAAATTAATTAAGAATAACTAAGTAGAAATAGACAATCTTCTCGCCGATGGTCTCGTTTACTTATGAAGTTTGAATAGAGGCATCAGTATGAAATAGAAACAGCTTCATAACCAGTTAAAAGTTCCTCACAGTAACTTTAAGTAGAGTACTTCCTCCAACAATGAGTAACAGTTTTTATTTCATTTTTGCAGATGAGTTTATATATATATATTAAAACACAGACTAAATATGACTAAATCTACCCATACTAACTTTAATCCTTTCACCTGACAACCCTTCATCCTTGAACGTTTGAACCCTTGAACCGTTGAACAACCACATGCTTGAATCTTGTGACTAATATCACAGTTGTCTGCACTCAGCAGTCTGAATGCACTGATGCAAATGCACATTATTGCAAACTGTGTGCAGCATGGTTGTAAGATAAGCCCTCTGTGCTAAGATACCCGACTCAACTCGCCAATAAGATCACCCAATATTCCTTATCCAGCCGATGTTTGTTTCCTCTGGAGATTGATTTTCAGCCACAACATTATGAGTATTGATACCAAAGTCAATATAGAATCTTTATATTGACAAAGAAACTATGTAGAAAAGTTTTGAGGATAAGATCTTGACATCATTTTCAGCCTGCACAAACAGAAAATAAGTCACACTGCTGTTAATTATTTCAGCACAGTTCTTTGAACAAATATAACCTTTAGACCGTGAATGGGCCTCGTCTCAACTGTGTGGCTTTGACTTTAGAAAACATGAGCAGCAGTTACCCTTTTAAATCACAAATCACAGACTGCATGTTGTGCATGTGTATCAGACATTTTGTTTCAGTCGCACATCTCACACAACGGATACACTCTTATCTATGCAGATGTCTGCACCGGCTCTGTGCTGGTACGCGACTTAGCTCCGTCAACTTGACTTGAAGCGTTTGTTTAGGCTTTAAGTCTATTTTTTTTTTTGTTGTTGACAATACTAGTGTAAACGTGAGGTTGATGCCCAATAAAAACAGGCATGTGATAAATGTGTCTTTGGTTGCAGAGCAGCGACTGAGCACGGCCAATGGCCACACACACAATCCAGTGTGTGTGGTTCTGTTAGCAGTGGTGAAAAAAACCCAGCTGTGTGTGTGTGTGCTGTTAGCTCCATTAGCTGTTAGCAGATAGCCTAACACACACACCGTACAAACCAAAATGTTTTGCCCCCCACTGTGTCTGGGCTGTGTGTGTGTAGACAGCAGTCAATCATGGCAGCATCAAACAGGCAATAAAAGGTGTTTTGAGACAGTGTGAGTCACTGCAACCACGAGAGGCCCTTGAGCATGCAGCCACAACTTGCCACCCAACATGTTATGCAGTTTGGAGCAGCAGAATGCAAGACTGTAGCCGTGGACAGACACGGAGATGCACGCACACACTCGCGCACCAAAGACCAATCCCATTATCTCCTGGTGGAGGTAATAATACGACTAACGAAGACCCTTGTGAGACACCATAAAGCACAGATACAGTATTACGAGATCTCTTCAGGGTGTATTTCACTTTTGTTACTGCAGGACATTATTGTAGGTGGAAGTATGTGTTTGTTGTTTTCATTCATCATCACAGAGACATACTTTCATAAAAACAGAACCTGCTCTGCAGATAGATACTTATCTTCAATGTCTACGTTTTTTTATTGCAAGGAAGGCTATGAGGTTGGATTTTACGATAACGTTAGGCCATTTATGTCTTTCAAACGTACTACTGTGGATATAGCGCTTTGGTTAATTCCCTTTGTTGAATTTTGTCCTGGATCATTTTATTGTGTGTGCTGATTTTTTTGGGGGATCAAAGTACGCTCCTTCTCTGAAAAGTTCTTTCAGATATACTTGTGATGAAGGGCTCAATAAAAACTGACTTTTAAATCAGGTCCAATTGATCTTATTAAAACGTCTTTTGAGCGATGCCGGCGCTTGAGAAACATCCGGCAGCTTTAATATGATCAAATGATGATAAGCCATGATTATATCTGAGTGAGGAAAACTTTTGTACAAGGTGATATGCTACAAATAACTAATGGATGGATTAATTTATATTTCATGTAACGCTTACTGTATTGTAAAAACATAAGTAATTATGAGCATGGCAGGAAATTAAGCCATGTCTGTTGGAAGATAGTTGTTATGCAAAGTCTCAGGAGATGGAAGCGAGGATATTAAACTATTCTACTGTCCAACTGTTTGTCTTAGTATGAACTGTTTTACATTTAGTTGTGTTGAATGTTGTCAGAATGCTGTGGTCTACTTGCCTTTATGTCCTCACAGTTCAACAGTAAGGTTGGAATATTAAAGCGTGTTCTTAATTATGAGGTGATTCAGCGCAACTACCGGCAAAGTGCAGCTAAACACTCAACCTAAGTGTCCTCCAAACAGTTTCTCTTTTCACCTGCATGTCTCCAAATATAAAACAAAGTGGAGGCGGAGTCATGCTGGTACACACACACACAAAACCTGTAGACCTGTCTGCGATGAGGACAGAGGCAGCCGGGGAGGGGTTTCTACCGACATAACTACAACACAGAGCGGATAACTATCTGTAGAATAAACTAAACCACGGGGGGGTGGGAGAGAGAGAAAGAGAGAGATATCTGTTCCCCCTTTTCACTGTGCTCCAGATACTCTACTTTCTACAAAAAGCAAGATATGTGTCTGTGGCGCTGAGGGGTGGTGGTGATGGGGGAGGTGGAGAAAGTGCATGTTTAATGGCATTTTGGAAGTCTCCACGGCGCTCTCCGGGTAGAAGAGGAGACATCACGGCGCGAGTTAGCTAACGTTAGCTCGCTAACAAGGTCAGTTTGCATTTTTGGTTGGGTTATGTCGCTGTTTTAGCGGTTGCATCGTTAAAAAAAAAAAAATGCCACCCTCGTCGTCTTTGCCAAGTCTGCTCGTTTAACAGAATTAGCACCGACGCCCGGTCCGCTGATACAGGACAAGGTAACATGCTATTTATTTGCACACTCTCGACGTTAGCTTGTTAAGTTAGCACCCACCCGGTGGCTATAGCGTTTGTTCGCTTATTCGACTTATAGGTGTTTGGAAAAAAATGATGGAGCTGCTTCACATTAGCATTGCCCTGTAGAGGTTGTTTGTTTGTAGCTGCATCAACAGTGCTTCCTAACTGAGCCAACGTTAGCTGCAATATATTTATTTTGAGTAAGCTAGGTATTTGGGTGGATGTCCCAGCAGCCCCAGCAGCAGCTCGGTGCTTGTTTCCGCCTAGAATAAAAACAGGTGCATCTCTCTCGCGCTAGCTATGAACAGATGCACGCGGCTAGTTTACTGGATTCCCAGCTTCCTCATCTGTCGGCTCGTTTTTAGGGATTCATGTTCCCATGAACACGGTGTCTACTTAAGTGTGGGGCTGTGAAGTTATTTATCAAGGTTGAACGGCGTAGGAGGCGATATCATTTAACAAAAGGCCCCTCGTCTACATACTCTAAACAGAAACGGGCCCGGTAGCTAGCTAACGTTTCTGTTGGTTAGCTTAACGTTAGCTGTAAGACGGTAACCGGCTACTGGGACACAAATGTCAATCCTGAAACACTTCATTGTGATAGCGATGTTGTTGTTTAATCATACGACAAAATAAAAAAACAACATGATTTGTTGTCATCGACCACAGGGTCTCTTTATCTTTTACCGATGTTAATTTGGGAAGTGGCTGGTTTTAGCCTATAACGTTAACTTGACGTTAGCGTGAATTTCCCCAACGTGTTTTAACGTTAGTTCCAGCTACTTTGCTTTTATAGTATATTTATAATATAGTATAACAAGTGTGAACATGTGTGGGTAGAAATATCACAATCAACAGCAATTGGAAATCAGTTTTTTACGCGTATTTTAAGAAGATCATCCGATAACAGTTGCATCATAACGGCTCATTTTCAGATACAAGTGCCACTTGTTGGGAGGCTTGATCGTTAACATTGTTTTACACTTGTAACTTTACTCTTGCTTCATGCTTTAGACTCCGAATGAATTCATAGAAATACACTAAAAAAATATTTGTTGACTTCTAACACTGGATTTTGACAGCATAGTAGTTTCCAAAACGAGTTGCTCTCAGGTCATCATGCCAGGTTAGACTTTCACTCAGCCAAGGCCGACTTTGTGTTTCCTCTCCACATATTTCATTACGTGTGTGTGTGTGTGTGTGAGCGAGCAACACAAGGGAAACATCCAATGGCAAAGCAAGCTTGTGGATATGTTTGTTATTCAGCTCATGCACTATCTAGAGGCTGCTGGATGTGGTATGTCAATTCAATTGGCCCTGAGTGCCACTGTGCATCTGAGTCCTAATTATTTTTGATGGTTTTCAAAGGTTTTAACTACTGTTGAACTGCAGAAAGGATGCCGTGGTTGTAAACGGTCTCCCCCCCCCCCCCCCCCCTCAGTAGTTCAGGTGAAATGGGCAGAAACCACACACACACTCAAGCTTGTGTCATTGTGCTGTTTACCATACATAAAAAGTGCTCCTCATAGAACCAATGAGGTTTTAATGGTTGTTTAGTGGAAAATTAAGTATAAATATTGTTAAAAAAACAAAAAAAAAAAACCTTTTTATAGAACCTTTGTTTTAGTACTTTGGCTTTTGAAACTACATGTCTTAAATATTTGAGCTGTGTGCTATATAGCTTGGCACCAATGCTGTTGAATATGGTCATGACTATAACAATCCACTCTTTTCATTCCCGATTCCTGATATCTGCAGATATAATTCTAATATCGGGGCATGTTTAGCTTAACATTTGCATTCAAATCTAAATGTATTCCAAGGCCATTTATCTGAACTGTAGGTTAAGTAGGCTTCACATACAAACTTAAACCGAACAGCTGCCGGAGTGCAAATTCCTGATTTTTAATGTTTTCTTTTAAAACTTGAACAAATCAAGTGCACAGCAATTATCACATACTAGAAGATTTGTATACAGTAGTTCAAAAGTCATGAGAGGATTTTCAAAGAGGAGTGCATTGCTTAATTGACAACTCCTTCAAGAATATATTTACACTATCAAATAAGTTATAAACAATGTCTGCTTCTTAAATCTGCTTTGTTACAAAATAGTGTGTGGTGTGACCAGATGTCTTCTGCACACATTCCATTTCCATCAAGTGATAAAAGTCGAGGCCAAGAGGTTTGTTTGTGTCAAAATCAGAAGGAATAGCGGTTCATATGTGGCAAACTAGATTATTAATACCTGCTAGAAGTAGCCTTAATGTCGAGTGGTTTATTGAATCTACCGTCTGCTTAAAAAGCCTAAAGAGAGCCATTGACGGACAATGGCAGTCAGTTTATAGACATATTAGTGAGCGTTTGAATGAATCTTTATTGAGAGAACCGCAACTTGACACTCACCGACCTCTTTAACGAGCTGAAAGACGAAGTCACTGTGATAAAACAGACTGCAGGCCCGTTAAAACAGTAATGTGTTGTTTATGTGGTTCATCTCCATCGACTTCCGTGCTAAAGACGCTATTGTGGCTAACTATCTTCTTTGTAACCGTAACACAGCTGGAAGGACAATTCTCCAACATTATTACATATTTATATGGATCGATACGTGGATGGATGACCTCACTTTAATATTGGATAAGTGAATTGCATCATATTGGAACTTGATACCGATATTTGATCTCTATTTTTACATTCAACCCCATGAACAACGGGCAACATGGCTTCATGTTGTTGAGCCTTGTTTTGATAGTTGTCTTTTTCCTCAAATGACACGTCCTCGTTACACGTTTTACTATGCACATTCATTTTAATATTGTTTTGTTAATTTGAACAAATTAAAACGTTTCATATTTCTTAATGGGATGTTGTTTGAATTGTATTCTTAATTACTCGCACACTGTGAAATGAGAACGTGATAGAATCTAGGCCACATTATGGAAAGCTTACTTTGATGCTCAGATGTTGTTGTTTTCGTGTGTGTGTGTGTGTGTGTGTGTGTGTGTGTGTGTACAGCCTGAGGTGAGGTGTGCTCATTCTGAATTAAATCAAGCTTATGGGTAAAACCTATTTTCATGTTAATGTTTGTGTTTTGCATATAAACACAACTTGATGGATGAATTACGCGTTGTCTTTAAACTCAGCTGGCTACTGAAGCTTGAGCCTGTAAGTAGAGGAGAGACTCCTTGGTGTTTGCTTCCTAAGGAATACAGATTTCCAGATAAAGGTGCATGTCTCAACCTGGTTCAGGGTTAGGTGAGACATGACTCGGTACTCTCCGCCTATTTGCAAGTAGGCGGTAAAATGTCACGTTAGCAAAAAGTACTTTTTCATGTTTCAGAGCGTTCTATCTTTTACGTTATCTATTTGTATGTTAATTATTTGTCCACGCAGCATCTCTGACTGCATGCAGCCAGGTGGATGGTACAGGAGGACCCCTGTGGATGTGATTATATGTTCTAGTTTTCTCAGCTGGCTGTCGCGTCATAACAGTTTCACTTTCGTGCCAGAAATACCACACTATATATATATATATATATATATATATATATATATATATATATATATATATACCTGCAGTAGATATGAATCATAGTCATTTACACTGAAAAGCGCATACGAGTTGTTGTTGCATAGGCCAGCCTGTGTTGTTATTAGTCACTGGCAGTAGAGGATCTTCTGGCACGACCGGTTTTTCCAGCAAACATGAGACTTACTGTAGCTGCCTTTTAGTATGAATCATACATTTTCCAATGCACAAGCAGCGGCTGAGCTGCACACCACTATCGAGATACCGTTTCCTTAAAACTGTACGATCAGATCAGAGTGAGGTGGGCAGTTATTGTAGGAGAGAGATTGACTCGAGTCCACAGAAGTTGCAAACGTAGTGGTTAGTGGTGAGAATGTGGCAGGTTAACAGAGGCTGGATATTGATTTGGCAGAGAGGATTTGAACTACGATTATGTTTTTATTGGCTTCTCCAAAGGCTGATTTCTCAAGATTCAAGGGACCCAACGTTGAATGTGTATGTGGCCTGAGGCTAATGTCTTTAGAAGAAGACAATAATATACTTATTGCTTCATTCTTGTCCTTTGCAACGTGTGATATAAAATTAGAGGTGTGTGTGTGCAGACTTTTCTGAACATTACTGCCAATTTCCACAAAGAGTCTGATCACCCCCCTCCCACCTGCAGCAATGTTTTCTATTGAACATCCTTCTGCCCCGTTCAGCAGGGAAATACATTCGCTCAACTGTTTAATAAGCCGCCTTTTTAGAATACATGAATTGCAAACGAGCCTTATTAAATAGGTTTTAAAGGTTAAAAAAAAAACAGCTCCAGACACTGGGAACTTAAAAACTGAAAGAAAATGTTGTGTATGTTGAACAGATACAAACTAGATGTTTGAATGTCAGACAAGTTAAAAAGAAATGTGTATGATCGATTGGAGAGAGAGAGAGAGAGAGGGGGAGTGGATGAATGAGAGGCACAAACTAATCTTGTGGAAGCTCAGCTTTGTTTGCTACAGGAGGAGCTAGTTTACTGGAAGGCCGTGCATTAACGTGCATGGTTTATTAAATAAAACAAGTTCAAGCAGTATGAAACATCCTTCGACTTATTAACAGATTTTATGACGCAGGTTGTTGATCGAGATGTTGACCAGTGAATCACATGCTTTTCACTAAGACCCTCCGTAATAAGACTTGTGTGTCTGGAGCAGTTTAGAGGAGGCACATTTTGTACAAGTTGACGTCACAGCTTTGTGCCAGTCGGGCATTAGGATTCCAGGCAATTGGATGACCCTCCTCTGCCCGTTTCTGAGTGCTACAGGATTGAGGTTGGCTGGGTCAGCACAATGGAGACTCTAATTCCAACCCCCAGGGCACCTAATTAAAACTTACAACCAAGACAAACAACCTTTTGACACTCGTGCATCTCGTGAGAAACGCTATGGCTAAAAATGCCGTGACAGAGAAGTGAAGATCAGTAGATCGATGTGTCGCTTTTCTAATAATGTTTATTACGTTGAAACTACACGATCTAAATGGAAATATCATTTATGCTGTTGGCATAAATCACTAAATGCATACATTTTGAGATCAGAGTTTTCAGCCAGCCTTTGTGTGGTGGTTTATTTATTTATTTATTTATTTAACCTCAGGTAGCTTATAAAGTATATCAGGAAGACAAATATCCTCCGAGGGAGATGTTTCTGAGCTTTTACACCGCGAATAAAGGCATCAACCGGTCATGTTGTGCAGAACAGGTTGAGTAATGATGAGGACAATAAAACAACAACTCGGAGGCGCCGTAGTCTGAACCAAGACGGCTAATTTTGTCACTTCTTTTAACCGCGACAAAGGCAGCGCATACCAGATCCACTCCTCTTTTCCTTTCACAATAAGAGCTCTAGACATAGGATATTCACAGGAGAGTATTTCACTGTTCTGTTCTTGTTAGTTTTTATCATATGTAGTCAACCGTATCCTGTTTTAGTTTTAGTTGACTAAAAGTCTGGGCATTTTAGTTTCATCTTTGTCAAAGAGAACTTGATATTTTACTCCTTTTTTTTGTAGCCATCAGATTATATTGGGATATAAGGGATTTTGGTAAACTTTATATTTAATTTAACTACATTTAGTCTTGTTTTTGTGTCACAGTTAGCGTTAATGATGTCGGTGCTGTCTTGTCATCATCTCCTCTTTGTCATGGTAAACAAAGGTAATTGACGAACATATTTAGTTGTAGTTTTTGCTAACAAAGTGAACACTAGTATCATGTCTGTTAAAGTACTAGAACAATATAATATAGTTGTTTTTCTTATATATTCAATAAATGAACCTTGTGCAGATGTGTTGAGATCACTGACTATGAAACAGCGTCACCAGGAATGTTCTTGTGTAAGTGTTTTGAATGTTTGCACTGCTGGTTATATTTTGTCACTCATGTTTGTTTCTTCATCGTTTCCTCGTGTAGCTAGCTGACATGGCTCTCTAACAGGCTGCCAAAGAGCTCTTCATGGATCACAGAGGACGGCAAAGAGAAACCACTGCATCTGTGAGCACAGCCAATAACTAGGGAATCTGACCCACAAGCATATCATCGGACTGACGGCGGTGCATGTGGCCTCTTAAGTGGTTCATAGACATCTGTTGGGCAGACCAAAGGCCGATTGCTATGCACTATAAACGGAGAGACATGAGCTGTGGGGATGCCGGGAGGCGAGAGCTTCTTTCGTGTAGGACTATCCTTCTGCTAATAGGGCTTCTGGTGACCATGGCCCAGGGCGCTGTGCCAGAACAGCACGATACACCGGCGGAGATGATATCTGTGGAACTAGAGGCTTCTATGCAGTCCTCTGTGCTCGCTGAGCTCCAGGCTGCAGCATCTTCGGTTGATGAGGGAACGCCTCCAGCTATCCCAGATTCCTCTGCAAAGAAGGGGGGAGTACACACCGGCATCCCGGACTCCTCTGCTATTGTAGGCCAGGTGTTTCAGTTGAAGGTTCCACCGGGACCAGCCAATGCAACCTGCAATGTCCATGTAAGTAACCTGAAGATCAGATATAATAAGAACAATTAAATGTTGAGATACATCTATTGATTTCATGTGGGAAATGTTTGGCATTTAATATTGAATCCTTCATTACATGATGTAAATGTGTTGGTATTTTCAAATAATTGCATATAAATGATTAAATATTCATTTAATGAGATTATTGAGTCAATTTGCGTTGATATAAAGAGACTCAGACAAACAATTTTCCCCTCATTTTATGTGGGAGGTGACTTCTTATACGTTTAAATGGACCCAGCACGAGTATCATTTCTGAACTTATAATAATAGAATGAAGAATGAGTTTAACAGAGGGCTGTGTAAACATTAACTACATTTTATTGTTCTTTTCTGTCCCTTATGGTGACATTTGTCTTTGTCTGCAGAAATATATAGTATTCATCCCTTCAGTTTTTAATCACCGTATCGCTGCTGATTGAAGCCGACGTTGGTACAATTTGTTCCAGTCTGACTTATGAATGAGATGAGATTATTATTATTGGCCCAAGTGGTGATGCAGAATGATATCCTGTCATATTGTAATAACTCAAAATGAAGAGTGATGACTCACATAGTTATTATCAATGGAAGCTCACTCTGCTTCCTGTTCCTATTTGGCAAGATTTGATAAAGTGAATGGAATGTGGAGGGGGTCGGGGAGATAGGAGAAGCGTTTCCGTTTTTACTCTAGATGGTTGAAAGATTTGCATTCATCTATTCTGTTTAGTTTCTCTAGCTCCTGTTTTACTGGAAACTTGGTCAATATCAAACCATTAAAAACAGGATTTTATGTATGCTCATATATTCACCATTTTAATACCAAACATTTCCTAGATTCAACTTCACAATTGCCAATATGTACTTTCTTTTCTTTGTTTCATATTATTTTAAAGTTCATAGTCAAACTAAGTAATTTTAAGATGCCACTCAGGTCCTGGTAAATGTTAATGGCTGGTCATAATTCATTCTGCTGTGAATTATCACTTAATGACGTTTTCCTTTTCTGACTCAACTTACATCTCAGACGTATCCCTGAAGTACAAAACAGTGACAAAACTCTTTTTTCCCTCCTGCAGCTTGCTGAAATGGGAAAGAAGACTTTACCCTATTGGCTGTACTGGGACAAAGAGAGCTGCGTTCTGAGAGGCTTGGCCCTGGAGCAGGATAAAGGTGTGTATCATATCTTGGTGTCTGGAGACGAGATAACTGAGAAGACTGGCAGCCAAGTGTACCCGAGTACGGTCTTCTCTATTGAAGTGTACCCAGAAGAACGAGCCGACACCGAGCCGACCCTGCTCACTCTACAGTCGGATAGCAATGGCGTCCAGCCCTTCACCTGCGGCTCCGAGGAGCTCGTCACCGTCCTCACCGTCATCCTGGATGCTGACTTGACAAAGATGGTTGCTGAACAGAGGGTCAACTTACTGGGCATCATGAGAAAATTCTCCCACGTGCCCCTGGAGCACATGAGGGTGGTCCCTGTTGTGAACAACCGTTTGTTTGACATGTCTGCTTTCATGGCCGGACCAGGGAACGCCAAGAAGGTGGTGGAAAATGGGGCGCTTCTGTCATGGAAACTGGGGTGCGCCCTTGACCAGGGCAGTATCCCCGACATTGACAGTGTCCAATCCTTTGCAAAGGATGGGACCATGTCGGCCAGGCTGGGATACCCAGTGGTTGGCTGGCACATCGTGAACAAGAAGCCCCATGGAGTGAAACGGGTCAGACGGCAGTTGTACAACACTCCTACCCCAGTCCCCTCCTTGCTTCCTCCGACTTCTCACCCGGAGCCCCCTGTACGCATTGTTCCCACGCCGACTTCGCCCTCTATTGCCCTAGCAACAGAGAACTCTGCTCCCCCCGTCCGGGGTCCTTTGCCTCTTCCGGTGAAGCCCACTATGAGGGTCAGAGATCAGATAGCCCACACACCTGTATTTGGACTGCCCCAACCCACGAGGGTACTAGGAACCACAAGCACCATCCCCATTCAGCCCACCATGACTCGGCCTACAATTGTGGAGGCCACTGCTCTGCCGACGCCACCAAGCACCACCAAAAGACCCAAAACCTCTGCCACGAGGAAACCCAAGAAACCCAAAACCTCCACACCAGCTCCCCGAGAGCCCAAGTCCACCACACCTAAACCGCCCAAACGCACCACTCCTCTCACTTTGACTCCTGACCAAAATCAAAACCCAGAAATCCGCAACGCCGTTGATCAGGTGAATGCATGGGTCGGAACATACTTCGAGATTAAGATTCCTCCAGATACCTTCTATGACCGGGAGGATGGTACCACCGATAAGCTGCGTTTGACTTTGAAAAAGACCCCCAAAGAAGCAGTGAATGAAACCTCCTGGATCCAGTTCAACAGCACTATCCAGCTTCTGTACGGCCTCCCAGAGGAGCAGCATGAGGGGAAACATGAGTACTTCATGTTGGCCACTGACAAAGGTGGGAAGAGCATCATGGACGCATTTGAGGTTCAAGTCAACCGTTGGTCTACTAACGACAAACCGTCAGTTGTGTTTGCTGCTCGCTTCCACGGTGACCCCAAAACATTAAGCAACGACGTCCACAAGAAGATTCTTTTGACCAAAAAGTTGGCGTATGCCCTCGGTGATCGCAACAGCAGCACGGTGACCCTCAGAAGCATCACGAGAGGCTCGATTGTGGTGGAGTGGACCAACAACAGTCTCCAGCAAAGTTCTTGTCCGAAGGACCAAATTACAGTTCTCAGCAACAGGATCTCTGATCCTCAAGGGACTCCCAAACTGGCCTTCACCAAAGCCATGGAGCCTGATTTCAAACCCATCAACATCTCCATCCGTGGCACCAATAAATGTCAGAGCTACACGTTCATCCCACCAGGAGAGGTGCCCATGCCCGCTCTTCCCACGGCCGCACCTTCACCCGGGACCGGTCGTAGGAGCAGCGACGACGTCTACCTGCACACCGTCATCCCCGCCGTCGTGGTAGCCGCCCTGCTGCTCATCGCTGGGATCATTGCTATGGTCTGCTACCGCAAGAAGCGCAAAGGGAAGATGACCATAGAGGAGCAGGCCACGTTCATCAAGAAAGGAGTCCCCATAATATTCGCAGATGAGTTGGATGATTCCAAGTCGCCCCCGTCCTCCAGCATCCCTCTTATCCTTCAGGAGGAGAAGCCCCCACTTCCCCCTCCGGAGTACCCCAACATGGCCGGTCCGCACAGTAACCTGCTGGACCAGGATCTGCTGGAGGAGTACTCTATTTATCAAGATGACGATCCTAACGCACCACCTTACCAGCCCCCACCACCATTTACTGTCCCCATAGAGGGCAAGGGCTCTCGCCCCAAGAACATGACCTCGTACCGGTCACCCCCTCCCTATGTGCCTCCCTAACGCACACTGGAGCTTTTCACTTTGGAAAGCAGGTGCAATGTAGGGATGCTTGTTGAAAAACTACAGCAGGAGTAATTTTACACATGTTCAATTAAAAGGCTTTGACTTTGTAGAGGAGCAGGCAACCATACCCACATATTTGACCATCATGGATAAGACACTCGTAGAATTACTGCAAGTACTACTACTGGCACTACTGGCACAGGGCGAATGGATGGGGAACACTTTATATTTCTTTTTGTTGTCCTTCAGATCTGCTTTTGACTTCTTGCATATTCCTTTTTTTTTTTGCCAAGAAGAGTCCATTTTTATCTTCAATGATGTACTATTTCTATTGTATAGAAAATAATAAAGACGCAGGAAAGACTGAAGCCTGCAGGGTCCTTTTGAGCAGATGTCCCCATGACAACAGACTTGAGGCTCCCCCTCACAGTGTTAATCTTTATGAGTTCTATATCACTCTCATCTGTCCTTCGGCTAGGTTTACTAAGATTTTGCACCTGTTATTTCTAGAGGGGAATGAAATACTGAAAGCATGAAACACTTTCTTTAGTTTCTTTCTTGGACTCTGATCTCTCCCGTTTCTCTCCTCTTGCTTCGCTCCCTCTCGACAATAACATGCAAACCTTGTTGCACTTATGCAATTTCTTGTTAAACCTTGCACTATGTGTCTTTGCGCAGAACTGCACACAGTGAGTGGTAGTAGTCCAGTCCAATAAGGAGGTGAGGTTTTCTTTTTTGTATCCTTGAGCTCGCCACATGACTGAGGTTCCTCTGGTTCCTGATCACAAAGGACATCCCACTGACCACGCCTGTTGTAGATGTAGCCTAATGAAGTTACAAAACAAATACTGACTTTTATTTCCTTTCTTTTTTGTTAAATGTGTGTGCCACTAAACCTGCCTGTGAGATGACTGGCTTTGCTGTTGGCAAGCCATGTGGGGTTGCTACAACAGTAATGAAGGGGCCAATGGGATGCTGTGGTTCACAGCAGGGTGACGTAGTCCACTGTCTTATGTTCAGTAGGTATGAGGGGTGGGGGGGCCTACAGTACTTTATTATGGCTGCCCTGCCTCTCGGTGGTGCGCTGTTATGTTTGGTGCGCTGTTGTCTGGTCACATGAGGCATGGAGACGAGGGGGATGTACATAATTGTGTGCCTGTGAAATTAATCAACTCCATTATGTTCGTGTCATAAGTAAACCTAGTCGGGGGGGGGGGGGGGGGAGGGCGAGAGTGGGAAATAATTTTATTTTTTAATTGTATGTCTAGATTTATGATCACAATCATGGGGGGGGGGGGGGGGGAGAAATGACTTTACAGTTTGACGGTGCAAAAGAACGTTTACCTACCCATCACGAAAAAAATAATGCATCATCTCAATACGGTTGGGAACAAAGAAACATGTGAATTATGTACATTTCATATCTGATATCACCATAAGAAAAAATGGTTAAAAATCTAATGTTTTTACTGAGTTTTTGATACAGTCTTAAACTTGTTTTATGAAAATATATTAATAAAATGTAATACTATTTGTAAAGCCTCAAAGATCGTGTATAGTCCCTTTATTTGAGAAAATGCAACTTGATTAAACCTTTTTCAATATTCATGTGTATTAAATTGGCTGAACACAATTTACCAGATTAATTAGAATGCAATATCCAGTAAATTCAATATATGCTGATGCAATACAATACATGTATTTATAAAGTCAAAAGCAGTGATGGTGTTTGAACTAAGTGCAAACTGAGATATCTTAAGGTTAGTATTTTAAGTTTGAAATGTCTGACTCTCCACTTTGCTTTCCAAAGTTATTTTTGCATAACATACGTTTGTCCAGACGTGTGGCCTTCAAGTGGCCGTGCTTTACAGTGTTTCTGGATCAGGCTACAGTGGGTGCAGTGCTCTGCTGGGCTACAACGTGAGCGATGGCCTCTTTGTTGTACTAACAGCAGGCAGCTCCTGTGAGACAGGCTGTATTTTAAGAGAAGTGCTGCCTTTCTGTGGGCAGTTCTTCTTTTTTTGGCTCTGCGCTCCTACATCTCTTGGAGAAATATCAATAACAATGACTAATATCTGCGCTCAATCTTTTTTTGGTGTAGAGCTTGTGTAATGATGGCTCATTGTGGAGAGGTCAAACCCAGTTCCACTGGATGGTGACCAGTGCGTTACAAGACATTTTGATTTGTTCTTGTGAAGTCCTAGAAAACAAACTTTGAATTGCTCTGAAGGCTTCTAGGTGTAATTTTAGCAATAATGTGTATTTGATGTGTTAATTTACCTTTAAAGCTAATACAGGATCACTGACTATCTCTAGACTCATCCTAGACCAGGACTTACTGCAAGGCTCTCATTTGCTCAGGTGTGTGCGCACACGTGCGTGCACGCACGAGCGCGCACGCACGAGTGCGCACGCACGAGTGTTCTTAGCTTCATTATTTTTTTAATTGCTGTGTGTGTATATGTATATATATATATTTTTTTATTGACATGGTCTGGGGTACAAACAATATACAGTACGTTACAGGAAATCTTATATTTTTTTTGTATAGCCTTTATTTTAAATGTAATGAAGTCAGATTAGAAAATTCATAGTATATCATGTTAGTAAAAGTAACTATAGTATGTTAAAGTAAAAAAGGCATAGTATGGTATGTCAAATAATCATGTTCTAGTACATCAGTCATCGTAAAGTGTCCAAAAAAATAGTATGTTTTAAAATTCAGAAGAAAGTCTTAATATACTGTGTAGTAAAAAGTCAAAGTGTACTATGACTTAAAAAGGTTCTATGTCAAAAAGTAAAGTCATAGTATATAGTAAAAATCTAAATATACAATAGTAATGTCATAGTTCAGTATGACATTAAGAAAAAAAATCATAGTATGTCCTTAAAAAAAACGACAAGTCATAGTTTAGCGCGTCAATAAAATATCGTGTATGTCATAAAAGAGTCAAAGCAAAGTAAGTCGCCCCTTCTGCACTACATGCCACGTCGACTCCCCGGGTACTTGTGCAAGGATCTCTGAACTCACTCGGCACACTGTCCCAGCCTCCAGCTGTCAGTGGATCACAGCATCCTCACAGCACCGAGGCAGCATGGGAAGTTTGGGGAAATGACATCATCAGCCCACCAGGTATGTGTGCTCTCCCACTGCTCTTTTCCCTCTGTACCAACAACAAATATTAACATGAAATTAATAATTTCGATTTTGCAATTGCTGTCCAATGTCAAGTTTCTATTTGATCATGATGACACGATGACTGCGCTTCATATCTAGGAACTAGCTTGCAGCCTCCAGGTTTCTGAGAACCACCGTCTCCCAGGACTACGCGTGGGCTTCCAACATCCTCGGATCAGCCACCGAACAGGACAGGAAGAGACTACTATGGACAGTCAGAACTGCAAAGAAAAAAAAATGTGGTTCTGGCCTGCCATCCCCCCAGGACTTAAACATCACTGCAGACAATATATTATCTTGTTCAGCTTTGTTGCCCCAAAGTTCAGTAAAAAAAGTCAAAGTATATTATGTCTCAAAAGAGCCATAAGTCATAGTATAGCATGTAAAGGTACATTTTTACTTAGTATATATATTTCTACTCAGTATATTGTATTCATGCATAAGTCATTTTGCTCTGAACTTGACAGTGTCTCTGCTGTGCAGAAGAAGAATTCTCCCTTGCCTGCGCCTAAGATAACCAACTGTGTTGTATGAGAATGTTCCAGCACCAAGGCCGTCCTTGTTTTGGTTGCTGGCCGTTTGTTTTTCATTGTTGTTCCTTTCAGTCTGAGACCAAAATGTCTAACATTGGCCATCGGCCCCCACCGTTGCTCATTCTGCATAAAGAAAGTTTATAGTTCACTTTTTTCTTGGTTCCTCCTCACTGAGACTGCTCGCATTCTGTTGTGATGATTGAACCTTCTCTGCACAGAGAATAAATACTTAAGACAACCTGGTTTTCGGTATTATTTAAAGCGGGTATAGGAGTTCCTCCACCACAAGCATGTGGGAAAAATTCATAGTATAGGATGTGGGAAAATTCACACAAGTCATAAAAAATAATCATAAGAAAATAATTTTAAAAATCATTAAGTCATATTATAGCATGTTGAAAAGTCAAAAAAGTTATAGTACAGCATCTTGAAAAGTCATACAAAAAGAAAATAAGAAAATCAAAAAAATAATTTTAAAATGTCAAAAAAGTCAAAAAGCTATAGTATAGCATGTCGAAAAAGGTCATAAAAAAAACAAAATCACATGAAAATCATGAAAAAATCATTAAAAATAATTAGAAAAATGTCATAAAAAAGTTATAATATAGTAAAAAGTAATATAGTATGTCATAATAGTTGTAGAATGTTGAAGTCATAGCATGTCAAAAAAAGTAATTAAGTCATAGATTAGCATGTTGAAGTCATAGTATAGCATCTCAAAAAAAGTCATAAAAAAGCTTAAGTATAGGATGTCAAAGAAGTGACAAAAGAGTCAAAGTATATGTCAAAATTCAAGAAAATAAATCATAAAAAGTCATTGTATAGGATATCGAAAAAAGTCATAAAAAGTCACAATATAGCTTGTTGAAAAATGTCAGAAATAAGACATGGTATAAAATTTCTTATTTGGCATGTCGGAAAAAAAGTCATAAAAAAGTCTTAGTATAGCATGCTGAAAAAAAGTCATAAACAAGTCATAGTACAGCATGCTGAAAAAAAGTCATAAAAAAGTCTTAGTATAGCATGTCGAAAAAAAAGTCATAAAAAAGTCTTAGTATAGCATGCTGAAAAAAAGTCATAAAAAAGTCATAGTACAGCATGCTGAAAAAAAAGTCATAAAAAAGTCTTAGTACAGCATGCTGAAAAAAAAGTCATAAAAAAGTCTTAGTATAGCATGCTGAAAAAAAAGTCATAAAAAAGTCTTAGTATAGCATGCTGAAAAAAGTCATAGTATAGCATGCTGAAAAAAGTCATAAAAAAGACATCGTATAAAATGTCGAAAAAAGTCATAATATAGGATTTATATTTAGCATTTATCTGTGGCAAGTTTAGTATGTTCCAAGAAGTCATAGTATAGCATGTCCGAAAAAGTCATAGTATAGCATGCTGAAAATCATAGTATAGCATATTGCTATAACATGAACAATAGTATATACTATTGCATATAGTATGTCGAGAAAAAATATAGTATAGCATGTTGAGGAATTCATCGTAAAGCATGTCGAAAAAGTAATTTGAAAAAAATGTTTAAAAAAGTATAGCATGTCGAAAAACTCATGAAAAGTATAATAGTATACATAGCATATCGAAAAAGTGATAAAGTCATAGTATAGCATTTATATATAGCAAGTTTAGTACGTTGCAAAAGCTCATGAAGTCATATTATGGCTTGTCATAAAGTGTCAAATCAGAGTATATTATAAAATAGTATTATTATATAGTATGGTATGTTGTAAAAAGTGTGATATAGAATGAAAGTTAAAAAAAGAAAAAAAAAAGTCATACTACAGTATTTAATTAAAGTCATGAAAAGGTCCAGGTATACAGAGTCATATTATAGTATAAAAAGTTGTATTATAGCATGTCCTAAAATGTCAAAGTATAGTTTGTTATAAAAGTTTTTTTTTAAAGTTGTATGTAAAAATTTGTATGAAAGTTTGTCGTAAAAAGTCCCATTTTACTATGGCATAACAAGTGATGTTATACTACGTCATAAAAAAGTCACAGTATAATTATAGTATGTTAAGAAAAGATCATAAAAAGTTAAACTTTTCCTGTTTCTGTTCAACCTAATGCAGGACATGAGGCAGTCAGATAGGATTCAACAAAGACAAAGTGTGCTTAAATAACCAAAGCTAGTAACAACTGAGAGGAACACACACTGAGGGGCCAGGCAGTGACAAAATAAAGTTCATACGAATAAGAACCAAACTGAGGACAAACCAGAAAGACAGACATGAAATCCAATGAAGACGAGGGACCAACGCAGGAACGTGAGACATCAGCAAACAAAGGCAGATGACTCACGAGATACACAAGAGGGCTAAACAACTGATGACACACAGGTGTGGTGGAAAACAGGCGGGAAAAAGACAGGAAGGCAGCAGGGACCTTCAAAATAAAACAAGAATCAAACTAAAACAAAACAGAAAGACCATGAAAACAGTATATTATGTTATGGAAAAGGTCATACAAAGTCATAGTATGGAAGGCCACAAGAAAGTCATCCAATAGCATGTCTTTAGAAAGTCATCGTGTAAGAAGTACACAACCTACTGTGGTGTTCTCAGGCGAACTGCTACAACAGCTGCTGAGTAGTTTGAATCTACAGATGCAGTGGAGCTGATCGATAACAGCAGCCAGTAATGAGGGCGCATCAGATCGTGGAGCTGAGGCTGTCTTATGCGCTGCCAATCCCTCACTTCATCAGCCTCCCCACCGCTCTCATTAATAATACATCGGGAGTGAAAGTTAATGTATGTGATGAAAAATGTATAACCTGGTGAAGTCCTATAGGAAGAACTGACCCTTCAGTTGTTGTTGATGTATGTGAGGTGCTGCAGAAACAACCTGCTGTTGTGGACGCTTTGCACCACTCTCATCTGTTCCCCAACTTTTCTTTTCTGAAATAAAACTATGCAGAATACAGACGTGTACAAAGTGCTTTGTTTATAGTCGCTTGAAATTGCTTTAGAGGTTTTCTACATATGCACGGTGAGGGTTTATAAAACACCTGCTGTATCGTTCTTATTTCACACATTGTAATTCCTGGGGTCATAACAAATGATGATTCGGAATGCAGCCCTCACTGCAAACAAGAGGGTCATTATTTCTACTGCACGGTATCATTGACACAAACTTTTCTCTTGATTAAAAAAAAGTAATCAGCTGTTGTTTGCACCCGAGTGCTGGAGGAAACGGTAAGGCGATCCCGCTCGCACTGGAAATAGCAGAAAGGACGGTGGGCAGCACCAGATGAGATGGACAACTCAGTAATAGGCCTCATTAGAGGCCCACCGCCCAACAAATGTGGCACTCTGTTTCCCATTAGGCTGAAAGCACAATGATAAACACCATGATGATGAGGGGTGATTGTCAGGGAAGCAAGGAGTGTAGCACGTATTATATTTTATTATCTACAATCCATATAAAATGTTTTGCATTATCTACTATATTGGATCGTAAAGAATGTGCTCCTGCAGTATATCTGGATCTTTATCTTTAGAGGCTTCAGCCTACGTCCACAATAATAGGAATTGAAGGAAAGCTAAGCTTCATTTGTTATGTTCCTTAACAGCAGCCATGCAGGTCCTGCACCCATTCTACTTGTGTGTGTACAAATGTGACATGTTTACAAGAGCAAACACTTAAAATATGACACTTTGAGCAAACATGTGTTGGTATTTGTGGTTGGTAATAAGACGTGTTAAGCCAAAGGAGGAAAACATGGGTGGTAGTGCTGGTGATAAAAGTACATTCAAAATAACCAAATTGTAATTTGTTGTTCAAATACTGGTGTCAGCACAACACTGAGTAACTTCAGTAGCATCTCAGCATTAGTCAACAAATTAACGTTACACGGAAACGAACGGAAATCAACCAAAACTCATCAGTCTTTGTTTCAGGAAATATTTGTTAAAAAAACCTTTTCCTAATTATCATATCTATTTTTTCATTCAATTAAGGAAGCTAGCTAATTTTCAGCCCATTTTCAGAATGCATACATGTTATTCCTGTGCTCTGACAGTCCTAAAAACCTGTGAAGTCATCAAATATAAAATGTGACTACTGTACCTTTTCCAAAATAAAGTCACATGAGCAGTTCCAATCATTTCGGATCCCATTTGGATTGTGCTACAACACAACAGAGAGCTGCAGGGATGACCGCAGTAGTCCAACAGGAAGTTAGCATCGCACATGTTCCCTCCACAAAAACCCAATGAAACCTTTCCATTGGTTTTTGGATTTTACTCTTTTTACTCTTCATGATGTCACGAGTTTGAGACTTCTGGTTTTGTGAGAGTGAGAGTAGCTCATGTTCACTTATGTTGATTCTTTTTAGACGTGAAAACAACAAGTTAGAATTCTTAATTTAAGTTCCCCTTTAACGGCTAATTAGCTTTTTTTCAGCTGTTAGCCAAAAAGCTGGATTTAAAGTTAGACCAACGTGTCATCGGAGAGGTGAGATTCAATGTGATTTAATGCACATGTATTACATAGAACAGTTTGGCAGCAGTGTGGTAGATTCTTCATATAATTATTTAGAACAACAACCTGTAGGGCAAAATGCTGATCCATTTTAGGTCATTTGGGTTTAAATTTAATTTTGTATCCAAGACATGAAAAATATTTCAATGCATTGTCATCCAAGGTGATAAAAGAAGCTCATGCAATGTTCATATTCTCATGCAGCAACTGGAAATGATGAAGATCCTCCTCTGCAGGCTGCATCGCCTCCTTCCTCCCACAATGACTGCAGCGCCATCTTGTGAAATAACAGAGTAAGTTCATCTGAATGCTTTGTAAAAAAAGCTGCTGCTTGCCCTGAGCTCTGAACAGGAAGTCTATTCACAAGTACATTCTGTGATCTGTCGGTACCGCTGTACAGATATCATATTGTGAGGCGGCGCAGTGAGAACACAAAAGGCTCTGAGGCGGAAAACAGAGGAAGATGCAGATCTCTGCAGAATCATCAGCAGATGGCAGTAGCACCACAGCAAGAATGCAAAGGTACTGATTGATAACCTTTGCGTGAAATCACAATGCACTCTGGAGATAAATAACAAGCAGCCCTAAGCCGTGGTAAACCAAATACCAATCTGCAATTATCATTTATCAGATGCTGTGTGTAGAGGAGGCTGGATCTTATTATAAGATACTAGACTTTATTTGAATTCATTACCTTCGAAGTTAACAGAACAAAAGAAGCATGTGACTCAGTGAGTGTATCACTGAAGCTATTTATTTAACAGTGCATCAGCAAAGAAAGGGATCCTCAGCTAATTCCCCCGATGATAAAAATGTGTCCACTCTCTCTCTCTCTTGAGTCACGCTCATAATTGGAACGCAAGATAATTCACAACAACTGTGAGACTCCATAATTCAGTCACAGATTTAGAAAGTGTAGACTAATTGCATTTTCGCTTCTTATCTCGCAAATTGGATCCATTCCAGAGCTGGGATTGGAAAAGGGAAAAAATATAAAATAAGATCCTCGTCTTCAGTCATGGAAGGCGGATGGATGGTGGATTTTCAGAGGCATGACGAGGCTGAGAAGTTTCTGAGTTTTTAAATTAAAAAAAAAATCATGACAGATGCTTCCTTGTGCTGGCTGCTCGCACCGGCGTTAATGGTGTGTGAGCAGCATGTTAAGACTTTGCTGCAGGGGGCCGAGGGCAGCGGCACACACTTGTGAGTGAGTGAGTGAGTGAGTGAGAGTGAGAGAGAGAGAGAGAGAGAGAGATCATTAGGAACATTCACATGGCAGTGCATCTGAGTGTGGAGGTCACCACCACCACCTTCTCCTCTGTTGAACCAAAGCTCTGCACACAACGCAGCAGCAGGATCACCGTCACTTCATGAAGCATGTTCCTCTCGGCGGTGTGCATGTAGCTGGAAAACTCTTTGGCCTCTTGTCATTATGTGCAGTTCAAACCACACAACACAACATCTGAAGATAATACATGAGGGCTGCTCAGTATGTGGCTGCTGTGCACCATTTCTACCTTTTACCGGCACTGGGGTCATCTGCAGGATGGGTTTCTTTGCGCAGGGCTTTTTTGATCTGTGCATCTTGCGTGCCATCCCGCTGGCCTGCTGACCAGATGGGTCAGCGACTGTGCAGTTGGGGGCCCCTTCTGTTCTCCGCGAGGGTCCACTCATGAGACCCGGGCCCCAGAGACCAGAGTCATGGCCGCTGAATCACAAGGTGGACGGATTGCAAGCTGAGCTGAGACATTCACACATGTATGCATGCACGCACGCACGCACGCACGCACGCACGCACGCACGCACGCACACACACACACACACACACACACACACACACACACACACACACATGCATTTTCTCCTGCAGGAGGAAGAGCTGTCAGAGGGCATGATGTTTTACAGATTAACAGGGTAACTCGAGAAAATGTGATTTTATTTAATATTGTGGAAGCAGACCCGCTCTTTCATCATTTCAGACAAGCTGTTCAGGAGGAGGAACATCGTGAGAGTCTTCCTGCCATGTCATGTGGAAATTTAGTCAAGTCATCTTCAACTGTTATTGCAGTCCATTAACTCCATTGTGAAGATACATAATTGATGCAGCCTTTGGGTGGAGTTTAATCAAACGGAGAGTGCTCCAACGCTGAAAAATGACACACACAATCCTCGGCGATGTAGTCTGCGCGATAAAAAACCATAACTCACACTTTGAATTGATTTATAATCATTTAAACTGCACACGTCCTGCACAATGCCCAAAGCAAAACTCATATAGCGTTTGAGCTTTTTAAAGGTGGATCCACGTTGAGGGTTTATGAGCCTGATTTAGGATCACTTTTAAAGCAGAAAGACTAAATAAAAAGCGTAACACCAGGCGGCTGTTACTACCAAACAAGTTCTCAGTACCTGTTTCCTCTTTGTTTGATGTGGATCTCCATCACTCTTCCTCAAACATTCATTTTCACTTCAGCATTTTGTTTTTTTCTCTTGAGGCTTTTCTACTTTTCTTTGAAATTACAGTGAACTGTGTGGGATGTGGAAGCACATTGTTTATGCTGCGCTCCTTGAAATCAAGGGGCTTAGCTTTCTAGTTACATTTCACAGCACAGCCAGCACTTATCTCTGTCAACTCCTGCTGGAGCCGCGGATCATCTGTCTTGCTTTAGATGCTGCTGGCTCTCGTTTGTGCCGTGAACCTGAGCTGT
This sequence comes from Anarhichas minor, assembly GCF_050575085.1. Taxonomy (NCBI): domain Eukaryota; kingdom Metazoa; phylum Chordata; class Actinopteri; order Perciformes; family Anarhichadidae; genus Anarhichas; species Anarhichas minor. Next base: position 17,413,626 of record NW_027466449.1, read on the forward strand.
GATTCAAACGCTAAAAATGTGACTGCTTTATTTCATACGAGGGAGGTGCATCTTTCACGCGGCCTGAAGCGTAACAAGTGTGCAACATTATTCACTAGATGCATACTTCTTTTTTTTTTTCCCCAACAGGGTCATTTGGGGGGGAAGCATCCGATTAGTGCACCTACTCAGCTGGGAATGTGGAAGAGCTTTCGTCTCAGTCAGCCGTCTTAATAACACGGCACATCCATGAAGTCGGATGTGTCATTTTCAAATAATCATTAACTGAGGGTGAGGGGGGGGGGAGGGGGTGGAATTAGAAGTTTGGATGTGGAAGAGATGGGATGGGAAGACAGAGAGAGGGGAGACGGGTGAGAGAGGTGAGAGAGGTATGACGGTTATTACAGCAGAGGCAACACATACTAACTCCCCCAGCCAGAGATGAGTGAAGATAAAGGAGGTGACTGAGCTAATTGTGCACTGTCAGAATCCATATCTCTAACGAGTGTCACATGAGCAAATTTCAAATGGATTCTCTCCACCCAGCCCCCCCCCCCCCCCCCCCCCCCGGACTAAAAATGGAGAGAGAGAGAGAGAGAGAGAGAGACACAGAGAGAGAGAGAGAGAGAGAGAGAGAGAGAGAGAGAAATAAATAAAATAAATAAATACCAGGAGACACTAATGTGATGAGAATGATGCCTGGTCTCTTCCGCTGATTAAAAATGCAATAACGCTGTGGCAGAAAACACACTCACTGTGCAGCCGAAGCACAGCGAGGAGTACAGGTCTATAGATCCACTGGTAAGAAATGGCTCCCGGTGACCTCACACTAATTCATTCACGTAGAAAACACATCTCTGCCGCAGAGCAGAGAAATGCACTCGTGATCGTCCTTTAGACGGTAATTAGTGCCAACGAGGAGAAGTGGATGTTATGATTCATGTCTCACCAATGGCTATCTTACTGTACCACTAATGATGACATCCAAGTGTCTCTCTGTGCGCTGGCAACAGCAACTGGCCTGATTTCCTCAGACTCGGGCTCACAGAAGAAGAACGAACGATGCCAGTAAACAAAACGCATCATAAGGAGTCATAAGGGGGGGGGGGGGGGGGTACAAAGAGTGTCTCCATGCACCCCATGTTATATATCAGGCCTCAATTGGTCACTGACGGGAAGCAGATAAGGTTTCACTCTGGCAGGAGTTGGATAATTGGACATTCATGGAAAGATAGGAGAGCCCGGGGCCCAGGAGCCCATGAAACAGATGAAGTAAATTGTCTGTGAAAGAGCGCATCAGGAGTTCTGACAAGATAAGGGAAGGCGTTCTTCTTCTTCTTCTTCAAAAAAAAGCGGAGCCGGACCCGAAGTGATGCGTAAAACTCGAGACAGAAGAAAGCCTGAACGTGGCGCACGTCTACATGAGGGCGCACGCCGAAATGTGCATTTTTCACGCAGACACTTCTGACAGCTCGAAAACCAGAAGCGCTCATGAAGGGACGGCAGTGCTGTTTATCAATCCAGACTATTTTTGGTGCGAGTTGCCCGGTTTTGGACTGTAGACATGTCGGCCTTCTCTCCAAATAGAACAAGATGGCGCTCGGCTTGTGGCGCCAAAAACATGCATTTGAAAAACAGCAATGTGTCTTTCCAGAAGTCACGACCCGGTCGCTCAAGATGATCCACGGAATCTGTTGTGAGCGGTTTCTATTTTCCTTCAACCATAGTTCCTACATTGGAGATAAGGAAGACTCCCCACGCCCCATATCTCCCAAACTATACGCAACTCGCACCAAAACTATCTAAATTGACATATAAGAGGCACATATTTGATTTTGGGGTGAGCTGTGCCTTTAAGAGCCTTTTTTTAAAAAGTCTATCAAATCTATTGTTCAACTTCAAATGTTCCGCTCATGATAATCTGCGATCGACAGTCTTTGGGAGTTAAGAGAGATCCAAGTCCTCCTGGTGCAGGTTGCCTTGCTCTCAGTCCACCATGATTAGTTTCCTCCCTTTGATGTTTGTCCCAGGAAGCTGCTGCTACAGAACAGGTGCAAACTGAGCAGGTGGGCCCTCACGTACGGGAGCCCCGAGAGCTTCTTTTTTTTTTTTTTTTGCTGAGCTGCAAATCTAAACCCCGAACATCACCTACTGATTACTCGCACGCAGACACCGACACAGGCAATTAATTTGGTGGGGGAGAGGCTAGTCTTAATTGGGCATAAAGTGGGATTTTCCTTGGCTGAGTGCAACAGAAAATGACAGACTGTGTGTATGAGAAGTAAAGACCATCTGGTCCCACAGGAGCTGAGACAGAAGCCAGACAAATGGAAAGAGAAACGACTGAAACAAAACCTGTGGGTAAGAATCTCATCCCCATTCTTTCCACTGTCTCTGTCTTTGTCTCTCACACACACACACACACACAAAAAAGGGGAATCAGCATCTCTCGGCCATCTATCATTTGCCCATGTAGCAGCCTAGAGGGAGAAGAAACAGAAGTCTCTCATGCGTGGCCTATTCATGTTTTTTATATCATAATCAATATGGAATATAATAACATTATGCTTGCAGGCAGGGCCAGAAATAAAGAGCGGTTAGCTCGTAAAGGCCCCGGCCATCAGCGGGACAAATTGATCTGACGTGTTATATTATTCATGTGGGGGATTGGTGGTGAGACACACACGAGAGAGAGAGAGAGAGAGGGGTGAGTAAAAGGGAGTCGAACAGTGGACGTCCTCTCTCTCATCTCCTCTGCATGACAGCGCTGCTCAGTGAGGGGTGAGGCGGTGAAAAACAGCACACGACATTTGCGACGGGTTCACATTGAACCTGTGAAAGAAACGCGGTGATTAATCGTTCTTATTCATGCAGCGGTCTGAAAACACGCCGACTCGTACGCACGCACAGGCACAGAAATAACTATGATGTGCTGTCTGCTTTAGTTGTATAAAAGATAACAAAATGATTTTTATTACATGTTCATAATTTGACAGACATCACAACATACTTGCATGATTGCTCTGGTAGTAATGCTTCCCACACCATGATTAGGCATAATATACCCAGTACCAAACTATATAAAACAAACATGCGTGCAGATACAGAGAAGGGGGGGGGGGGGGGGATTCACCACCAGATTAAAGCCATATTCTGTCATTTAATGAAGTTCAGTTCTGGTAAAGGAAAACAAACAAATGGCTGAAAGGATGCTGAAGATTATTATCATTTTCAGAATTTATTTCTCTTTTTTGTTTTCCTTGTTTACATCAAATAGAACAGACACATGCAAAGTGAACACTTTGTGGTGCTTCTCATTACCATCCAGATCCAATTGAACAAAGACTGGATATCTATATTGTTGTACTCCAAACATGAAAAATACTCTTGAATATTTACAAAAAAATATATATACTTACAACGGCCATCACTCTAACATAACAATCATCTGGGACCGACTCGAGTTGATTTCAGTAACACAAAGTACTGGATGTGGCAGAGCTTGCTGTTTCAAGGTAATTAAATCAACTGCAAGAAGAGGCACAGAAGAGAAATCACTTAAACAATACAGAACAGAAATCGGATAATGGGAACCCCAAGAGAATATGGCTTTAATGACATTTGAAAAGAAGATATCTTGAAAGCAGATCCACTGTCCCTTTTTTTTGTGTGTTTTTCTTTTTTCCCCGTGCTTCGTCCTCGTTCACAGTGACCCCTTTTAGCAGGCAAGTTGTTCTCTGTCAGAGAGACGGGGGAGGGGGGGGGGGGCACGACACAAGTTTAAAACCTACAGTTGGGTTACTGAGGCTCACAGCCGTGCTCGTCTCCGTCAGGACTCCACGTGTCTGGATGAAGGTCGGATGCTCTCCTGGAGTGCGTAGGTACTGCAGGTGGTGCTGCGATGCCTGCGCTCGCTCTCTGATCCTCCAGAGATCCCCTCCCTCCTCTTTTTTTTTTTACTTCTTCAAAATCACAGATAAAAGGACAAAAAGCATTCTTTTTTTATTTATTTTTTCAAGCAGATCAGATCCTGAGGTTGTTGTAACTCACATATGTTTTCTTGGTTGCTTGACCTGAGAGCAGAGTGGGAAGAAAACAGAAAGAAAGAAAAGATTAAGGTTTACTTTGAGCTAAAAAAATAAATAAAAGGCATCTTGAGGAAGCAGGTAAACAACTGCTTCAGTAAACTCCTTCCTACTGCGCTGTGCGTACGTTATCACCAGCTGTGTGCAATCAGTTGAGATATTTTCAGGCCTGGTGTATCATTTCAACTCACAAGGCCCCCGTGTGCAGCCTTAGTTTCTATTTTCAGATGTTAACTAGTGATAAAAACACACACACACACACACACACACACACACGCACACAAACACACAAACACCGCACACGTGAGCACACAACAAACGCTCGGGGATGCAATGTGATCCCAGCCTGGATTGCCATGGAAACATATCAGAATGTGGCTGAGTGCCTAGGTGCTGTGTGTGTGTGTGTGTGTGTGTGTGTGTGTGTGTGTGTGTGTGTGTGTGTGTGTGTGTGTATGTGTATGTGTATGTGTGTGTGTATCGCTATGAGAATCAGAGTGACGGCGTTTTTGGCTCGTCAGGACTTGCGTAAAGAGGCTGTTTTAGGGTTAAACACTGGGATCATGTGGTCAGCGGGCCGACACCGAGTACAAGGACGAGTGCGTTGGAGAGGGACCATGTGTGCATTTTATTTTTGTTTTGTTTTGTTAATCACAGACATTGCTGTAAATTCTCATTCCACTGCTTTAATGTTGCTATGGCGACCAGCTCCCATGGACTATGCAATTAAAGTCGCACCGTTTCTTTACAGCTGCATTTTGTTATCTTGGCCGGTATGATGAATAAAACATTAGTAAATATACAGCAGATTCTTGTAAACTAACTAACTTGTTTTTTGTTTAGCTAGACGCTGTGCGTGTGTGTTTGTGTTTACTTGTCTGGGGTTGAGACATCTCCCAACGCTCTCATCTTAATTGTTGACATGGATATCTTATTATTCATCTCATCCCACAGCTTTCATTTCATGTGGTTCTGCTGGTTCTGTTCTCTTCCCACCGTACTCATTGGGATTGATCTGAAAAGCTTCCTCACAGCCTCACATGCCTGCTTTTGATCGATCTATATTGGGAACGTGAAGCATTTCAACAATCTCTGATTTGCAAGGTCTTTAAGAGGCGTAATCATGACGACATCACACCGCATCAGCACCGATGTAAATCTGCAGAACTGCTAATGCTGCTAATCCCGTAAATCACTCCAATGAGTGACCTCGGACTGGGCTGATGGGCCCTGAAGGGGAGGTATTTGGCGCTCTGATGGTTACAGGAATTGACGGACAGTCTCCTGAGACGGACGAGGCACAGTTCAGGTTTCTATAGGGGGGGGGTGGCGGTCATGCACATAAATTTGCCATTAATAAATGTCACTTCTTCCTGCCGCTGGAAAAGAAGGGCAAGAGGAGGAGAGAGTGTGCAGGGAGGGGAGGCGAGGCGAGAAGACCTTCGTGTAGGGGAGACAGAAGGTGAGAGACACGCCGAGCGGATGACGCGGTGCACTTCTGGGAGGACACCGCGTGGCCCCGCTTGGGGACTTTGGATGCACTGCTGCGACAGATGTGAAGGTTTCACCCTCAGTGCAGAGGGAATTTGCTCATTGAGCCACATGTGTGCAGGGAAGGATATGTCCCCCCCCCCATCCCTCTGATACACGTTGCATCAGCTCTCTGATTTATACACTTTCAGTCACACACGGATGCACACTCACACAAACAGATACACACACATGAGCTTATTTGGCTCCCGACAGATGAGTGTGACAACTGTTGGGTGCTTGGAGAAATTCCCGGTAAAATCTGACATCTCATCGGCTTAATTCAAAGAGGGGGTGGAGGGGCGGGCGCACCTGTGGGTGCCACGATGGCTCCGTGTGATTAGAGGCGTTGCGGGAGAGGAGGCCTGTGATGTGTGATTTGCATGAGCTGTCAATCATCTCCGTCTTCATCCTGACAACTTGAGAGAGAGCGAGAGAGAGCAAAGAGCTTCCATGGCAACGTTGGTCTACATTCCAGCTTTTTGCAGTCGAGTTTTCTTTTTTTCCTCGCTGAAACCCTTTCAAGTGTTGGTGTTTAGCACAAACACCTCACTGTGGAAGCACGCAGGCTTCCTCACTCACGTCCTAATACCCGGTGTTATCTTTGCTCACAGGATCATGCTTACTGTTCCAGATGCAGGGTGGAGTGAGTAACACGCAGCCACAGACACCTTCCATGTCTCCTTTCTTGTTCGCTGCCGCGCACCCGAGCTAAAGGTCAAACCGTTTTACCAGGAACCCGAGAGAACTCCTTCCATGCGACAGCACGTTACACGTGCTTTTTACCACACAATTAAAGTGCTGGAATGGGACTTTATGGTTCAAGAAAGGAAATATGAGGAAGAACAGAAAGACATCTCATTCGCCCTTCTTAGATAAAAAAAAAAGATGGAAACGCTTCAAGCATGGATATATATGTAGATCTCAACTCCTGGCTCTCTGTCTGTAGAACACATCTCTATATAAGCTTTATCAACTCATCGTAGACTGAATGGACAGACTGTAATCCAGAAATAGTTGATATGAAATCCATGTTTTTTGACAAACTCTGGTGCATAATTTGGTTCGATCTTCGCACAAACTGCTACATTCAGGCAGTGTGACCACTGTTACAAATTGCTAACCGTTGAGCTGTAAAGCAGTGGGTAACATATCCTGATTACACTTAAAACGTTGTCTGCTGTTAACTTAAATGAGCTTGGTTCATACGTATGTGGCTCTGAGGCTGTTGTGGTTCCCTCACTGTTGTAGGACACGAACACAGACTCCTGTGTATTCTGAATACAAACTGTTACCTTCAGAGGAACGACTCAAACAGATCTTAAATGGGGTTGAGATCTCATGAAGAACAGAGCAGACCTCTTCTAGTCCACGGCCAGCTCTTTCTATTGCATCAATCAACATGAAAAATGTGATTTACATATAATTTTGTGTGGCTTTAATCGCAATAGTGAACAAGTTAATGTAAAGCACGAGGCATGTGCACGTCTTTCTTCTTTGTATTGTCTTCTTTGTCTTTGTATGTTATCTGTTGGAGTCTTTGCAGCCGTATTGTCCAAGAAAAAGAAAACAATAAAGTGGGTCTCATCTCGCCTTACTTACTCATGGGGTCAGCGGCGGGGTTCTCACACAGCTCGGTCTTGGCCTCTCCGTTGGGCCTCTCGCTGGGCTTCTGCGACAGGCGCGACGACATGGTGGCGGCCGTGACCACGGCCTTGAAGCTGCGCTTCCTCTTCTGCACGTTCATCTCAGGGTGGAAGATGATGATGTACACCTTGGGCATGTAGAGCATGCCCAGTGCTACCGAGGCACTGAGGTTCATGGAGATGGTCAGTGTGGTGGTCTGAATGTACAGCTGGAAAAAAGAAAAAGAAAGCACAGACGGGTTTAATACAGACTGGAGCAACAACAGACATAATTCCCTTTTCTGTGAGATGTGGTAGTTCTACGAGGCAGACCTTTTATTAGGAAAAATGAGACAAGTCGGTGATGAACATCTGTGGCTGATCACAGAGCAGTCCCTCCGTTAAGCCCAGTGATGAGGCAAAAAGCTAATAATACCCACCGGCTGATAACAGAATATGAGCATCCAGCGGAAACAAAAGTTGCTGAGTTTAGAGAAACTCCTCCACAAAGGGCCTACATCATTAGAGGATGTGTTTGTCCGACTAATACAATACAAAGCCTCCTGATAACAACAGATAGTTCTATTCTATGACACACATTCATCTTTTATTATCACATATGTAGGTGGCGTGGACATTTGCTCCATGTAGCTGTTGGGGGGGGGGAAAGGGAGCAGTCGTGCGTGCGGTAACATGATCCAGCAGCATTTATTAAAGCCTGACCTGCAGCTACTCAGTCAAGTCGAGGACGGCTCAAGCGTGTTAATGACAATAGCAGAAGCGTCACCGTGACGTTATCCAAACGTCCTCACGCGGCCTCCTTTCCAGCCATCCGTCCCCCCTGAATGGATGGACTAAACCGTCCGTGACATGTTGCAGTCACCTCCCCTCCCCCCCCCTCATATCACATCTTTCATCTCAACCACTCAAGCATTCATCAGACCATCTAGCTACTTCTTCCCCCGACCAGCAATTCCTCCCGGAGTAGAGCATGAACACTGCTTCTGCATACAGCAGCTCTACGTTGTTTTTTTTTGTTCTTTTCAGCTCTGCATGTGGTGGAGTGCCGCCTGTGAAAGGCTCTCACTGCGTTAAGTGGATAAAGATCATTCACCAGGTTTCCATTCATGCGAGCCCCCCACAGGTTCGTTCCCTTAAATGCCTTCTCCGTAACGTGCCTCCTCGGAGGTTACGCAACACCTCTGACATTGATGTGTGGTAATTACGAGCTTACATAACCCAGATTTAGGTTAACACAAATTTCATAGCGACTTCATCAAGCGCCGGTGATTTTCGGTATGAGGTGGAGAGGGCAGTGATTCAGCACGCGAGAGCCTCTCTTTTTTTGTCATTTAAGGGTCTTGGAGGAGAAAGAATGGTTTCGAGAGGGGACGTCGTGGTTTCAAGAGCAGATCACCAAAGCCCTCCTCACTAATCTACTGCACTTGAAAGCATCAGATGTCACTGGTGCGCTGCCAGCCGCCGGTGATGTGAACGTGGAGTGGAGGAGACGATTGTAAACACATTAGCCGCCACAGTGCATCTGGAGAGAGGAGGAAATGTCACCATTTGCATGCAGGTTTTTCGTGGCAAATAAACAGCACGACTAATGGTGATTTCTTTCGTACAAGACGGGGCTCATTTGCATGCCCGTCATGCCTTTTGTCTCCCAATCATTCAGACGCCCGATACCATCAACATGCCAGTGCACTCAACAGCCTCTTCCTCCCTCCATCCCCTCCTGCCTCTGTGTGGAGCAGCATCAGAGGCAGTAATCATGCATTAATAACTGTATGAATATCACAATGCATTCAATGCACTCTGTTCTGTGTCACTCCAAGCTAGAGGGAGGGCTCTCTCTCTCTCTCTCTCTCTCCCCCCCCCCCCCCCCCGGGCTGTGAATCTGCAGCGTTTGTGATCACATATTTGGGGGGCGCACGTGGCGTCAAATACAATCACGAGAGAATGGCCGCCCCTGTGCTGTGTTTTTCCACGTTTGGTAGTTGGTAATCTGGTCTGGTATCCATAGCAACACTACAGAGTTTGGTGGAATAAGCTTTTAATGAGATCCCGAAAACCTTGGACGCTGCATTGCTGACCCTATCAGAACTGATTTATTGACCATGCAGGAGAGTTGATTCAGAGCACAATGCGTATTAGGTGCTTACTCATACTCATCACACACACACACACACACACACACACACACACACACACACACACACACACACACACACACACACACACACACACACACACACACACACACACAGTGAAGATATGTCGTTTTTTTTCACTCCCTCTAAAACAGCTGCACATGCGCACAAACCAAAATCCTTTTTTTTCCCTTTTCGCCTCTCATCACAGAGACAGGGTTCTCCACTGTGCCTCCCCGATGAGCTTGACCCGAATTTCGCGCCCCCCCCCCCCGCTCCCCCAACTAAAATGTTTAGCTTGCGACAGAAAATCCATAATTAAATCCTGTTGCTTTAACATAAATAAATACATGAAGTCATTTTTCACAACTGCTTGGCAACTCTCTATTTATAGCCGTGGTAATGATTTATTAACGTCCTCATCAAGAGTCAAATCAAAACGGCTGCTTTTGAATTTTACATCACTTTGACAAGCCGAACGCCAACATCCAGCCACAACGAGCGACATGTTTTCCATTTAAACAAAAAAGCTGTTGAGGGTAATCCTCGTAATTATGCCCATCAGGGATATACTCACTGCAAAGGCAATTTAGTCGGGTATGGTTGAGTACTATGAATGTACACAGCGATAAGGACTCGATTCAGTGAGTGACAATTAGGAGGCTCTCTGCCCCGTTGGAGGATCCCTCCAGTAATGGATCCAGGGGATTTGCAGTCTCCTCTCAACTACCTGGAAGTCTCGTTGTGTTGGGTGGCCTACTTTCCTCACGTCACGAGTAACTCCGTCTGGCTTTGTGCCGTACAAAGTCGTAGGAGTAGGTAAAGGGACTTGCATTTGTATAAAGCCTTTCTAGTCTTCCGACCACTCAAAGCGCTCTCCATTACACACCAGCAGAACGGTAACAATTTGAGGTTCGGTGTCTTGCACATGGACACTTTGACATGGGCTGGAGGAGAGTTGGGATCGAACCCAAAAGACGACCTGCTCTACCTCTGGAGACACAGCCGCCATCTTGTAGTCTTTGTTGCTGGAGCATTTGTGGCATATTTCAGAATACACTCATCAACATGGGAGGGAAGGAAGCTTGGGGGCGGGATTTATTTGTGCGGAGCGGAACTTGAGAGGATCATCGCTCGCGGTCGACCACCCAGCCGGACCACACGCCATCCGAAAGAGGAGTCGACAGGGAGGAGAGCCGAGATGGAAGCGTAGCAAACCCAGCTAGGACCTACAGTCTGCTCCGGGCTAATGTCTGGTCGCAGGAAATTCAGGCTAACCTGAAGTCAAATTTTTTAATTACGACGTTAGGACGTCGGCCATATTATCTGTTTACATTCTTCCTGATGCAAGTTCAAAAAATGCACGATTGGAAAGCACTTCTGTTACTATCTATGAATTAAATTACCCTATAATCTTTGAATAAATAGGTAGTGACACAGTCACTCTTCATGTGTTAGAGCAAGTCATTAATAGTCAAAACTGATATGTTTCCTCGACACGATTTGTTGTACTGCATTGTTTACACCAGACTTCACGGCGATGTGTTTGTTGCTCTAATCAAGGCCTGTATTCATCAAGCGTCATTCATCAAAGTGGGAAATCAGTGACGAAAGGCCCGTAATTCTATGGGTGGCACATATGTGGTCCAACCTAGACAATGACTGGATGGATGATGGGGTGTATAGATGTATAGACAGACAGACTGACTAACAGATGACGGACGGACGGACAGATGGATGGACCGGCGGACCCACGGATCGACGGATTGGTTGGATGGACGGACGGACGGATTGGTTGAATAAGTATGTTAGCACTAAAGCTAAAGAGTGTTATCTTTCTTGATTTAAGAAATGAAGAAATGCAATATCAAGGTGAGAAGAGATATTTTACTAACGCTTGTTGACTTGACTAAGCTTGTAAAAACAAAGCAGACACTGCTGTCCTCTCAACTTGTTCTGGCTGCGTGGGAAATGCAGCTTCACTGCAACAGTGAATTTAGGCGATAATAAATCAAAACATCGCAGGAATATATCGTCTCCCACCTGCGAAGTGGAAGATGTCCTGCTCTCAGTGGAGAGGCGTGCCACAGCCCACAGAGGCTTTCCAACATCACTGCTGTGTGCGCAACACTGAACAATAGATGCAGTTTGTGTGTGGCATGTTTTGTAAAACCATGTGGTTGGAAAGGGCTGATAGGATAATTTCACACCGCAAATTACCTGGTATTATAATTTGTGTTCATTTGAAGTGTTCACTTAAAGTCTGCTATGCAAATGACGTATTTGTAAATAACCATTATAAGATGCTGTTAATTGATTTTGGCATCATATGTTTGCATATTACTTTGGGAATTAGTTATTTACCCTTACTCATAAATACTCTTTGTACACTCGTCTAATACTTTGTGGCTCTGAGTGTCTCCCACTTCATGAATGAATAATAGATAAATAAATCCTCTTCATCTTGAAGGATGTTCAACATCAAAACTTAAACCTACAACTTTTACACTCGACCAGTTTTAGCTTCTTGCCTACAGACCGATAAGGGTTTCAACTTTCAAGCATAAAGGCAGGCAGTATTTCACATCTAGATTTCAAAGGACTCCACATCTCAATGATTGTCGAGTCAAACTCCCATCAAGCACGGGTTTGTTAAGAAAGAGACGGGAGTATTAGAAGTTGCAATTTTCTCTTTTACCTGCTGAAAGCTGGAATGAAAAAGTTTCTGCTGCGTGTGGTTAGTTTGTGCTAATGATTCTTGGCAGCACGGTCTCTCTTCAAGAGGGCTCATGGGCACAGGAGACATCTTACAAGAACCTAAGTGGTTTCTATACACGAATTGAGGTATGTTCGCTTTAATGCCAGGGAGTTCTCCTTTAAGCATGACTGAATCTTGTGGGTGTTTTACTAGAACGTGTCTGTCTCGATTGTTCCCGCCTCAGGGAGAATGTTTCATTACATCATAATCTTACTCTTCTGAACTGTAAGAAATGTGCTGTTTTTGGGTCAAAGATGTTACTGAAGAAGAGAGTTGTGTTCAGTGACAGCAAAACATTTGCAGTCATGTACAAACATTTTTTGGGGGGATTTTGGTAACGCTGTTCTCTACATGTCTTTGTCACCTGGTTGCTGTCATTTGATTCGCAGGCTTGGAGTTTGTTTCAAAAGTCGGTGGAGCTCCAGATCTGAGGTCAGCTGAATTTGGATGCTGGTAACTCTCACAGTCATTAACTTGAGAGCGTTGAGTGGTCGACTGAGCACATGCAGGTGCACAGGAGGCGGGCGAAAGTGGAGGATGCTCTGTGATCTTTTGTTCCGCATGGCTTCCCTCCACATGAGTTTTAATGGGCTAAACAAAGGGGAGGGGGAGGGAGTCACAGGTGTGGAAAATAAGGGCATCTAAATGGTGCTGAGTTAAAGAAAGAAGTCACAACTTCTGCTACAATACAATGCAGCAAAACAACATATGGTCCAACAGCTCTGATGATCACTGGCAGCTGGTTTCATATCGTCCCGGAGTTTGTCATAAATCTTTTGATATTGGACAACCTGGGGTGAGAGAGATTATTCAGATCTGAGGGTTCTGCAGTTATAAACACAGCAAGTCTAGGTTGTTATGAAGTGAGGATGTAGTCAAATGCATCACACCGGATCCCTTCTAGCCTCCAACGGTTCATTAACATTCACGCACACACATCTTTTATCTCATCGATAGAGACAGAGAAACGCGTCATACTATGAAAACCACGCCCGCCGGAAGGGAAAAGTATCGGCGCCACAATATGCAACCAACGCCTGAAACACTAACAAAATGGCTGTAGCTAGCTAGAAATCTTAGCATCCCCTGCTTTATGGTCTGTTTGACTCTAAATGGACCATAATGTACTAAATGAACATCATGCTGTATTGAAGAAGACTTGAAACTAGAGATTGAGACCATAAACTCATGTTTACAATGTTTACTGAGGTAATAAATCAAGAGAGAAGTAGAGTCATTTTCTCATAGACTTCTATACAACCAGAGGAGTCGCCCCCTGGTGGACATTAGAGAGAATGCAGCTTTATGACATGAAGCATCGGCTTCACTTTTTAGAACCTGAACTTGCCACCTGGTTAACAAGTTACTGTAGTTAGCCAACGCATTTTCATAAAATACTGCATGGCTCATCCACATTCTACTATAACACAACTTACATACCATTAAAAATGTGTAGCTTGACTTACAGAAATATAGTTCGCCTAAAACTGACATGTGGACAGAACGCTTGCTGCACATGTACCGGTAGACATACAGAGTGTGCATTCCTCCTGTGGATGCCTCGTGTCTTATTGCTTGTATCCTCAGTCGTTTTGGTTCGGCAGCTTATAAAAATTCAGTTCCTGGTTCTTTACCGTGTTGGTAGTGAATCCCACCACACTGCTGCTTTTAGACATGTTTCTGTTGTTTGCTAGCAGACAAAAGTGACAAACACCTTCACACAAAGTCAATGGAGAGCGATGAATTGTTTCCCGTCCAGTGTGAACGGGACTCAAATGCTCTAGTTCTATCAACAACGACACCAATATGTTTAGTGAAGTATTCATGAAGGTATATGAGAGAATGCCTGTTCATACTGAAAACCTAAGAATAAGTAAGACGAAATAATGTACGGGGCAGCCTCACTTCACCTTAACTACACTGCAGCTCCTGCAAAGGATGTTATGGAGACATGCAAAGGCACTTCTCACTTGCAGTGGCTAGGGAGTTGGCAGAAATGTGCCCACGAAGGCCATTCCACCAGGACGCTGTGGTGTGAGCGGGAGGTGAGCGTGAGGCAGGAGCCGGTGTGAAGAAAGAATTAACTGCATAAAGGGGAAAGATAAACACATTACTGCCTCGCTAGTCGCCGCGAGTAACATAATGAACTCCTAATCGCTGCTGAGGGTGTAATTCATCTATGAAATCAGCAGCAAATTGAGATGAGGAAAATCTGTTTCTGATCCATCTCAAGCGGTAGCTTAGCGGGGAGGATATTGAACGGCGTGCCTCTCAAAAGGTTAGGAGTAACACTTTCCTGTCGGCATCGATATTCTGTCAGTGCAAAACTTCCCCGTCCGCTCCTCCTCCGCCTCGCACGCGCAGCTCACGAGTCCGGGAGACAAATCAGTATTCTGTCCGGCGCTCTCTTGCCAGATAAGCAATGACTAGAGCGTCGGGTCAGAATGTCATATTCTCAATCAACTCCAGTAACACCCGGTGTTAAATGCTTTGTTGAGTAGAGCACAGCCGTCAACAGATGGAATGCGTTCAATCAAACTTCTATTTAACGTCTCCTTCCCCCAGCTCCCCCAGCTCCTCCAGCTCCTCCTCCTCCTCCTCCTCCTCCTCCTCCTCCTCCAGCTCCTCGGCCCACTCGTCTCCCTCTCCAGAATCAGGCATGACAGTGTGTGTTGAGCCCAAGGCGAGTGAGAGTTAAGATAATGGCATCTGGAGCTGCTGGCACCCCCATCCGCATCGCTCCTCAGGCGTTCCAGGATCCTGCTGCTGAACATCAACCCCTTCCTCCGCCTTTCTATGCCTATTTCTGTCTGCGGTGGTCCTAGTGTGGGTTTCCAAGCAAATCAGAGTCGTGCGAATGTGAAATCAAAAGAAAATGAACCATAACTTATACAGTCGCTAAATGTGTGTGTGTGTGTGTGTGCGAGCTCTCCCTTTATGCACCGTTTGTGTTTTCATTTTGCGTTTGTACAAATATTCATGTGCGCATGTGTTTGGACCAGATAAAAACAGGGCCGAAGGAATGAAAGAGGGATTTGTGAGAGGAGGGAGAGAGACAAGACAAAGAGAGAGAAAGCTACAGAGAAAGAAATGACTCACCTTCTCTGCCGACTGGGCCGTGCCAAAGAAAATCGGGATGAAGGCCAGCCAGACTATGCAAGTGGTGTACATAGTGAAGCCGATGGGCTTGGCTTCGTTGAAGTCTTCCGGTACGTCCCTCGTCTTGATGGCGTAGATGGTGCAGGTCACCATCAACAGGATGCTGTAGCCCAGCGAGCAGATTATCTGCAGGTCTGTGATGTCGCACTTCAGCACGCCGCGGGCCAGCATGGGGTTCATGGTCTTCTGCTCGTCGTAGTCGACGATGGTGTTCGGAGGGTCTACGGCGAACCACACTAGCACGCCCAGCAGCTGCACGCAGATCAGACTGGAGGTGATGGCGATCTGGGAGGTGGGACTGATGAAGCGCGGGGCCGTGACCGTCTGCTTGCCCTGCTCGAAGATCCGATAGATGCGGTTGGTCTTGGTGAGCAGCGCCGCGTAGCTGATGCACATGCCCAGGCCCAGGAAGATCCTCCTGAAGGCGCACACGGCCACGTCGGGCTTGGCGATCATGAGGAAGGTGATGATGTAACACAGGAAGATGCCAGTTAGCAGCACGTAGCTCAGCTCTCGGCCCGACGCCCGCACGATGGGGGTGTCGTTGTGGCGCAAGAACGTCGCCATGACGAAGATGGTGGCGATGATGCCGAGCATGGCCAGGAAGACGGGGATGATCGCCCAAGCGGAGTGCCACTCCAGCTTGACGATGGGGATGGGCTGGCAGGCGGTTCTGTTGGGGTTGGGCCTCATGTTGTAGGCACACAGTCGGCAGGAAGTCTCGTCGTACTGGTACTGGTAGCCGTCGCACAGCTCGCAGTGCCAGCAGCACGGCATGCCCTTTACCCTCTTCTTCCTCTCTCCGGTTTTGCAGGGCAGACTGCACACCGAGATGGGCACCTCCTGCTCCCCATCTGGCCACTGAAGCTCCTCCAGCTGGTGGAGAGATGACACACGGCACAGGGAGACAGGGTTAGCGACGGAGCGATAAACCGGCGGTACCGCTGAATATGAAAAACCATGTGGATGAAGAGAAACACCGGCCGTGAGTCACAACTTATTAAGCCGTTAATTACTACATTATGCTCCTCATGAGGTTCTTTGCAAGAACAAAGTACAATGCAATCTCTGCGAGCATGCACAAAAGATGTGAACCCATTCGAAAAAACAATTAAGCCAACACAGTTCATCTTTCCTCCCAGTTTCTTGGAGGGATTGCCTTTTCTAATACTTGAAAGTAATTGAAATCACCATGGCAACAGATCCCACCTTTGTTCAGTGAGATAAAGACAAAGGAACGGGAGACGCAAAAGACATTATGTTTTAATACAGAAGCCGGTGAGGTATGAAATATGTGGTGATAAGGACGGGGAATGGGACTTTGGGATTGCAGAATGCCTCTTTTAGAGTTTGCAGAGCTATTCCTATTTATGATCTTGTCATCAGAATGAACGCTGCGGTATACAGACGCACCGAAGAACTATCTGAAAGTCCAATCGAGGGAAAGGCCCCGAGGTGCTTCATGGTTTAGACTCACACTATAATCTCAGCGCACAAGTCAGCCTTAAAGCAGCCGTGAAGAAATGGAATTTTTAGGGCTCTTACATATTTATTTTTTCGGGTTATAAAAGCTTTCATAATACTCTGAGCTGATCTTTTGATTTATAATGAAAGTCTACTGATCCATGGCTTTAAAAAAGCACCAGAAGATTCATGATTCTCACAGCAACATATGGTGTGAGCCAAGTAACCGAAATAAATCACTTACAAACAAAAACAGAAACAAAAACAGAGCTACACGTTCCAGTGGTATGATGATTAAACAGGTGTTTGCTTTGCTCTAAATCTGCTCGACATGTCGGATATAAAAGGTGCTTTGAGAGACACAGAGTGGCATTACACTACATGGGAGAGGAACACTAATTAAATTCCCTTAATGTGAAGTGAGTTCATTGCTTAAAGGAACCCAGTGGAGTTTGAGAACCATCGAGCATTCGTTTATGAACGCGTCCCCATTTTTCATCGTCTCATATACGCTCACAAGGACGTACGTGCACACGAGTGACATAATACGCAGTCCGGCCAACAGCTTCACACCGTTACACTCATCTACAGGTGGCAGTGATGCGCCAAGAAACACAGCAGCGTGCCAGCAGCAAAGGCAAGGAGGAAGAAGACTGCACGCTAGCAGACAAGCTGTGCGTTCCAATGCTATCTAGTACGCCAGGAAAATATTTAGTATGTCCAAATACATAGTATGTAGTAAATGCAGTATGCTTTTCTGGCTGCTCTGACCCTGATATATGAGCAAGAGGTTCAAAGTTCAAGGTGCAGCGTTGAGATGAAGTAGTATGTCCCAGTGGAATGTGTACTGCATGCAACAACATGTACTTTGAAAAGGCAGCTGCAGATTTGTCCTAAAAGTAAAAAGAAAATGGATTAGGAATGCAGTAATGGATCCAGAAGATGCATGATTTTAAATACTAAATCGGTTTTGTTTACGTCTTATGAGGATGGACAGGCATGCATCACCTTTGTTCAACCTCAAGGATGCACACAATGCATTTTTAGAGAGGAACACCTTTAATACTCCACGGTGCACCTTTAAAGTAACGCACTCGTTTTCCTGCTGAGACTCAGATGAAAAGATTGATCCCACTCTCATGTCTGTCCGTTAAATACGAAGCTGCTGTGCAGTCAGCAGCCGGTTAGCTTAGCACGACTAGAAGCATGAGGACACAGCCTGCCCCCACCCAATCCACAACCTCTCAAGCTCACTAATTAGCGTGTGCTATCTAGTTTCTTTAATCTGTGTAACAAAACAAAACCAGTGCTCGTTGCCTGGCAATGTCACAGTCTGACACACAGAACCCCTGTAAAGCCACGGCTTGTCATTTTTACACTTTTTCATACCGATCAAACATACGAGACATAACCTGCTAATTAGAGAGCTTTAGAGGTGCAGGCAGGCAGATTTCTGTTAAACTAAGCTGGCTCATACGCAGCATACAGACATGAGTGGCATCAATCTCGTCGTCTAATTCTCTGCAAGAAAAGGAAAAAAGTGTTTATGCACAAAATGTCAAAATGCAATATTTCTCCTCCCCGCTCATCTGTTGGTTTTCTGTGGCGCCAAATGGAATTCAATCCGCTCTGAGCAAACGTCAAACACGGGGAGATCGCCCCGGACTAACCACCGTCTCACCTTTTGTACCCGTACACTCACATAACTGTAACATAAACACTCACATAACTCATGTTAATCTGCAACATAAACACTCACATAACTCATGTTAATCTGCAACATGAACGTCAGCAGCAAAAGAAACTCCATCAGGTGAAAATATCATCACATACAACAGGAATCCAGCCAAGGATACCAACAGCGTCGCCTCCTCCAAATGTGGCAACTGCCAATAATTGCAGATACAGAGACACTCACACACACACTCACACACACACCAACAGTGTGTGTGTGAGTGTGTACCTGTATGAGAAACGTCTTGCTTCTGCGGTGTCTGGATAGATTATCATCTGCCATCTATCTGGGGTCATGAAGGAGCCATTTGTTATTTGGACGATGGATGGTGCTCTCTCCGATTACACACAGCGTGGAAACAGTAATGAGACCAACAGCTCTGTTGCCATGGAGACCGGAAGCGAGATTTTCGACACCTTTGGACCCATGCGGCTGCCGTAGTGCTTCATTTTGGCTTCGCTTCGGTTGTTCATTTTAAAATGACGATTAGAGCTTTTTGTGAGCGCTACGTTGAGCTATCGATGAACGTAAAAGCGCATCAGGATGAACCTCCGACATGTTTGCGCCGCGTGTGTCACTGAACAAAGTGAGAGCTGTTGCATTGGGATGGAATTGAGTTGTAGCAGCATATTAGTTTGTAATCACAAAAAAAAAAAAAAAAATAAGAGTGCAGCACAAATCTCCGGCAACAGACGTTGTTCCACCTGTGCCATCCGATCCATTCCGTTGAGTTTAATTGGTGAACCAGAAAGCCATTATGCAAATGTTAAGTCATCTGTATGTAAATCTCATGTTTTTATGTGTAATCGGAGTTGCAGAGAAAATGTTCCGCTCGGGTCTCATCCCGTCCTAAAGCATGCGCAGTTTGTTTGCCTTGAAGTAGAATAAAACTCATCTGTTTCTTTATTGTCCGCATGAATCATCGGGGCCCGTTTGTGTGTTGTGACAGTGAGATCCGTCATTGACGGCTACAAACCAAACACCTTGCACCAATAAAAGCAGTGCAGCAGCTGTCTTCCAGCTCCACACCTGACCTGATGTTAGACATCATTTTTTGTTCTTGTAGGTAGTTATTTAAAGCTCCCATGAAACGAAAAATGCCCAAATCCGTGTTATCTCATGGCTTCTGCTATCTTTTGAATGTGGAAGTTAAATTGTCACATATTCTCCTATTAGAGTCCTCCTGTTTGCTGTCGTGGGTGTAGCTGACAAGATGTGATCATAGATTTAGAGTTTCATCATGTAGAGTAAAAGCTACAGAGCACCGGGAGTAACACAGGAGGTCCGTTTGCAACAACACCAACATCTTCACTTGGGTTAAAAACGTGTTGTTCTGTTCCTCCCATTCATACATCTTCCATCCTCATGCAGTGGGAGAAGAGTGATCTCCAACAAATGATCTTGTTAATTGTCGTTCTTATTTCTACTTTCTTCTTTTTAGTGTTGAACTCTCTAATAAAGCCCTCACTGACGCTTTAACATCCTTTTACAGGTGGAAACATATCAAAGCCCTTTTTAACAGCATTCACAATGTGACTGACTCAAAGTACCGCGTTGTATCACCTTTTACACACCGACTTTTACAACTTTTGTCAGTTTAAGTGCATGTTTTTTATTCATTTTAAAAGCAGCCGTTGGCACATTTCTGCATAATTTGCAAATAATCTTTGAAAGGATGTTTCAATGATGAATATAAATGTGTTTTATTTAACAATAAGAGTCTAATAGTAACTTACTGTAGGAGTTTGGAATGTGTTTAACATTTGGCTCACATTAGTAGGCAACAAATCAACTGAAATGTGTGTGAGAATGTTTATCTCTTCATTGTTGGAGGAAAATATTACACCTGAAGAATTTACACCATCCATCTTCTGAGTAGAGCGTTACACTCCTTTACTCTCGCTAGATTCTGTTTTTGCACCTAAAATACACCAATTAGGCTGAAAGTAAAACGTTTCTGCACCCGAGCTCTCTCCGCATTTGAGATGCTAATAATATGCAAACCACCCCCCCCCCCTCTTTGTCACACAAGAGATGTCAATCTTTTGAAAACACAGAAAGCCTTAGTGCTTGTACATCGTTCGCGTCGCTGAGCGCAGACATCCTGCTGAGACACACAAGCATTTGAACAAGGTTCTTTGTTCTGTCGTCTGTGTATCCGGTGTCGGTGCATCGTCATACCCTGAGCTGCAGGTTCTCCACCCACTGGCCCACCACTCTATACTCTGGGGTGGAGGAGTTGGTCATCTGGAACTGGAACAGGTCGTAGCGTCCTGGAGCATCGCCGTTCTTGTTGAACATGACCGAGGTGCTGGCGCTGCCTGTACAGAGCGAGAGAGAGAGAGAGAGAGAGAGAGAGAGCAAAAAGCAGGGATGGATGAAAAGTGTTAGACGCTGGTGTGACAGAGCACAGCACCTCTTCTAATAAGAGCAAAAACATGAACTTTTAACCCTCACAGTGGTGGAGGCCCTCATGGACCACACAGGCTTTAAATCTGCTACTCCCAGTTAAAACACAATAACCGATGTATCCAACCTCCATGATAATCAGCACAGGGAAGAACGCTCCCTACTGACCCATACAACACTTCCTCACCTGCTTCCTATGCATCATCACGGCTGCACGATGGCCTCCGGAGGAATTCATTTTCATATTGGTATACATGCTTAGATGTGTGACCTCTTGGGCCGTGCTCTCGTATCAGAAAAAAAAAAAAAAAAAACACCTCCTCGGGTCAAAAGCAATGCATTCCAATAACACAGGGGACAACAACAGGGGCTGCAGGGAGGATAAACAGGTCAGCCAAAGCATCATATGGTCCCCATCTGCTCTCAGAGTGCAGCAGCCTGTCCCAAGCAGAGCCCTGAAGATTTCACTAATGAGCTCAGAGAGGACGGCGCACGCCTGAAACATTACGCACGAGGAACATTACTTTATTTATTTATTTTTTTAATGGGTATTTGTGCGAGCTCTCGGGCCCGCGTGTGCAATATCGCTCAATTATGACTGCAGAGTCGGAGCGAGATATCGTGTTGATGCAGATGCCATCTCCCTCGCAGCAGCCAATGTTGAGTGGCATTAATGGGAAAGAACGGTTGTACTCTATTTTATACATGAGGTCTGCATTGTTGATGAGGTCACTTCTACTTTCGCACAATGCTGAGACAATGAACAAGTGCTGCGTTTTAAGAATTCACCTTGGCACTGCATATAGCAGCTCGTAAGCACGAATGGAGATACCACTTTTGAAATGGGACGGGGGGAGTCTGATGACACTTGGCATGGGAATTAAGGACTTTAATAGCTCTGGCTATAAAAAAAAGTATAGAGGAAGGACCAGGAGCATATGTCCAAAACCCTTTTGGGAACATGTGGTGGTTTTTATCTGGAACAGAAGTCGTGGCTTTTGGATGGAAGGACACTGCACCTTTTTCCTTGGTTTTTTTTAGCCAGAAGGGAATTTCATGTCCCTCCAGCTTTTTCTTCCAAGGACATTTGTCATTGAGCATTCTACAAAAGTTTCAGGCCCAAAGACTCTTGTAAAACAAGAGAGACAAGAGGTAGCAATGTGAAAAAAAAGAAAAAGCCCATTTCAGGTGACAGAATACGGGGGCAGTATAAATAAAACACCGTGGACAAGCACCCAAATGTTCCATTCTGACTTTGTGACACCATTTTGCTTTATAAATGTCAGTTTATAAGACCTTGATGCAGAGCCACAAACCCCTCATTATCTGCTGTTATGCAAAGTGACAGCACATATATTTCACTTTAACAATGCAGAAATGGCCCTAATTCACAAGCATCGGTGTGTCGGCACATTAACTAAAGCAGGACGGGTGTTCAGAATTAACTGCTTGTGAAGCCCGTAGTAGTAAAATAATTCCCTCAACGCTACAAACCAAACCAAAACTCGGTGGGTGGCAGTCACCGCGCTGTCACTTCTACCTCCACCAAACAAGACAGTCGACTCGTTGACACAGTGAATGAAGATGTTGACAAGGTATTGACTCCTGCGAGCAGAAGCGATGTCAGGGACATCATTCTTCCTCTACGCCCCGGCAAAGGAACCACGTACAGCAACACAAACAAACACAGAAAAGTCATTCAGCACTTCACACGTGGCGCTCTTCAGCTTTAGAGCAAATAATTAAGCGGCGTCTCTGTGTGCGCAGATTAAAAAAAGAAAATAGGCAGCATTAGAAATTCCTTTCTGTTTTCTATTGCCTGATGTCTTCAAGGAGGCAAAGCGGTCTGTGTAGGCTCCTCAGCGGGAACGCTGTCTAAGATGAAAGATGCATGCGTTGGCATGTGGCTGTGAACTAAGACATGACAAAAGTGCACTGCCGCTGCGCCGAGCAGTGTGGGTGGACTGGGGATCCACTGCTGTGTTTCTTTCGCATCATTATTCTCTCCCCCTGTTTTTTTTTTTGTGCCTCTCACTCTTCAGCTCTGTGACTCCAGCACAGCGGGGAGATCAACAAAGGAGGCTTACACTCCTTCGCTCTCAAACATACATTAGCAGTTGCACATGCAGCGGATAACGTGCGTGGTTCCCGTCTCGTCCAGTGAGATACAGCTGATGGAGCCACAGCAGAAACAACCTCTGCTTGCCAGTTAAAGAAAGAAGAAGAAGAAGAAGAAGAAGAAGAAGAAGAGGGGTTGAGAATATAAAAGCAAGACAGGAAGAAGCAGAGGAGGTGGAGAAGGTAGTGATCTTATTTTTGGCTGAGGTGAAATGAACACGCTCTTCGTTGTCAGTGCCACACGGAGGTGAATATTTTTCAGAAGCTGAAAATAAAAAATTGTCCAGATGGTTGTTGAGATTGGACAGCGGATTCTCCATCCCCTGCATGAATCTGCTCTTACTGAAGGTCTCCTTGAAATTTTAGCTGCACATGCAACTGCATATATACACACAGTGTATATATATATATATATATTCTGTTTCCATAGTTCCACCTTAAAGTCTGTGGGCTTCTCGTCTGCTGCAGCTCTGCACCGCTGCCATAGCGACAGTGTTAGAGGACGGCCGGCAGCTCTTTAGCCGTTAGCTCACTGACACAAGTTTGTCTTTTGTGCACAAGTGATCGGGATCAATGTGTTGCAAACACTGATCAACAAAACAGAAAATGTGCACGGGAACCACACAGTTTTCCAGCGTAGTGTCGCCTGTTATATTTATAATCTGTTAAAGAAGAATGCTGGAGAGATTCTGATGTTCTTCTTGTTAACATCAATCAAACTAAGTACTGTTTGTGTAAAGCCTGGTACATCGTACTCCTCTGCGCCTCAGACCTCCACGAAACTATTAAAAACACATCAAACGTCACATCAGTGCACTTAATTATGCTAAACATGGGCTCTGCTGTTTATCTTCATCCCACATACACCGCCCCGCTGCCGGAATACTCACCAGTGCAGCAAATGTGTATTAATCTGCGGCAAAAAATAGTCCCAAACAAAAAACTATTTGCTCCTTTTTCAGAATTGTTTCCTAATTTCTTTCACATTTTTCTATTTGTCTCCTTCCCTGCCTATGGTTTTTAGAGTGCTAAAGTGCATATGTTGTATTTGAAAGTATTAGTTTATACTTGTGCCTTTTTCATGTATTCATTGAGGCAAAGAAGCACGGGTTTCCTTCTCTTTGCTCCTTTTAGTTTTTTTAGACTGCAGTTTATATTTTGTGCAAGATTTAGTGTTGGAAACATACAATGAAATGAGGCAAAATTTTAAAGAATCAAATGAAACGAAACACCAGGATCTTTAGTGACTTGTTGGTACAAAATGTCTATCCCGGTAAAACACCTACAAGTACACTTTTTCCCCCCACATGTCTCATCAAATCCTACATATAAAGCATCATAGTGGAGTATTTAACACTGAAGAAAAGAGCTCGGTCCACCGCTAAAAGTGGGCCAGTTTAGTAAGAGGCATGCGCTGTTTTCTGACTTTAAACAGCTGAATCTAATCTAGATCATTTTGAAAAGACACAACGTACTTCTGAAGAGCCTCTAATGATGACTGGCTGATATACACGCCAGCGCATTTGTCATGACAAGAGGCCTCTATTGTATTAAACTCATCTCCCATTTGGTGCCATTGCTCCACTCACTTCTGCATTTCAGAGCCGCTGTCATTAATAGCTGGTTGCCATTAATTGTTAAGTATCTTCCTCATCACTTTCCTGTGCGGGACTGAATAATGTAGAGTTTCAAGTGCTGGCAGACCCATAACGTATCATATCGGCTCAAAATATCACACAGATCCAGGAGATGTTTGAGCTTTGAATGAAGCTGAATGCAGATTTACATTGTAGAAGCCCACAAGAAACAAGGTGCATAACACAGAGGAGGTGGTATTATTGATTAAGTCATTAAATTAAATGTAATGCTCGTTATACTCCCAATATAACTGCATATATGTCCACAGTTGAGTTGTTCTCTAAATTGCTTTTTGAATGCACACTGTATATTGGTGTGGACACAGCAGCTTTGAGTACTTGGAGGATAAAGCAGTGGTTAAATGAATTGTTCGTCTATCTGGCCAAGAGTTAGATGAGAAGGTTCATGCCAGACTCCAGCCTGTCAGCTGTCTTCTGGGTTTAACATGAACATTCATGTGCTACGGTTAGCTTGATCAAATATGCATATTTGTGGCAATTTCCTACGTGTCTGCAGGTTTTAAAGCAATTGTTTGATATTTGGGGGAATATGCTTATTTGCTTTCTTGCCAAGAGTTAGATGAAAAAGTCTAAACCGCTCTGGCGCCTGTAGTGTAAATAATTAGCATGAAGACAGCTCGTCTGGCTCCATCAAGGATTAAAACTAGAATTACAAGTTGTGTTGGAGTTTACATCCATGTCTGTCCGAAGTGTCATCACATTCATCATCTTATTTGTGTGAAATCGTCATAATTAGCATTTGAATTATTGCGTTATGGCCAGAGATGCGTTTGTGAGGTCACAGTGAGCTTTGACCACCAACATTTAGTACCAGCACCTTCCACGCTAATTAACGAACACGTTGTATCTTGTTTGTTTAGCGTGTTCGCTGTTCCACGGAAGGTTTTGTACCGAACTACGTCTCAAAACCACAACTAGTTTTCACACTTTTGGTTCGGATCAAACCAATGAATGAGTGAGCGTTAGAGGTGAGCCATGCTAAGTGTTCCCCTCTGTTTCCAGTCACTGTGCTAAGCTAAGCTAACCAGCTGTTGGCTGTAACTTTATATTTAGCCTACACACGTAACACACGAGTCGTACCAATCTTCTAATCCAACTCTCAGCATGAAAACAAATAAGTGCACATCCCACAATGTGGAGCTTCTCTTGTTACTAATGTAGAAGGGTCAGTTGGCTCATTTAAACTCATTTGTAAACTAACTAGTTTTTAGTCATTTTCTCATAGACTTCTATACAACCAGAGGAGTCGCCCCCTGGTGGACATTAGACAGAATGCAAGTGTAAGGCACTTCAGCACTGGCTTCACTTTTCAGAACTGGAGGTTGCCGCCTGCTTTGACCTCATTATGTTTACACATTCTTTGAGTGAAGTATATCATTCTAATCTGCTGTTGATTATACTGTATCAAAAATGTCCAAAACTCTGCAGAAAGTAAAAACATTAGACTTTTCTTACCCACGCATTCTGTGAGCATCTGATAACGTCTCCAATGCGTCACTCACCGTTGAAGCTGGTGTTTCGTATGTACTTCAGCAGAGTCTTCCCCTCGGCGGACTCCATTTGTGGACAAACGCCAGGATGATCGGGACACAACTCCCTCTGCATGTTGTGCAGAGCGTGGGCCATGGCGTACACCGCGTCAATCACAAACTGCACCTTCCCTTCCTGCTCGTACTTGGATTCGCTCCCGATGCGCTCCTTGCCTGAGGGAGGGGGGAAAAAAGGGGAGGAGGAGAACTTACAGGCAAATACACCGTGAGCCATTAGACATTACATCCTCTCAGCACCCGCTATCATCCCCAGCTTCAGTTTTTATTCCTCCATTTACCATTTGCTGCCACCGACTTCAATTGTGATTTTGTAGGAATTAACACCTAAAGGGACAATGTGGCAGAGCAAAGTAAGAAGACACATTTAATTCCCAAGTGGAAAATATCAAGCAGAGCTGTGAGACAAAGTGTTTGTGACGAATGTGGCGGGGCTCGGATTGAATTACGGCGGCGTATTGCTGAGCGATAGGCTGCTGAGAACGGGGCCTCACTCTGCAAGGTGATGAAGATCGCCATGAACTTTAGTAACATACTCTTCTACAGTGGCTTCCTGCTCTTTTATATCCTCTTCCCAGTGCACTGCCCTTTCACTATGGGCTGCTGTAAAGGTTTTGCCGCGCGCTGCTGGTTACTCTGCTTGAATACGTAATGTTCAACCTCAGCTGGGTTTCTGTTTTTGGAAGAAAAACAGAATCAGCT
The DNA here is from genome assembly GCF_050575085.1 of Anarhichas minor. Lineage (NCBI taxonomy): Eukaryota > Metazoa > Chordata > Actinopteri > Perciformes > Anarhichadidae > Anarhichas > Anarhichas minor. The sequence goes on from NW_027466449.1 coordinate 17,440,551, forward strand.
ATTCTATACCGCCGGCAGATGAAAGCTGCATTTCATATTGGAACAACAAAAATACTACTATTACTTTTAGTGACACTAATCATCATAATCATCATCATTTCAATATTCAAGCTCCCAGTTAATAAAAAGGCAGCATCGAGGAAATAAAAGACAGACTTCTCCTCAGTGATAGCTGCTCTTAGCTCCCATGGAGAGCGCCGCGGAGGGGCAGATGGTGGTAATAGGACACATGTAAGAATGTGGGAGACTTGCATAAACTGAAGGAGGTCAGAAGCAATCTGTGCTGACATTTCGGGCCATTTTTCAGAACTTAACATACATTTCAGCCCACGCATAACCTGCTTTTCAAAGCTCCGCACAGGATGCTAAATGGACAGTTGTCTAACGCAAACGTCTCCCAGTATTCAGCCTTCATAAATATCAGCTCGGCTGCTTGTGTAAAAGGAAGAGAATATAGAGACGGAGAAGATAAAAAAAGACATTTATGGGCATTTTACAGAGGGATGGTGGGGCTCACTGAGTGGACGAGCATCTTCTTGTCTTTGACGCATGACAAACGACGGCAAACAGGAGATTATGAAGGAAACCAAACCACTTCTGCAAACAGTCATTTGTGTCACGCTGCCATTACCGTCATCCCGTATGCAAGCAAGAATTAATACAGCATCCCACATCACAGGCATCATCTGACGAGGATAATGAATGCAGCGCAATGCCTGTCAAACCGTTGACAGGCACAGTTTAGGTAATACGAGAATGCATCACTGTTAACAACACTATCATTAATGCTGCCGCGAAGACGGTGATAAAGCAGAATGGGGGCATGAGCGGTATTCACTTTTGCTTTCTGTCATTTTGCCTGTAATTTCCAACCTAAATAAAGTGCACCTGGCTCTGTGCAGTTAGTACACACGGCACGACTCTGCTGAGCTGTCAAGGTGACTGGGTTAAGGGGGAAGAGAGGGAATAAGGGATGTAAGAGTTACAGGACATTAGCCAGAGGAGCAGACGGTCTGTAACTGTAGTATGACTAAGACGCATGGTCACATTATTACTCTAATAATAAACTCCGCCTGTCCTGCGCCCGCTGGGCACAAACACCTGGTGTTAGACTTTCTGGTTGCACCGCAGACAAGAAGGGTTGAATTAAAAACAGTCGATCTGCAGCTACTAATGTGAAACATAAGGTCAAGTTCACGACAACCTGACAAGGGAGGGTGAAGATACGCATCGCCTATTAGTGTAATACCACTTCACGCGTGTCAAAACCGGTGTACCTGTGCATTTACGGCTCGTGTCCTCTCTCTTCGAGGCACTGAGGAGCCTGCAGTCAAAGTTTTCCTCCCAGAACTCGGCGAACCACACGTTCCTGCGGTTGTTCTCCAGGGTGAGCCCGGTGAAGTATTCATCGAACCCTGCGGGTGGAGGAAAAGAGGAGGAACGGCTCAGTTCCGGACCAATTATCGGAAATGAAGCGGAAAACTTGCTGCAGCGGTGTCGCGGCAGGTTGGTGGTGCTGGTGGCCGCTCGGTGTTCAAAGAAAACCCAGCAAAAAAAAAAAAGCACTACTTCATCAAAAATTGACCATGGAGGTTCCTCTTCCTCTCAAGCCCCATGGAACTTTAATCACTTCTTTCATCTAGGAAATTACATTAATTAAAAAACAGGATGCATAGTAAATAACGCAGGGATTGTAAGCGGTGCTGCGGCCTGTTGCCTCAGGCCGAGGGGTCCTGCAGGTGCTGCACAGGTTTTTCTTCCCTTCATTAAATCCATAACAGAAACAGATTGAAGGCATGATGTTTTAGCTTTGCACTCATTTCAAACGGGCATTAGGCGCCTGTGTGAAGCGTTAGCTTGAGGAGAGGTAACTTGCTGCAACAAAGAAAAAGGAAAGCTTGTATGCTGCATTTTGTTCTTGTTTGTGCAACTTTACCACCCGATGTGGGTCAGGGAACTGAGCAGGGACAAACTTCACCGTGGTGCAGTATTTCTTCTTTTTTTTTACCTTTTGCTGAACAGTTTCCTCGAGAATAACAATCATTTCACATTTTAAAGTCCCTCTGTCTGTGTCTCCACTCTCTGTTATCCAGTCATTTCAGATGAGTCGTGGGTAGAGGTGATAATGTCTAATCGGAGCCGAATGACTCAGCTGATTTTCTTTTCAAAAGACCATCAATGATGCACGGTGGATTAATAATATTCTGCCTCCAGAGTGTACATGTGTCCTGTGCTCGAGCTCCCCTAATTACGGGAAGCTTCATACAACTCAGACTTTCACATCTTTTGCTCGATTGTCATGATGAGTGGTTGTCTGGATCTGTGACACCAGACAAAATCTGCTGTGAATATTCTATTTCTGTGGTGAATTTGTACGCTGTACAGGACAACCTCCTCGTGGGTGCAGCTGCAGAGAAAAGCAGCTCTAAGCACTAGAATATAATTGATGATAGTATTTCTTTTGGAGTTCGATGACAGAAATTGTTAAAAATGATTAAAAAACCAATGCTTAAAATTAAAAACTGAATTAAAGCTTTTTCTCTGACTCATCCTTTTGATCCATTAGAGACCAGAGACACTGATTTCTCCACAGAGACTTTTCCTTTGTTAAAAACAAATATGTAAAACCACACGGATTCATTTATCTGAAACGATGGCAAAAGGTGACAAAGTTTTCATTTATTGGTTCCGGTATCTAATAAAATCTACAGAGTAGCCAATTTGTCCACACTGACTTTAGTCTGGTCGCGTACAACCCACGGCCAAATGTAACAAGGTCACACTTGTTCTCTGAGGATTGTCGAAAATCATTGTGAGAAATGTAGAAAATTGCCAACTGAAGTAGAAATAGACGAGGCAGGAGGGAGATGTGGGAACATCAAATGTGAGAGGGTTCACTCGAAGTCCTGACCCCACAGAGAATTAACAGCTGAGTCAGCAGTTCATCATCTTTTAGCTCATCGTTTTGGTTTTATGGCCTGCAGACATATACTGTGTATAAGAAGTGGACGTAGTTACCATGACGTCACACATTGGTTTGTGGCGTTTTATAGCTTGAGTTTAGCATTTTGGGTGTCGCCATCTTGGTTTTCGCTTTGTCTTTTGCAAACAGAAGTGACACGAGAGGGTGGAGCGACGTAAGTACAACCGAACGCTGAATAAGACATTTTTAGGCGAACCAAAAATAAAAGACGACAGAAGGCGATTCCTCTCAACAAAATTAAAAGTAAAGAAAGAAAGACAAACGCACAGAGCGGGTACGTACCTTCAATGGAGGAGCGTTTGGGCAGTATAGTGACCGCTCCCACCGCTACATCCTCGAGCTGGTGGATCGGGCTGCTCTTGGCCCCCCAGCTGTCGGATCCAATCCACAGGAAATGGCCCACTTGATTGGCCCTCTTGGAGGAATTGAGAACTCCCCTGCAAGGACGACCGTGTGTGAATTAGGAGATATAGCTCAGGGGGTGCATGCAATCCAATATCTATTACACAAAGGCACAGCCAGCTTTGAGGAGGAGCTCGGACATCACAGCTCTGCCGTGTGCAGCTCATCTCATTAAAAGGTCAGAGAGGGAAAGCAGAGGAGCTATTTTGTTTGTTTATATACGTTTTGTGTGTTTTATCTAAAGACAACAGGGAGTTAGAAGCATTATCTCCAGGTCTCCCGCTCATCGTTTCTTCTACATTTCACCAGCATGCATTCTAAATATACAAGCACTAAATGTTTGATTCTTTGTTTCTTTACATAAATACTTTCCACGGGGCATTGTAAATGAAACAGTATCTCTCTGTTGCTTTGTTGTGATCTGTATTTTGCATGTCTCCTCCGAGGCAGGGTTGTGTTTGCGTTGTTGAAGGTGTGTTCGTGTGCGCATGGTAAATCTGCGCCTCTGGCCTGTCTGCGGGAGCTGCTGCTCAGAGATTAAAGACGTCAACATGGCAAGCCATCAGCGCACCCGTGCGACACGGGGCGAAGCCAGAATGCGCGGCGCTCCTCACCGTATATCTTCTTCGCTGGCGAAGATGATGACTGCCCGCGAGTGCTGCGTTTCCAGCAGTTGTTGGATGGCTTTGTCGTAATCTTCCAGCTTGGGGTTGTGGGGAATTTTCAAAGACTGGGCGATGCAGATTCCACCTTTATTAACGGGAGAGGGGTGAGAAACGGTAAGGCCTCTGGGATGATCTCGCCCATTCACTCACTCTCACACGCAGATGTACACACACACACACACACACACACACACACACACACACACACACACACACACACACACACACACACACACACACACACACACACACACACACACACACACACACACACACACACACACACACACACACCTGGGGTTACGGAAATCTCACCCATATGGAAATGGGGAAAAAAATCTGATTTGATGGTGTCGTCATGCTTGCTATTAAACTCTCAATGACGATTCTTACAGTGTGCGCATTTACATTGAGGCGGCGATCTGAAAGCCACAGCGGCGTGCGATGCAACGCTCAAACTGCGCCTGCCGACTGAGCAGCAGACTCATTTCACAGTTATAAACATATCTGCAGTAAAGAAATCCAACAGTCCACACCGACTGGGGTCATAAAGCTATAGCTTTCACATTATAGATTTGAGCGAATCCAGCAGCTCGCCATTGACTTTTCATTTAAAGTCATTATCAAGCATCTCTTGTTGGACCCTGAACCAATCAGATAGCACAGCCGGCACCAACAAACAAAGAGGATATTAATCCTGACAATAAATCATCCTCAGACAGGTCACCGCTAACGAGTTCGTGCAGGATGAAGGGTACCGATTGCTTCCGTGAGTTGCTACATATTCGGCACAGTATATTATCACAATTGGCTTTTAGCCGTTTGCTGGATATTGTTGTCTTCTGGGGTTATATTCAGCAGCTCATTGTTGAGTGGCGAAGCAGAATTATATCCTTCATTAAAAAAAAAATTATAATGAAAAGTGTTTTCATTATTATCTGGCGTGGTAATTACAGGTGCGGAGGACAAGATAACCTTTGAGGCGCTTTGGATAAACGGATAATGTGATCACCTGTGCGAGAGAGCTACTGTAGGCCTAGATTTGATGCAGCAGCCTGCGTCCTGAGTCAACAGCAAAGCTCTACTCAAAACCAATTAAATTTCTCCCACTCAAGCCTTTTTAATAGCCTACCCAATAACCTTTCAGTTTGAGTTTCCCTGAGTAGACAGAGCAATGGAAGGAATCTTCTAATTGCCGGTCTCCTCAGGCTCATTACTTTGATATAAACAGCTTTTATCTGGCAGATCACACATCTCCAGTCACGGTTTATTGTGGCATTTCAAAAGGCAGAAGATAGAAGAATGACAAGTGCTGAACCTCCTCGCAACTATTTTATTTATTTTGTTTCAAGTATCAGCAGACAGAACGAGGGATATTTCTCGCTGCGAGAGAGAAAACATTTTGTATGTGCAGAAAAGAAGACCTCTGGGGTGGCTGCTGTTATCCTCCCTAAGTGGACAAAACATAAAAATGGAGATCCGACAAATGGCCAAGCTGTTGCTTAAGGGTTTGTGGTATCCCGTTATAAAGTGTAACACGCTCGGTATCATTTGTTGCCGAGCAGCCGGCGTTGTAAGTCTCCAAGGGACAACACCAAAGCTGCGTTTAAGTATGCAGATTTCAGTTGGTTTTTAGCTAGAAAGCCTTCAGTTTGACACTGCACTTCTAGGTTTCTGTTTTAGGAAAATCTAGCGCTGTAAAATATCAGATTCTGCCGTATTAGCGGCACCTTTCAGTTCCAGGGGGTTTTATGTCTGCAGGTAGGTATCAAACATTCATTAAATCCAGAGAGGGAGAAAAAAGAGAGATAAATCTCTTCTTGTTTTTCTCCCAGAGAACTTAAGTCTCATGAAAATACTTCATAATTCATTATGACAAAAAGCAAAACCTGCAGGCTTGTGTGAAGAGTTATAATGGTGGAAGAGCTCTGAAAAGAGACATATCATAGGTCACAACAGTCAATACCGTAATATAGACAGAGACCGCAGGAGCCACTGATGGACATAAGAAGCATTTCAAGCAGATCCCATCTTTAAGAGAGACAAGAGCAGAGAGCCCAACGCGCTGCGGCCTTAAGAATGCCCTAAAGGCTGCCGACCAGCGGCTGTACAGCGCCGGCTAAATTATTGAGAGCCTGCAGAATACCTCATCTGTCAGTCAGTCAGACGGTCAGTTAGTCAGGTAGGCAGGCATGATGGAAATGCAAGTATCATATCTGTACTTCCAGAGTGCTGTGCCGCGGGTCGGAACGCCCTCACCTGTCACTGGAAGGCAGTGTTTGGACTTGAAAAAGAGTCCTCGACTCAAAGGGAGGGTTTAAAGAAGAGCTGCGTGTCTCGGCTGGAGATGTGTGATGTGTGAGACAGTTAAATGTCAGGTTCTGGGAAAAAGAGAGCGTTTTTCTCCAACTTGTCGAGGTCTTAGCCGAGAAAGAGGATTGTATAGCAATGCTGTACCTTCTGAATGTCACTTAAAGGAACAGTGTGCGGCATTTAGGGGGATATATTGGCAGAGATGCAAAATATATGTTAATACGTTTTCTTTTGCGTATAATCACCTGAAAATAAGAATAGTTGTGTTTTCGCTACCTTTGTAGCAGTTGTAAAACACTGACTGTCAAATCAAATAAAGAAAGTTTGATTGAATATCTTAACAATAAACGGGAGAAGTTTCAGTTAATTGCGATCTGCAGCCTCACCGCTAGATGGCGCCAAATCCTACACACTGCACCTTTAAGACGCCATTATACGTCATCAGAACTGCTTGTCGGATGGTCGAACAGCTTTGGAAACCAACATTAACTTTCTCGAATGGCTAAGCTGTCTTTTTGTTGTTGTTGTTGTTGTTTTGTTGTGAACAACTGAGAGCAACACTATGAATGTTTTCTGGGAGAGGCCGTCTGAAGTAATACGATTATCTTTAAAACAATTTTTAAAGTGTCCGAACACATATCCAGGCAAGAAGTAAACTAGGGTTTTTCAAGCAAAGCCTCACAGCTAGTGAGGAGGATGCAGAGAACGTTTGTCTTGAATCCATCTAAATCCATTAGTTTGTGACACATCTCAGCTGCACTTTGTTCCTTTAACTATGATCCTACAACATAATATCCAAAATATATGCCCCGTGAACTCTTCCCCTCTGCCCCACATTTGATTCACATATCAAAGACAGCTAAATGATAATTAAATGATCACGATGGCTGAATTCATCAGGCCCTTGGAAGTTCCCCGCTTATCTCTCCGAGTGCCATAGGTCATGCACTGCATTAACTGCTTCAATTATTCATCCACAATGCCCTCGGTTCTGAAACTGCACTCCAGGGCGAGGAATCCAGCTTTGCCATTTTGCTTAGTGAAATACAAATCCTTTTAAATTAGAAGGTCCTTGATGGATTCGACCCCCCGCCCGCCTGCTGAACACCCTCCAGGCCCCAAACCTCCAGGGGATCCATGATTATATTTATCACCTCGCCTGTCAAGAGGCAAACCCGCCATCTCCAGCCTCCCCGCCTCAACACGTGGGAGCACATCAAAATGGGCTGACATGCATTTGACATTCATATTCCACATCTGTGTGCCCTTCCACTGCCGGTCTGGGACTTGGCAATGTCGAAAAGGTCACGCAGAAGTATCGTGGTCTATTTTATCGTGTTTGCAGATGCATCACACATCCACCCCGGTCCTCTCCTGCTGCTAAATAATAGTGCTATTCTTAACTGGCAGATTTTTTATCCCCCCCCCCCCACAGCTCAGACTAGATCTAAGAACGCAGCGTGTTGGCAACTTAGCTGCAATCAATTCCACAGTGATACTTGGTGGGAGGTTTTTCACTCAAATGGGAGTCTCTTTTATCAAAAAACTCCATCGCTCTGGCATGAGTCCAGACAGACACAGAAAAAAAAAATACAAACAAGATATATCTCTGCCAGCTTCACCTGGAGCCAGGATGAAGGTGCACAATGAGAACAGTGGCTTAGCAGGGAGAGAGAAAGCCCAGAAGAGATCAATACAGGCTGACCATCACTCCAGTCTCAGCTTGGGGTAATGGGTAGCCATATTGCATTAGTCCGCTAGACGGTTCTCCTTGAAGTTGTGAAGCGAGAATCCCACTAATGCATCTGACATTTCACTGCAACCGAACAGGGCAGCCACGAAAAGTCTCAAGGCCTCACGGATCAGCTTGCAGAGATACAAACAACATCCACCCAGAAATGTTGTTGTTGTTGTTGTTCCGCAGTTTTTTGTGTGTGTGTGTATTTTCCAGATATATTCTATCTTTCCATATTCACCGGGGTGTTTGCTTCTCATTCAATTCAATCCAATCCAGTCTGTTCTGGTGCAGAACCGGGCCTTTGAATGAATTCCTGTGAATGTACAGTTCTGCTATTACATAATTAATGTGTTTATTAAAGATAAGATGCCTTGGGTATACTGGAGGATTTTTCTTTAGAGGAAATAATTCCCGTTTGTATATGAATACAAAATATTGCAAAGTGAACTGCAGCTCAGTCGTAATAGGATGAGTCAACAGCAACAATGGCATATAATTCATACTCATAATAATAGCGACGTGTTTACTGCTCTTTGCATAAGAAAAAACCCAGAAACATCAGTTGGAAAATGCATCTGAGAAACCCAGCGAGAGGAAACCGTGTTTATCCACACGATATAAGAGGAATTTAAAACTTCCAAAATGTGTTTCTACACAAGCTACTTCCTCACTCTCTGTCGATGCAAATCACACAACCACAAACAGCTTCCTGAAGCTTTAATGATCACACTGGACACGAATGCACACAGATGAAATATTCATGCACGCCGGACTTCTGATCAGCGCCTGTGGGATATCATTAGCTCTCCTCAATCTAGAGGTGTCCGTACATTAGAAGACACGGGGATCCCTCGCTGCACATTCGCAGGAGATGGATCGGGATCCATAGGAGGTCGAGGTGAGAAGCAGCAAAACACTTGCTCCTGTTGTCGTGGGCTGCTGAGTCACGGAGGTTTTTTTTTTTTTTACAGCCCAGGTAACAATTCTCTTGAATTGGTCATTTCAGAAATGACCAAAAAAGGGATTTGAGTTCTGAATACACAGCAGCAATTACCAACTCTGGTGCATTAAAAACATATAGTTGCACTCTCGGCCAATCATTTCAAAACTCCCCGTATTGTATAAAAAGAATGTTTCCCTGTCCTCATGTTGCAGAAATACTGCGGCAGCAGATTGTTAACCACATGATTTGACACGGATAGCCGACCCGCTGTACTTGTAGAGCGGCAGCAGTGACTGCTGATTCACATGGACCACCACATGCCGACGACGGCATCGGTCCGGGAAAAAAAAGCAGGTGAGTCGAGCATGTGCACAATTTTCAGCCCGCTTACAAAAGCCAAAGGACCTTCTCTGAATGCAAATATCTGTTGTAAATACTCTTCAACCTTATTCTACGCTCTCAAAAAACCCAAATGCAAACTTAACTTAGCTGCTAAATCTTTGCCACGTTAAACAATTACCATTAACGTTACATTAAAGGATCTAACGAACGAGGCTGATTCTAATAGCTTGATTCGTGTCCATTCAGTGGTTCAGCTCTCTCTGTTTAATCATATGGTTTCTGAGAGAAATCTCTAGAGACGTTCACCAAAGAGGGCAGGTTTCTTTTCTAAGCCCTGCTGCTTCATACACACAACCAGACTAGGGTGGATTGAACTGACTGACCACAAGGCTGACTGACCATCATTACCATCCTCAGAGCCCTGCACGCTCACTAGCAGGGATCACAATAACAAAAAAGAGGTTGAGTGAAACAGAAAAGGCAGAGTGTAAAACAAAACTCATATCTCCCCAATGACCTGTTGCCAGACCGTTCTCTCTCCTCCTAGAGAAGACAAACAATTCATTTTTCTGATGGAGCACGCAGCAGAGAAGAAAAGCTGAACGGTTACATTCAGATGTATTTACATAGAATAACAGTGACACGGTTACAGGCCATGCTCATTACTGTGATATGACATCCTCTCTAAAAACGGTTTCTCCGTCAACATTTCCAGCAACTCTCCACAACTCACTGGGGGATTAAAGTAGGGGTTGCCAAACCGATCAATAATTCATCCACCCAAAACAGATTTTACGATGAATTGGAAATGCAAAAAGTGATCTCGCTCTGGTGAAAAGGTTTATGTTTAAACCATAGGAATGGATCTTTAAAGAAAACATATATACTGTATATATTATAATTCTGTTTTACAGATCACCTTCTCTTACCTGCTTCTTTGGAGAGCTGTGTGAAGGCCTCCACTCCCTTCTCTCCGTAGCTGCCCTCTGAGGCGATGGTGGAGACGTACGTCCAGCCCAGGGCTCGGATGATGTCCACCATGGCCTGGGCCTGGAACGAGTCCGGGGGAACCACCCGAGAGAAGAAGTCATAGCGCCGGTCATCGCTCAACTCCGGGGCCGTTGACGCGTAGCTGATCTGCGGGATCTTGAGGAGGACAGGTGGGGTTGGGGGAAGGGGAACGTTTACTCGTGTGTTGGTGCCATTCTGGTGCAGCATCATGTGCGGTCTGACTAATCTCATTTTTTCAAATGACTGTTTGAAATCGCTCCCCATTTACTAAAAAGGGACATTTCATTTGAGTGCAAAACGTGTGCCAATAGAGACAGAGCACATTTCAGTCGCGCCAACACTGAAGGGGAAAACAATTCATCGCTCTCCATTGGCTTTGCATTGTGTGAAGGTGTTTCCTCGTCACTTTTGTCTGCTAGAAAACAACAGAAAAATGCCTGAAAGCTGCTGTGTGGTTGGATGCACAACCAACAGGGTAAAGAACCCAGAACTAAGTATCTATAAGCTACCGAACCAAAAGAGCCGAGCCTTTTGAAAGACAAAAGTGAGGCATCAGCAGAAATAAAACTCAGTGTGTGTAACGTTACATGTGCAGCAAGCATTTTGTCCAAATGTCAGTTTTAGGCGAACTATATCTCTGTAAGTTAAACGAAAGCATTTTGAGAGCATGCTGGTGGAATGTGGATAAATCAGATAGCTATGTAGTGTTATGTTTGCAAGTGCCTTAGCTAACTACAGTAGCTCGCTAACACAGAGCTAACATTAGCTTGCTAACTTTTCCCATCATCATTTTAGCCATCAACTGCCCCCTGGTAGACATAAGATCCTACAATAATCTTTTGACGTGCTGAAATCTGATGTTTCCATCTAGCTGCAGGCATTTTGTTCGCGATTCAGCTCTTGGTTGCGTATTGTTGCGCTCTGTCTCTATATGACCTCAGTTCAGCAAAGAAATAGTGCCCATGACATGTACGGTACATTTTTTGCTAAGCAATCCCATGATGCACCGTGTAACATGTGATAGATGAGAACATTACAGAGCTCGCCAGGGTCAGAGATATGGGTCAGATATATTTTGAGCTTCAGGGAAAAGTTTGATATTTTGGGGAAACTTGCTTCTTCGCCTTCATGCAGAGAGTTAGATGAGAAGATAAAACTCTCATTTCTGTACGCTAAATACACAACTACTTCCAGCAGCTGGTTAGCTTAGATCAGCAGAAAGATGCGTCTCTGTGCTGAAGGAAGCTAACTTGCAGCATGGCTGTACTTTCATATTGAACACGAAGACATGAGAGTGGCATCAATCTCCCCATCTCAAGCGAATAATCGTGTTTCCTAAAATATCAAACTATTCCTTTAATGCCAACACTAACTTGTTTCACTTCACACTGCCAACATTTTCACTTCCAAACATGATCATATTCGCGTCAACTATGTGTGCCCGCAAGCTGAATAAGTTTAAGAAATAAATGCATTGTTTATAGAAAGGCTCTGACAGAATATCGTTTGTCATTTACAGAAATACCCTATCACAAAGAATAACAACATGAATAGATGACAGCAATGTGTTGTATATTATATACATTGTCATGGATATTATTTGTCATATGGGTTTGATTTAAAATGGGTGTCCCATACAAACAAAGATATTTGTCCCACACACTCTCACAGGCAGATGGCAGTCTGCAAAACAAACGAGCGATACATTTTTCACATTACCTTCTCGATTGATCATCTCAGAATATGCTCACATTATGTAATGCAATATTTTACAGAGCCTATATTGGGTCTGTTACCTGGGCAACGTGCCGTGCTGTCACTTTCTTCTCCCAACATATCGATGAAGACTTCCTGCAGAAATGTCTTTGCAGCACTTTTTTTTTTATGAAGTGGCAGCACAGCCTTGTAAGCGCTCTCTCACACTTCCCTCCTGGTGAGAACTCGTTGTGTCTTCACCACCTAACAGCATATACAAATATATTAAACCTAATAGTCCCGTATAGTAAAAAGTGAGATGCTGTCATGTCTTTTTAATCATAAAGTAGGTCTAAGTGCTGTATAAATACTGTGAAAGCATTGAAATGCTCAATCCATAGAGAAATACACACAGCCAGTATTCAGAAACTGTGACTTTAAATGTTGTATTGATCATTTTTATGTAGACAATACTGTAATAATAATAAAAAACAATACATAACTTTTAAAAAGAAGCCAAATAAAAAAAACATGATTGTGAACTAATCATTTTACTAATTTTGACGAATATATCTGACGTTGGTTTCCACTTCTAACAAGGCTTCTAGTTAGCGTGTTAGCATTAGTGACTGTTGCCTCCAGTGAACATACCTTAAGTTATAGTTCCCTCAATGTAACATCATAACAAAGATACGAATCAGAGGGTATTTAGACTATTACTTGGATGACATGCTATACGTTATCTAAAACTAGCCATATCATAAGTTTACTATATAAAACCTTACATGAATCTTGAAACACCATCGCACAAAGTAAACTAAATCTATATCTGATGTATAGCTACATGTTGCAAAATGACTTCATTACTCTAACAGGAAAGATCCATCACTTGATATGACTGCCTGTCGGAGTGAAATATGCAGGATGTGCGACAAAAACTTGAAACGTAATGAGCCGTGGTCGCTTTATCTCTTTCATTAAGTAGCTGTGCAGAACACAGGCTGAGCTACACTTCAACATTTGTACTCTGTTTACTTCTTGAATCTCTGCCAAACATGTCAAACCCACATCGTAGCTGTACAAGTAAAGATGCACACTCCTACATACAACCCAAAAAACAAGAGTGAACCTGGAAATGAGCACAACATGGCTCCTTTCAGGACATCAGCTTTCAATTGCATCTCTTGCTCAGCTTTCAAGTTCTTCGATCAAAGACGGGGGTTATAATGTGACCGACGCTCTGTGCTTTGATCCATTCCATGATGAGAACTGATCAATCGCCATCTGCTGAAGAAGACAGTTAGATGTGGTTGAAAGCTATTTCATATTTCTGTAGGATATGTGTGAATAGATTAAACTAATACTTGCATACTATGTTCCTTTCTTCAGTGAAGCAGCACACTTAATGATCACTATCAAGTTACAACTGAGACATACTCTCAACCCAACAGTGCATTTAGAGTAAGGAGATACAACAGGCTAAATCAATCGAGTTCTTGAGAAAGATGCCAGATAGTCACTTTTCCTAATGTTCAGGGAACCCCTTAAGAGTCTGCAGGTGTTCTTCATACCTCCGAACACTAACACTGCTCAGGGTTTAAGGCAAGCTAACGGCATTGCTCTGGTGATGGAAATGTTGATCTGTGAGTCAGTCTGTCGGTCCACTTCACCTCTAACGGCACCTTGAGATTCACATTTGTGCTTTTGAGTGAAACGCGCATTGGTTGGTTTAAGTTGAATTCAGTAACCAAACATAAATAAACAACTGCTTCTTGGTGGAGTTGCGATAGGTACATTTGCCCCGAGTTCACAAAGCAGGAACTCAGTCTTTGAGTGGTATTGTAATTTTTCTAGTAGCAGATAGAAATGTTTGATTTGCGAGTTGTCTGGAACGCAGCATTAGTAAAGCCTCAGAGAGCCACAGACACAATCGGTGTTCCCAATGTTAAAACACTAGGTCGCTTTGTTGGATGTTTGGGGCAAATAAACACAAATGATCCAGTGGTCAAAGCGTAGAGTGTAAGAAGGGAACGTAGTCATTGTGAGGTCACCCATCGGTTTGAGGACTGCCGTTTTAAAGCCTCGCATTGGACATTTTGGCCGTTGCCATCTTGGTTTTTGGTCGTCTTTATGCAACCACAAGTAACACGAGAGGGCTGAATAAGTTACAATTAACTTTCATGAAGTGAAAACACACTTTGAAAGGGTTTAAGTTATAAGACAAAAACACAGACAACTCCCAGATCGGACAACATTGTGGTCGAGACCTGTCAATTGCAGTAGCCCCGCCCTAAAGCATCCCCTGCTTTATGGTCTGTTTGACTCTAAATGGACCATAAGTTACTAAATGAACATCATGCTGTATTGAAGAAGACTTGAAACTAGAGATTGAGACCATAAACTCATGTTTACAATGTTTACTGAGGTAATAAATCAAGAGAGAAGTAGAGAAGACTTTCTGTCTGAACATACTTTTAATCTTGTTTCATACAAGCTAAAAGGAAGGAGGATCTATCTATCTGACTGCATCAAACACCGTACAAATAGGTTGATAAAGGGTTCTAGTAGGAGGTTGTTCACAATGCTGCCTGCTTAAGACCTAAACATCTCAACAACTGTGTTCGAGGTTTTGAAACGGCAATCACACCTGGTGGCACGTCTCGGATCAAACTGCCGACCTCCCGTTAGACAGGAGGACGCACAAGCAGGGACAAGCTTCATTTTGTCTTCCAACCAGTGCAGAACCTCATCACACAGTCTAATCTAAGCATCGTATGAATGCCATCCAGTGATCAAAAAGCAGCCGGACACTGGGGAAACACAAGAATGAGGACACAGCGGCTCGCTGATGGGATTGCCTCAACCCACAGAGTGTGAGTTATAGCTTTGACCCACAACCTAAAAGGGGTCAACCGCACGAAGCTGACAAATTGAGGAGTCAAGCTCAAGACGACTCAATATGTTTCAAGTCGCTGCGAAGAAGAACCCCCCCCCCCCTGCTAACTACAAAACCAGAAAATACATAATCAGTGATGCAAATTCACAGGTGGGAATGCTGCTGCGATGCCACACGTTGAATCACTTCGGGGCCGCCTAAATTGAGTGTAGTGGGTCAAAGAGGGGAGCGCCGCAAAGTAATGGAAAAGCAACAGCGGCTGTGATTTGCATTTAAAAAGACTCTTCTTTCCATGAAGTGAAGCATCTATTTGAAACATTTGATGGCCGATGTACTCTAACAGAGCTGCTGTTGAAATGCTGTGCAGCCAGAAAGTGTTATAGGTTTGTTGAACCGCGTCCCATCTTCGCCCCAGCTGTTTGTCTCTCCGGAGCCCATTTTTTTTTGCTGCAGGGAACCATTAAAGATGGCAATGTCCTTTTACTTTGTCCCAGACTCGTACTCTGTTGCTATCAACTCCTTATTCCCCAGAAATCCAAAACCTCTATGTTTTCAGACTGTGCTTTTTTTTATTTAATTACCACTTTGACCCTCCAGGTAACAAAAGTGCTAAACCTTGATTGAGGAAATGCCGAGGTGTGAGGATTAAACCTGCAGGAATTACGATACAAGGAGATGCTGGCTAACTAATACCGACTAGAATCTAACAGCTTTGTGTTTTCCTCTCTGGTAGATAACGGTCGTCACATCAAGTGGAATCCCAGTTAGAAATGTAACCTTCTTCTTGAAATAAGTGAATTGAATTTAAACGTCTGAGCTTGATTACGTCTTTCTCGGTAGATTACAAGCAACAAAGTTTAGCGTCGTCCCTTCACAGTTGCACGATTGATTTCAAGTAAATATGCTCTTGTTGCGAACAAATTGCAATAGATTTGAATATTTTCATCATGCAGAGATAATAAGGCGAGGAGAATAGATATTTTATCAACATTTTAGAATAATTTTGTGTAAATAATTAGCTTGCAACGAGTAGAGGATTATTTTCTCTTAATCCTTCATCTGCATACGAATTTGGCTCTTTCACCGTTGCATTTCATACCGCTTGCAATCCTCCAATTTCATTAAGACACTTTAAATCTAGAAGATGTGAAATGTGATGTAACACACAACAATGTGTTCTACGCTCCAGTGGGCAACAAGGTGAAAGGGTCGGCTGAATGGAGGAACGACCACAGTAAGTAGTTCAGGCCAAGAGAGAATGATTAACGATGCCCCCTTTCAGTATCACAATTACCCAAAGTTGATGTCTGGCACCTGTCATCTGCTGTACACATCAAAGACGGGATTGCTGAGGGTAATCGCCTTGCTTGCTCTTGAATACATCTGGGCTGACAGGATCGATGGAAGGAAAACACAGAGGTCTGTTATGGGGGACACTGTTCTATTGATTTACCACCACAAAGTGCTGCGGACGCCCTGCATAAAGATCTGGTGCTGAAGTCTAAAGAAGGATAATAAGGAAAAAATAGAAGGCAGGGGGGTGGGAGGTGGTGTGTTGGGTGAGGGTGGTAATCTGCTTACTGACATTAAATGAGAATTTCAACCTGAGTGTTTAAGAAGAGAGGTGACTAAGCGAGGTTGCATAAAGGTTAGACACGTTCGCAGTAAGTGGGAATGCCAGGTGAAGTTAATTAGTGTGCCTTGGCCTTTCTGTTGCATTTTCACATAGAGCGGCCCACAATCACCACGGGCAGCTACAAAGAAAAGGTGAGAGACTGTAATGTTTGTGCTTTAAAATGTCCTGCGCTGCTAACGCGGGGGTGATGATTCTGACGAGCCGAGGGGCAACGGAGAGAAACGTTATCTGAAGGAAGAAATATGCAGCATATGGCGCGACACGACTCTCAGTTGGGGTAACGGCAACCATCTATCCTCGCCATCTGAGAGGAGGGAAATCAGCAGAGCCAGGCCGTCTCCGCAGAAAACCGAGGGGACAGTCCATGGGTTCTTAAACAAAAACCTCGGAGGGCGAGCCGGGCAGTTTCTGTAGCAGGAATCCCCGTGCCTCTATTTGCTGCATGATTAGCTTCTAAGCATATCTTGACATCAGTCAGCTCCACTCTGGCTGTTTGCAACAATCTCCACAGCGACGGCGGCGGAAGCGACGGCGAGTTCTGACAGACCCGACTCTAACCCCATGCCGTCTGTGGCCGGACGCCAAGGCACAGATTGTCCTCGTGACACCGGCACAATGACACACACACACACACAGAGTGATCCTATAGACTGGCCAAGGAGCCATTTTGAAAAGCAATTCATAAACTACACACCTCGCCCATGATGGAACAAATATTTGCCCACAAAAAAACCCAGCCCTTGTCAGAAGATATATTTGTCGCTGCACCACCCGGCGATGTAAAAGCAGCAATGGTCCATTTCCTATAAATAAAATGATATAGTACGATAAAGAGGCCTATAAAGATATTGAGCAGTTATCACGTTTTGTTACATCCGTCCTGCTAAATCCAGGCTCAGCAGCTCTGTGACATGGGTGGGATCAGACAGACATTGGTTTGTATCCAGACAGCAGTGCCATTTGTTCGCAGGGCAGAGGTAATGACTGTGTCCATACATGCATCCTCAGGCTGGGCTTTGGTAATCTCTCTTCACCAGAGCAGGACACTGCCAACACAGCCGAGGTGGCAGGGAGGACGGGCGGGGGGGGGGGAAGAGCGACTGCTTTCCCTCCCTCTCCCTGTCACTCTCTCCTCCTCTCTTCCTGCCCATCTGTGTCCCTCACTCAAACTCTCCTTTTGTGAGGGAGCCGCGTTTCATCGCTGTGCCCTCACACAACCTGTGACTTTCAGCCTCGCTCCGCTGTTCTCCGCCCCTCTGTGTGTTGTCAGCCCCGTCGGGGGGGAAGAAGAGTGAGTCTCATCTTCCTGAGTGTCCCCTCCCTCCCGCCCTCCCTGTCATCTGTCTGCATGCAGACACTCCCACACAGATGATCAGCAGACACCTCCTGCCCAGAGAGGTCCTCTCGCTGCCAGTTTCCCCCCCGAGCCGACACAATCTGCCCTCAGTCGTTCGCTCGCTTTCCACCCAAATCTTCCCTCCTCGCTGGACCCGTTTCTTTCATTTGTTTGGGTGCGGTGAGGATTTTGTTTTTACAATTCATCTGCAAACTGTTCACGGCCGATGCAAAAGCATATCTGTAGAAGCTTCATTAACAGAGCATTTCATTGATTTCCCCACAATATCTGCTTTTAGCAACAAAAGCATGATTTTTATTTCAAAGAAAACCATTTGTTAAGACAACATCCTGCAAACACAACATTGTTTTTGCAAAAGTGCATCGCAAACAGTCGCTCATTCACACATTTAGCAAGCACAGAGGAATGTATTCCTAATATTTACTCTCTTTTAGCTCCAGGTTTGGTCCCTACCAACTGCTGAGGAAAATATCTGTCTCTTTAGCTGCTAAATGCTCCACTATGTTCACCAGCTAGTCGCTAACTTTGTCTGTCCGCTGTTTCATGCTCATGTTTTGTATGTATTATGTTTTGTCCTTTCTGTGGACACCAGGAAGAATAGTAGCCGCTAAGGCATCAGCTAATGGGGATCCAGTTAATAAACAATAATGTACAGAGGGTTTTTAGACGTTGGTTGTTTTGTTGCTGAAAATAGCTGGTATGGTAAAAAGACGCTGATGAGAGTGAAGCTGAATAGTGAAGTTGTGGGCTGGAAAACCAAAACAATGATTTGAAAGATGCTGAGGAAAACTGTAGAGTCGGGTAATATTTCTCGTAGGATTCATGACGAGTAACACCTTTCACATACGGTCATTGGACTCATTAGTTAGAACATATATATTATAGCATCTTTAAGGTCAAGGGATAATAATAGGCTCAGTAAAATAATGAGAAAGTAATCCCTGACTTGAAGCATTAGATGAGACAAATTGATTTTTTTCCCCCCAATATTTAAACAAACCATAATCCAGTACCAAACAAGGGTAATAGCTGCTTAAACCTAAAAATAAGACTTGTCTGCTGTATCGGAATGTCACACCTCCTGGACTGGAGAGTCTTTTCACAGCAGCCATTTTTACATGTCAGGGCATGGCAAACCATTCCAGTGAGCCAGCCTGCACAATACCAGGGTCCTGGCCCACCTAAATGGATCTGGGCCATAATTAATGTTATTTATTACACCTGGGTTTACCTGACCCGCCTTGACAAAATGGCTGCTGTGAAAAGGGCATATACATATACGTATATATATATATATATATAAATATATATAACCCAGGCAGCAATTAACTGCTTTGCTAAGTCGAGCGCAGACTTGCCAATCATGGCGTAGCATCAGCCAGCTCTAAACAGGGTCCGACAGCTATCCGGCTCTGCTCCAGAGACTGTTATGAAATGGTTTCAGATGTTCTTCATGTTCAGGCTGGTTTAGTGGATTTGGAGCTCGTCATGGTTAAACGTTGGGTAATAGTGATAATCGTTACCCAGAGAGGTTGGAAGGAGATATATACGTTTCTACCTAAAAACCTGTGGAGCTAACATTAACAGAGAATGTTACCACAATGTTAGCACATCCTTAGCTAGCATTAGCACGTATATGCTATCACGTTTACTCTGTGATCTGTAGCATAGCTTCTATCTTTATCTTTTTAACATCTTTTCACTGCTGAACCAGTTTAACATCCTGGATTTATCCTCCAAACATTTATTGTAGACCCTTCTGTCT
Source organism: Anarhichas minor (assembly GCF_050575085.1). Taxonomy (NCBI): domain Eukaryota; kingdom Metazoa; phylum Chordata; class Actinopteri; order Perciformes; family Anarhichadidae; genus Anarhichas; species Anarhichas minor. The sequence continues at coordinate 17,460,297 of NW_027466449.1, forward strand.
GCTTCTCTCTGAAATCGCTTTTTCGTTCCAATTATTAGATACTATTAATTAATGGAGTAGAGTTAGTGACAGTGTGGGTTCCATGGTAACGTTAGATGTTAACAGGTGCGTTTTGTAGGAGAAAGGATAATTGTTTTTCTTAAATTCCCTCTCCTCCACGGTCCTCGCCAAGGCCAGCCTCACATCATCCTCCTACTACATCTCTCCACCATTTTCCAGCCAGTTATTCTACAAGGACCCTACCTGAATAGTGTTTAACCAGTCTAAGTGTTTACTGTGCTTTCCAGTAGCTTTTTTTTTTTGCCACAGGACTCACAAACACCACTTTTTCAGAGTTACCCTCACCGCTGAACTGGAGTCTGTGTTACGTGACAGAAAGTAAGGCTTTCATAATCCTTTATCTAACACGACCTTCCACCGTCTCCTTCTTTCCGCCCACCTCCCCTTTTACCCAGTCGATTCCCTCACACCCCCCCCCCCCGTCTCTCCCGCTCGCACCACGCCAGTCCCCTGGGCAGCTCCAGTGCTCTGTGCCGGGCCCGAGCTCTTGCATGGCTGCCCTGCCAGTGTATTTTAAGACAACCAGCGTGTTTCTCCATGGGTACAGAGGCTAGGTATGACTCACAAATCAGATATTTGACCAGGAGAGCCACACAGTAGAGTAGAGCCGAGGCGTGGGAGGAAAGTGTGGATAGCTCACAAAGGGAACCTGACCGACCTCTTTTCTTTCCATCTGGTAAACAGACTGCTATTTCAACTCCACCGGTGTTTCAAAGAACTAATCGGTTCCCAACACCAAATAGCTCTCAAATTGCAGAAGAGTCTGTACCGAGGAGAGGCTCAACATCTACGAAGCTCACCGAAAAAAAAAAGGTGCGGTGTAGTTTTTAACGATGTCACAAACGGAGTCCACTACCACGACTTAAGGCTCTTACCCTTTAAAGCCGACGCGACGATGTTAATCTTTCATGCAGTCGCTCTCGACAGTTATTTTGTACAGTCGCTGTATCTCTTCAAGTCATTTTGTCAAAGCATCTTTTGACTTCGGCTTCGCACAAAGCGAGGCCCTGCAGAGAACAACGCGGTTCAGCAGAAGAGCCTTGATCATGGCGGCTGTGCCGGGGTGCTCTCTCTCCAGGTGCGACAGAACCTCCACTCGTGGGTAGGAATGAAACACAGCCTGCAGGTTTCATGACTAAGTGTTATCAAATGTATTCCTTTATATCCACATTACAGATCGCATTACAGATGGCTGTATTGATTTTTTCCCCCGGCTGCAAAGTGCACTGGACACAGCTTCAGTTTTTTTTTTTTACTGTGCTCTCTTACAGCCTGCGTGGTAACCTTATTATTTTCTGAGAGAAATATGAAGTAGAAATAACCCAATACTGTAAGATGCATGCCATTATGCCTTAGGATGGAGAACAACAGGAATATTCTTTCATGAGTAACATGCGAAGACAAACGTCTGCGTTTTGGGAATCGTCAGTGTGCCTTTGCATCTCTGCTCTGCCTCATTGCTCTGCCTCATTGCTCGGCCCGGTCCCAATCCGGCTCTTCCATGTTTTTCACCAAACACCGAGCGTAGGTGCATGTTGTTGTTTTTTTCCCCCCACCTCCACCTGGAGCATACACGGTCTGACACATTCATTGTCAGCAGTGCACCTGCAACGCCCTGACCTGCATCCCAATGACTCGCTTCTGTACTACCCCCCCCCCCCCCCCACCACCACCACCACCACATCTCTCTCTGTGCAGCTCTCTCCTCAGACTCCACAGAGCATCATCACCAGGCCCATTTCTACCCTAATAGCGCAGACAATGCCGGGCGAGCCTCCCTCGATCTCATCTTTCCTCTCTGCCGGCTCCTCACAAAGAATCCTTCAGCGGGGCCGTGTAATTACCAACTGATCACAGCAGCGGAAAATATCACAGATATTCTATTCCTTCTGCAAGTGTGTCTGAACCCCTTCTTGGTGCTGCAGAGTAGAAGAGTTAAACAGGCAGCTATTTGCACGCTAGGCATTGCCTGCAGTGCTGCCTTGAGCCTCTCCCAGGGTTTAGAATATACTATCTCATCAGTAACACCTGCAATTCACAACACACGCGAAAAAGATCCACGTGTCGCAAATCAGCCCTTTACGGATCAGAGTCGGAGAGGTTGCAAACGGTGCAGATTAACACTCTACTGCAAAAAGTCTCACACGCTTATTTGAATAGCAAGAAAGCGGATTTAATGCCTGCTGTTGTGTGCTATGCATTGTGCTAACCGCGACGGTTCTCACAGGAGGCGTTTGGAGCCGTAGTGTAATTTACGCACAGCTGATATTCTGATGTTGCAGGAAATGGGCAGAATTAACTACTTAAACTGCCATTCACAACAAGGTACTCACACTTATAGAGCAGGGCTTTACAAAGCTGGCATGACAACAAAGAACATCTATAAAAAAAAGGCAATAATAATCCAGACATGCATTCACGAGAAAGGTAGTTAAAATGAAATGGATGAACAGACGAAGGAATAAATGAAAAAACAAATACAGAAACAGGTTTTGCCTACTTGTAGTGCTGTGCAGCTATATTTCAAGTGTTTTATCTGAGTACACCAGAGAATAAAGCTGAAAATAATAGCAATTTAAAAGACAACCTTGAGCGTGGTAAAAAAAAAAAAAGAGAGAAAAGTCTTCCAGGTAGGGCATTTCACAGTCAAATTAGAACTTTATTGTTTAGCTGCAGAGGCAGACCTTCCTCCAAGGCTTTATACAAATCTTGCCTCCTTTGCTGGGATTGGCGCTCTCTAACCGGCCCTCGCATTAACTACCTACAGCCTGAAGCATGTGATTGGTGTACGCCTTTGCTGGAAGTACACACCCACTGTCTGGGAGGCTTAGTTCAGGGCACCGAAGTCCCTTCTCTCTCCCACAGTCTCTGGGTCCTCGTGGCAAAAGCACAGTCAGTTCCTCTTCTGTCAAGACGGGGAACAGTCAGAACAGCCAGAGGACTTCAGGCTGAGTGTGACTCATGAGGAAATAAAAGATCTGCTGAGAGTCAGACCACAGCTATACGTTCTCAATGTGATCCGCATGTCAGTCTTGTAGCCAGTGAGCTGAAGCTAGAATCAAGAATGCAGAGTCCTTTAATGGTTAATATTCCGACTGCCGCATTTTTAATGACTTTGACGCCTGAGGCAAGAACATGAGAAAGTAAAAAGTTCTGTAAATGTAGAAGCAAATATTTGGTCCTATTAGTTTTTGCAAATTATTGTTTTTCTTTCAGGCACTTTTCTTTTGTTGGTCTCTCTTGGTGCAGATTCATACGCAGCGCTTGAATATGAAGCTTGTCTTTTTTTAAAAGTTGCTTTAAGGATGGTCATTTCAGTTTGTCGTCTACCGCTTTGGTCCAGACTGACATGATTCAACAATTATTAGATAGGAATTTTGTTCAGACATTCATGATGCCTAAAGGATGGCGATCCCCTCAGGTGCCACCGGCCGAAATCGACTTCATTCAACATTCATGGTCCCCAGAGAATGAATCCTCATGACTCTGGTGATCTCCTGACTTTTCCTGTAGCGCTAAAATGATCTTCATCAAGGGCCGTCATTACGTCAACATTTCACTGTAATTTGTCCAATACTTTGGTTCATGACTAAATACCTGCAAAATGAATAACATTAGCATCAGCCTCAGCTGTTCTTTGTGGTAACAAGCCAAACTTAAGATGGTGAACTTGTTAATCATCACCGCGGCGTTGTCATTAATCATGTTAGCATGCTGACATTAGCAAGTAGCACAGCCACAGAGAGCCGCTAGCAGGAGTGTAGGTTTCTGAGGCTTTATTTTACAAACTACAGTAGACTAATGGGGTCTAAGCTGCTCATTACTTTATTTTATTCATTGCACTTTACAGGCGCATACCTGTGGTTTTGCAAGTTTCAGCCGGTTCAATACAAATAATGAGCACTTTATATCACAGCTAATCATCTCGCGGAAAAGGCTGCTGTGCTTTAGACATTTTAAAGCATGTCTTTCTACAATTACAGACATTCATTGCCTCCTACAAATGTCTGTACAATATGAAAATACATAGGAGGACTCGTGAAACTGTATTAAAGGAACAGTGTGCAGCATTTAGTGGATCCATTGGCAGAAATGGAATAATATATTAACGAGTATGTTTTCTTACGTGTTTTTGGAAGTAAGAATTGATATTGTTACATTAGAATGAGCCACTTAAATGGACAAACGCAGCGAGTCCTCTTCACGGAGCTGGCCGCCATGTTACTACAGTAGCCCAGAACGGACAAACCAAACACCGACTCTAGATTCAAGTTTTTGCGTCGTCACCCTTAGTTCTCCCACACGGGAGCAGTTTCAGTTGGTTGCATTCTGCAACCTCAGCGCTAGATGGTGCAAAATCCAACACGCTGATCATCAGGTCGGCACTATTTGTTTGTCACATTACAGTTATGTGGTAACTTAGTACAGACTCTCCAAATCTAACTGCATTACCTCCACAACGATGTTGTTACATTACACAAACCCACTGGTACGGTCACTTAGCTTAGATACACCACTACTACTACTATATTGTTATACGTGTGCTCTTGAGCAGGGAGGTACAAAGAAAGGTAGCTGTTGTATAAGTGAAAAGCCTTTAGGAAAACCTTATGAAGTCTCTGTATGTCTGCCATCTTCCCCCCCGGCTCAGTCTGATTATGATCCTGTCTGGATTTGTGACCTGGCCAATCACAGGCTCTTTGCTCTGCTCTGCGCTGCAGGTGTAGTGCATCACCGAGGGCACCTGAACAGGTAATCCTGTCAGCAACACACCGGCTCCGCTGCACAGCCACAACAATGGACAATTGTGCACTCAGAGAGGACAAGAAGCTTCTATTTTTTGTTTTGTTCCCAGTGGCGTACTGAACATCCTGCCAACTCTGGAGGAACTGGAGACAGTATTTCAGAGAGAGCCATTCTGTGTAAACAGACTCATTCTCGCCGAGATCATGATTCATCAGAGCAAGTGTCCGGACTAATGGACCCAGAAGATTTATGTGGAATGTGTTTTTGTGACACGCACATTTCACATAACTTCCACTCGCAGTGAGACAAAGTGTCAGAAGGCTGCACACTGACATGTATTCCAGAGCCAGAATTAGAGATGCGCAACAGACGCCAGATCAGACAATTACCCTCAGACAAGTTAACCAGCCGAAACAGGAATGAGCCTCGTCGAATACAATGGAACTGTCACACGCCGCTACTGAAGGCTTTTCTTTATTTTCAACAAGAGCACTAACATGCATTTCTTTCCCCCCAGAACAGATCATAAAAGCCAAATAAAAAGAATGTATGAAATGTGGATGAAGTATTTCATACGTGAGTTATAGTTGAGTATAGCTAAGCTGAGATTGTATGTACACATTGTGTGCTTTCAAGAAATTCTAGCTTTCAAATGATGCATTATTATTAAAGTTAAACCTATAATCACAGTAGCAGTGAAGTATTATGTGAACTGCGTTTAGCTTTAACATTACCATCGCAGTGCGACTCCGCACACAAAATAAATGTCTACTCAAAGCCACTTGTGCTACAACCAACAGAGTGGGTGAAGTTAAGTGGCTCCTGTTTATTTCTTTCATCATTTGATGTTCATTAGGGCACATTTAAAAGCATGACATCGGTGTGGATGGTTTCTCCAAATAAAAAGGTGTGATGTGTTTCCAACTGTGCACAGGAAGTGGAAAATTGCTTCAGCAGCGAGAGCGTATTATCGCCACCCGAAAACACACACACACACACAAAAGTGTATTACTTAGGAGGACATTGCCTTGAAGTACATTCGTATGCTTAACCGTAACCACTCTGTGCCTAACCACGACCCCAAACTAAACCTACCTCGAAGAGAAGCCTTAACCAAACAGTGATTCTAATAGTTGACCTCGTGTGGACCAGATGTGAGTCCCCGTAATGATCAATGCAAGTATGTACTGTATACACACACACACACACACGCTTGTTGTGGTCACTTGCCTTAAGCCTCCTAAAAACAATGTATTAGAAAGCGTTTTTGGGATTGTTTTTGACGTCCGTCACTTGCGCTTCTTACACAACAGGAACGCTTCTCCCGCATTTTTTTACTCTTCAAGTCGCCGCATTTATTGACAAGTAATCTGCATAGACAGCTGATTACATCACCCAAATATCCAGCTCTGTATGCGTTTTAACCGCATCTACATTGAATGATCCCGGTCCGTCTCAACACATGTTATTGTTGATTTCTTAATTTCTTTTTCGTTAATGCAAAACTGAGTCAGTGTGGATTGCTCGCGTCTCACTTCGGTCTCGCTTCCGATGGGGATTCCAGTAAGATCCGCCGGTGTAGTGGTGCAGCGGGGGAAATTACTTTCTGATTTGAGTATCTGGATGGCGTCAGCAGTAATAGACGCCACGCTGCAGCACACGAAAAATGCCTTTGCTTGGCATTCTTATGTATGACACTGCCAAAGCGCTGAATGTATTAACTTATTAGTCAAAAGGTGCACGACCACCGTACCGGTTCCTTCTGGCCCACTTTGACCCGTAGATTCCATGTGGGAACAATCCGAAATGGGATTGGTCAGTTTGGGCTTCAGTTTGGATTACTTTTTTTATAATGACTGTAAATTGATTGAATTATAAGTAAAACAACAGAAATCAACATCATAGAAAACCCAACATCACAATCCCTAAACGAAATCAGACAGAAAGAATAAATGATAATTAAATAAGACAAAATAGTTGAGGATTGATCGATACTGAAAGATATATAATAAAATAATATGTACAATCTGCAAACTGACAATAAGCAAAATGACCAATAAACTAATCAAAACAGCAGCATTAAATTGGCATGTTAAGTACATTTGTAAGACGATAACCGTACCACTGTTCATTTAAAAGATGAAAGTGTAAATAGTGTCCATGTAAAAGAGGCCATTCAATGCATCCTTCCACTGTACAAATCCTTCCTTACAAATGCACGTCGTAACCAACAAATATCAATAACAGGCACACCCAGTGTGTTCTATGAACCCAGCACTTAACAAAATCCCTTCACCTAATGCTCAGAGAGTAATGCTCACTGGTTCCCCTGTAGTGAGGGAAACCACAGAAACATCACACCCTATTTCATTATTGTAGTTTTCGGATATTCTCTCAAAAAGCCGGCATCTTGCCCAGTTCTGAGATCCCTTCCTGGAATAATGAGATCGCAGACAGTGAAGACAATAAGTTGAAGAGGTTGAGGAAAGACTCCGTAGTCAAACATCTGGCAAAGACGTCTCCACCGCAGACCTTCTGCTCACCGAGAGCCCCTCGCTGCATCGCAGCAAGGCGTTCAACCTGGATGTAACTCAGGTTCTACTGGGTAAGTGTTTGCGTAGCCCGCCGACCCTCTACGCCACAAAGGGAATGAAAGCATGTAAACAACAGCGACTGTGTCTGGTGTTGCAGCGGTGCCGAAAATAGGCAATATCCGACGCTAAATTATGAATCAAACCCTTTGCCGGAGGCATGTGTGGCGGGCCTCCGGTTAACCTCTCGCGTCATGCATACATGTGGCTTGACGTGACTTCTCTGGAGACTCGTGCTGACCGTAACCACTACATGCCAACCCCTTACCATCACCTCAACATAAAACGCAACCCCAAGATGTAGCGGTTCACCCTGTGAGGTCCCAACAATGTGAATATTTAATACTTAATACTTTAATACAAATACACACATGCAGGTATTCTATCAGGATTATAGAATAAAACTAAACGTATTTATCCCTCCTCAACATCTTATACGTCTTAGAATTGTGTCCACTGGCAGGAGGATGATGTGCGACCGGCCGATGCAACACACAGATGGTTTCGCTTCCCAAACGCCTGAGTACATTTACTGGCAAATATCCCTTTTGCTTGCCCTTCGACCTCCAGGTAGAGTGCCTGACAGCTCTATGCATATTCTGCTGATACATTACGCGCTATTGATCCTCTTAGCCTCGTCGAGGGGCCACATGTGATTGCTCAAACACCGATAAGGCAGTTAAAAAACACTATATCCTGTCAGCGGTAGCTCCCGTCCGCTCGTCAATTGTAGTTTAAGCAACCGATTCTGAGGAGAAAGAGCTTCTCTAAATTGCAAAACGTCAGCGGTGATTGAGGTCTTTCCCCCGAATCAATGTCACACACAGGCGTTTCAGAGAGCACTTGAAATCACACAGGATTTGCATCTGAAAACAGTTACCCTGTCGACTAATTTTCTCTTGTGTGCTGCGGCACAGTACACTTTTTTAAGCTCAAAAGAGCAGAGCCACATGGATTTGTTCACTAACACACCGCTGCACAGCACAGCCAGAGAACAAAAAAGAAAAAAGAAAAGACATCATCTCGAGGGAAATGCAGACAAAATGAAATTGGAGCTAATGAAACACCAAAGTTCCACTCTTCCATTTTCACATTCAAATTCAACAGGTATTTTAGCATAACTACCCGAAGGCCCATGCTGCACTCTAATAATTTAGCCTCCCTTTAAAGGTCCACACAGTGCTGGCTGATGTAACGGTTATATATTACTGTGTGTTGTTGGCTGATGGCCCCTCAGGCCCTGCTGTAATAACACCACTGAAGGACAAGAAATGAATCCCGATGACACTTTGTTGTGTATACTGTGAGAGAGCACACCGGACCCCGACATCCCTGAGATCCAACCGTACACACACACAAGTATGTAGCAAAACACACACGCATATATAAACATATGTGAACTTTACCATATTTTTAATGGATCACTTCATCTACATCCATCAGTATCCAGCCGTGACAGGTTTGACCTAATTTTGCCAGGTTTCAAAAAAAGGAAAAAAAAAAACACACTTACTGTATTTAAGTATTCAAGCTCAGAGCTACACCTTCAATTATTGCTACTTAATAATTCAACTTCACCACACTTAAGAGGGAAATATTGCACTTTTTACATCACTACATGTATTTGACAGTTTTAGTTACCAGTCGCTTGACTGATAAAGATTTTACACACAAAACATACAGTCAGCTTACTGAATGTGATTTATTTTGTAGTAAATATTAGCTTGACTAGTTAAAATAGTGTGACACACAATATATCAGTAATATACATCTTACAGACCAGTATATGACCAGTTTCTCTGCATTACTATACGCATGAATACTTTTGTTAATTTCAGTAACATTTGCTGTAATTCTCTTCTTTTACTGATGTGAGATTTTGAATGCAGTAATTTTACTTGTAATGGATTTTTTGCTGCTTTTGATTTAGGTAAAGGATATCAATAATTCTTCAATCAATCCCTTCTTTCAATCAATCAACAACAAAGAAGGACCAACGTTGTAAACCGGGGCACATGAATGTAAAACGACTGTATCTGCACGACTCGACACCACCAGAGGTAACTGAGAAAGAATATATACAAACACTGCAGATGAAGGACCATTGTGTTTTCTCCTGCCTCTCTTGCAGCTCAAGTTTGCGTGCGGCGACTCCCTGCCTACTTCTCGCTGCTCTTCAGTGGCATGCCCGTCTACATTAGAGCCCTCGCATGGGCATGCAGTCCAAACAAAGCCTCGTGCCGGCAGCCTCCCGGGACAGCGAGACAGCCATGTGAGCGGTGCACCTCCTGCCCCTTTGAAGTTGGCAGCACGTTGCACAAAGTTTATTGTGTTTCAAGTGTGTTGTTGCAGTAGTTCCTTTTGCAAGCATGTGGCTGCTACCCTCAACTGTGTGATTGAGACACTGAAAGTGTGCGTATCCTTGTGCAGAGCTTAAATATGAAGCTGCTGTTTGTAATCCATGCTAGTGGCAATGTAAAGTACATATTCCCAGTTTTAATCTGCATCCCAGTTGATTTATCTCTTGTTATATGCCAAATATGCGTATGTCAATAAAATCTGCATCAGAGTATTTTTACATCTAAATTCCCATTGAATCCCCGTCTTCCTCGTCTGTACAACGGTATAAAATGTTATGAAATAGAATCGGAGTAGAATGGACATTGATCTGTTTCCTGTGGTCATTTGACAAAAGACAATGAGTTGTTTAGTTGTTCAATTTCACTCATTTACTCTGGTTCTTTACGCTTCGTAACATTTCGACTCGTTCTAGTCGTCCCTGCAAAACCTCACCGCGGTGATTCCGTCAATACGGCAGCGGTGCACACAAAGATGGCCGCCATTTTGCCATCAATGGGTCAAAAAATGTTTTTTGTCAAAGACTTTGCTTTATTACTAAACACCTGCAAGACTAAAGACATTCCCATCAGTCTCAGCTATACTTTGTGTTTAGCACTAATTAGCACATATTAGCATGCTAACACACTAAACTAAGATGGCAAGTATTGACATTATATTTAGCATGTTAGCATGTAGCTCAAAGTATCTCGGTGCCAAAGTACAGCCTCACAGAGCTGCTGGCACGACGGTAGACTCTTTGTCTCGCTACCTTCCGTTTAATTCTTCTTTTCTTAAAATGCAACATCTCTCATATAAAGCGAGGGGATTCTCCCCGAGAAGTAGATCCCCGGGATTAGCCTGCAATATCATTTCTAAGGTGCAATGCGATTTCAGAGCCGGGGCGGGAAAGTGTTTAGAATAATGAGATAAAATGGAGAACAAAGCACAGATCCCAAGTCTAAGAAGAACCACAACAAAAAAAATCCTCCTTTTGAAGAGGAAGACACTCACGCAGGCAGCGCTCACAGGAGGCCTTTTAACAAATTCACTTAGCTCATTTAGCAGGATTTGAGGATCTGTGAGGAGAGGAATTTGACTCGTGAAAACATATTTAAAAGGCAAATTTCTTTTTGATCTTTGCAGACACTTTTGTGCTCGTACGAGGTTTTCTACCATGCAAACAGCCTTGAACGTTATTTAGAAGTCTGCTACGGCTGAGTGACTTTGTAGTTCGGGTCCTGCCCAGAATGTTGCATGGATCACAGATCAGTGCGTTGAAACAACTACAAAAACAACAATTAGCCCTCTGATAATGCCTTTCAGCCCACACCGGATTATTGTTCCGCTAAAGCAACAGGGACACATTTCTCCTTCTTTATTTTTTTTGGAAGAGGATCCTGAGTGAGAGGCCGACCGGCAGCCAGCAGAGACCTCCTCATGCTTCTCCACTCATCCCCGTAAGAGGATCGGACGTAATGGGGTTTTCTTCTTCTCTGGCTCCTTCTGCTCGCCAGATAAAGTGCAGAAAAACTTCCAATGAAGTCTAAGAGCGCTATTCTCGTCGCATTTTACAGTCATACCGACAATAAGTTTTGAAGGAACGCTGGTGTGACCTCAATGTGAGCAGAGCTAAGCTTTTAAGCAGGTGCCCTCCTCCTCCTCCCATGCAGTGGGAGAAAATGGGGGTAATAATGTGCCTGGTAGAGTCAAGCTGCTGCAATAGTCAAGCCGACCCCGATACCAGTGCACGAATGACGGATGGCACCTCATTAAAGATACTGAAACACCACCAGCTATGAGTGAAAGCATAACCATGAACTAGAATACGTCTGGAGACGAATGAAGAATGGCACAAGAACGTACCAGCTGTGTTTTCATTGAAAAACATTTATTCATATAGCACGCCATTATGTCGCTGAATAATAAAGTGCACCATCCCCCAAAGGCCTGTGGGAATAGCCGAGACCTTAATATCAGGCGTGCATGGTTTCTCATATTCTCCCCGTGGCAGGCTGCTGACCTAATGACCTCACGTCAGCCGCAATGACAACTTGTTTGACACGGGGATATTTTATTCATTCTATTAATATTGCATCAGTTGCTCACACTGCGTCGTGTTTGTGTGTGTGTGAATATACAACCTGCTTCACTGAACATGAGAGCAACGGCACTCCCTCACAACGCCGTTTCTCCACAAAGAGGGACAAAAGGTTGGGAATTTGAAAACATACGGCTCTCGGGGCAACATTTCTCTGTGTGGTTATCCGTTTTTAATTATCGCCTTAGCGGGTCGGAATTTTCCTGGAGTACAGTTCATGCTCTGAAAACAATTAACAGTCACCGACTCTCCCTTTTGCAAACTCAAATACAAAAATAACGGCTGTTTTTCTTTCTTTCTGTATTTAATTAAAATCCAACATCACATCCACGCATGTTCTCGCTTCACCCCGGCGCTCAGACTCAGAGCTCTGCTGCCATTCTGTCCGAGCGGATCACTTCACTTCACGCATTCGTCTGCATCCCAGTTTTTTGTTTCGCACACCGAAATTCGCATCCGTCATTTTGGGCAAGACGCATTTCCTCCTCGTCACGATATTGATCTCGCAGAGTTCAACCTGATTGACCTCTGACCCGCGAGATAGCGAGACTTGCCGGCAGGCAGCTAATTTAAGAGAGCAGGTGGGATTGACCGCTCCTTAAGTACATATTGATTGTTTGCATCCTTGTTTCTATTACCTGCATACTTAAAGAACACAAGCAACAGAAGCAGGTTTAATGTCCATTAGTGCGAGGACAGAGGTAGTGGAAGAAAGAAAAACAGAGTATAAAATAATCAATGACAAAGTTGTGTGTTTCTCAACTTGCAGAATGCTGTTCTTAGCCCGTTAGCCACGCTATGCTAACCCGCACAGCGTATGCTTGGTAACCCTGCCCATATTATTTCTCTGTCCCGCCTGCTTTCTGCCACAGCGTGCCAGTAAATTTCACCTTGCCAATTCTGGTTTGATCCGGCCATAAGTCAGCGTCTGATTAAATGGCCGGAAGGAAAAGCAGCAGAGCTCTCAGCCCCAAGGACCATAAGAGAGAATCACTGGACTAGAGAGAATGTTCGCAGTATATCGAGAGGAATAATAAAAGTCCATTGTGTTCATTAAAAGTTCCTTAATAGTCTCTACTTCTACTGCTATCATTTGTTTAGTTTAGTTTACTTACTTTTACCAATATAGTAAACAACATTAACCCTTTACCCTCCCCCACTACAAAAACATGATTTAGATAATAGCCCCCCCCCCCCCAAATGAAGACAACTACTGGCACAAGTCAAGTGTTACCTGGGGACCTCTAGTCCTTTGTAATAATTGACCCTTTGCTAGGCCCCGCCCTCTGCTACTCCGTCAAGCTGTCAGAGCTACGTCACCATGGAGCCCACACTGTCACTAACTGCACTCCCTGAAGAAATATGTCATTTTTGGAAAGCGCTGTCAGAGAGAAGCAGACAGAAGGGTGTACAATAGGTGTTTGAAGGGTGAACCCAGGGTGTCAAAGTGAACAGGTTGAAAAGATAAAGATAGAAGCTGAAGCCGACTTCCATCAACTGCAAATGCGATATCGATCAACTGAGATCAATCTGCAAAAACAGCACAGACATGTTGACTGATGACTCATCGATCATTTATAAAAGGTCTGTCTTTTGAAGGTAAATGTGTTTTGAAAAAGCGGGTTTTCTACAGAAAACACCCGCTGTGTGCTCTCTTGTTACCAGTTCTTCTTTTGTTCTACAGGGTTAATGTTGTGAAGCCCTCCCTCGGGGCCTCAGGTGCTGTACTTTTAATGTAATGCTGACGTGGTATTCACAGAGATACGCTGCAATTGTTCCTCGTAAACTCAATAATTGGCCTTTTCGTGCTCAAACGTGTCTGGAGAAGAAGTGCACAGGTATTTTTTCGGCGCCGTGTCTCGGATTGTTGTCACCCAGCTACTGAAGTTATTCTCCCATTTGTGTATTGGGACGAAATTAAGCTTAAATCAAAACCCCTTAGACTCATTGTAGTAATTCCCATGTTCTATGGTGAACATTTCACAACTCTGATGGTGGCGGTTTGACGGTTTAATAACACCGTCCGTATTCAGCAAATTTTCGCTTACTAGGTAAATCCCACTGAGCCTCTCTCAGCCATCTTTCTCTGTTCTTGTAAATATTTTTGATCAACTTTTAGCATCCCTGACTTCTCTATTAGCTTCATACCGCAGTCCCGCTTTTCATTGTACCAGAACAAAAGGGTGATCTAACTAACTGCTCACGTGTAATAACAAAATCTTAACAAGCACGAAGCTGCAAAACATAACAAGAAACATGATATTCAGTGTTTTTCAGTGATTTCAATCACGTGTTAACTAAAAGGCTGAACCTTAATTTGGATAGAAGTGTTCAAGTTTGGCGAGAAAGTGGAATTACAGTCTTAGCTATCCACGATTCACACACACGTTATAAAGTTATTTTGTTCTGAGCCGGATCTTGTGTGAAACACTCTGAATGAAAGCCAATTAGCAAGTGATGGAGAGAAGAGCCAAAACCACTGGTGGTTCATTAAACATCCATGAGACGGTTATGTTTTCACTCCTTCAGCAATGGTAATGGAGCTCTAGTGTGCATATATATGTAAATATATATTTCTGTGTGTGTGTGTGTGTATCTAATCATATGGTGCATACTTGACATACCATCAACGTCTCCTGTGATGGGGCTGAAAACAGTGCTAGAGATGTGATTAATTGACCTGTGCTACCGCGTGCATCGATGTACAAATGGCAACGGTGTTTAGAAAAAGACGGAATTAACCTCTGCCATTTTGTGTCACTTTGAGAGCTCGTTACGTAACGCACGCACGCACGCGCACACGCACACGCACACACACACACACACACACACAGAGCCTTCACATTCTGTCGGTGTCTATCTTTACCACAGTCGGCTGAATAGATCGCACTGCAAGGCTTCAATCTCCTTCAAATCAATCACGGTGATGATTCTGTGTGGAAAAAAAAAGAAAAAGGCGAGATAAAAAGGCGAGCGAAGCCTGTCAGGGCTGTGAGAGCAGAGCATGTCAATGCCTCACTTAAGACAGCTAGTCTGAAGGGGGGGGGACAAGACGGAGTTCACCTGCATTCAACACAAAGCTTTCGCCTCGGCCTTTGAGAGAAGCGATGCGGCAGAGAATGGCGAGGCCGCACTCCCTCACGTAAACGTCATCTGGATAAAAATCAATTTCATGATTCATTCCGGGAGGCCGGGACTTCCGAACGGACAAAGTTGTCCGGTCATTCCGACTGCAGCGGGAATGACCGGGCGCTCCTGAGCCAGGCAGGGAGGATTGGATGATTCTTCTTCTTCTTAAAAAAAAAAAAAACGCACAACATCATAGCTCCTGGTAACATTTCAAAAGTCTGGCTGATTGATTCTTGTTTTTGGTTTTGGTACACCCCCCCCCCCCCCCCCCCCTCCTGTGGCATTGTTGCTTCTCATTTCCAACAGAGCATGAAAGGCGATGAAATAAAAACATCTTAGCAGCAAATCGGCCTCACCATGGCAACAGTATTGATCAACCCTCCTGGGTCCCTCAGACAGAAAAAAATCCATCCCTCATGTCAATTTCCCAGCATTAACAGTTCAGCAGCTTTACATCTACGATCACTATTTAGCTGCTCTGATGAGTCATTTATCACAGAGTCCCAAAAAGACCCGATGATACTCATGAGAACAAAGGAGGCCAGCAGGACGGCTCAGCGACAGGTCATCCACCGAAAACTATGTGTTTTTGAAGTTGTTTTACTTCAAAGTCCATTAGATTGCTTAGTTATGGGCCACATCCCATAATTAAATGTAATTGAAATCGACAGCAAATTGAGCGCTTTCTCCCAGAGAGCTCGTTTTGATTTGAGAAAAACAATCTGCTTCACTTCATTTGTCATAACTGAACAGGTGTTGTATCGAGCTTTCTGACGCTTTCCGCGTGGAACCGTTTGATACTTGATGGACTGCGGTTGCAAACAATCTCGGAAACGTGTAATGGCTGACGCACGCTCATCAAACGCTGTGAAAACTAATGAGGGCGGATGGGCTGGGAGCTCCCATTTCTGTTAAGTATTGATTATACGGCATCGCTTAATTCATCATCGTTTATTATCGCCGCTTTCATCGCCACCGCCGGTACCATAGAAGAACAAAAAAAGAAGAAATAAAGTGTGCTGCGGGGCAAAAACAGGTTCAGACCGAATTCATCGTGTGATGGATTTGACCGAGGTGTTTGAATCCACCTTTCTGGCAACACTTTAGGGAAATGAGAAGAAATACAGAGCTTCACAACTGCTGTTCAAACACGGCACACTGGGCTACAGCTACGCTCCCACAGGCTGGTGTGAGGAGGAGAGAGGAGAGGGAATAAGGAAATCATCTCTCTCTCTCTCCCCCTTAAAACCCTGTGAATTCCCCAAATGCAGACATAATATTATGAAGCTCACATGAAACAAGAAAGAAAAAGGGAAGTCTTACAACCCCTCGAACTCTGCAACAAATCAGTGCATTGAGAATGCTTCTAAGTAGCACTGGAGGGTTCTAACCAACTTGAATGATGAAAAATTAATGTATTAACTCAGCCTACATAGAGTGAATAAGAATCAAAGGATGAAGGTTGCGGTTTGGAACCATCAGTCTAAATGTCCAGCCAATGGAGCCAGAAAAAACCCAAGAGGATGACCACTGTAAAAAGAACAAGAGTGTTGCATTGGTAAGTGTGTGTGAAACGAAAAAAAAAGAGAAAAAAGGAAGAGGGGGCCTAAAAGCATGTTAAGTGCTTTGATGGTCTTACAGTTAGACAGCTACTTACAGCCAGGCCCCACGGTTTTCTGTCTAATTGAACCGAAACAAAACACGACAAGCCCGGGACTTACACTCCGCAACCACAGATCATTAGCGCCAACACTGCAGCTCCGACGAGCCTCGGCCCGCTTGTCCCCGCGCCAGACAAAACTGCACAGAAGTCTGCACATTTGCATCCACATGGCATTTCAAGTAATTAGATATTTTGCTATGGAGATGCATTTTAAATAATTAATCTGCTGTATTGGTGCCCTGCTGCGTTTCCCCCCCCATCGTTTCCACTGCAGCACCAGCAGCGGGGCGAAAACACAGAATAGTAAGAGTCTGGAATAGAGATGTTCTGCCATACAACCCAAAGCTATAACTCATTGTGAAATTATGCTGCAGATCCATTTGGTTTACTCGCAGCCAGCGAGCTCAATTAGGGCGCAAAGTGTTTTAAACAAGCTCATTTCAAAGAAAGAAGGGGGGGGGGGGGGGGGATACCCCTTGTTGATAAAAGCAAGTCAACTCCTCCATAAATCAGAGGCATTCAGCTTCACAACGATTCATAAAACAGAAAAATGCCTGCAGTCTCTCCGCGCAACGGGCTCATGTAATCATGTGTGATCGCATGAAGCAGGCCTGTTAAATCCTCAAGAGGGGGGTTGTTGAGTTTGGGGTGTGATTGTGTCAGGCTGTCAGTGCCCACTCATCCAGACTCCGGAGTGAGACTGGAACAGACGGGTTCTTTCAGCACCACCGGGGACAAGCAACAGCACACTCAGCTGTCTCATCCACACAATGTGTAGTGCGTGGGTGGGGAATTACCCAAATTCACTATTTGAAGATGGAGAGAAGTCTAGATGGATATTAGTAATAACAGGCATCAAATTGAGAAATAAAACGAAAAAAGAGGCAGAAAAAGCACAAATTATGCGTTTTGTTATTAACAGTTGATTTGTTTCTGTGACATAATGCATTTTTTAGAGTTACTACTTATGGCCTGTTCTCTACTTCCTGTTACTGGGCGCACACACTGTTAAACAAAATAAAACTATCGCACACGCTCAGGAGACTTGCCTGAAAGAGGCGTAGGATGTTGGCAACCATGATCGACACCGAGCTCGCCGAGGCTCCGACGACTCCCACCACTTTTTCCGGCTTGACGAACACCGGCGCCTCCCCGTTCGTGCATCTCACGTCGGAGGTGTCCTTCGTGATCAGGGCCTGGACGAAAGTTAAGGACTGCTCCAGCGCGTAGGTATCCCTCGAGCAAGTGTCCAGCACCCGCGCGCCCAACGTGATGTTGGGCAAGAGTTGCTCGTCCAGGTTGATCTGATCCAGCGCGTACATCATGGCCTCGAGCCGCTGGATGCCGTTCTCCTTCTTGAGGTCGCCGCACGGCGCTCCGTCGGCCCCTCTGGAGTGCACCGGGAAGAGCCCGCCGAGGGTCAGGTGGCCCTCGGTCCGTATCGAGTGGGGCGCGTAAGTCTCCTGAGGCAGCGCGAAATCCACCGCGGTCCGCACGAGCCACAACGCTCTCCACAAGGCGCTCAGCTTTACGCGCGAACCGGGACGAGCCATGATCAACTTTTCTTTTGTGGAGGGGGGGTGGGTGGTGGAAAAGATTGGGAGTCTGAGAATCCGCAGGAAGATATATAGAAAAACCAGAGAGGGCGAGGAAGTTTTTTGTTTTGTTTAAAACGAGCCCATAGTCGTCAGTGGAGATTCAACAAGCGGGGCTGGAGAACCGAGACGCAGTGGAGGACTCAGACGAACTGCGCCCATCGTGAGCGGCGCAGCTTGTTGAATAGCGAGGGCTCCTCACGGTAATCCGGAGACGAGAGGCTATACATCCATCAGTCAGAAAATATCTCTATTAGAAGAAGATAGAAGACGAGCTGGCCCTGATTTAGTCCATTTATAGTGAATCCAAAGAGACACAGTGAAGCCGCTGCTGAAGGATCTCCACAACATAAAAAAGCGGCAACGCAACCAAATAACACGCAGAGAACTGGGACCGATTCTCTCTCAGTAATACTTAGATGTTAGGGCCGGCAGAAGTGGGTGACATTCTTCCTCGTCTCGGACGAACTCCACGGGAGCGCGGAGGGGAGGAGGAGGGGAGGGGGGGCGGCTCGGTCCGCTGTGGTGTCTGTCTCCCAAAGGGTGCATATCATCATCTCCACACCTCCCAATACAAATAAAAAAAGAAAGATAACGAGCAGAAAAAATAAAGAAAAAACACCCACACACACACACACCGCTAATTAAAGCCGCGTCTCTCTCTCGGTGTCCGCAACCGCTCGCATTTTTATACAAAATGAATGAGTCACAGCGAGGGATCCACTGTGCGCGCACAGTTTTCAGCCCCCTTTTCCTTACGAGACGTCACTCGGCTGGCGAGGGAGGAGAAAAAAGAAAAAAAAGAGTATCATCAGTTCGTGGCAAAGGTTTTCAGGAAGTTGTGATCTGACCAGAAGGTAAACAAAGCGAACAGAAGCACTTATAGTTCTGCATGGTATAAAACGACTGTCCCTCTGAGTTCTCTCTCTCTCTCTCTCTCTCTCTCTCTCTCTCTCTCTCTCTCTCTCTCTCTCTCTCTCTCTCTCTCTCTCTCTCTCTCTCTCTCTCTCTCTCTCTCCTCTCTCTCTCTCTCTCTCTCTCTCTCTCTCTCTCTCTCTCTCTCTCTCTCTCTCTCTCTCTCTCTCAAACACACACACCGCCCAAAAGTGAGTATTTTCCAGACAATGAGGCAGAGATCTGTGGTATAAAAGAGCTTCACGCGCCGGCTAATGAACTGCCCTTTTTTCCAGAAATATTTTTTGGATTCATTACCGGTGCACCTTTAAAACGGAGGGAGGAGGGAACGTACCCGTTTGGAAGGGTCCAGGCTGGTCTCCCAGGCAACCCTTCTTCAGTAGACACTCCTGATTCATCCTGTGCACGCACACACTCGCGCGCGTGCCTCATGCTGGCACGCACCCACGCCCACAGACTGGTGAGAAGTAACCACACCTTGAGGAAACCCTCACATCTTCCTTATACCAAAACTCTGTCATCACCAAACTGTGTAATTGCACAGATGGTGTTTTTTTATAACAAACAAGCAGATTATGATCATTTGCTTGCAGTGGGCGTGCTCTACAGCCTCACTTGGCAATTTGTGGTTTAATTACAAAAATAAAGGTGTGTAAGGGGTGTAATTAAAATTTTGTATTAAACAATAAAAAAAAAATTGTTGCCAATGACTGCTTTATTCACTCAGCCAGTTACTCAGATACATAATTCATGCAAGCCGTCGTTTACAAGTAACCCAGAAACTGACCTCTTCTAAACCAGCCGCCGCCACACATCCAACAACAGCCTCCCTGTTGGAAAAATCACAGGAGCACCCTGGGAAAACAGTCAAGCTAGAAATGGATTATGTGAGTCAGTTAAATTGCTTGATCGTGGAGTAATAAACAGCCTCTGAGAGTTGCTTTATCGTGAAAATGATTATGAGGCGGAGAAATCCCATTTTATGAACATGCTCGTTGCATTCGTTTCTGTTCAATTAAAAGATTAGAAAAGGGGATGTGGCTCTAATTGAAACATGTCCTATTGACATTACAGGCTTGGACGGACACATTTCTAATTAATTAAGCTGAATAGAGTATTAATTCCAGCCTAATCCCGCCATGTAGTGTCTTTATTTCCATTAGCCACGACGATTTTCGCGGGAACTCCAGGGCACGACGACGTGGGTGCACAAACCGCACGTCAAGGCCAAAAATTCATGAGCTGCAGCAAAAAACAGATGTATTTTAGGACATGTGTGTGGGAACTGCTGGGAAGAGACCGCCGAGGAGAGAAATGAGGGATGTGAGACGGGGAAGGCGGCAGATGGCCTCCTCCACTGTGAGCACGCAGAGACAGGCGGGTCTGGAAGAAAATGCAGCAACAGCCGCAACCAGAAAATGACAACCTGAGAGAGACTGGTGTTGCTGCAGCGCAACACTGATTCCACCGCTCGGACTTCTGGAGCCTGACTCCCACTTACACTGTCAGCGGAAAGGTTACTTTTGAAAAATGGGGGCCCTCATCGTGATTAAATTCACTGACTGACCCCCAGGAAGAACGGGTCTCTTCTCCCCCCGGGAGGGAGGCTGTTAGATTTAGACTGAGATTACACTTTAGTTTGGATCTTCTCTCTTTCTCCTTCCTTCCACACACACACACAGTCTCTCAGGATAGATTCCATTTTACATACGCCGGGGAGGGGAGAGGGGGGGGGCATTCCACTAGATGAATAACAAGCTCCTATGAGAGTCACCGGAGCTTTTCTTTAAGGCATTCAATAACACGTCTGCCTTGATGCAGTCTACTTGAAGTCAATTACAGCGCCGGCACCGTGTGCTCTCCTCAAAGAACGAAGAATCAGGGAACAATTTAAAAAAATCAACCTCCAGGACAAGAGGCAATGCGGATTCCCTTTTTTCGGGCCGACACTGTGCACAATGGGGTCCGTCCGTCAAACTAATTAACCCTGGAAACCTGCTTAATTCCCAGACTGGGATGAAAAGGGGGGCCGTCGTATCCACAGGAACGGAATACCTCCAGAGGAGGGAGGTAATTGCATGTCGGGGTGATTTGTTCGAAAGCAGGCAGGCCACCGAGCCCCGTTTGGAGTCATGCATATTCTGTGAGGGGTCGAGGTGTTAATGTTGGATCAATGTAGGGGCAATGTTAGATTAGCAACACTGAGGTCACTGAGCTGCCAGCCCCCCCACCCTGTGTCTCATTTTGCACCATCTGCTTTGGAATAATAAAATCCCTGCTATCTACACTTTTCTTCATCACTGTTGAGCTGAATCCACAAGGAGGGGGGGGGGGGGAAAGGAAAACATATTGTAATTCTACTGGCGTGAAGACGAATTCTTACCTCTTCTGGCTGTTTATGCCAAAGACAAAGCAGGTGCTCTGCAGCTATAGGACGACAGGCTCGCCACGCTCTCAATTATGATTGTAATCCATCTGTCATACCGGCTCCCTTCTAATTACGTCTCTGTAAAGTTGCTGCTGTGAGCTCAGGACCCGTTCGCACTCTGAAATGTGAAAGATAGACAGATAAGGCACAAGTGGCCACCGGAATACATAACTGCTGGGGGGGAGCTTGGTAACAGGAGGGGGGGGGGGGGGGGTTTCTTCCTCCCCTTTGAAACTCGTGTTACATGACAAGGTGTCCGCTCAGACGGTTACATGCAGAGATGCTGTTTTAGAGCAAAATATTTAAAGCGAGAAAAAAAGGGAATATTACCCCGCGAAAGTTTCAAGTACCCTGATTGGGTGGTCAGAGGTCTTATAAATGTCATTAATGGACCCTTGGGTGCCGACCTCGCCACCCACGCAGTCCTGGAATCTTCCAGAGGCCCTATTAGTGGGTGACTGGGCCATTGTTTTGATAGGTAACCTCACGGTCCGCTGGACTTTATGCGATAAGTGGGTGCAGCTGTGTGTTAGTTAGCCGGGAGGACTTCAGCCGCAGATTTGATTGCGAATGCCTCTCGCCTCGTGTCTGTTAATTAGCCGACCTTTCGAGCAGCTCTGGAGCCTGTGTGAATGCTTTTAGCACGAGTGTCTTCGTGGTGCATTGTGACTGTTTCATCCACAGTCTATGTGAATGACTCATAACAACCTCTCCCCCATATGTGTGTCTTTTCCTAAAGCTAACCAAGTGCTTTTGTTGCCTGAACTGTTGTTTCCTGTGAAAACGGAAGTTTATTTTGAAAAGGCCGCATGCATGTAACGAGCGGAAATTGACACGTGTTGCATGTTTTTGTAGTAAAAACGCACAAAAATGATGTCACACCATCCGTTGTAGGAGGAAACGTTGACGAGAGCGCTGCAGGGATGACATATTTTTGTAGGCCAACCCAGACGTTAGCATCGCACAGTTTCTCTCGACAAAGAGCCGATGGGATTTTTTCAATTCGATTTTGGATAACTGCAAAAATAAAAACAAACGTTTATGATACTTACACGTTTTGTTCAGCGAGATAATCTTCACAAATGAACACCACTTTTATGATTTTTGAAGCCTTAATGCAATCCCTAACGTTAGATGTATAAAGAAACGACACCGCGGTCACATGAGCGCGGGTATAAAGACAACGAGGCTGTGAAGGCGGGTAGTTGGCGTTTTGAAGTCTCATTTAGCCTCTTTTGTAAGACATGTAAACGCTTTAACAAAACATTAAAATCTCTTAAACGTGTTTCAGAGGTCTAACCAGAAACCCATTCAAAAAACCCGTTGACTTCAAGACAAGGGACTGGAAGTGACAAAAATGCTGACTCATTATTTAACACTGCAGAACTCCTAAGTAGTTACCAAGAAACAACAAATGGAATGAATCATGGACTTAATGATTTAAAATATAAATAGATCTAATTACTTACATTACAGTCACTGTGTCCATGCGTCCTCAAATCGCACCGTGTAGTTACATCTTTCTTGACGTCATGATTCTTAGAGTAAAGCGTCGTCGTTTTTCCTGGAAATTCACAGTTAGTTTGTTCACAACAAAACAGGCAGAATTCAGAGAAAAAGATTAAAAACCTGCACTGTGATAAACATCGGGACATTTTCTACCGTACAATGTGTGCCGCTGAAGTGTTTTGATCTACGATTACTATTTTTATTCATCTGTGGTTTGCTCTGGTTTTCAATTGATATCTGTCATCGAGATAAACATTGAGCAGCAGTACGAGCGCTTTGCACAAATACAGACGCTTAGTTCTGAGGATGTTGAGGCTCTGCACTCGTAGGACGTGACACAGAGAGATACGCCCAGCTGGACGAATGGCGCCGTGTTTTTAACTCGCCAAAGCAATCCTCGTGTCAATGAGCGCGTATGCTGCAGATGGACCTCACAGCCTCATCATCTCTTTCACGTTGGCCTGCCAGCTTCCGCGCTGTTTATTCATTTCCAGCTATGGTTCTGGCAACTGGGAAATATGGCCATAATCTTCTATCACGATACGGGTCATTTCATATCTCGATCATGATGTATATCACAATATAGCACGTTTTCAATAAGTAAACAGTCTAAATGACTGGCAGCTGGTCTCATACGATCACAGTGACGTATTTGTACAAGCCTTCCTTCAAAAGTATCATAGCTTTCTAAAATACTCATCGATTCATTGCAAACGAGCTCATTCCTCCATTTCTCACGTGGACTTCATGCTGGTGAAAAGTGTTGAGAGTGTGTGAGTGGATTACGCCCGTGCTGCTCGAATTAACTGCAGTGCCGTTTGTGTTGCAAAGAACATATTTTCTTCATCTTACACAGCTCATTAGCATACGGAGCTGCTAGTGAGGACTGCGGTGGAGGGCAGGCCTACTTATTTCAGATAAGTGCCCCTGCAGCCTTCAGAGTTTGAAAAGCATTCACAAAAAAAAAAGGAAAAATAAGGCACACACACACACACACACACACACACACACACACACACACACACACACACACACACACACACACACACACACACACACACACACACACACACACTTTTGAACAAGAATTTGCTTTGCCTGACTGCTTACCGCTGCGCACTTCATCATGCACATGGACTAATCTCTCGCTTATTAGGTGAAAATGTACAAACTACGGCACATGGCTATTGAATAATAACTATAAATCAAATGTGTAGGAGACACCCAGTAGAATCGACGCTCATGGCCTTCGCCTCATGCACCGTGTGTCACCTCCTCTGGCTAGAAATGTCCCTAACTCAATTAAAAGGAGGTTCAAGTGAAAATCCGCTCCTCATCTTGACCATGTGCGAGCCTGAGGAGTGTGCAGTCCGACAGTAATCCCCTGGGTTTATCTGTTCACTGAGCCCTCTGCTTCCTCGGTCCCCTAGTATCCCCCTGCTGTCTCTCGGCCACGGTCTGTCTCCCTTTTGGGCTCCCCATGGCCCAGTGGTCCCATAGGAGCACCTTCGCTGGAACTGTGGGTCACAAAAGCTGCCCTTTCCCCCCCCGGGGCCGCCCCACTGTCTGCACACTGAGAGCCTTTTTTTGAGTCATCCCCAGCTGATCTCCCTCACAATACACAGAGAGAGAGAGAGAGAGTCAAGGTGAGGAAATGCATTTATTCATACCAATTGGGTTCGAATAGCCACGGCTTGTTTTGGATGCACTACGGAGTCACGGTCAAATCAGGGAGCCTATCCCTAAGTGACACCTCCTGCTGAGGAATCACTGCTCGAAGTGGGCGAGAGCAGCAGGGAGCACTGTGTGTTTACAGAGTTCAGAGGGAGTGAATGATTGCGTATTGTAGAAGTTAATGGCTGCCCGGCAAGAGTCCCGTCGACACAGGGCCCGGCACAATACAGACGGAGCAGAACGGGAGTCCTCATGGCTGCTCAGGGATTGAATAAAGCCCAGTTCATTTTGCTACATATCACGTTTTGTTACATGGTTTCCGACAATTTGTCATATTTCATCCGCGGAGCCTGCAACGGGCGTTTTTATATCCTTCCCATTTCCTCCACCTTTCAGCTCGCTTTAAGCTCCTCCGTGTCATGATGGTGGGGTTTTTCTCTCCCTCCTTTTGGAGTTCTTTCCTCTTTTTTTTTTTTTGCTTTCAAGCTGAAAATCAAATCTATAAATCAAAAGGCAAAGGGAGAAAGGCACGGGGGACTGAAGGACGTTTAAATCCTTTCAGAGTTCCTGAAGCTCCAGAGAGCGAAATAAACAGAAAATGATAATGGAGCTGGGAATGGTAGCAATCCCTCTTTTCAGAGGATTGAAGCCAGGTGTCTTTCTTAACGCGTTCTCCTGCTTTATATTCCGCTCTGTTGGGAATGGATCCTCATCTCCCTCATTAAGTTCCTTGAAAAAGGAAAAGAATTATAGTCTTTGAGGAACGCTAGAAAGGCCAAATATTCACACCTGATTATTTTTGCTGAATTGTTTTTGAGATTGTTTTTTGGTATTCTGAGTCACTAACAGAAGTGCTTAATGTGCAGAAACCTTCCAGTGCCACGGTGCTTTTTAAAGTTGTCTTTCTACTGTAAGTCATCGGGGGGGGGGGGGGGAACGTACGCTGCTCTGCTCACCCAGCTGTGTGTTTTGCTGAAATATTGCTGCTGAACAAAAATTGTTGACCTTCAGATTGACCTTAATTTGCATAAAAGCATACGATTAGACGATGGGCAGCCACCAGAGGAAACTCATTTGGTCACACTTGACAAGCACTGACCACGTCCACGAATGAGTGACCGTGACTAACCACTGACAGCTCAGACCTGTGGCGGTCTACAGCTCGGGTTGGACGTAGTTAAATGGCCCACTGGGAATTTTTCTAAATAAAACTAGAACACGGCTGAAGCACTGTAAATTTCCCATCCTAGTTTAAACACTAGATGTCGACTAAATTTAGTGCCTGTTGTCTGTTCGTTACATCTCTAGACAGATTTACATCTTGCATTTTCATTTGCATCGTAACCTTTTAAGTGGGCGCTTCGGTCACGCACTGTATTAGAGTTTAAAAGTGTCGGATTGATCTAAATAAAATTTAAGAGGAGCAGATGCATTATTATGTTTTGTGTTATGTGGGAACATGAAACGACTGTAATGTCAAACATTAAACAGTTTAGTCGTGTCATTATTTTGATAGAAATTTGCACTGTTACTTGCAGTGTAACTGGCTGGAAAACTTTACTATTGTTTTGCCCGAGACTCGGTATATTTGTCTGTCGATGGCCCACCATAAATAAAAGTCTGGCCCTCCCTGGTGCTCACATGCTCACAATAACAATGTTGACAGGCGGATATTTAGCAGATAATGTTTACATGTTTGCCATCTGAGTTTAGTGTGTCGGCATGCAAACATTTACCAACTAGAACTAAACACAAAGTCCAGCCGAGGATAATAGAATATCAGTTATTTGGGTATTTTTCCATAAACCAAGTATTAGACAACTGATGGTGATGGTGCTAGATGAAAAGTCAGGGTTCACCGAAGTTATTAAAAATCATCCTGATGAGGATGTGAACGTCTGTACAATATTTCAATGTTTTCACAGAATACATTCACGCTTAGAAAAAAGTGTTCCAGGCGGGTTCTTTGTGAAACTAAGGGTTCCATTTAGCACCGTCTATGGAAGACAGAGTTCTTCAAGGATTGATGAAAGCATGGGCGTTAACAGGTAGCGCCCACAATGCAGAACCCCCCGGGTGGGTTCAAGTTGAAACCCTTGGAACATAAAATAATTCTCGGGGCAATGCTCTGGGTAGGTTCTTGTTAGCACTGTTAAAAAGTGGAAATAAAGGTGGTACCTCTCACAGATGGTTCTAGGCATAACTTAGGTTTCAGGCTCCAAGTGGAACCCTATAAAGGTTCTATCAGGAACAAAAAAAGAGTTCTCCTGCGAGGACAATCCAAAGAACCCTATATGGTTCTAGTTAGCACCTTCATTTCTCAGAGTGTGTGAACAAAGAATGTCGGAATGAAATTTCCTGACATTCCACCCAATAGATGTTGAGATATTTCAGTCTGGACCAAAGCGGCCGACCGACCGACTGACAATCATTCCTAGAGTCACACTGTCAGTCTGGGTACCTTTAGACTCTGCACTTCTATCCAACAATCTGCATCGTACGAGTCCGATGAGTTACGTTTCCCTCTCAAAAGGAGGACACATTCTGATGAAATATATGTCTCCCACTTCCATATTTGTTTAGAAGAAGCTATTAAAGCAAGATTTTAAGAACCATGTAATTCTTGACAGCCTCCTCAGAATGTTAATGAAAGCCGATCACACTTTCTCCGATCGCCTACGTAACCCTAACGAGTAACGTCCTATAGGTCTGTTCTCATAATGTCACGACCAGTCTAGTCTAGTGGTGTTGAACATTCATTTCAGGCACAGTTTCTTAATCAAAGACGAGACCCAGGAGCCCGGCGCAGCACAAATACAAATAGATTTACTGCTCGGGGTGCATAGATCAATACTTTTTTTTGTTTTTTTTCATTGTCTCGAGTTGATGTGTGAAGGAGAAATCCGAAACTCAAACGTAATCACATCAAAATGGCTGTTGTATGAAAAATGATACGTCTGGTTCTCTTTCCTCAACAGAGTCTCGCACAATAAATTGCCAGCCATCAAACCGAAGTTATAAATCACAGCACTCTGAGGCAGAGGCAGCAATGAGAGGCATGCTTTCTTTTTAAGTGGAGGCTTACAATTGAACCTCAGGCACTGGAGTCCATAAATCGCAGCATCAATTATTAACCCAAATCTGTTTTAATGTGCCAAAAGAAACCCCAGCGGGCAGGCTAATGCAACTAGCAGGAAACGAGGAGAACAGATAAAATGACCAGTGTGGCCAGAGTCGGCACCCTTTTTACGTCGAGGCGGGTCTAAAGTGCAGGAAAGCATCAAACTCGAGTCCATCCTGTCAGACTTTGAGGCCATCAGGAGCCATATCAGCAGCTAAATAATAGAGAATTCCATTCATTTGAGAGTGGAAATATGCTGGAACCTTGAGGACATAATTGATGAAGGCCTCAGAGACGCGAGGGTGCACCAGGGAGATGCCGGGTAAAGCAACAGCATCATCACCCGACCACCCCCCCCCCCCCCCCCCCCCCCCCCCGTTCACTCTCCGGATGCTTTTAGAAAACGTGTGTCTAAAGTTTGCGAGGTGATACAAGAGATTTGGAAAGTGCAGTGAAAGTAAACAGCAAACCATTAGGAGACGACCTCAGCAATCACAAGCTAGCTGCAGGGATGTGGGTACATCATGATCAGGCTGAGACCAAAAGCAAATAGGAATCCATTCCCTTCAGGGTCAGTCATTTTCTACGCGGTTCATTTTGCAGTAAGTGTTTTCTTCTCTTTTTTGCAGGGTTGTATTAACCTGTTGGAGACGCTGGCGTGGCGTGCTGCAGCGCACTGAATGCAAAACATCTGTTTGTTGTTGTGAGGAGAACCCAGGTATTATCTCTTATTGATCCTGCTTATGAAATCCAATCACAAACTCACGATAAAAAAAAGAAACCGGTTAGTGAGCGATCTTTAGGCTTCAAAACGAACAAATTGTACAAACTGAATACTGGAAGACGGTTTTGTTTCTGTCCTTTATCACTTCAGGAAAAATCAAGTTGAGGCACTGATGACATTTTCCTTGCTTCCAGCTATTTATTATTTAATAATTCATCATGTTTTCTGAAGAAAAAAAAAAAAAGGCATGCTGATACGGGAGCAAGTCCTAATTTTGAAAAGTGGGTGCTTGCCAGCATACAGCAGCAGCAGCCCAGTTGCCTCCGCTCTGTGTATCAAAAACCTTCTTTACCGTTTTTAGATTCTCACACATTCAAACATTGATGAGGCAAAATCTACCTCTGCAGCACATCCAGCCAGTCAGTCGACAGTGGTGGTGATGGTGGTTGTTCTTATTTATTTAAGCAATCGGCTTTATTTCTACCCAGTGATCACCGGGGGAGGCTCTCTCAGATCTCTCCCTTCACCTGACAGAGGAGAGGAGAGGAGTGCGAAGAGATGAACATCGAAGCTGTCTTATTAGCGCTTAACTCTCCGGCTCAGGCCTTCAGATTGACAAGAAAAAAAAAAAAAATAGAAGTGTTCATGCACCATAAACAGTGGCAGTGATAAATATCTGCTGTCGCTTCCAACATGACTCACTTGTCTGAGTCTGGGCTCTGCTGCACACAAAGGAAGCTGCAGCACAGCACCCATACACTGCTGCTAAATCTCTATCCGATTACAGGTAATAGATGCACTCTATAAAATAGCTTATATTACCAGGGAGTGAGTTGAAGCGGAACACACTTCAGCACCAAATAGTGAATAATGAGCATAATTCTATAAAAGCACACACGGGCATCGATACAGGTAAAAAGCCACACGAGCCCTCATTACTCTTGGAATTTTTTATGTCGGCTTCAGTTTCTTACTGCGGTCCTTGTTTCTTGTTTTAAAGTGGCCACTCCAGACCCCCAGTGAGAGCAGACCGGCCTGTGAGTCAGAGGAGGACATTTGGTTTGCAGAGAGGGGGGGAGGGGGGGGGGGGGGATTAATCTACAGAAACCCA